>NC_089583.1:22998715-23658715 GCF_019320115.1 Miscanthus floridulus | reverse complement strand
GATGGAAATCTCACCGACCTCCTTTCCATCGGCATACTTCCTGTTTCATCGATAGTAGTCTTCAAGCCTTCCTTCATCGGCATCGACAATAACACCTCCAACCTCATCGGCAACGCCCGAGTCTAAATCAATCTTTCCATCGACCACCACCAGTCATCGACAACCATCTTTATAAGCTGACTTTCATCGGCTGTCAGCGTATATAGTAACTTTCTTCCTACCGATTAGTCCACTCCGATCATTTTGACACATGCAAAAAACGGTGTCAACAAATGCCCCCCAATTTCGGAGTATAAAACCATTAATGCTCCGAAATTTACTCCAGATAACGTTTACCTTCGCCCGATTACCGTAACTCATCCTCCAAGCCAAAACCTGATCTGTTATCAAATCTAATCAAATCTAATCCTGATTCATGCACCTCAGTAAATATCGCACAATCGCCAACCACTCTTGCCTTGATTATGGTTAAGATACCGAAACAATAATCCATCGGCAAGATCCTCACATAATAATGCTGCCATTTTCAGAATTAAAATATCATGTACTGATATCTCTTCCAAGTCATGATTACTTGCCATCAACTCATCTATACAATCCCCTGATTATCGTGCGAATAGTTACCATATCCATCTGAACCACCTCAACCTACATGCGCGCGGTATAGAGATAAGTCCAAAATACCCCTACTCCAAGCGGCTTATAAATAGATTACTCCAGAACGCTCGTCTTCTACCCTCAGACTCCAATCTTTGATATTTTCTCTTTCCGACGGTGACTCCGACGAACAACTGCACGACCTCAACCAACAAGAACTCTTCTCCAGCGTTAACCTCAAGTCTCCAGCTCGTGCCCCCATCTTCCTCAAGATAATGGCAATCAACTTCGACATCCCTACGGTTCGTTCCACTTCCATTACCTTTTACCTCGATTCCCCTAGTTTTTGCAAGTTCATACAGTTGGTGATTTTTCTTTTCTTTTGTTCTCTGGATCCTTTAAACTTAGGAACTGCGCAACAAATTAGTTATTCCAACCGATCAGCCGCATGTCCAATGCCTAGGACCAATGGGCAACCCAGATCCAACTGATCTGATTAATGCAGAGGTTAATAGAATCCCCTTTAGAGCCCAAAATTTCTCTCTAAATTTATGGAAAGACACATTCCGATCTTGGCCCAAAACCACCAAAGGGTGGAAAGATTGGTACTTGAGGGTTAATAGATCGATGCAAGTATACTGGGCAGAACGGAAGCTAGACCAATGCATTAGGCTTTCTATTGCCGATATGCAGAAGAATGAATCAATGATGATTGCAGCTGCTTACTTCTGGTCAGACACAACAAATACTTTTATGTTTGGACATGGCCCAGCTACTCCCACACTTGCCGATGTATACATGCTCACTGGTTTGGATATTTCAACTACCGATGAAGGCTCTATCTATGGCAGAAAATCTGAATATAGGGTGAATACCCGCAACATCGGCAGTTGGACAGGATACATCCAAGAATGCCAGAAGACTGGAACAGTTAATCAGAGGGAACATGCCACATTCTTGAATATGTGGTTAGAAAAATTTATCTTCTGTGGCCGATCAGTAGGACCAACCAATGCTTTCCTCCCCGCTGCTAAACTCCTGGCCAATGGTGTAAGATTCCCTCTCGGCCGATACCTTCTGAGCTCCACTTATCATCTTCTTCATCAAGTGTCTTAGAAACTTCTGCTTGGCGAACCCATCGGCAACTTAGGAGGCCCATGGTGGTTCATCAACATGTGGCTGAATACCCATATGCACAAACGGTTGCAATGGGACTTCTTTGCCCAACAATTCCCATGAGAAATTGCTGAAGACCATGTGCTTGGGGATGAAGAATCGGCAACACGCTCACCTCTCAATTTTGGTGAAGCTATAATTGTCCTCCCTGGAACAGAAGCCAATGAAGACCAGATTGGCAGATTCTTTCAAAGCTTCTACAATGGTCTCTCTCGTGATCATAGGGCCTGGGTGCCTTATATTGACAAAGAAAATAGATTCCCCCTTCTTTTCAACTTTGCCGATGACACTCTGAATCAAGATAATGAGCTCATGATGGCTATCATTACTCCCAGGGCAATTCCAGTAAACACATTCGGTAGTAGGAAAAACACCAATATCACATATGAGTTTTACAACCCATCGGCAGTATCCCGTCAATTGGCTTTTGGGCAACTGCCAATCAAACTTTGTTTTGCGATGTGATCAAACCCAGAGAAACAATCACCTACAGAACAAATTGGAACAGGGTAGTGCAACTCTCCCCCGATGCCGATACTACAAATGTCGATATATCCGTCTGGACGCCAGTATCTTTCATCACCGAATCATATAAGCAATGGTGGTGAGAGTGGAGGGAACAACTGTTTGCAACATCGGCTCACACATATCGACACACGATCGACCCTGAATACGCCATCCCTGATGACGCAGTAAGTTCCTTTTAACTCCCTTCCGCTTTTTCCTTTCATATATCAGTAACTAACTTTCTCGTGACAGGTTAACAACCCAGCACCAACTATGAGCAAAAGTGGGAAACCCTTCAATCTTCGGCCTGTTTCCCCGATATCACCGATCGGCTACAACGCCCCCACCTTAGCCGCTTTGACTCACCAGAAGATCCATACCAAGACCATCACCTCCAAGTCTAAATTGGCTACAGCTAGGGCCACTGCATCGGCTGCTGCTACAACCTTGGTCAAGGCATTCAAGGTAACAACCTTGTTTATTTCTACTTATGCCGATCACAAACTGTATTAACATTAATCATCAGGGGGTAAGAGCCGCTGCTGGATCGTCATCGGCAATTCCTCCGATATTAAGCACCACTTCTTCTGACAAACCTTCAGAGGTATCCCCTTGATTTCACATTTCATCTATTAAATATCAAACCTTACACTTGTTTTGCAGCAACAAATGGGTACATCGGCAAGCGTACCAGATGTCCAAGCTTCACAACCAACAAGTGCCGATGCCCCCCAGCCAACCGTTGCCGATGCCTAAGCAAAGCGCAAAGCCTTGACAGATGTCGAGGCACAGCCAAAACGACAGAAGTCCACGCCGACCCCCACATCTACCCCAATGTCATCAGTCATCATACCCCAAGAGCCAACCACCGATGAGGTTGTAGAGGATATCCCATCGGCAAGCTCAGCCGATCCCCCACATGGCATACTCCAGGTTGCTTCCTCCAGTCAAGCACAGGAAATTGCCTTGAAACAGGTAAACCGATTAACCTAGCTGATTTACAATACTCATACTTATCCTTAACTGACCTCCTTTTCTTTTCCTCAGGAACAAGACTCCCCAAACAGCCTATTCTCCTTTGCCATTGACGTCTCTGACGATGATGGAGAGGAAACAAGTTCTTCCCTTGCACTGGGAACAATATCGGTAGAAACTAAGTCCAAGTTGGAAGCTCTCCTGAGCTTGTTACAGCAGGATATCGCCCAACTGGTAGATGACTCGAACCCTGCAAAGGCAATTTTCAAAACAATCCATGGCCAGGTCCCTGCCGACGTTGAAGATGTACTCTTCCTAGCAGCCCATTTAGAAAGCCGCCAACTGCAATATCAACGGGCTGCTCAACGTATTGCCGATAGAGCAACTCAGGCTCAACTCAAAGAGGAGATGCTACAACTAAAACAAATTGCCGATGAGAAGCACAAGGGCATCGGCAACTTGCAGACTTCGGGCGCTGAACTTAAGCAGAAAATCTTAGATTTATCGGCAAAGAAGATGGCTCTACTGGCTGAATTGAAAGAAGTCGAGGCAGCCTTAACTCATGCTCAACAAGAAGAAAGCCAGCTACCCAATGCCATCAAGGCCCTTCAGCAAGAAAGAGACACCCAGGCTCGCAAAGCTTTGGCCATGAAGAAAAAACTCAAGCCTGTGGACGGTGCTGTCGATGAAGACATCAAAGAAATGAAGGAAGCCAACCAAATTCGCCTGTGTGCGATATTAGCTATCCAATCCTTATTAAATTTGTAAATCTTATCTATTGCATCGGCACTTTATGAGACATTGACATCCTTGTATAATTCTAGCCGATAGGACTGTTATCGGCACTTATACTTTTATGCATCCATCCAGATACTAGGTGTCGGGGACCAATAGTAGGGTATCCCAGAAGGTGGAACTGATAACCACCGAACATGAAAAACTTCTGGATGCATAAGGGCACCATGACATCCCTTGTTTGAGTGATGGGAGTTCGGCTCCGCCTCGCCCGACACTTTTGGGACGGGCTCGGTCTCGCCCAAGGGCCGAGGGATAAACTCCGTCTCGCCCGATGCCTTGAGGGTGGGCTCGGTCTCGCCCGAGGGCTGAGGGATGAATTCCGTCTCGCCTGATCCCGGAGGGGTAGGGTCAACCTCACCCGACGCCTTTGTGGGATAACCCTGCCTCGCCCAAAGGCTCAAGGCTAAATCTCCATTTCGCCCGATGCCTATAGGGTGGGCTCGGTCTCGCCCAAAGGCTAAGGGATGGATTCCGCCTCACCCAATCCCGGAGGGATAGGTTTAGTCTCGCCCAAAAGATAGGGATTGGTCTCCGTCTCACCCGACGGTCCAGAACGAGCCTCGCCCTGATCGATATCTATCCCTCATAAAGATGGGTACAGGACAAGACAAGACGTTCGGGTCAACCATGACTCCAACGACCATACCCTGCGCCCTGGCACGAAAAAGACTGCTAGGGAACGATAGGACTGATGCTTTAGACCCTTCCGGGCGCCGCAGAGCCCAAAAGGTATTACAGGTGCGTGCACCTCACCTTGTAGAGTTGTAGGCGCCGCCTTCAGCTATGGGACACGGAACCCAACGGAGACATACGACAACCGCTACGCTCTAAGAACGGATTTGCTATCTCCATGAACGACGGATATTTCATCACCATGCTGTGGACCCAAGGGAGCGGTGCCCTCTTCCCGACCCCTCAGGTCCCCCTAGTCAGAAGGCCTTGGCCATGGCGCTACACCGGACCCCGACCCCGAATCCTCCCAACAAGGAATCATGGGAACAAGAAGGCATGCGAAGCAAGGCTGGGGGAAGGCTCATAAGTCAAAACCACTGTACTACATCCCATACCCTGTGCAGGGCAGCATACTGTGACTAACCTGACATCCTACAGAGACATCGACAACATGGTGAGCACTTATCTTCCTTCGCACTCATCAGAATTGAGGACCTGGCTAGGTAGATGTGAGTCACAAGACTAAGTAGAGTACGCATCCTGGAACCCTCACCCTTGTAAAGCCAGCCCCTTCATCTATAAAAGGGGATGCGCTTCCTCCATCAAGGGGACGGGAAAAAGAGGACCGAACAATAGAACGCACTCATACACACATTCAAGCAGCTACGAAGCTCTTGACCACCTTTCAATCCTCCCATCAGAGACTTGGGACCAGTCCCTCTCTCGGCAGTTTGTATCCCTTACTACAGACCGTTCACGGTGCTAATAACACAAGCAGCAACAAACTGGACGTAGGGACGTTCCGCCTGAACCAGTATAAATCCTGTGTCCTTTAGCGCACCATCCAAGCCTAACGCGCATTACTATAAATTTACTTGCCGGTGCTTGTACGAAACACCGACAGTTGGCGCGCCAGGTAGGGGGTTTGCGCGTTCCAAATTAGGTCTCGGATGGCCACCCACGCAATCACCTGGGCCCCAGGCGCACACGTGCGTTTCGGTGACCTAGATTTCATCATCACATCAGGAGGAGAGCTGGCGCTGACTCACTCAGCCACCCCATCTCCCCCTTCCATCAACCTCAGCCGTCTTAGGCTTGAGGGCCCACCGGGCAACTCCCGGGGATTCCCGTCACCCAAGGAGGCCTCTCACAACGCCACCATGTGTCCGGAAGGGTTCGGATGGAGCGCCCCGACAGCGTTTCCATTCGGTCTCCGCAACGCTACGGCGACCGCTGGCCGCCTTTTGGCGCTACGTGTGGTTCAATCACCCACGGACATCGAGTTCATAGGGGTGATTGAGCGGGATACGGAGACCCTCTACGAGCTCCTCAACGAGGAGCCTGTATCGCTCTCCAGCTCTGATTCTAGTAGGGGGAGCCACCACCCTTCCCGGGAATGCTACATGACGCAGACCCCCGAGGGTCACGTCGAAAGCACCTCCAGGGAAGAGGCCACCCCTACAAACAATCCTGACAGCAGATCCAGGGAAGGGGGGACAGCCCCATCTCACCTGAGGATGGAGCAGCTAAGGGCTCATCAGCAAGAGATCGATGAGGCCGGGCAAGGGCTCGCACGGGAATACGCGGACATCAATCGCGAGATTGAACGCCGCAAAGACGGGGGCGCGCACGCGCCACAGCCCGCACTGTACATCAAAGGATCCTCACCGACGATGGGGCCTTTCCTTACTTTGCTTGAGCCAGCCAGAACATCGCCGCAGCAACCGCCTTGCTGCATGGCCTCCTGGAGGCCGCGACGTCCGAGGATCGACGTGCTTATCGGGAGATTCGCGCGTTGCTCGAGCGTGAAGTAGCGCAGCAGGCGGAAAGTTCGTTGTCTCGACGACGCGAACCCGACACCAGCCAGCGCGCGCCCTCAGTGTGTCCCACCAAGGAAGCATCCGTACACCAAACGCTGCCAGCCGGCGGGCAGCCCTCCGTCGTCCCAGTACATCAACGCCTCGGCCGTGGCCGTGACGTACGCAGCATCATCGACGCCCGGAGACGTGCCCATGGTGATGATGGAGAAGCAGCGCGCCGCGGCTATCATCCCTAATGTGGCGGGCGCTACGACAGCAACGAGGACCGAAGCCCGAGCCCTGTCCTGCCAGGCCCTCAGGCCTTTGGCCGGCACATCCTCAACGCTGCGTTCCCCCTAAGGTATCGACCGCCTACAAACATTCCTAAATATTCTGGCGAAACAAATCCCGGGCTTTGGCTCGAAGACTATCGGCTTGCATGTCAGGCCGGTGGCACGAGTGATGATAACTTCATTATTCACAATCTCCCGCTGTTCTTGGCTAACTCAGCACGAGCATTGCTGGAGCACCTACCGTCCAATGCTATTCAGAGTTGGGCGGATCTGACTGAGATCTTCGTGGTTAATTTCCAGGGCACGTACAAACGCCCTGGAAACCCATGGGACCTCAAGAACTGCCGTCAGAAGGCCGATGAAACCCTCCGCGGGTACATCCGGCGCTTCTCTCGATAGTGCAACGAGCTCCTGAACATCGCCGACGCCGATGTGATAGGAGCCTTTCTGTCCGGAACAACCTGTGAATCCCTGGTCCACAAGCTAGGATGCAGGGGCCCGCAAACTACCAAGGAACTCCTGGACATCACCACCAGTGACGCCTCTGGAGAGGAGGCGGTCGGAGCCATCTTTGATCGATCCGACGGAAAGACAAGGCGGGACGAGGACGCCAGCGAAGGCGCCTCCAACCGTCCCGCCAAAGGAAAAAATAAGAAGCAACGGCGCGACAACTCACTCGTGGCCGCTGCCGACCGCAAAGGTGGCCGGAAGCCCGTGGAGGGCACTCCGAACCACTTCGAGAAAATGCTCGAGGGGCCATGCCCAAACCACGCCTTCCCGGCCAAGCACCTATACAAGGAATGCGGCCTTATGCGCAAATACTTGGCCAGGGGCCTAAACAAGGGGGAGCAGGGGAAGGAGCCTGTTCCCACCACTGACGACACAGACGAGAAGGATGACACCTTCCCAACTCCGACCGGTGCCCTCATGATCTTTGGAGGATCAATGGCCTACGACTCTAGGCGCCGCCAGAAGGTCGCATGTCGAGAGGTCTATACCACTGGACCAGCCACGCCTACTTTTCTCCGATGGTCGGAATCCGCCATAACCTTCGACCGGACCAACCATCTGGATGCCATCCCACACCCGGGAAGGTATCCGCTTGTCGTCGACCCGATCGTCGGTCCAAAGCGGCTCACCAAGGTACTGATGGATGGGGGCAGCGGCCTCAACATCATGTACGCCAAGACGCTCGACGAGATGGGCATCGACCGAATGCACCTCCATCCCGTCCAAGCACCTTTCCATGGCGTCGTGCCTGGAAGTCAAGCCGTGCCACTGGGACAGATTGACCTGCCCATCACCTTTGGGGATCGATCCAATTACCGGACTAAAACCCTCACCTTCGATGTAGTGGGGTTCCCGGGGACTTTCCACGCCATTTTGGGGCGACCATGTTACGCGAAGTTTATGGCCATACCTAATTACACGTACTTGAAGCTGAAGATGCCAGGCCCCCGTGGGGTCATCACCATCGGCACCTCCTTCCAGAGCGCTTACGAGTGCGAGGTCGAATGCTGCGGACACGCATCCGCAGTCATCGCATCCGAAGAGCTCGCCACCCTCAGGGAGGAGGTCATTGAAGGGACACCCGACGCAAAGAAGTCATCCGGATCGTTCGAATCAGCAGAAGGCTCCAGGGACGTCCTCTTGGATCCCAGTAGCTCCGAGGGCAAAAAAGTCTGAATCGGGACCGCACTTTCCTTCGCATAGGAAAGCGCGCTCATCGACTTCCTCCGCGCCAACAAGGACATCTTTGCATGGAAACCCTCGGATATGCTAGGCATCCCGAGGAAGGTCGCCGAGCATACCCTCCAGATCCTCCCGGGCTCCAAGCCAGTGAAACAATGCCTGCGCCACTTCGACGAGGAGAAACGCATGGCCATCGGCGAGGAGATAGCCAAACTACTGGCCGCAGGCTTCATTAAGGAAGTATACCACCCAGAGTGGTTGGCGAATCCTGTTCTTGTCCGAAAAAAGAGCGGAAAATGGAGAATGTGTGTTGATTATACTGGCCTCAACAAAGCGTGTCCAAAGGATCCATTTCCTTTGCCACGAATCGACCAAATAGTCAATTCCACCTCGGGGTGCGAAACCCTCTGTTTCCTAGACGCATACTCAGGCTACCATCAAATCGCGATGAAAGAATCCGACCAGCTCGCGACATCTTTTATCACGCCCTTCGGATCATTTTGCTACGTTTCAATGCCGTTTGGTCTGAAGAACGCTGGGGCAATGTACCAGCACTGTATGCTTAGTTGCTTCGGAGACCTCATCGGGTGAACCATTGAGGCCTATGTCGACGACATCGTAGTCAAATCCAAGCGGGCTGACCACCTTGTCGCCGACCTTGAACGCACCTTTGTGAAACTTTGGGCGAACGGCATCAAGCTCAATCCCGAAAAATGTGTTTTCGGGGTCCCGAGGGGCATGCTGCTCAGCTTCATCGTCTCCAAGCGTGGCATCGAAGCCAACCCAGAGAAGATATCAACCATCACGAGGATGGGCCCGATCCAAAACATAAAGGGGGTTCAGCGGATCACCGGGTGCCTTGCCGCCCTCAGCCGATTCATTTCATGCCTCGGCGAATGAGGACTCCCCCTTTATCGACTCCTGAAGAAAACTGACTGCTTCGAGTGGACAGCCGAGGCTCAGGAGGCACTTGACATGGTTAAACGATTTTTAACTAAGCCACCGGTCCTAGTTCCTCCATGCGATGGAGAATCTCTCCTACTATATATATCGGCCACCACCCAAGTGGTTAGCTCCGCCTTAATAGTAGAGCGAGAGGAAGAGGGGCACGCCTTCAAGGTGCAGCGCCCTGTATATTTCATCAGCGAGGTGTTATCCGACTCCAAAACCCGCTACTCCCAGATCCAGAAACTCCTCTACACCGTCCTCATCACCAAAAGGAAGCTACGCCACTACTTCGAGTCACACCCCGTGACAGTAGTGACATCGTTCCCCCTCGACGAGGTCGTTCGTAGCCATGACGCTATGGGAAGAACCGCAAAGTGGGCACTCGAGCTGATGGATCAGGGCATTTCTTATGTCCCCCGAATGACGATCAAATCTCAGGCACTAGCTGACTTCATCGCGGAGTGGACCGAGGTCCAGATGCCACCAACAGCCGTCGATCAAGAGTACTGGATAATGTACTTCAACGGATCACTGATGAAGAAGGGCGCCGGAGCAGGACTAGTCTTTGTATCCCCCCTCGGGGTGCACATGAGGTACATGGTTCGGCTTCATTTTCCCTCATCAAATAATACTGCAGAATACGAAGCGCTCATCAACGGCCTATGAATCGCCATCGAGCTGGGCATCCAACGCCTCGACGTCAGGGGCGACTCTCAGCTGATCGTCAACCAGGTCATGAAAGAATCAGGCTACCATGATACCAAGATGGAGGCATACTGTCAAGAAGTCCGATGCCTGGAGGACAAATTCGACGGCCTCGAACTCAATCATATCCCGAGGCGCCTCAACGAAGCGGCCGACACACTCGCAAAAGCAGCATCCAGCCGAGAGCCAGTTCCAATAGGCGTCTTCGCCAGTGACCAACACAAACCCTCGGTACGCTACGCGGGGTCGGAACAAGCCGACGGTGGCCCTTCTAGTCCGACCCCCAAGGCTGATCCGCCAACTGTTCCTCCTGACCCCGAGGTCATGGAGCTTGAAGAAGACCCAGCAATGGAGTCCGATCCTCCCAATGACTGGAGAACGCTTTACCTCGACTATCTCCTCCATGACGTACAACCAATCGACAAGATAGAAGCCCGACGGCTCGCGCGACGCGCCAAATCCTTCGTTCTTATAGAGGGCAAACTCTACAAATGAAGTCACATCGGAATTCTGCAACTTTGTATCCCTGGCGAACAGGGAAAACTCCTACTGAGCGACATCCACGGTGGAGCATGCGGTCACCATGCCGCACCAAGAACCTTGGTTGGGAAGGCATTCCGACAGGGTTTCTATTGGCCCACCGCAGTAGCCGGTGCCGAGCAAATTGTACGCACCTGCGAAGGGTGCCAATACTACGCTCGGCAAACACATCTCCCAGCCCAGGCTCTCCAAATGATCCCCATCACGTGGCCCTTCGCGGTCTGGGGGCTTGACCTGGTTGGGCCACTTAAAAAGGCGCCTGGGGGCTTTACCCACCTGCTTGTCACCATAGACAAGTTCACAAAATGGATTAAAGCTCGGCCAATATCCACAATCAAATCCGAGCAAGCTGTGCTGTTCTTTCTCGACATCATCCATCGCTTTGGAGTACTGAACTCCATCATCATAGACAACGGCACGCAGTTTACCGGTAGGAAATTCGTTCGCTTCTATGATGAACAACACATCCGAATCGATTGGGCAGCCATCGCGCACCCCCGGACAAACGGGCAGGTCGAGCACGCAAATGGCATGCTTCTTCAAGGCCTCAAGCCTAGAATTTTCAATCGGTTAAATAAGTTCAGCGCACGTTGGCTCGCTGAGCTCCCGGCTGTGCTCTAGAGCCTAAAGACGACTCCTAGTCGGGCCACCGGCTACACACCCTTCTTCATGATCTACGGTTTTGAGGCCGTTCTCCCGACGGACCTCGACTATGGAGCACCAAGAATCAGAGCATACGACGAATAGGGAGCCGAGGCATCTCACCAAGATGCCATGGACCAGCTGGACGAGGCCCGCGACATCGCCCTCCTCCGTTCAGCTAAGTACCAACAAGCGTTACGGCGGTACCATAGCCGACGGGTGCGGGGTCGAGCCTTCAACGTCGGAGACCTCGTCCTCCGTCTTGTGCAGAGCAATAAGGATCGCCACAAACTCTCCCCGCCCTAGGAAGGGCCCTACATCGTCGCAGAAATACTTCACCCAGGCGCCTACCGATTGAAAACCATCAAAGGCGAGGTCTTCACCAACGCCTAGAACATTGAGCAGCTACGTCGTTTCTATCCTTAAAATAAGCTTACACTTTTCCTTATCAGTTTTTGTCTTAACAGAACCCCGATCCTTAGTGACTTCCGACCCCTGCAAATCGCGAGGGGTCAGACCTCACTCAGGGGCTGGCATGTGATCGTAACATATGTCATGTGTAATACAAGTATTACGCTTGCAAAAAATCCCTGTGTTATACTTACAAACATTCTCTAAGTTTTCCATTCGCCTCGTAAACGAGTCTCGAGGGCTAAGATCTTGGGAACCAATTCCAAATACAACTGGTAGGACTGCAAGACACCCACGCCCCAGCGGCTGTAGCCTCTTTGCTCACCAATTCAATCAGAATTAGTTCGCCCATGTTCCTAGCTTCCTATGACTTAGACCATGAGAAGAGTTGGAAAGCGCTAAAATGACTTGCCATAAGCAAAGGATGTAATTTTGTTCATTTTTTGCACAAATTCACCACTTACAAAGCGATGTCATTACAAAAAGGAACAATATACTCAGAGGACTATTTACTCGGGGGCTTCCCCACAATGTTATTTCATTACAGTCTCGGCTCAGCTCTACCACAAGTGCTACTGCGGTCGCCGCGCCACGCTCTCCATCGGTGATGTCCGGGGCATGTACATGGGCCAACTCGTCTATGGCGGTCGCCGTGCCACGCTCTCCATCGGCGACATCTTCGCTGGATCCTCGAAGGCGCCACCATTTACGATGCCTCCACCGGAGCGTCTGGGGACTACGCCATCGTCGTCAGCCGCGACCCCGGCAATGACGCCACCGCCATGACGTCTAGGGACTACGCCATCATCCCCAGCCATAACCCTGACAACGGCGTATGGGTAGGAAACGCCTCCCGCCAAGGGAGGAGCACAGCGAACGATGGCACAGTCAACGACGTACGACGCCCACCGACGCCTCCTTTCCTTCAGCAGCAGCGACTCCTCAGCAAGGGCCGCACGCACCATCTCATCTACGTTGGATAACCTCCGGCTCGACATCACGCACTAGACTCACGAGCAAGTTTGTAAGTTCTCTATCTCTCTCTGGCATTACTCTTCCTCACTCAGGAACTGCCGCGACGCACGGACGCGTTCGGCAGAAAGGAAGAAGAAGAAGAGATAGCGGCTCGGAGGCAGAAGGGGAGGTGGGATGAGAACTCCTCTCCCCCTCCCTATTTAAAGAGGAGGCGCTGTAACTAAGGAAAGGCGAAAGGTCGGACGAAAAACCCTCTCCCTTCCCCTTTTTTAATACGCAATCAATGCTAATTGATATCTGAAGGGACGCGCCAGAAGTGACGGGACAAACCCTAGTCTACGAGGCGTTCCTCTTTGGTCAAACTGAACACTGCCTAGGTATGGCCCGCCACTGACCCGCTCCGGACGCGGCGATTAAGGCACCCACATAGGCAGACAACTTTTCGCCTCCCCATGTAGGACCATGGATGACCCGACGACGGGACCTTTCAGATCTCCTGGGTTGGCCGTTCGGCCCAAAAGACACAACGAACGAATGACCAAAGAAAGATAAGCCTCTCAGCTTTCTCACTTTATGCGCTAAAATTCGTTCGCAAGATTCCAACCCCGTCAAATAGCAGGGACGCGAACATCACTCGGGGGCTGCCGAGGATGACTACCAGTCTAGACATCCTCTTCACCCGACCCCTCCGTACGCTTGAAACTAAGGGCGTGACATACAGGCACAAAGCTTTGAGTAAAACTGGATGAACTAGCAAAACCTACGCCCCGATAGCTATGGTGTTTCTGTCCACCAGAAAAATCCTACTCAACGCCCCTCGTGTCTCTAGTTTCGATGTCTACCTTCTCAAAGAAGGGATCGGAGGGGTCCGCCTATAGAATCTCCCCCAAAGGAGAAGCTGTTAGGCTGCCCAAGTTAATCGAACAGCTCGGATCATCACCGAGACACAAAAACAAAGAATGGCAATTCTTACGCAGGTTTTTCCAACCTCATCACAAACGTCAGGGCCCGAACCCATCTGGTAGGAGCTTTTCCACCACTCATATCACCAAGGTAACGTTACTAACCCCGCCTTTATTTTCAATTAAATCTTGCATTCAAAACATTACCTATGCAGAACATTGCATCCCAACGATTCATGTTGCACCACGAAACGGCTGTCGCCTCATTCGATATAGGCAACCATAGGCTAAGGTTCGAAGGTCGGCCCGCGAAGGGCTCGAGGCCGCCTCACGCCGAACAGAGCCAGGGAGAGATAACCAAGACGAGCCCCAGCGGCCCTGCCCGACCCCGCTCAGAAGCAAACCAGGACGTCTCAACCTTCTCTCGTTCGATTCTAACCTCGAGCCAAACCCATAGAATCTCCATCGAGGAGAGGCCATCGGGCCCCCTGAGCTTATCGAACAACTCAGGCATCTGCCGGGAGGCAGGTTAAGAAGTTGTGGAGTGCCACCAGAGGGCTCTACCGACCCCATCAGCAAATGATGGACCCGGATTCCGCACAAACATACCCGTTAGCGAGCTCGTTGAGCGCGGTACTCAAGCCGTCGAGGCAAGTGTCGTTCACTCAGCCCCTCCGATTGCGAAAATCAAGGACGGGGTAACACGCAAATAACGGCCGACCCCTATCAGAACCTAACAAGGCTCGGGGGCTTGGGCCAAACAATGCAGGGACACAGGTTCAAAGGCCCCACCTTGCCGAGCCCATAGAGTCCCCACTTGGGATTTCTGTTGGAAGACAGGGCGGGGATTATTGCGATGACATCCATCGTCACCAAAACCACGATTCCGGTATCCAGCAACACCCGACCCCAACAAGTGCCGGGGTCGGACCTTACTCAGGGGCTGTTAAGGTACGGCTACCTCCTCAATCTCCTCGCATTATAATCAGTGGCATAATTCAGGGGAACATGTTGGTAAGATCGTAAAAAATCAAATCGCAAAAAATCAAACAAAACGAAATTAAGACGCAAAAGCACGAAAGGCGTCCAAACTCGAAAAGTACCAACACTTGTCCACATATTACATATAAGTTGTTCTCGAAATTGTTCGATTAATTACTCCCGCGGAGGGAGAACCATTTCTTTCAGACTGTCTGCCAGGTTCTTCGCAAGGGGAGCGACCATCTTCTCCATTTGCTCCAGCTCTTCATCCTCGTAGGTGGACGGAAAGCCTTCGCTCATCACCTTCAGGTTTATCTCCTTCTCGTCATATTACATATAGGCAGCCTCTTTCTCCAGCTTGATGGAGACGTTCTCAGCACTCAACCTTCCTTTCACCGCGTCACCAAGCTCCGCCTGGAGAGAGCGGACCACCTCGACATCCTCGTCCACCTTCTGCTGGAGGGCCGCGGCCCTACTCTCGGCCTTCCACCGGAGGTCACGTTCCATCTCCAGTTCCTTCAGGACTTCGTCGGCCTTCTCATTGGCCGCGGCATTCCTCTGCAGCAGCTCGTCTCGCTCTTTTTGGAGTCTGATAATCTCTTCTCCATCCAGCTTAGACCTCGCCGATAGGTCCTCGAACATCCCGTGCGCCTCCTCTGCATCCTGACGCGCCTGGGCCTCCCGCTCCTGGACGGTAGCAAGCTAGGCGGCCATGTCTGCTCGCAGCCGGGCCTCCTCGGAGAGGCGATCCCGCTCCGCCTTCTGCTCACGGAGGAATTGGGATTTTTTCTGGCTACGAGCAACAAGAATCTGAGGAGGAAGAAGACTGATATCAGAAATGCGAGAACACAGAAAACACACGAAGAAAGAAGAAAGTCCAGAAAATACCTAAGTGGTAGGGATAACGATCTCACAGAGGGCTCCTCTGGCCTGGTCCAGGCCGTTCAGCATGGTCGAGATCCCGATGTCAAGACCCTCCCGCTCCATGCTCTTGGAATGATCATCGAGCGAGAAAAGAGCCGACGTCGGGTCCTGAGCAGCCATCCACTGGAGCGGCGGCTCCCCCCGCGCAGGGGAGCGGCTTCCTCCCAACAAAGGGGCTGATGGCGGCTCCCTCCTGACCCTGTGTGGCACCACCGCTGCACTCGAGGACCCTCTGGCTGGACCCTCCTCCGTCTAGACTGCTTCGGGCGCCACGGGCGGATCCACATGGGCGCCTGGTGGCGCGGATTGCACCACGACCGCGCCTGGCTGATCCTGGCTTGGCGCAGTCACGATCACCTTCACCGGCGGTATGCGGTCCTCGGGCGGCTGTTCCACGCCCACCACAGAAGAAACCGCTCGCTCAGTAACCTCCGTGGGCGTGGGAGCCACCATGGACACCGTCGGTTCGGCCAACGCGGCCCCAACGTCGGCACCACTCCTGCCTGAAAAAGGGGTGACTCTAGGCGACGCCGTCTGTCCCGCTTGAAGGGCGAGACTCTTCTTGGGCGCCAGCCCTAGGGGGTGACCTGTCCACAAGAACCTACACAAAGGTAATAACCGTTAAGTCAAAATAAAAGTGGAAAAAGGATGAAAACAGAAGAATCAAGAGCTTACGTTGACGTCCTCGACCGGCGGAAGCGTTTTAGGGACAGATCCCCAGATCCCTGCCCTGACTCGTCTGGACGGGACCGTTTCATGCCTGCCCCCTGCTCTGGGGCAAGGGGGTTCATCTCGTCGGGCATGGCGCCGGAGTCGCTCCCCTCCATCATCTCGTTGGGCCCGGCACCGGAGCCGTCCCCCTCCATCGTCTCACGGGGTGCAGCACCGGAGCTGCTCCCCTCCATCGTCTCATGGGGCGTAGCACCGAAGCTGCTCCCCTCCATCACCTCATAGGGCGCGGCATCAGAGCTGGGCGCGGCTCCGGTGCCACCCCCCTCCACGGTCACCTCGGGGTCGGCGGCAGCAAGCCCGGCATCCTCCGTCCACCGATCCTCGGCCGGCACGCCGTGCGAAGCGGTAGACTCGCCAGCCTCCACTGACCTCATCGATTCACTTCCCTCTGCGTGAAAAGCGAAGGGCCCCTGCACAGGTGGGTGGCCACTTGTCAGCGTTTCCTCATCCTCCAAGATGCCCCAATCCACGTCGACAGCTACCTCATCGTCATCGTCGTCATCATCATCATCGTCGTCATCCTCACTGCTCACGTCCTCTCCCCGATCCCGTGCCTCCTGCTTCAGTCGTTTTGCCTTCTTCATCTCCTCCTTTGCTTTCTTGTCCCACTCGGCCACGAGTCGATTCGCCGCCGCCACAACCCTATCCTTCGGCAGCGGAGCCGAACTATCCTTGAAGACAAGCCCCCTCGGCTAGCCCCAACATCACAAAAGCAAGTAATAAAAAAAGGGAGATTTAGGAGAAAGAAAAGAGTGCGGGAGAAGAGGGCTTATGAATTCGAAGAACCCAGGCTCCAGCCGCATTGGAGGATGCCCGGGCACCGGATACACGATGTTGAGGACCATGCTAGCGGAATCCTTCGTCTGCTCCGTCGCCTCCTTGACACGTTGCGCCACTTCCGAATAAGGGAGCGCCTCGTCAACGAGCACCGTCCCCTCAAACGATATCCCAGGCATCATCCGATGCAGGGGAAGCACACGCGCCATTAGTGGCGCCACCCTCCTCGCGTGGTAGGCGCCGATAATCCCCGTCCCCTTTACACCCTGACCCTTCAAGGCATGGAGGGTGGAGAGAAGGTCGGAGATATGTTTCTTGTCTTTAGACTGGACGCCCCAGCCCCACGACTCTGGGGCATCCACAATAAGACGTCCAGTGTACTTCGGTAGGGTGGCACTCACGTCATCCCTAACATAAAACCACTACGAATGCCATCCCTTGTTGGATGTCGCCAGACGCATGTATGGGTAACCCTTCGACCAGGTATGGCGCAGATGAATGCTGGCACACCCCATCGGCGCGTTTACTTCTTTCCCCCCAATCTTTCTCTTCGACAGACTAATGCTAAAGAAATACCGCCACAGATCAAAATGGGGGTCGATCCCCAGGAAACCCTCGCACAGAGCAACAAACGCTGCCATATGCTGAATCCCATTGGGAGTTAGATGCTGTAGCTCTACCTCATAGTAATCTAATAGCCCCCGAAGGAATCTATGCGCGGGTACCCCGAATCCCCGCTCATGGAAGATGGCAAAAGAGACGACATACCCTTCAGGAGGCACCGGCTCACCCTCGTCGCCAGGAAGCAACCACTCCTGGACGGCGGACAATGGACGGAGAAGGCCACGGTGGATGAGGCCCTCCAGACGCCGGGAGGTGATGCTTGATCTACCCCACAACTCCATTAAAGCAGTAGGAGGGAAGGGCAGGCGCGAGCTTGACAGCGGCTAGAACACGAACACAGGTCGGTCGACGGTGGCGATGCGGGCGCGAGCGGCTGGAAAGATTGGCGGCGGATGTTTCAGAACGCAAAGGAAGGGGAGCGAAATACGGAACCCTAGGGGCGAACTCCGTGGTTTTATAGGGGGTGACGGACGCGAGAAGGGCAACCATCCGCCTCGATCTCCGGGCCTACCACGCACACCACCATGTCATGTCGCGGGACACGCGCCCGCAGTCCCTATCCTCTCACCCCAAAAATCTCGGTGAACGGTTCGCCTTCCCCAAGCGAATCTGGACCCTCTACCCACCGGGGAAACGCAAGCCACAAAGGCCTGTTCTTTTCTCTTTGGCCCACCTAGGGCCCAGAAACTCGCCGGCCGGCCCAACTAAGAAGGAATCCATGAACGATCCATCATCAAGGGTAGAAGCACCAGTTAGGACAGCCCCGAATCAGTTCCCAGCAAACGGAATGCCACAACCCACTCGGAAAAATGTCCAGTTGATGAAAAACTAAGTCCTTCAGCCTTACCCATGAAGGGGCCGATACAACCCCCTGGGCGACTCTACTCGAGTCACCCGGGGGCTCGGGGGCTACACCCATCGGGTGCGCTCGCGCGCACCCACCGACAAATTAGCTTCGACGAAATCAAAAACACCCTCCAGGCGGTTCTACTCGAATCACCTAGAGTCTCGGGGGCTACTGTCGGGGACCGATAGTAGGGTATCCCAGAAGGTGGAACCGATAACCACCGAATGTGAAAAACTTTTGGACGCATAAGGGCGCCATGACATCCCTTGTTCGAGTGACGGGAGTTCGGCTCTGCCTCGCCCGACACCTTTGGGATGGGCTCGGTCTCACCCGAGGGCCGAGGGATAAACTCCGTCTCGCCCGATGCCTTGAGGGTGGGCTCGGTCTCGCCCAAGGGCTAAGGGATGAATTCCGTCTCGCCCGATCCCAGAGGGGCAGGGTCAACCTCACCCGACGCCTTTGTGGGATAACCCTGCCTTGCCCAAAGGCTCAAGGCTAAATCTCCGTTTCACCCAACGCCTATAGGGCGGGCTCGGTCTCGCCCGAAGGCTAAGGGATGGATTCCGCCTCACTCGATCCCGGAGGGATAGGTTTAGTCTCGCCCAAAAGATAGGGATTGGTCTCCGTCTCACCCGATGGCCCAGAACGAGCCTCACCCTGATCGATATCTATCCCTCATAAAGATGGGTACAGGACGAGACAAGACGTTCGGGTCAACCATGACTCCAACGACCATACCCTGCGCCCTGGCAGGAAAAAGACTACCAGGGAACGACAGGACTGATGCTTTAGACCCTTCCGGGCGCCGCAGAGCCCAAAAGGTATTACAGGTGCGGGCACCTCACCCTGTAGAGTTGTAGGCGCCGCCTTCAGCTCTGGGACACGGAACCCAACGGAGACATACGACAACCGCTATGCTCCAAGAATGGATTTGCTATCTCCATGAATGACGGATATTCCATCACCACGCTGTGGACCCGAGGGAGCGGCGCCCTCTTCCTGACCCCTTAGGTCCCCCCAGTCAGAAGGCCTTGGCCACGGCGCTACACCGGACCCCGACCCCGAATCCTCCCAACAAGGAATCATGGGAACAAGAAGGCGTGCGGAGCAAGGCTAGGGGAAGGCTCATAAGTCAAAACCACTGTACTACAGCCCATACCCTACGCAGGGCAGCATACTGTGACTAACCTGACATCCTACAGAGACATCGACAACATGGTGAGCACTTATCTTCCTTCGCACTCATCAGAATTGAGGACCTGGCCAGGTAGACGTGAGTCACAAGACTAAGTAGAGTACGCATCCTGGAACCCTCACCCTTGTAAAGCCAGCCCCTTCATCTATAAAAGGGGATGTGCTTCCTCCATCAAGGGGACGGGAAAAAAGAGGACCGAACAATAGAATGCACTCATACACACATTCAAGCAGCTACGAAGCTCTTGACCACCTTTCAATCCTCCCATCAGAGACTTGGGACCAGTCCCTCTCTCGGCAGTTTGTATCCCTTACTACAGACCGTTCACGGTGCTAATAACACAAGCAGCAACAAACTGGACATAGGGACGTTCCGCCCGAACCAGTATAAATCCTGTGTCCTTTAGCGCACCATCCGAGCCTAACGCGCATTACTATAAATTTACTTGCCGGTGCTTGTACGAAACACCGACACTAGGGTAATATTTCTTTAAATATTTTCCATTTAACGCTCTGGGAAACACGACCCCTTCGAGGGTTTCTAGAATATATGCGTTACCAGGAACAGACCAATTTATCCGATATGGACCTTCCCAATTAGGAGACCACTTTCCAAACTTTGAACTTTTAGTCCCAATCGGTAAAATCAATTTCCAGACTAGATCTCCATCGGCAAACTCTTTTACCTTTACCTTCTTGTCATACCATCTGGCTACTCTTTTCTTATTTTCTTCAATGCTAACTAAAGCCCTTAACCGATGACCCGCCACATCTTCCAACTCATCCTTCATAAGAGTATCATAATCATCGGCTGTCAGCTGATTTTGAGAACGTATTCGTCTAGAGCCAATTTTAATTTCCCAAGGCAATACTACGTCATGTCCATATACTAACTGATAAGGCGTTACTTTGGTTGCACCATGACATGACATCCAATATGACCACAAAGCTTCATTTAATACTGTATGCCACCTGCTAGGATTTTCTTCAATTTTACGCTTAATAAGTTTGATGATCCCTTTGTTAGAAGCCTCAGCCTGACCATTAGCTTGAGCATAATATGGAGAAGAATTTAAAATTTTAATTCCCATACCTACAGCAAACTCATCAAATTCTCCTGATGTAAACATAGTGCCCTGATCGGTAGTGATAGTCTGAGGAATACCAAATCGGTAAACAATATGCTCTTTCACAAAATTGATCATACTAGCCGATGTCACCTTTTTTTAAAGGAATTGCCTCAACCCATTTTGTGAAATAATCGGTAGCAACCAGAATAAATTTATGTCCTTTGCTCGATGGCGGATAAATCTGACCAATGAGATCGATAGCCCATCCCCGGAACGGCCATGGTTTGATTATTGGGTTCATAGCCGATGCAGGCGCTCTTTGAATATTACCAAACTTTTGACACCCCTGACATCCTTTAAAATATTTAAAACAATCTTCAAGAATAGTCGGCCAATAGTATCCATTCCTTCTGATCATCCACTTCATCTTGAAAGCCGATTGATGCGCTCCACACACTCCTTCATGAATTTCACCCATTAAACTTTTTGATTCATCACTGTTAACACATCTGAGTAAAACTCCATCTATAGTTCGATAATATAATTCATCATCGAGGAGCACATACTTGGTAGCTTGGAACCTTATACGCCTTTCAACCTTTTTACATGGGTCCTTTAAATAATCGACAATCTCCCTTCTCCAATCATCGGTATTGACTGCCAATGTTAGCACTTCCTGAATAGGCTGATACCCTAAAGCATGCTGAGCTAGTCGATTAGCCTCTTCATTATGCAGTCGAGAAATATGTTCAAGACGAAAATCTCTAAACCCTTTCAATAATTGCAAACATCTTTCATAATACGAAATTAAAACTTCACTCCGGCATTCATAAATCCCAGCCAATTGATTTATAACTAGCATAGAATCACCAAAGATTTCAACAGCATCGGCACGTATTTCCTTCAGCAATTCTAACCCTTTTATCAAGGCTTGGTATTCAGCCTGATTGTTTGTCGATGTAGCAACAATCGGCGATGAAAACTCATACTTCCTTCCTTGAGGTGAAATCAACACAATGCCGATACCTGCTCCTTCACCACATGTGGACCCATCGAAGAAAAGTGTCCAAGGAGCAACCTCCAGAGAGTCCACTGCATTACAATGCTGAGTGACAAAATCAGCCATAACATGCCCTTTAACTGCCTTAGTCGATTCGTAACGTAGTTCAAATTCTGACAATGCTAAAATCCACTTGCCGATTCTACCACTTAATATCGGCATCGACAGCATATACTTGACTACGTCGTCTTTGCATATGACCGTACATTCGGCAGATAACAAATAATGTCTTAATTTGACACAAGAAAAATATAAGCACAGACATAATTTTTCGATGGCCGAATACCTTGTTTCAGCATCCACTAATCTTCTACTCAAATAATAAATAACACGTTCTTTCCCTTCAAATTCTTGAATAAGAGCTGAACCGATAACGGTATCATCAGTTGACAAATACAACCTGAAAGGTTTCCCATGTTGAGGTGGAACTAGCACCGAAGGATTTGTTAAATATTTCTTAATTTCATCCAGGGCTAACTGCTGCTCAGCTCCCCATACAAATTCCTGATTGGCTTTCAATTTAAGTAATGGACTGAAAGCCTTGATCTTACCCGACAGATTAGATATGAATCTTCTGATGAAATTAATCTTACCAATCAAAGATTGCAATTCAGTTTTATTGGCAGGAGCAGCCACCTTGTTAATTGCATCAATAGACCTCCTACTGATTTCGATGCCCCGCTGATGCACCATAAAACCCAAGAATTGTCCTACCGATACACCAAATGCACATTTATTAGGATTCATCTTCAATCCATGCTTCCTTGTGCACTCCAATATCTTTCGTAGATCGGCTAGATTTTTTATGATATCTCTAGACTTAATCACTACGTCATCAATGTATATCTCCACTAATGTGCCGATGTATTCATGAAAAATAAAGTTCATAGCTCTTTGATAAGTAGCACGGGCATTTTTTAAACCAAACGTCATGACTATCCACTCAAACAGCCCTACATGACCTAGACATCTAAAAGTAGTCTTGGGAATATCTTCTTTAGCCATGAATATCTGATTGTAGCCTGCATTACCATCCATGAAGCTGATAATTTGATGTCCGGCTGCAGCATCAATCAACAAATCAGCAATCGGCATTGGATAGCCATCCATCAGTGTGGCTTTGTTGAGATTCCTGAAATCAATACAAACACGAAGTTTTCTATTTTTCTTATAAACAAGAACCACATTAGAGATCCACTCTGCATATCGACACTGTCGAATAAACTTTGCCTCAATTAATTTAGTTATTTCGGCCTTAATGTCAGGAAGTATATTAGGATTGCATCGGCGCGCTGGCTGCTGATGTGGCCGAAATCTAGATTTGATAGGTAACCGATGTTCAACTATCGATCGGTCTAATCCAGGCATCTCAGTATAATCCCAAGCAAAACAATCTTTATACTCTTTTAACAAATCAGTCATTTGCTGCTTACACTTGGAATCTAACTTAGCACTAATAAAAGTAGGTCTTGGCCTATCGCCATCACCAATATCTACTTCTACTAAATCATCTGCCGATGTGAACCCTTGACCTAATTTTCCATCATCG
Organism: Miscanthus floridulus; assembly: GCF_019320115.1. NCBI lineage: Eukaryota > Viridiplantae > Streptophyta > Magnoliopsida > Poales > Poaceae > Miscanthus > Miscanthus floridulus. The sequence continues at coordinate 23,635,325 of NC_089583.1, read as the reverse complement.
GCAAACCTATCCATTAAAATTCTTCTTCAGAACCGACTGCTTGGATCGGGGGAATTTCATAGTCAGCAACTCTATGGAACTCTCTTTCCCAAACTTCTCCTGATATGCATCTGGTTCGCTCATAAGTATCTGATTCTGCCGATGCGATGATATAAGAAGAATCACCAGGAACAACCTCAATCTTATCCCCAATCCACTGTACGAGGCATTGATGCATTGTAGAAGGAACACAACAATTAGCATGAATCCAATCCCTCCCAAGAAGCAGATTATATGCACCCTTGCCATTAATAACAAAGAATGTTGTCGGTAAGGTTTTGCTGCCAATGGTCAATTCAACACATACTGCCCCTTTAGCCGGTGACACATTGCCTTCAAAATCCTTCAGCATCATATCGGTTTTGGTCAAGTCTTGATCTCCCTTGCCAAGTTTCTGATACATCACATAAGGCATAATATTAATCACAGCCCCTCCGTCAATGAGTATCTTAGATACAGGCTGCCCATCAACTCTGCCTTTCACAAACAAAGCTTTAAGATGTTGTCTCTCGTCATTGGTAGGTTTCTCAAAAACAGCCATCATTGGATCTAGTGTCAACTGAGCTATTTGATCAGAGAGAATAACTTCTTCCTCATTATCACATAGTGCCAAAAACTCCATCGGCAACATGAATACCATATTAACATCTGTCGATGGACCCTTATTTTTGTGTTTTACCTGCCACTGCTGATGACCAGACCTCTCATTAGAGGAATTTTCCTCTTGGTATAAATCCTCCTGATGCTCACGTTGCATCCTCCTTCTCTGTGTCTTTGTCAGACCCTCCGGGCACCATCGAGGAAACTTGGTTTTCCAAACCGGCTAATAACAGGTCCTAGTTGATTCTACACGGCGTATATTAGGGTCCCTGTAGAATATTTCCTCATCGGAAACTCTTGCATTTGCCATCTCCTCAAGCTCCTCTTGATTCCTTGGAAAATATCCAGTGCGTTTACCAAGCCTCTCATGTACACTTAGTCTGCCCCCCAGCCGATCATGCACTGATGCTCTGCCTCTGATCGGCTCATTGATAGATAAACCCTGATTACCAGGTTGAAACCTCCTTTCTGACCGATTGACCCCATAATAACCATTGCACTCAGGGCAATTTTCAACAGTTGGCAATTTAATACCTTCTTCCCAGCAATGGATGAAAAACAGGCACCTCCAATGATCTTTATGCCGATGTCATTCTTCCCGACGTCTCTCTTCTTGCTATTGTCGATATCGGTCATTTCGCTGACGCCAACTCTCCTGCTGCCTTCGATGAGTAATCACAATGCCAGGTCGAGGAGGATTTTTGGAACTACTGCTTTCTCCCAGCAAACCCTTACTTTTTGCATCATCGGTAGTTATCCGATGTTGGGGATCCACTGACGCGTTTTTCTCAGCAGCCTTTGACGTCAATACCTTAGTCTTCCCTTTGGCCTCCAACATATTTGCTGGAAAAGGGTGTTGATCAATTTTCATCGGCTTCTGGGCCTTGGAAGTACCAAACTTAATTCTCCCAGATTCAATAGCCGATTGTAACTGTTGCCTGAACACCTTGCACTCATTTGTACTGTGTGAAGTTGCATTGTGCCATTTGTAGTACAAGATCTTCTTCAACTCTTCTGCCGATGGAATAACATGATTAGGTGACAGCTTAATTTGGCCCTCTTGAAGCAGAAGATCAAATATCTTGTCGGCCTTGGAGATATCAAAGGTAAACTTTTCTGGCTCTTTTTGACCAAAGGGACAAGATATCGGCTTTTTATTCTTAACCCACTCAGCTAAGCCGATAACTGGTTCTTCATCAGAATCAGAATCTCCTGCTTCTTCAACAAATGATACTTTTTTACTCCAATTCTTTTTAGGTTCAAAAACCCTAGTATCTTGATCAGAGATCCTTTGCACAAGATGACTGAGGCTTTCAAACTCCTGAGAAGCATATCTGTCTTTAAGATGTGGCAATAACCCTTGGAAAGCCAGATCGGCAAGCTGCCGATCATCCAGCACTAGACTGTAGCACTTATTTTTTACATCTCATAGCCTTTGCACAAAGCTTTCTACCGATTCATCATTGCGCTGTCTCAATTTTACAAAATCGGTAAGCTTCTTTTCATGGATTCCAGCAAAGAAATACTTATGAAATTGTTTTCTAGATCAGCCCAGGTAATAATAGAATTTGATGGTAATGAAATGAACCACGTAAATGCCGATCTAGACAAAGATGATGAAAATAATCGAACTCTCAATTCATCTCTGCTAGCTGCCTCTCCACATTGAATAATGAAGCGATTGACGTATTCCATTGTTGATGTGTCATCTTGCCCGGAGAATTTAGTGAAATCTGGTACCTTGTACCGATTTAGGAGAGGAATTAAATCATATGCAGGAGGATATGGAGTCCGATAAGAATAAGTATTGACCTTGGGCTTTATCCCAAACTGATCCTTCATAATTTCTGCTATCCTATCAGCCCAAAAAGCATCAGCCTCCTGATGATGAACTGGCTGAATTTCTACAGGAGGTGCCTGCTGATATCCCTCCACATATCTTTGTGGCCCACGATCTCCAGCAATCGGCATATTTGCCATTACTTGTGGTCCATTAACCTGTTGGAAAGGATTCATCGGCTATGCTGTCGATGCTTGATTCTGGACACCAGCTTGCATATGACCTTGTTGAATCCCTGCAACCTGTTGATTTTGCTGAACTGTATGTTGAACAGGTAACTGTCCTGACCAACCATTACTAGAACTCATCGGTATAAAACTTACCGATGGCTGGTAATTTGCTGACATTATTGGATAATTATAACCAGCTTGAGGCATGAACTGAACCCCAGTTTGACTCATAACAGGGGCTTTCTGCTGCATCGGCAGTAAGCTTGCCGATGGATTTGAACTGGGTGTTTGAACCAAAGGCATCTGGAAACCTCCTGGAGTTGGTTGCATAGTAGTTGCTGTGGCATAGTGAGGCACTTGGGCCATCGGCGAAACAGCCGATGGTATAGGAGCTTTTCCTACTGCGTCAAATACTTGAGGTAACCTAGGATTGAAAGCAGATGACTCCGGAGGCATACCATATCCCAACCAATTAGCAGGAATCTGGCTATTCTGAGACACAGGGCCTGACATAGCTGATGCCGCTAGATCTGTATTAAGCTGAACTCGTCCTCCTAGTAGTACTAGATCTGATCGTATCGGTGTAGATTGAATATTAGGTAAGCCTGCTGATACTAGAGGAGAAGTAACTTCTGTACCCACAACGGCCGAGGGAGCCGATGGAGTATTAACAGATACCGGCTCTGGTTGATGATAGGCAGGCCCAACATAATGCGGTGCCGTTTGTCCTTCTTTGAGAGTTTGAACCACAGCATTATGAATAGTATTGGACAACACATTGGAATGATTAATCAAAGCATGATTTACTACAGAATTAACCATCTCTTGAAGTTTACCAGGATTGGAGTCAAAGGTAACCTGCCGAGGCAACGGCAAATCTTGCTTCTGGATGACTTGTCCACTCTTGTTCAGGCTAAACGATTTCAGACAAAGCTGCCTGTATTCTTCTATAGCTTTTTCCATAGCCTGCCTCTGCTCTTCCTTAAGATCTTCTTCTGATACCGCGATAATATTCTCTGAATTGATCTCGGAATTGAACATATTGATCGGATTGATTGGTCCCACCGGGCGTGCCAAAAGATGTGTTGATGCAAACGTGGATCTGCAAACACAAAGGGCTAATACCCGAATCGATATCCAAAGTGTGCCAGTCGATTTGACCTGTTAATCGACAAGGATGAAGATACAAGCACTTTGGTCCTGACAACAGCGATATGCCCAGAAGTCACGGCCAAGAGGTACTCACGTGGAACTCGAGAATCGCCGAAGGTTGCACTGCGATGCAACTCGCCGAATCAATGAGAACTCGTAAAAAGAAAAATGTGCAAATTGACGAAGTCGCCGAAAAGTAAGTAGATGCAAATAAGAGTAAAAGTTGGTTTTGATATTGATTGATATATCTTTTACATTGCCCTTCAATCTATATTTATACCCTGATCTAAAGAGACATAACCAAACATAACTAGGACACCAAATCCATACCTAAGGAAATACGTGACTCTTACATGAATCATATTCTAATAAATACAGAAAAGGAAACCAACTCCTATCTATTTCCCTGTCCGCCTCAATTACAATGGAAATCTCACTGACCTCCTTTCCATCGGCATACTTCCTGTTTCATCGGCAGTAGTCTTCAAGCCTTCCTTCATCGGCATCGACAATAACACCTCCAACCTCATCGGCAACGCCCGAGTCTAAATCAACCTTTCCATCGACCACCACCAGTCATCGGCAACCATCTTTACAAGCTGACTTTCATCAGCTGTCAGCGTATACAGTAACTTTCTTCCTGCCGATTAGTCCACTCCGATCATTTTGACACGTGCAAAAAACGGTGTCAACAAATACTAAACTAAAACTTGTTTTCTTGTAGTGGAGAGAAGAGAAAGGAATGAAAAGAGACCCATACAAGGATGACCAACTCTTAGAGCTCGTCGGCGACCTTTGCAACTTCACATTGGACCAGATTGTACACGTCAGAGGTGCCTACCATGACCAAGAGTCTGACTTAGGTACAAATCCTCAGTACAAACACCTTCGTGAGACTGAAAGGCTAGCTCTAGGACGTTGATAACAATGTATATGGAATTTGTATATTTAATGATGGATTGTATATATTCATGTGAATTGGACTTGTAATTATAGTTTATAGAATACTCTTATGCTTGTAGTCGCGGTCGTGGGGTGTTCAGCAACGCGAACGTTGGTCACGGGGCGTTCGGCAACGCGAACGCGGTTTGGAACGTTGGTCGCGGGGCGTTCGGCAACACGAACCCTGTTCGGAATGTTGTTGTGGGACGTTCAGCAAAGTGATTTTGAATTGAAAATTTGATTTTTTTTTTGTGGAAAAATGTACTGTAGGGGTGGTTCTAGATTGAACCGCCCCTACAAATACCTGTTTGTAGGGGCGGCTGGTAATAAGAGCCGCCCCTACAAATATATTTATAGGGGCGGCTGGAAACACTAGCTGCCCCTACAAATCGATTTGTAGGGGCGGCCTGAGAACCGTCCCTACAAATGCATGATTTGTAGAGACCCTTGCGTAGGGGCGGCTGGGCAAACCGCCCCTACAAATGGTCTACAACCGCCCCTAGAAATGTTTTTTGACGTAGTGTAAACGTAGCCTCCCACGGGCGTGCTAACATATTATCTACATGTTCATGTACTATCTGAACACGTTAAATGCATGCTCTAACGTTGAAACACGCTACATATATATATGCGTCACATAAGTTGGAACATGCTAGTACATACGTTGGGATTTGGGAACGAGAACTTAGGGTGTGTTTGGTTGGTGGGATTGGCTAGAATGGGATGGAGCGGCTCCGTCCTGGGTGCTATTTGGTTGAGGAGCAGAATGATGGGATGGCTCCCAAACAGGAATATTCCTTGAGATTCTGGGATGATCTTGCTCTCAGAAATCGACCGAACGCGCTCATCCCAGCGAACAGCGCTAACGCCGTCTTGCTCCGTGAGCGCTGCCTGGGCGAGCAAGGGCTAGGGCCGGTGGGTGCGTAGATGGCTGGGTAAAGGCGGCGGCAAGGATGGCTTGGTGGTAGCGATGGCGGAGTGGGCCAGGGGGCACGATGACGGAGCGAATTAGGGGGCGTAGCGGCAGAGCGGGCCAGGGGGCACGACGCTGGAGCGGATCAAGGTTCGCGGCGGTGGAGCGGGCTAGGGGGCATGACGATGGAGTGGATCAAGGCGGCACAGCGGGCAGGGGCGCAGGCACGTGCCGGCAGCGTGGACGCGATTAGGTCCATGGCTCTGGGAGAGGAACGGAGGAGAGGAATGGGAAGAAGCCATGTTTCTATGACCGGTGGGCCCCATAGTTGACGGTGTTAACTGATCTGTTATCTGATTCACCCATCCCTCGCACCAAACCAAAAATAGAATCGCTCCGTCCTTCCATTCGATCCCTAAAACAGGAATGGAACCGTTCCATTGTACCTCGCCCTTCAACCAAATGCACCCTTAATTACTCCGTGTGTCCCTATTTAAGTGTCGTGGTAGGAATCATGTCAGTCAAACTTTCTCAAGTTTAACTAAGTTTATAGAAAATATTAACAACATTTATATATTTGAATAAATTTGGGATTTGCTAAATTTCAGGTGCCTGAATTTTGGTCTTCTTTCAGGCGACGGTTATTACATATATTTTATACTAAAACCGCGGTTGCAGTTCATTGCAATTTTGATAGACACAGTCTGTAATTTTTTGTTCCTAGAATAAAAAAACCCGTTAGACAAAATCTGATATGTGTTTGCACAAAAACAATTTAATAATTTATAATTATTTCTATAGTCGGACAAGGATAAAAATTTGATATGTTATGACACAAAGACAAATAACAAATCACACAAGTGACAATTTACTTGTACTACTTAGTACAAGAGTGTTGTCCGAAATCATCTTAAAATTTGGACAGCTAAAATATAGAAGTGAATAAATTTATTATGAAATAGATTCAACCATCTATCTAATAATACTAATTATATATTATAAGTATTAATATTTTATTTTATATATTAGTTAAAATCAAGTACGTTTGACTTCTCGAGAAGTGAGAATGAGAAATAAAAAAAAGGGACAGAGGAAGTACCACTACTACTGTAAACTTAACCGAGGCGGGCAGAATGAATTTCCGAGGCTGGCATCACAACTGTCTCGAACAAAAGGTCACGGTAAATCATTTTTTTCTAAAACGGTTCAAACGTCCGCCTCGGTTAATTAAATTTAAAAAACAAAACAAAGAGAAAAAGCCCGCAGTCTAGCCCTAACCAGACTTGGATCTGGGCCTCGTGCCACCGCACCTGTGCGCTCCCCGATGCTAGATCTGGAGCCATGACTCCCCACCGACGACACGCCGCCGCCCGTCGAAGCGCTCCTCCCCGTAGGATCCACCGCCGCCCTCAAGAGCATTCCTCCTCACCAGATTTACCGCCGGCTCGCTCATACCTGCCGGATCCACACCATGGTGGAGCCGCAGACTGAGTGGAGGAGGGGCATGGCCGTGTGGGGTCGTGGCCGCCCTGCGCTGCCGCCGGGAGGGGCCAGGCTGTGGCCGTGCCCGCCCCACGCCGCCGCGGAGAGGGGCCCGGCCACCCCATGCGCCGCCCGGAGGGGCCGGGCCGCCCTGTGCACGACCGAGTGAAAGTGCATTTGACCCTATGTGGGTTTTGGTGTATTGATGACATCTAAATTAGGGACTAATGAGATCTTCATGAGATTTATCGTAACTTTAGTCCCATAAAGGAATGAAAGAGTTGATTTAGATGAAATGGTATCCCTCAATTCTTGAAGTATGGAAGGCGAATGAACTCAAAACGAACTTCAAAGTTTTTATCTTTTATTTTGGGTTTAGGTTTGTCGTACTATAAAGAGGGATACTAGTTTAGGTTGTCTGAGGAAGATAGAGTGCAGAAGTATAAAAATAAAATCAAAAGAGAGACACTCAAGCATCTCACGAACACTTAGATATAGTTTTTGGGATTTTAGCCATCAGAAGTGCCGGCGTCTGCTGGAAGTCCCGGCTCCCACCGGAAATCCTAGGTCCTTAGGACCTTGTCGCTAGGCTTGGCTAGCCGTCGGAATCTCGATAGAAGCCGGAAGTCCTGATGCTGGCTGAGCTAGCCTAGTTGCCTATGCGTTGAACAATGTTTTTATTAGGTGCTGGAAGTTTCGACGATCTATGTCAGGACTTCCGACGCAAATCTGAATGGTTGGATTTCACCTAAGAGTATAAATAACTCTCTCCTCTCTTTGAACTGTTACTCACTCATTCATTGCGACCAAAACTCTAGCCAAAATAGCTCCCAAGCATTCATTGCTCCTCTCTACTCTCCCCTTTGCTCATAACTTTGATTGCCCCAAGGATTTGAGTGAAAGGAGAGTGGATTGAGTGAGAGAATCACTTTAGCAAGCTTGAGCACTTGATTTCTTCATCAAGTCGGTTGGATTTGCATCATTACTCTTGTAGCTTTGCTCCTAGCTGGCTAGGCATCGTCCAAGAGCTTCCATCTTGTGGAAGAGCCTTGGGAAGTTTGTATTACCCTTGATTTCTTAGTGGAAAGCTCAAGTGACCTTTGTGGTTGCCTTGAGAGAGGAAAGAAGGTGGAAGAGACTCCGACCTTTGTGGTCACCTCAACAATGAGGACGTAGGAGCTCCTTTGTGGGGTTGCCGAACCTCAAGATAAACCTTGTGTCCCACGTGCATGTTGTTGTTGTGATTTGTGCTATCATATTTGGTATTGTTTGTTTCTCTTCTCCCCCAAAGCATCTCTTAGGGTTTAGATTTGATCTACGGAGTGAAGGCTTTTCGGCGTTAAAGGAGTAACCTCAATGCTTCACCTTACCACTAGGAAGTGGGGTTGTAAGTTATCAGATTCACAAAGTTCATTTTAGCTTGGATTGAGTAGTTCACGTAGGAGTCAGAACTCCTGGCTGTTTGTGTCAGAACTTCCGACTGCCAGAAGTTCTAGCCTAAACTATTGGGACTTCGGACAATTGCTGATAAGTTACTTTGAGTTTGTGTAGAAATTTTTAGATATGCCTATTCACCCTCCCTCTAGGTATTGTTTAAATCCTTTCAATTGGTATTAGAGCAATGTCTTCTTTTAGTGCTTCACCACATGAGAAGAAACAATGTTGGACACCAAAAAGATGCAAGCCGATGCCGCTAAGATGGCCAAGCAAATTGCTAAAGAGTTGATGGCTGAGCAAGTCATGATGAGATGAGCAAGTTGAAGGATGAGTTGAGCAAGAAGGTTGATGATGCTATTAGTGGCAAGATTGATGGAGTCAAAGATAATGGAAGTGATGTTGGAGCAGCACATGAGAATGTTCAAGGAAAGGGAATCTATTCAAATACTGGTTTTGGCTATGGACAACTCATCAAAGGTCCGCCCATGCATTTCTCCATAGTCAACCATGGCAAGCCACCTCACTTTGAGGGAATAAGATACACCGATTGGGCTTACAAAGATGAAGATGCACCTTATTGCCGCAATACTTTGGAAAGTTGTGGAAGTTGGTGTGATCATTCCCACCGATGAAGATAGAGAAAACCCTAGAAGAAGCATTCAACCTTCACCAAAATGCACAAGCCGTATCTTTGCTTGTCTCAAGTTTGAGTGCGGATGAGTTCAACAAAGTGAATGAAATGGAAAGTGCTAAGCAAGTTTAGGAGACTTTGAGAGTATCTTTCAAAGGAGATAAGAGTGTGAGGAAAGGCAACATTAAGCTACTACATGGTGAATTGGAAAGGTTTATGTTCTTGCAAGGTGAGACAACACAGGTAATGTTTGATAGGCTCATGGCATTGGTAAACCTCATAAGAGCTCTTGAAAGCACTGAATGGGATAACAACAAGGTTGCTAGGAAGATATTGAGAACTTATAGAGCCAAGAACAACATGCTAACGTCCATGATCATGAAAAGACCCAATTACGATGAGATGACACCTCAAGAGGTTCTTTCAAAGCTCAAGCATCATGAGTGTCTAGATGAAGATGCAACCAATGCTCATAATCAAAATCCTAGTGAAATGGGATACAACAAGAATGCAGCTCTAAAGGCAACTCAAGCTCATGAAGGCAAAAGTTCAAGCCAAGAGAAGAACAAGAAAGTGAAGGATGATTTCTCAAGTGAAGAAGAAGAGTTCGATGAAGAGGTTGCACTTATCATTAGAAATCTTAGAAATTTCATGAAGAAGAGCAACCACAAGACTTATGGTGATGGAAAGAAGAGGCACAAGAAGAGGTTTTGCTATAGGTGTGGTGAAACCAGTCACTATTGATAGTAGTTAATAACCATTATAAACCGTTAATATAACATGTATAAGGGCATAAATATAATCACCAACTAGGGGTTTAAACTAACAAATTGCACCAGTTTTGGTGAATCTGTATTTTCTGCAGGGTCTATCCAGAAAACCATCAAGGTGGACCTAGATGTTAGACTTAATCGCACTTATCCGTAGCAAAAACAACCCTAGAAGATTCCCGAAGGCTTGAGCGGACACCACACCGAAGCGGAGGGTGAGGCGCCGCTAGGTGGGGCCGGCCAGCCCCTAGGGCCCACCTATTAGTCCTTCATTGCTATGTCAGTTCTCCACCGCCTCCTAGATTGCATCTATGCCATTTATTCAAGTCAGTTCGATCCGATGGCTTAGGATTGATGCTCTAGGCTATATATATCAGCCGTTACCACCCCCCGAAGTCATTGAAGTCATTTGAGAAGACAAAAACCCTAATCATCCTTAGAGCTCCATCATATTCTAGGACATAGCTAGTTAGGCTAGGTCTAGAGGGAGGCAAGCAGGTTTCGCTTGGATTCCTGATCGTGTCAAGAGCGTGGTTTGGTATAATCTTTGTACCCCCTCTCTTTTGTATCTCTCATTATTTTTATATGTTTGCTATAATTGTTATGACATTATTATTCATATCATTTATGTTCCTAGTTATCATGTTCATGGTCTACTTTGATTATATACTTAGTATAGCTAGATTATCCTTATATTTATGCATAAGTTCGTATAGCGCTGACTTTAAGGTACCATGGGTGAGTGGTCGACATTGTGTAAGCGTGGTGCTTATACATTGTTTACCTACGGATACACCCTATATTTTGGGTCATGTGGTAGATCATGGATGTGACACTCCCATTGAGTCCTTTGTAGTCCACTCCCCGAATATAGGTATACAAGTAGGATCTAGTTACGAAGGAAGACAAGCTCTGTTCTTAATCTTCCTTAGTAATATCCCTTACGTGTAGATACGAAGTTGATCTTAGCCATGACTGTTAGGTGTAATTGCACTAATGAATGTATGCTTTGACTTGTAATTAAGAATGACTTAGGAACTGTTCCTCTAATATTCTACTTAACCATGCTAATGCCATAGAAAGGAGTACTCTGAATGATCAATGATTAGTTATTATGCACTATTCATATATACATTTATCTCTTGACTTACCCCTGTTGTGAGTAGAATGTTGGTTATGGTTTACTTTTCCATAAAGAGCATAAGTTATCAATACATGTCTTTGTCAGACCTTCCCTATGATAAAAATATAAATAATGATACATGGAATACTCCTAGGTGAAGTGCTACTAATGATATATTATCTGTGCACTTGCATATCCCTTTCATATATATATATTTTTCCTAGTCCACATAAAATAATAAAGAGCTACTTAGTATTATTCTAGCAATAATGCTAAGTAGTACCAACAAGTGTTTCTTACTTAAAAAGAAATCCAAAAGCTCAAAGTTTGCACCAAAGGTGGATGAAGGTTCAATGCTTGGTTATGGTACTAACGAGAATGGATATCGTGTTTTCAATAAAACCACCGGTTTGATTGAAATCATGGTAGACATGACTTTTGATGAAACCGATGGCTCTCACAAGGAGCAAGTCAATGTTGAGATTATAGGTAATGAAGAAGCTCCACATAAAGCTATCAAGAAGCTTGCGATTGGTGAAAGTGAAGCCCATCGAAGTACAAGATGAAGATGAAGACACCATTGTGCATGTTGATCATGATCCAACCATTCATCCTGTATCATCAAATGATCATGGTGAAGCTTCCATGATAAGAAACAATCATGATGGAAGATCAAATGATGCACATGGTCATTCACATGAAGATGGTGCTATCAATAGGTGATGAGCAAGCTCGACCTCAACTCAACAATCAAGAAAGAAGTGAAGGCAATCCTCCACAAAACCATGGTTTTGATCCTCCAATCGATCAAGACCATGATAATGAAGATGATGGCCCCATCCAAAGATCAACTCAAGTGCCACATCCAAGAGTTCATCATTCCATCCAATGGGACCATCCCATTGATAACATATTGGGAAGCATTCGACTGAGGGGTAACCACACAGTTCCCGTTTAGCAAGTTTTTGTGAACATTACTTGTTTGTCTCTCCTTTGGAACCTCATAGGGTGGAAGATGCACTTGATGATCTGGATTGGATGATAGCCATGCAAGAGGAGTTGAACAACTTCACTAGGAATGAAGTCTGGTCCTATGGTGGAAAGGCCCAAGCAAAATGTGATTGGAACCTAAGTGGGTCTTCGACAACAAGCAAGATGAGCATGGTGCGGTGACAAGGAACAAGGCACGGTTGGTGGCTCAAGGGTTCACTCAAATTGAAGGCTTAGGATTTTGGGGAGACCTATGCACCAGTGGCAAGTCTAGAATCAATTCGCATTCTAGTTGCCTATGCCACACATCATGATTTCAAGCTATATCAAATGGATGTAAAAAGTGCATTTCTCAACGGCCCCCTATCTGAAGTTGGTGTATGTAGAGCAACCACCAGGCTTTGAAGACCCCAAGTTTCCTAACCACGTCTACAAGCTCAACAAGGCACTATATGGGCTCAAACAAGCCCCTAGAGCTTGGTATGATTGCTTGAAAGATTTCCTACTCAAACAAGGGTTTGAGATAGGAAAGGCTGATGCTACTTTATTTACTCGCAAAGTCAATAATAATATCTTTGTTTGCCAAATATATGTCGATAACATAATATTTGGTAGTACTAATGTGACCTTTTGTAAAGAATTTAGTAGGATTATGATGAATAGGTTCGAGATGTCCATGATGGGAGATTTGAAGTTCTTTCTTGGATTTTAAATCAAGCAACTCAAGGATGGCACGTTCATAAGTCGAACCAATTACACCAACGATATGTTGAAAAAGTTTGACATGGACAAGGCCAAGCCCATCAATACACCACCCATGCCAACCAATGGACATCTTGATCTTGATGAAGGTGGAAAGGCCATCGATGAAAAGGTATATTGCTCCATGATTGGATCTTTGCCTTACCTTTGTGCATCTAGGCCCGAAATTATGCTTAGTGTGTGCATGTGTGGAAGATTTCAAGCTAATCCAAAAGAATGTCACCTTGTGGCCATTAAGAGAATTTTTTGGTATTTAGTGCACACTCCTAATCTTGGCTTGTGGTATCCTAAGGGCTCCAGTTTTGAGTTACTTGGCTATTTCGATTAGGATTACGTTAGTTGCAAAGTAAATCGAAAGAGTACTATCAGGACTTGCCAATTTATTGGTATGTCTTTGGTGTCTTAGAGCTTTAAGAAGTAAAACTCTGTTGCTTTGTCCACCACCGAAGCCGAGTATGAGGTGGCCAGCGCATGCTATGATCAACTACTTTGGATGAAGCAAACTCTCAAAGACTTTGGTTGTGAGCTAACCAAGATTCCCCTTTTGTGTGACAACGAGAGTGCCATTAAGTTGGCAAACAACCCCGTAAACCAGTCTTGAACAAAGCACATAGACATCTGACATCACTTTTTGAGAGACAATGAAGCCAAAGCAGATATCGTAATTCATCATGTGAGCACCGAAAAGCAACTAGCCGATATCTTCACAAAGCCCCTAGATGAGTCAAGATTTTGTGCTTTGAGGAGTGAGCGAAATATCATTGATTCTCGTAACGTGGCTTGATGTCTTGCACATACTTTGTTTGATCTAGCTAGGAGAAAAGACTTGTGAAATTATTATGTGATGCTTTCAAAATCTATTTTATAATTTTCATGTGTGACTATTGCCTTGAAATAATTGATTGAAATCTAGTCACACCTAAAAATACTAGTGTCGATCATATTTTTTCCCCACATGGTGTGGTGAGTTTGAGCTTGGAAGTTTCTGAGTTTCCTGCATTAGAAGTCTCGGTGTCTGCCGGAAGTTCTGACAGCTGGAAGTCCTAGCCCTGTGATGGAACTCCTGACTGCCGGAAGTACCAGCTCAGTCCGAAACTCCTAACGCAGATCTAAGTCGGGCCTCTTTGACTATGTTTTGACCACATGCTGCTTTGACCTAGGGTTAAATCTTTCTATCGTGGCCTGACCCAGTCACTTTTCCCCACCCACCTGACCACGTCTTCCCAACGCCGCTCCTACCCATGAGCCGCCGCCATCCCCGCGCGCCCTACCGGGAGCACTAGCCAACCCTTAGCCATCGGGAGCTCCAACCAGCCCTCCTGCTCTGTTGCTTCCTTCTTCCTCCTCGATAGTCCCGATGTCGTCCCTCTTTCTCCTCGGTTGAAGTATGTCATTGATGCTTGACAGTCTTGTGGTGGTGTGCATCCGTTCATGGAGGTCGTGGATTAGTTTGTGGCCATGGCTTTGCTTGTGTCCATTGCATGTGCTATGGATTTCATCTTCATTCTCCTTCTCCTTCCCTCCTCAAGGTACTAGCCATGTTGCCCTAACCCTAACTTCAATGTACCTTGGATTTTGCCTCTTTTCTTCTTCCTTTCTCCTTCTCTTTCTTCCTTGTGTGATTGATTGTCTCAATTTGGATCACCATGAATGGGTTCGCAGCATTGTGCACCGGAAGTCCTGGCAACCATCGGAAGTCCTAACTATCAAAACTTCTAGCTCTGGCCAAAACTCCTAACTCCTTGGTTCCCAATCCATTCATGTTTCTCCATTTCTAGATGTTCGTTCACTTATCTTTGCCTTGGTTCTTAGTTTTGTTTGGCTTTTCTTGTAGCCATGGCCTCTGGTAGCGATGACAGTCCTCCCCACCATCAAGATAAGTGGTCCAAGAAGAACAATGACCCCACCGGCTCCTTCAAGCCATCGGGTCGTACCAAGGTAGCTTGTCCCCATGATGCAGCTAGTGCTCATGGTCGTGGCAGGGGTGCTCATGCTCGTGGAGCTCAAGCATCCACTCAAGCTCTAGCTGACCCTCCTCCTTGTGTGGGTGCCATAGCTTGGGATAGGGTCCCTGGCATTGGAAGGATACTTGCAACTAATATGATAGAAGAAGCTCTCAATCAAGAAGGCCGCACTATTGATCTAGAGGTGTGTCCTCGCACACCTCCTTGGGGCATCATTCAATCTGGTGAAAGTCATCTTGTGCCCTTCCAAGGCAATCTTCCCACCATTTGAGAACCTCAGTGCACCCCCAATCCTATCGGTGGCTACACACTGCACTTGTCTGTGGACTATAGTCATGATGTGCAGCAGCTTAGCCAACAATGTACCAGGCATCTCTATGAGGAAGACGGCAAGGATTTGAGGATCAAGTGTCGCATTTGGCACCCCTTTATTTTGATTTCTATGACTACTTGGTCTATCACCATTTTCTTCATAGCTGAAAGCCCTAGTTTGGTCCATCACCATTTTCTTCATAGCTCAGCCAACCGAATGCATAGGGCCACGTCAGTTCAAGGCTGATGTACGCTGACACCAGCGCAGTGTGTGAGCGCCTATGAGGACCGGATGGCGGGTGTGTCAGGTCGATGA
Source organism: Miscanthus floridulus (assembly GCF_019320115.1). Taxonomy (NCBI): domain Eukaryota; kingdom Viridiplantae; phylum Streptophyta; class Magnoliopsida; order Poales; family Poaceae; genus Miscanthus; species Miscanthus floridulus. The sequence continues at coordinate 23,619,882 of NC_089583.1, read as the reverse complement.
TGATTAGATACATCCGGTCAGTAAAAATGGCTCTAGATCCTCTCTGTACTCGATCGGACACCATGTTGTGGTGAGTTTGGTCGTTTCTAACTATGAGTCTAGTCATTTCTTAAGACACGAGTGATCGGGACTTGATCGTGAGATTGGGTGGCTACGCTTGAACATAGGGGGCCATGTGGCAGTAGATGCGTAATCGGACGCTGGCGTGATGCATCTAGTCAACCTGACTGGCGCGTCCGGTCAGCATGCAGAGCCCCCTCCTTGACTCTAACGGCTCTATTTGTTTGAGGGGCTCTATAAATAGTATTTGGCCAGCTTGGGGCTCACTCTCTTAGCACTTTGACATACTTGAAAACCTTGTGAGCCTAAGCAAACACCTCCCACTCATCTCCATCATTGATTCATCATCATAATGAGCTTGGGAGTGATTCCAAGTGTATTTGCTTGAGTGATTGCATCTAGTGGCACTTAGGGATCGTTGTGGCTATGGATTTCTTATTTCTCTTAGTGGTTGTCGCCACCTAGATGGCTTGGAGCAGCAGAGGAGCTTCAGCACATGTTACTGATTGTTCATGGCCGGCTTGAAAGGTTCTAATATGGCTAGAGGGGGGTGAATAGCCTATTTAAAAATCTACAAAACCAACTAGAGCAATTTGATTAGTATGACAAATAGCGAAAAGCAACCTTGCTCTAGCTCTACAAGGGTTGCAAGCCACCTATCCAACAATTCTAGTTACTATGATCACTAGACACACAATTTACTAAGTCACTACTCACTAAGAGCTCTCACACTTGCTACTCCAAAGAGCTCCACTAGATGAACTTAAGCTACAAAGCAAGCTCTCAATTCTAGCTACACTAAAGAGCTTGTTACAACTAGTTTGCAGGAATGTAAATGAGTAAGTAAGGTGATTATACCACCGTGTAGAGGAGTGAACCAATCACAAGATGAATATTAACTCAATCATGGGAGAATATCAAAGGGCAAGAGACAAACCAATTTTCTCTCGAGGTTCACGTGCTTGCCAACACGCTATGTCCCCGTTGTGTCGACCAACACTTGGTGGCTCAGTGGCTAATAGGTGTTGCATGAACCTCGTCCACACAATTGGACACCACAAGAACCTACCCACAAGTGAGGTAACTCAATGACATGAGCAATCTACTAGGGTTACCTTTCGACGCTCTACCAGGGAAGGCACAAATCCCCTCACAATCATCGGAGATGGCCACGAATAATCACCAACTCATGCCAATCCTCCTCCACTGCTCCAAACCATCTAGGTGGTGGCAACCACCAAGAGCAACAAGCAAATCTCACAGTGAAACATGAACACCAAGTGCCTCTAGATGCAATCACTCAAGCAATGCATTTGGATTCTCTCCCAATCTCACAAAGAGATGATGAATCAATGATGGAGATGAGTGGGAGGGCTTTGGCTAAGCTCACAAGGTTGCTATGTCAATGCAAATGACCAAGAGTGTGAGCTTGAGCCGGCCATGGGGCTTAAATCAAGAGCCCCCACGAATAGAGCCGTTGGCTCTCTATTCTCTGAAAAGTCGGGGTGACCGGATGCACCGGTCATATCGACCGAACATAGGACCTAGGCATCCGGTCACACGATGCACACCACGTGGCCCCTGCTTCAAATGCTGATTGCCCAATCTCAATGGTCATCAGTGCACTTAAGTTGTGATCAGACACTATAGTGTAGGACCAGACACAGGACCCTAGCGTCCGATCACTTTTAGTAAGGTTCTAGTCGTGACCGAACACATACGGTTATAAGTGACTGGACGCAGACAAGCCAGAGTTCGGTCGTTTCCAGAGAGCTCCTCGAACCACTATTTTGCAACCGAACGCGTCCGCTCCTGTACAACCGGACGCAGCACCTGAGTTCGGTCATTCTCCAACTGTCACGCGTCACTGCTGTTCCTCATGCTACCATGCCAGCGTACGTCAGTACTGACCAGATGTAGGCCCTGAGTGTCCGATCACTCTTCGCACCAACGTCCGATCATGAGACCGAGACCGCGTGCTCATAGTTGCTACTGACCAGATGAAGGGTCAGAGTCTAGTCACTGTGTGACTAGCGTTTGGTGCACTCTGTGAAATCCTGTCTTTTCTGTACAGGGCATCAGTGGCACCATCGGACTATCCACACTCTACGGGCAGACACTCCACCGGTGAAGTTTTGAACCCTTGCTCCCAAGTGCTAAACACAATGTATATCACCTTTGTGCATGTGTGTTAGCATGTTTTCACAAATATTTTCAAGGGTGTTAGCACTCCACTAGATTCTAAATGCATATGCAATGAGTTTGAGCATCTAGTGGCACTTTGATAACCACATTTTGATACAAGTTTCACCCCCTCTTAATAGTACGGCTATCAATCCTAAATATGATCACACTCTCTAAGTGTATTGATCACTAAACCAAAAAGCTCTTTTCAATTTCACCTTTGCCTTGAGCTTTTTGATTTTCTTTCTCTTCTTTTCCAAGTCCAAGCACTTGATCATCACCCTGGCATCACCATTATCATGTCATGATCTTCATTTGCTTCACTACTTGGAGTAGTGCTACCTATCTCATAATCACTTTGATAAACTAGGTTAGCACTTAGGGTTTCATCAATTCACCAAAACTAAACTAGAGTTTTCATGGCTCTAGTGATTGTGAGGGGTCTTGCACCTTCCCCGACAAAGAGCCGCAAGGTAGCTCTAGTAAATTGTCTATGTCATTGAGTTACCTCACTTGTGGGTAGGTTCTTGCAGTGTCCATTTGTTGGACAAGGTATGTGCAACACCTCTTAGTCGCCGAACCACCAAGTGTTGGTCGACACAATGGGGACTAGCGTGTCGGCAAGCACGTGAACCTCAAGAGAAAAATCATGTGTCATTCTTGTGATTGGATTTCTCCTGGTGATTAGTTGTCATCATATTGTGATTGGTTCATTCCTCTACACGGCGGTATAATCACCCTACTCACTCCATTACTTTCTTGCAAACTAGTTGTAGCAAGCTCTTTAGTGTAGCTAGAATTGAGAGCTTGCTTGGTAGCTTAGTTTCATTTAGTGGAGCTCTTTAGTGTAGCCCTGTTGAGAGCTCTTAGTGAGTAGTGACTTAGCTTTGAGTGTACCTAGTGATCATAGCAACTAGAATTGTTGCCATAGGTGGCTTGTAACCCTTATAGAGCTAGAGAAAATTACTTTACGCCGTTTGTTATACTAATCAATTGTTCTAGTGGTTTTGTAGAGTTTTAAATAGGCTATTCACCCCCTCTAATCATATTAGAACTTTTCAAGTGGTATCAGAGATGTGGTCACCGTTTGATTGAAGGCTTAACAACCATAGTGTCAAAAGATGGCTCAAGTTGTGTTCAACCATTTGGGAGGCAAACCACCGTTCTTTGATGGCACATGCTATGATTATTGGAAGAGAAAGATGAAGATGCATCTTGGTTCAATCAATGACCAAGTATGGAATGTGACCGAGAGTGATTATGTTATTCTTGATCTCAACAATCTCACCAACCAAGACAAGGCCAATAAGTAATGCAATACAGTGGCTCTTAACACCATCTACAATGCCATTGATTCAAAGGTGTTTGAGCAAATCAAGGATCTTGAGAGAGCAAGTGAAGTTTGGAAGAGATTGGAAGAAACATATGAGGGCACACCGGCGGTCAAGAGTGCTAAGCTATACATTCTCAAGGACAAGTTGACAAGCTTCAAGATGAAGGATGATGAGAGCATTCCAAAGATGTTCCATAGATTATAAGTGATTATCAATGACTTAAAGGCCTTGGAAGAGAAGATCAAAGATGATGATGTGTCTCATTGGTTCTTGATGTGCTTACCTCCAAGATTTGAGATGTTGAGATTGCTCATCATAAGAGGAGGATTGGAGGAGCTTACCCCTAACCAAGTACTAGGTGATGTCATGACACAAGAGACATACCGTGTGGAAAGGGAGGGGGCTGATAAGGACGAGAAGAAGGAAGATGAAGACAAGAAGAATAAGAGTGTAGCATTCAAGGCTAGTTCATCATCCAAGAATAAGGGCAAGTCTAAGAAAGAATCAAGTGATGATGAAGATGCTAGTGACATTGATGATGAAGTTATGGCTCTCCTTGTGCACAAGATGGGTAAATTCATAAAGAAGGGCTATGGTGCAAGAAAGAAAAGAGATCAGAAGGAGTATGTGAGGAGATGCTACAAGTGCAAGAGCTCAGATCACGTTGTAGCGGATTATCCCTACAATAGTGACAATGATGAGGATGAGAAGAAGAAGCATAAGAAGGAAAAGAAGGATAGGAAGGAGAAGAAAATGACCTTCACAAAGAAGAAGAAGAAGGGAAGTGGCTATGTAGTCACTTGGGATAGTGATGGCACCTCCAATGATGATGATGGCTCTAGTGATGATGACAAGAAATCCATCAAGAAGGCACTAGCAAGCATCACCATCAACAACAAGCCTTTCATCTTTGACACTCCATTGACTTACCTCATGCAAAGCCCACCAAGGTAAAATATGATGTGAGTGATGATGATTGTGAAAGTGATGATTGTAGGAGTGATGATGAGGAAGAGGAGTACACCAAAGAGGAGCTCTTGGACATGTGTGAGCAAGTACATACTTGCTTTGAGATGAAGAGAAAGGAGTACAAAGAATTATGCAAGAAGATCAAATCTCTTGAGCAATCCTTTGATGAGCTCAATGCTTCTCATGAGAGTCTAAGGGAAGACCATGAGAAGCTTGGCAAAGCTCACTCTAAGCTTAAAAAGGCTCACTCCTCTCTCCTCGAGCAAGTCAAGAAGGAGGAAGTCAGGAAGGAGCAAGTGATTGTGTCTTGTGATGTGGGACTAACATGTGATATTCTTGATGAATCTTTTTATAAACCCATTATTGTTGCTCCCACTAACCCTTCTTGTAGCACTACCACTTCTACTTCACCTTTGAGTGATGGTTTCACTTGTGATGCCTCACTAATGGTGGAAAATGAGACCCTCAAGAAGGAGGTGAATGAGCTCACTTGTGCCTTAGGCAACGCCTATGGTGGAGATACCCACTTGCTAAAGTGCTTGGATAGCCAAAGGTTTTCTCTCAACAAAGAGAGATTAGGCTATATCTCCAAGAAAGGCAAGGCGGCATTTTTCACTTACAAGACTAGTTTTGTGAAGGGCAATTGTTAGTTTTGCAATAGATGCAAGCAAGTTGGGCATATAGAGCAAGATTAAAAAACAAGAACAAGAATGCTAATGTATCCTCTATTAAGTTTGATTCTTGTTATTTACTTACCAAGGGTGCCAATGGTGTGAAGGCTATGTTCATTGGTGCACCAATTGTGGGCTCAAAGAAGAAAGCCATTTGGGTGCCAAAGAGCTTAGTAACTAACCTTCAACGACCTAAGTAAGTTTGGATACCTAAAAAGAATTGATCTTCTTTTGTAGGTCAATTATAAAGCTGGATAAAGGCATTGGGTGCTTGATAGTGGGTGCACACAATAAATAGCCAGTGATTCAAGAATGTTGAATTCAATCAATGTAAATGATAGCAATGGGACTGATAGTATCACATTTGGTGACAATGGCAAAGGCAAGGCCAAAGGGCTTAGTAAGATTATAATATTCAATGACTTGAGCATTTCCAATGTGCTACTAGTAGAGAGCTTGAACTTCGACCTATTGTTGGTAGCTTAACTTTATGATCTTGGTTTCAAGTGCATATTTGGTGTGGATGATGTAGAGATCATAAGTGTAGATAACTCTAACTTGATATCAAAGGATTTAGATATGAGAATCTATACTTGGTTGATTTCAATGCTAGAAAAGCTCAATTGTCAACATATTTGCTCACTAAGTCTAGCATGGGTTGGTTATGACATAGAAGACTTGGCCATGTTGGAATGAAACAATTAAACAAATTGGTGAAGCATGATCTAGTTAGAAGCTTGAAAGATGTCACATTTGAGAAGGATAAGTTATGTAGTGCATGTCAAGCCAGAAAGCAAGTTGGAAATACACATCCTAAGAAGAGCATGATGAGCACATCTAATGTAACAACCCAAAAATCCATACATCAAAAATCACAACTACAATTTTTTTTTCAGAACTCCCATATGATGATGAGTGTCATGTATAGAAACCCAACCTAAGAGTTGCATTAGAAGTAACCCAACCCAAGTCAACACATAAGCATGGCATGTCATATGTTGATTATGATTATTTAATTTCTAACAAATAAATGTTGCATACAATGTTAACTTAAATTGTGATTTGGGTTTTCATTGGCTTTATGTTATGCTTAACAATTCCATTAAAGTAATAAACCATAAAGTTATTATTAAACAAAATTCCCTAAACTCCAATGAATAAGTTACCTCAGTTTTGAATTCAAATTCTAAACCAAATTTGAAATTCAAACAATGGAAAAGAAATGTAAAACAGAAAAAGAAAAAGAAAAAGGGAAGAAGAAGGCCTCGCAGGCTCGGCCTGCTCGGCCCGCGCCGGCCAGCCAGCCTCAGTGCGCGCGCACGTGGCCCAGCAAGCTGGCCCAGTAGGCCGCCCATGCCCGCGCGCCCGTTAGCCCCGCCAGCAGTTGCTGCCACATTGGCCCCGCGCGTTAGCCGCACGCTGCTCACCCGCACATCCCCTTTTTTGTTTCGCCCGCAGCCGCTGCCCACTGGACCCCGCACGCCAGCCACTCACTAGCAAAGTAGTGTCTTCTACCTCGCCCACGCCTCGCCTTGAGCTTGGACGTCCCCGCTGCGTCCCCACGCATCCGTAGAAGCATACACGCCCCGCCGAGACGTTTCACCATGACCGTAGCCACCTCACCGACGCCGCCGTCGTGCTCGGAAGGGTGTCACCGTGGCCAAAGCCATCAAAGGCCCTAGAGGACCCCTCAACCAACCCAACATGCCCACTGGTGCGTTGTGTCGCCCATGCGCACCACAGAACCGGCCTATGTCGTAGCCCTGTGCCATTCCCGCATGCCGGTGGAGCTCGAGCCGCCGCTCGCCGTGGCCAGCACCTTGGGAAGCTCTGGCCGCCACTTTGACCCCACCGACGCAGTCGCCATGGCCCGGGGAAGCTTTTCCCCTCCCCAATCGGACACTAGCGCCACCGTAGGGACTCACAGTGAGCTCGCCGCCGGTAGGAGCACTGCCACGGGAGAAACATGGGACCTCTCCCTCGCCGGTCACCCGCGAGTGCACCTGGTGTACATGGACCGCGCCTAAGAGATGAAGGGTGGACTCGGTCCACCGTAGACCAGTCTGCGGTCCATGGACCGTGAACATGGGTCCACCGTGAGCCGCGCTCACGCCCACAGCCTGAACACGAGGCCCAATAAGAGCCCATGGACATGACGTGGCAACGCCACAGCTTGCCACGTGTCCGGCCCGGCCCAGCCCAGACCGGCCCAAATCCAGCCCAATCTAGGCCCAGTTTGAACCCGGTCATGTTGACCATTGACCTGGCCCACACGTTAGTGACACGGACACTCTGGACCCACACGTCAGATGCTGACGTCATGATAACGTCATGCGGGACCCACATGTCAGAAGCCAGTGTAGCCGAGGTGACGTCATGCTGGCGTCACGCTGACATCAGCTGCTGACGTCAGTAGCCTAGGCCCCACATGTCAGTGACCCTGACTATTGACCGTTGACTGACGTTGACCGATGTTGACTTTGACCGGACCCACCTATCAGTGACCCAATAACCTTGGCCCCACCTATCGGTGTGGACGACGTTGATGACGTCACGATGACGTCATGCTGACATCAGCTAGGCCCCACCTGTTAGCTCGGAACCGTGATGCTGACATCATGCTGATGTCAGCAAGCCATGTGGACCAACCACAGCATGACACGTGTCAGCCCCGGATTAATTCAGCCTTTTTTCCATTTTCAGAAATAGATTTAAACTTTGGAAATTCATAACTAATTCATATGATCTCAGAAAAATATGAAATCAGGGCCAAAATTCATCTAAAATCAAGCTCTATGCAATGAACCTATGTTTGAGTGCATTTGGCTCTTTTGAATTTTCATTACTTCTTATGCTATTCTATAGACGTCGCTAATGCGACTATAACACGATCATTTGTAGACTCAGAGGAGAATCGGACAGACGAGGATCGTGAGTACCATGAGGAGTACGGAGACGACTACACTGAAGGTGCCACATCCCACCCAATCTCGTAGCACCTATTACGCATGGCTAATGTAGAACTGCTATTGCTTTACTTTACTGTTATAATCATACTATGATAGGACTTGCATGGTAGTATGCCTTCTTGATGGCCTTTACCTTGATGCAACCTTACCCCTACATACCCTACTATTAGGTTAGACACATGCTTACTGCTATATTTTATTTGCTGGTGCTTCTACTACGCTTAACTACATTAATGCGTGGTGTATTCTGGACTACGGGGAGAGTGCTGCGTGTGTGACTTGGGTGGGTGGAGGGTGAGAGTTGTGTCAACCAAGTTGGAGTATACGACAAGCCTAGGGCAAGTCATGCCATGTGGTGCTACCTGGGCACCCTTGGAATGGATACCTATGGTGGGTAAATGGTATACGAGGTGGTCTTGGGTGTGAACCTATGATGGGAGGAGCCCAGGATGGAGGTGCTATGGTGGCACGATAAATGGAAACCCTGATGAAGACATTCTGGCTTGGTCACCCCTAAGGACTTACTAGTACTCAGATTCACCGGGAAGCCTTATGTACCACTCGCCCTATATGGTGTGGGACGGCCGGACTACTTGGTAGGATATTGCCAATACTGCTAGGTTGATAGCGGACAGTGTAAGGAGGTATGGGGCGTGGAGGATTTCCCCCACACCCTTCTGAGACTTCATGGAGACCTTGTGGACCTGGCTCATGACTCACAATTTCAGCCACCCCAGATTAGACTTGGGGTGTACTAGGGCTAAATGGTAGAGTGGCATTATCCTAGGCTAGCAAGCGGCCGGAATTAGCCCAGTTAACGACGGTCAGTGAGGAAGGTGGATCTTGTGGTTATGTAAAACCTCTGCAGAGTGTATGGATGATCGATCGATACATGTGCTGACTTGTCGGCTATGGACCTTTCCTGGGTTTCGCTTAAACTAGATAGTGAGAGGAGTCCTTCTTTTCCCCCCTAGAAGTGAGTGTTCGGTCGTAGCCAGGGGCTATGGGCCTTGAGACAGTGCTGAGAGGGAGTTGGCCTGTCGACTGAGCGATGGTATGGTATGGTATGGTGAGGGTGTGGAGATGGTGGTATGTCGATCCCCGGGATTGAAACCTGGCTCTAGAATGGGAATGGGTGCAATATGTGTGGGAATGGTGTTAAAACTTGACTATACTGTTATATACTTGATATGCTAAAATACATAGGAAACCCTAGCCTTATAGGTTCCTTTTGACTATATCCAACTTGCATCCAATTTCCACAAAGCAATGCTCATAGGGTTGGGAGTGGCCAGTATAAATCGTACTGATAAATTTTGGCATACAGGTTCTGCTGAGGAGTATAGCTCCAAGGAGTTTGATGGTTGAGGGGTTCGTGCCTACGCTCGAGTTTGGCGATCTTATCTTCAAGCTGTTCTGAATGAATGCTACTTTTGATTCCACCAATGCGGCGATGTAATAATTTATATAATTCCGCACTATTTGTACTCTGATATTATCATTGTATGGATGCGATATTCGACTGGAATTTGGGTAATATGATCTACCACGGTCTTATTACACTTCAACTCTGTGGATTTCCCTTCGTAGAAATTGGGGTTGTTTCATCTAAGACATTTGAGTTATTGCACATGGACTTATTTGGACCAACCACATACACTAGCATTGAAGGAAACAAATATGGATTTGTGATAATGGATGATTTCACTAGATATACATAGGTGTTCTTTCTTGTTGATAAGAGTGATGTGTTTGCAACCTTTAAGACATTCATCAAGAGAATACACAATGAGTTTGAAACAACCATCAAGAAAGTGAGAAGTGACAATGGAAGTGAAATCAAGAACATAAGAGTTGATGATTTGTGTGATGAGTTTGGGATTAGACATCAATTCTCGGCCAAATACACTCCACAATCAAATGGCCTAGTTGAGAGAAAGAATAGAACTTTGATTGACATGGCAAGATCAATGTTGAGTGAGTACAATATGAGTCATTCATTTTGGGCCAAAGCAATCATCATAGCTTGCTACTATAGCAACCGCCTCTATTGTCACCTCATGATGGAGAAAACACCATTTGAGCTCTTGAATGGAAGAAAGCCCAACATTGCATACTTTTGGGTTTTTGATTGCAAGTGCTATATCTTGAAGAAAGGCACAATATTGAGTAAGTTTGAGAAAAAGTGTGATAAAGGTTTCTTGCTTGGTTACTCCACTACTAGCAAAGCTTATAGAGTTGAGAATTTGGCTAGTGGTACTCTTGAGAAGGTTCATGATGTGGAATTTGATAAAACCAATGGTTCCCAAGAGGAAGATGAGAATCTAGATGATGTGAGAGGCACTCAATTGGTCAATGCAATAAAGAACATAGACATTGGTGATATAAGGTCTAGAGAGGTGATTGATGTTGAAGATGATAAGAATCAAGTGCTCTCTAACTCGAATGTTCAAGCTAGTGGCTCTCATGATAAAAAACAAGCTAGTACTAGTGATGGCAAAGTGCAAGATCAAGTTCATCATCTCAACCAAATGAGCAATAAAGTGCAAGCAATCAAGTTCAAGTGCTCCAACCAACCAATTTTGCAAGAGATCATACATTGGATTCTATAATTGGTGATATCTTAAGAGGTGTACAAACAAGATCAAGATTGGTATCATTTTGTGAACATTTCTTATTTGTATCATCCATTGAACCAAAGATGATAGATGAAGCTTTGTTGGATGTTGATTGGGTGAATGCTATGCATGAAGAGCTAAACAACTTCACAAAAATCAAGTATGGGAGTTAGTTGAGAGGCCTAAGGATCATAATGTAATTAGAACCAAATGGGTCTTTTGGAACAAGAAAGATCAAGATGTGATTGTAGTAAGGAACAAAGCAAGATTAGTAGCTCAAGGATACACTCAAGTTGAAGGTCTTGACTTTGGAGAAACATATATCCTGGTTGCAAGATTGGAAGCAACTAGGATCTTGTTAGCATATGCTTTGCCCACAACATCAAGTTGTACCAAATGGATGTGAAGAGTGCATTTCTCAATGGGTACATCAATGAGCTTGTGTATATTGGGTAACCTCCTAGTTTTGAAGATGAGAAGAAGCCCAACCATGTGTACAATTTGAGAAAGGCTTTGTGTGGATTGAAGCAAGCACCTAGAGCATGGTATGAGAGATTAAAGGATTTCCTACTCTCTAAGGGGTTCATTATGGGCAAGGTTGACACCACTCTCTTCACAAAGAAGATTGGCAAGGACTTGTTTGTGTTGTAAATCTATGTTGATGATATCATATTTGGATCAACCAATCAAGATTTTTGTGAGGAGGTTGGAAAGATGATGGCAAGCGAGTTTGAGATGTCTATGATTGGAGAGCTTAGCTACTTCCTTGGTCTTCAAATCAAGCAAATGAAGAATGTCACATTTGTAAGTAAAGACAAGTACATCAAAGACATGCTCAAGAAGTTTGGTATGGATGAGAGCAAAGCAATTAGTACACCAATGGGGACAAATGGATGCTTAGATAGTGATGCTAGTGGCAACATGGTGGATCAAAAGATGTATCAGTCTATGATTGAAAGCCTATTCTATGTGACCGTATCAAGGACGGATATGATGTTTAGTGTATGCATGTGTGCTAGATTTTAAGCCTCACCAAAAGAAAGTTATTTAAAGGCAACCAAGAGAATATTGAGGTACTTGAAGTATACACAAAATATTAGATTGTGGTATCCCAAAGGAGTGAGATTTGAATTGATTGGATATTTGGACTCCGATTTTGTGGGATGCAAAGTTGAGACAAAGAGCACATCAGACACATGTCAACTATTGGGAAGATCACTTGTGTCTTGGTCATCAAAGAAGCAAAATAGTGTAGCACTTTCAACCACCGAAGTGGAGTATATTTTGACTGGTAGTTGTTGTGCTCAATTACTTTGGATAAAGGCTACTTTGAGTGACTTTGGAATCAAATTCAAACAAGTGCCACTGCTATGTGACAATGAGAGTGCCGTGAAGCTCACCAACAACCCGGTTCAACATTCAAGAACAAAGCACATAGATGTCCACCATCATTTCATATGAGATCACCAATAAAAAGGGAACATTTGCATTGAGTGTGGGCACCGATGATCAACTTGCTGATATTTTCACCAAGCCACTTGATGAGAAGAGGTTTTGCAAGCTAAGAAATAAATTGAACATACTTGACTTCTCAAATATGTGTTGATGCACCCCAATTATATGACATGCCTTTACTTCGAGCCAAGCAAGGTAAAATTGATTGACATGTCATACATCATTTGCTAAGGACTTATTTAGTGCATCTTGTCATTCCTATCATGTCTTAGGCTCATTCATGAAAATTAAATGAATTTGATGCTTGTATGTACCACTATTGCTTCTATGCTTGAAATGATCTAGTGGTAGCATATGACATGTTTGTGGGCTTGTGAACCTAGTGTTTGATCTAGAAAATGAGCTATAAGTGTTTAACTCAACATGGTACAAGATAACCCTTATTTGGAGGTGTGAAGAAGCTTGTCCTTGGATCAAACTGAGTTAAATATCTTTTGCAAATGATCTAGATTGAACCAAATATGGGAAAATGATCCTCACTTCACATGGTTTTGCCCCAACCTATCTAAAATTTGAGCTCACCTTTTGTGTTCATCGATGACAAAGGGGGAGAAGTAATTCACAAAGATAGGTGTTTGACAAAGGAAGGGGATCAATTAAAATTTGAAGCACACAAGTAGGGGGAGCAAGCTCATAAACTTGTTTGTTGCATTTGTATGTGCATTACATATATTTGCTTGCATAGCACAAGTTTTAAATTCAAATATCCATGCTTGTGTGATGTATGCTAGTTGGTAAACATGATTGATGTAATGAAAACTAGCATGCATAGGGTAGCTAGACACTTCAATTCATTTTACAAGTGGTACTAGAACCTTGTTTCTAATATTGGTCTCACGAGGTACCTAGTGTATTTTGTTTTCAAGTGGTATCTAGCAAACCATGGTCTAAGGATGGTGTTCAAATGGCAACTTCAATTGATATCACGCTTTAAAGGTCCATTCTTTACACCTTAGCATCATTTGGTAGACATTACTTCCCCACACTTCCTAATCTATGCATATGTGCAAGCTTTCACATCCAAACACTTAACACATATGTAGGGGGAGCTAATGCTACCAAATTGGGTTTATGAAACTTGTCCATAACCTTTACACATGGTAATATGCTTAGACAAGCAACATGAATCCAAGAAAATTTTACTGAATATCTTTGTGAAAGGGTTGTCATCAATTGCAAAAAAGGGAAGATTGAAAGCCCTAGTTTGGTTTTAGATAACTGATGAAGCCTATGGACTAATCCTAAGTGCTAAGTGTGTAGACAAGAGAGGATACTCCATTCCAAGTGGTGAAGCAAGAGGATGATCATGGTGGATGGTGATGACCATAAGATGATCAACTGCTCAACTTGGAAAAGAAGAAAAAGAAAAAGAAAATCCCATGGAGATCAAGGCAAAGGTTTTGCTTAGGGTTTTGGTTTTGGTGATCAAGACACTATAGAGAGTGTGATCACATTTAGGATCGATAGCCGTACTATAAAGAGAGAAAATCTTTGGCTAAATAGTTTATCGAGTGCCACTAGGTGACATGATTCTTGCATATGCATTTAGGAACCTAGTGTGCTAACTTTGTCCCTTGAAAAATCTTTGAAAAATGCTAACACACGTGCACACAAGTTCTACACTTTGTGGTTAGCGAGTTGAAAGCAAGGGCAAAGTGGTTGTGGACTTAGAAAAAGAAAAGGAGGAGCAGCATAGTGACCAAACTCTGGCGCCAGGGTGACCGGACTCACCTCAGGCGTGTTCAGTCATTTATAGCCGACTGCGCGAAGTTGGCCGAGAGTGTCAAGGATGGACCGGGTGTTGTGACCTAACTCTAGGATAGAGTCCAGTCATGTGATCCAGAGAAGGAGTGGCGTGGCCTTGCGAACGGACACTGGCAGCAGAGCAAAACTAAACACATAGGGCCTACATCAATTCAAGGCTGACGTACGCTGACGCCAACGCGGTGTGTGAGCACTTGTGAGGACCAGGCACCGAGCATGTTAGGTCAATGATGATCGGACGTGTTCGGTCAGTAAAAAACAACTCTACATCCTCTCTGTACTCGATCGGATGCCATATTGTGGTGAGTCTGGTCATTTCTAACTGCGAGTCTAGTCATTACTTAAGACACGAGCGATCAGGACTTGACCATTGAGATCAAGTGGCTAGGCTTGAACATGGTGGCCACATGGCAGCAGATGCGTGACCGAACGCTAGCATGGTGCGTCCGGTCAACCTGACCGACATGTCCAGTCAGCACGCAGAGCCTCCTCCCTTGACCCTATCGACTCTATTTGTTTGAGGGGCTCTATAAATAGTGTTTGGTCAGCTTGGGGATCACTCTCTTGGCACTTTAACATCCTTGACATCCTTGTGAGACTAAGCAAACACCTCTCACTCATCTCCATCATTGATTCATCACCATAGTGAGATTGGGAGTGATTCCATGTGCATTTGCTTAAGTGATTGCATCTAGTCGCACTTGGGGATCATTGTGGCTGTGGATTTCTTATTTATCTTGGTGGTTGCCGCCACTTAGATGTCTTGGAGTAGCAGAGGAGCTTTGGCACTTGTTGGTGATTGTTCATGGCTGGCTCTAGTGATTGTGAGGAGTCTTGCACCTTCCCCGGTGAATAGGCGCAAGGTAGCTCTAGTAAATTGCTCGTGTCATTGAGTTACCTCACTTGTGGGTAGGTTCTTGTGGTATCCATTTGTTGGATGAGGTTTGTGCAACACCTCTTAGCCACTGAACTACCAAGTGTTGGTCGACACAACTAGGACTAGCGTGCCGACAAGCATGTGAACCTCGGGAGAAAAATCGTGTGTCATTCTTGTGATTGAATTTCTCCTGGTGATTGGTTGTCATCGTATTATGATTGTTTAATTCCTCTACATGGCGGTATAATCACCCTACTCACTCCATGACGTTCTGGCAAACTAGTTGTAGCAAGCTCTTTAGGTAGCTAGAATTGAGAGCTTGATTGGCAGCTTAGTTTTATTTAGTGGAGCTCTTTAGTGTAGCCTTGTTGAGAGCTCTTAGTGAGTAGTGACTTAGCTCTTGAGTGTGCCTACTGATCATAGCAACTAGAATTGTTGGGATAGGTGGTTTGCAGCCCTTGTAGAGCTAGAGCAAATTGCTTTACATCGTTTGTTATACTAATCAATTGCTCTAGTGGTTTTGTAGAGTTTTAAATAGGCTATTCACGTCCCTCTAGCCATATTAGGACCTTTTAGCAGCAAGAAGGGGGAGCCTCTGGTCCTTGACATGAAGTATGTTGACACTTACAGTCTTGGTTAGATGCCAGAGTTGTAAATCAAGCAGCTTGTCCGTGATTTGAAGAGAACAGGGCTTGAGCACTTGATGGAATTCCACAAGCCATGGAACAATGAGATTATTTGTCAATTTTATGCCTCCTATCACTTGGACATCCCTAACCATTACATCCATTTGACCACTAAGGGCAAGCATTACAAGGTTGATGCCATCACTTTCTCTTGCCTTCTTGGCTTTGGCAAAGAGGATCACAATCAAGCCCGGATTTCTAATCTTTCCCAACTTGCTATCATGGAGTATCAGTATATGTACATGGATGGTCATTGGGATGATGGCAAGATAGTTTATCTCAAGCCCTACTACTATGTGTTGAACAATATCCTTTGCCAGATTCTCTATCCAAAGGGAGGTGATTCAACCTATCTTCGAGATGATTCTCCTATAGTGCTTGATTGTTTTGGCGAGCATCTCACTAAGTTCTCCATTGGTGAATACATTTGGGATAGGATCACTCAAGCTAGTGAGGATGTAGTGAGGCACTTTCCTTATGCTCCCAACATTATGCACATCATTAAGCAAGTTTCTAGCATCAAGTTTCCCACCGACGCCCGTCATACCGTGCTCAAGATCTCCAACAAGATGTCATTGCAGGCTAAGAAAGACCACCTAGAGAAAGCCAAGGGTGCTTGTGCTTCCGGATCCACCTCATGTGCTTCTCTACCATGTGGTTCTCACTCTCGCCATGCTTATAGTGAGGAGCCTATCTCCTCCTCCAGTGGTAAGCCCCCTAGCAAGTTCAAGTTCTTCATGAAGTATATGTTTGGGGCTTGTTGTGCTAGTGCTGAGCGTGAGCATGAGATGTTAGTGAGGATGCATCGGATTGAGCAGAAACTTGATATTCACTCCACTCCTCCTCGGGATTTGGAGCCCCTTCATGACCCTTTTGAGCTTTATGATGAGGCTTGCAAGGAGTTCTATGGTGAGTCATCCGATCAGCCTCGGGGTTGTGGCAAGCAACAAGTTGATGTTGATGATGAGGAGTATCGTGAGGAAGACGACAATGACAACGATGATGATGGTGATGATGGCGGCGACTATGACGATGAGGACTATGAGGATGAGTAGTCATTTCTTTCATGTGGCCTACCCCTTTTGGCACTTGTTGACAAAGGGAGAGTGTTAGGCTTTGATCTTATTGTAATAAGTTAGTTGGTCGCTTGTGTTCAAGACTTTAAAACTTTTAGCTTGTATTAACTATGTCGCGTAGTGACACTATGAGATGGACAACTATATATTTGTATGACGGATGATTGTAGGACAAGTAATGTTTATCTATCTATAGTATTAGCTTTTTCTTGTCTCTACTTGTGATTGATGGATGTTATATTTTGATGGCCATGTGTTGTCAAATTTTTCTACTTTGAGATCTTGGCCATCTTCTTTCTTTTTATTTGTTTGTGAATATAACTTGTCATATCGCATCTCTTTTCATGGATATACACTACTACACTCGCACCTTCATAGCCACATCGTAACCCCCGTGGCAATCCAATTTCAGCCTCGATAGTAAGCTATCAGCAGTGATAGTCATAGTCATCACCATCCCTATTTGAGACTGTCTACGATGTACACACACACCAGCGTATTGGCTTGTGATCCATCCATGATAAGGTCCATACTTCTATCACATTGGAGCATGACCCAGCTATGTTGGTATACACTAACACCATCATATTGGCTTATGATCCATCCATGATCAGGTCATTGTTTCCATTGCATTGGAGCACGACCTGCCTGTGTTGGTGTACACTAACACCGCCATGCTGCCTTATGATCTATCTGTGATTAGGTCATTGTTTTCATCGTGTTGTACCATGACCCACCTGTGTGGGTGTACCTAACACCGCCGTTTTGACCAATAATCAGGATCACAGTCAGCTTGCACAATGACCTGATTGTGTGCAGTGCGTGTTCACTATCACTTTGGCGCCTGACACGTCTATGTCGAGGTGGACATCACCATCACTTCAGTGTATGAACCGTCCAGTCATCAAAAATGGTCATCATCGCATTGTAGTACGATTCAGCGGTGATACACTATTGACCCCTGTCGCATGAGACAAATAGCGGCGGTGTTGGTCGTCTGCTTCACCAACGACGAGTGTTACGGTGGTGATGACAAAATAGACAACGGCCCTTATAGCTGACGGTGATAGAATTGCATCTAGTTTTCATAATTTATTTACTAATTCAGATGGGCCTTAATAACTTACTAAACACACACCATACAGATATAATCATTACACACCATTCATCATGTCCACAACGAAGAGTACTTTTTATAATAAGAAGCGACACTAACATAACAATTGTGTCAACTCAAGAATTAACGCAAGCGGTACATAGATAGGAGAATAAAGGTTCTGCTCCCTATAGACTTACATAATGAATATGAGGTAGATGTGCTCCCCTCCTTTAGATTGGCACTCCTGCTTGCACTGTTCGCCTAAACGGCCGTTTAGCCCGTTTACACACCGTTTAAACACTACACGGTGGTACACCGTTTCCGTTTAATCGGTTGTTTTGACCGTTTAAACGGCCGTTTTTCCCGTTTAAACACCCGTTTTGCCCGAATAATGGGCTAAACGGTAGGTGACCGACTGTTTACCGTTTAGCGTTTAGGATAACACTGCCTGCTTGCAAGGCAAAGCTTTCTTTAGCTTGGTAGCCAGTGCACCATGGAACCCCTCTTCTTCCTCCCTTAGCCATTGCAGGAAAATCATTCAAAAGCACTTACACTCCATAACCTGCACAAAGCACCAGCATTAATAATATTCAACATACAATTGCTTTAGTTACCAAGGCAAAATTAGACTGTATATAGAATCAAAACAACTCCCTACCTAAAGAAAGAACGACATATGCAACTTTACTGCTCTCCTACTGACTCTATGAACAAGGGAACATAAGAAACATAGTGAGGTCCCACCGGATGTAGCCTCTAGGTAGGTCTACGATATCGCATGACCTGGGCAGGGAGGACAGGAACTTTTCTGAGGTTCATGTCATATGCGATCAGTTTTTTGTCCTCGCCAACAAGGAAAATCAAATTCCATTCTAGGTGAACTGCAATCACTCTGTAGTCCGCATCACAAACATCGTAACCAAATTGAATATTGTCCCATCCAAATATCTCTAGCGTGGTCACCATATGCTTTAGTGTCTAGTTATCAGTACCATAGTCTTCTAGGATCTAGAATGAAAGCAGATACTTCCTGAACATACTAGCAGAACATAAACACAACTAACCATGAGCTTCATGGATGGAGATTGCTTCACCACATGGCCTATGAATTTTCCTCCATGTCTTTCCCTGCATATCAACAGCAACTATCTAGGATAACTCCAGCCAGTGCATAGGAACCATTAAGAAACACACTTGTCGAATATGTGCATACAACACCATCGCCCCATTTAGATTCCTTAAACATTCATGCTGCACTCTTAGATGAGTAGATGCTCACACCTACGGACTCACCCACCCTCTTCTTCCCATATTCAATCACATGAAAGTGCGAGGAGACTTTTGGATCAAACCCCAAGCGAGCTGAACCAAAAGAACGGTTGTTATCCGGTAGTAACCACCATTTGTTAGTCACTAGATTGCAGACAACATAGCGAAACCCAATGCACCAGCATAGGATGAGCCCATGGCAGCAATCTGAGATCACAACATCCTTAATGGGGAAGGGCAAGAAGGTCAAGGAGGGGTATTCACTATTGATGCTGATGAACTTGTGTTTGCCTTTCCAGCTATGAGAGAAGAATCAGACGACAATCTAGGGCAGCTCCTTATGGTACTCGGATTCAGAGAAGAGGCAGTTCCAGGAGTGATAGACACACTTGTAGCTGCACAAGGTGCGGGCGGTGAGGTGTTGGAGGATAAGGATGAATACATGGTCTATGAGGACGACCACTTCGTTCCTCTTGTTGGGGGCCTCCACCTCCATCTTCAGTTCTTAACTAGGATATAGTGGAGCGGGGCCAACAATGGAAGCGGTTGCGCTGCCACCTAAATTAGAGAAGGAGTGCCTATGGAGATTGGATCATGAGCTCCTTAGTAAACAGATGAAATCTTGTTTCATACTTAGATGAGTGAAGAGGGGAATAAAAATCCAAGAAAGATGGAGAGAAGTGCGAAAGAATTACCATTGCCTTTGGATCTTGCGGGATTGGTGGCCACTATGATGACAAATAGCAGCCTAGTCACTGGTGGATCTATGTGGGCCTGATGATGAGGCATATCGCTGTGGGGTACTAGCTTGTCAATGGTGAGTGGCAGCTTGCACCCTACTGAGTTGGGGCGGTCACGCAATTCAGCATTGGGGAGCAAGGAGCGGCGGTGAGTGGCAGCTTGCACCCCGCTGAGTAGGGGCAGTCATGTAGTTTAGCACTGCAGAGCAAGGAGCGGCGATGAGGAACAAAAGCTATGGGCAAGGAGAAAGACACAGGGTGGGGAGTGTGCTTTGTAAGCAACCCTTTTAGACGCAGGAATGGAAATTGTGCACAACTTTGTAAAAAATGCACGGGCTTAGAAATTGACGAAAGTATTACCAACCAGACCGTATGCAGGCGGTGATGAAGGCTACCGGTGGTGGTGAATGGGTCCTACGAAGGTGTTCTAGGAGCCACTGTGCCACTGTCGCCGCGGATGGCGGTGACTGCTGCCTGGTTGAGGGCGTCACTCGTTCTACCCGATTGTAAACCGTCACTCGTTCTACTCGACTGTAACTAGAAAAATGTTAGATTAAGGGCTTGTTGGGTTTCCTCCTGCTAAAGTTTAGAATGAATCTCTCCATTAAGAAGGGGTGTTTCATCCATATTTCATTTTATTCTACATGACGTGGCTATCTTGGAAACAACGTAATAAAACTCTCCACTAAGACTGGCCCAAGTATGAAATAAACTAGAACTGAGTCCAACATTTAGCAATAAATCTTCCATTAATATCTTATACCCTACATATAATCTATAGGTCCAAGAATTGAAATACGGCATTCTAACGATCCTCATAACTTGCTTTGCTTTGGATAAGGGTCATTTGCATCTATCTCCTTAATACGTTCAATCAATGATGGAGCTAGATGTAACAACATTCTTCCATTTACAAAGACCTTACAAGTATAGGGGGTAACCCATACCCAACTAAATTAAATAGGAGAATGGAGATGGGGAACAGCCTCGTGAAATTTCCTCTAACATCCCCCTAGGGGCAGTGGGTGGAAGAGGAGAAGCAGAGCAACGAGGATATCTATTCCCACATCTGGATTGCATTCGTGAGCCAGAAACTGCTCTGGCTCATGAAACCAATCTAGATGATGCTCGGGCCTTTGCTCTAGCGAAAGCTCTAGAAGATCCACCGGTGTCAGGGCCCTTGCTCCAATGAAAGCTCTCCATGGTTTTGATTCCACATGCTCTAACCGCGGATGGCGATCAATAGCGGGACCATACCATGGAGGTGTTGCTCCCTACCTTCGTGAAATCATCCTCTAACACCTAGGATGAGTGGACATAGCTGTGCCGAGGTGATGGTGGAAGCTGATCTTGAAGGCCTTCTCCTAGTGCCATCGGAGTCGATGGAGGTCTAGGGTAGCCATGGCGATAGGGAGACTAGGAGCAACTGAAGGATTTCTCTGGTTTGTCCGATGGTAAGGGAGGTAGAAGGTTGGGATTAGAGTGCGCATAAGAGGCTTGCCTTACCTTTGCTTAAATAGCCCCACCTCAAGACACGAGCGGGGAAGGAACCATCAAGATACATGACTTGCACGGTCACCCACGCGGGTCACGAGCGACTGGCGCGGCGAAGATGATGGGAAGTGGAAAATGAGGTGGTTTACATTCACCTGCACATTTCAAACTATCCCCGCTCATTGGATCTCGAGCGATCTTAGTGGAGCTTTCATTTTCATTAAATAGGTCCATGTCTCAGTGGGACTTTCATTTTCATTAAATAGGCCAGGTCTCCCATGTGATCTTAGTGGAGCATGCTTCTCCCAGAACGATGTTGGAAGTTGGATAGAGAAAATTGACTACACGACGCAGCTAGTTGTGAGTTCCCATGCCACTTCGCAGAGGGTATTTAGCCCCTCGCTCAGCTGCCTCCTCACGTCATAGCTCCATCACACTGCTACTGAGCCCTCGGTTGGCCTCAGTCACATTCCACAATGTCCGACGTCGATGCTGACAATCATGGTAGCGAAGCATGCATTGCACTGTTGCTGACGGCGCTCCCTATTGACATAGCCATGGAGATCGCCTGGCCACCTCGCTGCAACATCAGAGCAGCCCATGGATGACCTCAGTAGCCTACGGGCAGCCTACTCATCCATGCGCAGCATTTGTGGCATTTCCCGCCATCGGTCAGTGTGTGTCACTGGTTCGGTTCAGATGTAGGATGACGTGGGATGACCCCTATCGACTACGAAGCCCTCCTTGCTAGTCCGATCTAACTCAGGCAACCTAGAGTCTTGTTTCTTCATCTGGGATACGAACCTTATTCATGGAAAACCACAGCCCCCCCATGATGCCTTGATGATCTCGCTAGTGCCACCGATGGCGGGCACAATCTGGTGGCCTATCTGGTCGCCCTATTGCTCTATAGGCACAATGGCACTGCTGGCGATGACGACACAGCGAGGCGGTACATGAGACGGATTGAGGGCAAGGAAGGATCACAGGCGGCGGTGGTGGGTGGTGGCGACAGACCAACTAGTAGGTGGCTAAGCAACGATGAGTGTGTGCTGTGCCACCGCCCAGTCATCAAGCTGATCTACCAATCGACATGGGGCGTGTTGTCGTTGCCGCCACTGGCATAGGTGCGCGGCGATCTTCCGTGTGCTGGCGGCGTCTACGACAATATTGTAGATGAATTGGAACTTAGGGCTCTGTATTGCAGCGAGGACTGTAGGCTTCGCCAAGAAATTCATTTTTTCGAATGCAAATTTTGATTAAGAGACTAGTAATATAATTCACTCTTTAGTGTATTCTAGCATTTGAAATTTGTTCTCAAATATAGTGTATTATGCAGCTTTTGATTTCCTGTTGCTTTTCCTTAATTAATGCATATAAAAATAGGAATGTGAGTTGCATGAAAATAGCAATTATTAAAAACTAAAATGATACACGTGGGACTCACGCGCGGGCTTGGAAATTGACACGAAAGTGTTACCAACTACACCATCTGCAGGCGGCGGTGAAGGCTATCGGTGGTGGTGAATGGGTGCTACGAAGATGTTACCACCACCTAATAATGATGGTCGTGTCACATGGTGTCATATGTGTCAAAGGCGCACAAATGGAACATTCTAGGCAACAGTAAACACAGATATGTTCAAAGTTCAAACTCATAGTAAATAGTAGTAGTATGAACAATTTTTATATAGGATGCAGATGCAGATTACAATCCAACTACTCGTGGGGAGTGTTAAGAATGATGTTCGGTACATCCATCATGGTCGAGATGGCCATGACCATGGGCTAAAAGTAGACGACGAGGTCTGTTCGATCGTGAAAGGATGATCCTGGTGGGAACCCTGGCTCCTGCCCATGTAGGCCCCCCACGCCAAAGCTAGGCGGTGGCCAGGGCCCCCGTGTCACCATGGTGATGCCATAGTACATTGGTCACCTCCACGACCCACGCCGGCATGGCGTGGAGACTGCTCCTCCGCTATGGGTCGTTTTGCACACAGATTCGACGGCCGGTTGGCCTCGTAGTCACATCGTGGCTTAATGGCGCCCACCCGCGAGTAGTCGTGTGCTGCGGAACGTGAGCTTAATGCGTAAGGCTTCACGCCAGTGCGTGGGCAACCGTCACTCTGCCTTCCCTCCAATCACTTCACCTACCTAGGTGTCCGTCGTGGTTTATAAATACGCTAGAGTGGTACGGCGAGGGAGGCATTCGCTTTAGGTCGCTTGCTCTGCCACTTCCTTATTCTTGTTCTTGCACGCTTGTAGCCTCTTCTCTGCCCACCGAGATAGATCACGGCAAGCATCCTCGAGTGGAGTCACCAGGAGGCCGAAGGGCCGCCACCACATCTCTGAGCCTACCTGCGCGGGCAAGGGTAAGTTTTCGAGCAATGTTTTCAGAATACGATTGACCTGCGTTGATCGGTGATGTTTCTAAGGCCGTTTCCCATGCCTCATCTAGAGGGGCTGCCAATGCCTCTAATGCCATGACCCCATCGATGGTGGGGTCGAGTTTGTCCTCATCATCGTCTTCCTCGGATGATCGGTGGGAGTTCCACGAGCTCGTCCACTCAGTGGATGAGGCCCGCCGGTGCTACTCCGACGCCACCCACGAGGTGGGTCAACTGGAGCGCTGCCTCACCGCCTCGAAGGTGGAGACTATCGCCACACAGGCAGTGATCACCGATGCCTTGACCCATATCATCGGTGAGAGTTCTCTCTGTCTTGTCATCATCCTATCTGACATCCATAGCTTCTGATCTTCTCGTCGTATTGTTGCCAGCGCTGGAGGAGCAGCTGGAGGCCTCTCACCATGAGACGAAGGAAGCCCGCCTCTAGGAGTTTCTCCTAATGGAGGACCATGAGCGGGCTATGGTGGTAGGAATCTGGCAGGGAGCCAACATCACCCTCGCCACCATGTAGCTCTGCTTCGGTCAGGACTTCCGTCGGGTGGAGCTCGGGTTCCCTGGCCACACCTGGCAGGCAGAGTGGGCCGAGCTGGTTGGTGACTTTAGCCGCCGCGGCGGCTGCCAGTCGTGGCCGCCATGAATGTGGAGGACATCCTCCGTGGCGGTGGCCAAGGGCCTTAGGTTGTACCTAGCTAGGGACCTTTTTGTAAAGAAATCTTCTTAGTTCGTGTTTCTTGATTTATTTTGTTTTGTGCACTGCCGTCTGTTCTTGCCGATGATCTGATCGTTCGAATGTCCGTAGTCACGTGACCTTGCCTAGGGATCGACCCGCGAGGCTTAGCCCAGTGCAACTCCATTTTTGTGACTGAAGTGTTGTAGGATAGATCCGGCGGCATCGCGCCCTCCGTCGACCTCTTTCTTTAGGTCGACCTACCCGAGGGGAATGGCCTAAAGTCTGGGTATGACTTCGTGGAACGGAGCATCGACTGCTGGAATGTGGTCGGAGTGATCCTTTCTGTCGAAAGTGATTGCAGTCTTCGACCATTTCAGGAAAGTCGGGACGACGTCGCCCAGGGTGGCCTCGTTGACCTCCCTGTCTGTGAGCTTTTGCCGACGTTTGGACTCGTGCGCCACCGGCCCACCAATGATCATGAGGCACCTTTTGGGTCAGGATACGCAACCCTTTTATCGAAGGATATATAGGTGAGCTAGGTGTCCGTTGGATTTCCCTACGATTGCACCGAGCGAGAGCAGGAGTTAAGACAAGGCCACGTCTCCCATGATCTTAGTTGGACGGAGAAAATAGACTACACCATGCGGCTCATCGATCTGAAGGGTCTCGTCCACCCGATCGTACGCCGCCGGAGTAGAATAAAAATAGGAATGTGAGTACCATAATGACATGAGCCAACATTTCGTTAAAAAAGTAGTAAATCTTTATTCATAAGTCCCGTAGGTTATGTAATACATTCGAAAGGTGTACAATAACAAAGATGTATATCGAAGACTACTGGTGTACAATAACAAAGACTTATCGAGTACATAAAACAACCTATACTCAACTGCGACGTCGTAAAACTTCCACTAACATCACCTAAGAAGGGGCATGGAGCAAAGTTTGAAACAACAGAGTTGGAGTCCTAGGCTGCTCTGACGAAGAGAGCCGACGCCACACCCACCTCGTAAAGCTTCCCCTTGCATCCCGTGTAGGCAAGGGTTGCAGCGGAAAACACCAGGTCCGACTCTTCCACAGATTTTTTTTTTCTTCCCTAAGCGTGTAAACCAGTATAAACCACGGTTCCACAACGGACAGAAACGTCGGCCTCTTTACGGCCCGCATGGCTGAGGTTACGGCCCCCGGCCGCAGCGAAACGCCAGCCGCCTCTCTTGTCCCCAACCACCGTTGGGAGCCCGCACGCTTCTTCTTCCCGCCGCGCCGCCACCCCACCAATCCCAGTTCCCAATCAAACCCCTGTCCCTCCTCCTAGGCTCCAATCCCCGCTATTTCTCCGCCGAATCCCACCCATCCCCCGCAAAAATTTCCTGTGATCCACCGCGCTCTCGATACCCTCTCCGTGGCGCGCTCCCCTCTCTCGCCGCGGCAGTAATCGTTTACCCGTCCGAATTCGACCATTCCTCTCCGAGCGAGCATGAGCATGGCGTTCTCCTGCGCGGGCGCGCGCGTCCACGGCCGCACCGGCGTCAAATGCCGCCCCGGCGCGGCGGCCCTGCTCGGGCGGCGGGGCACCTGCTTCCGCCCGACCGCCCGGAGGTGGAGCACCGCCGCCCCCAGGGGAATCCGCGCCGACCTCCCGCCGCCGCCGCGGGCTAGCGCGGATGGCGGCGCCGCCACCTCCGGCCAGGCGCCAGTCGCCGTCCCCGAAGCGGGGGACGCTACTGAGCAGGTGGCCGCGGTTGCTCAGCCTGTTGTGCTCCCGGAGAGGCTTGACGTCGATGATGGGGCTGGTGGGAATGGCAAGCTCCCGCCCGCCGGCGGCGGCGGCGGTGGGGACGGGGAGAATGGCGGTGGTACCGGCGGTGGGGGTGACGGTGACGACGGAGGGGATGAGTTCGGGCCCATCCTCAGCTTCGACCAGGTGGTCCAGGAGGTGGAGAAGCGTGGGGTTAGCTTGCCCAGTTTGCCCGCGGACATGGTTGAGGCGGCCAAGAGCGTTGGGATTCAGAAACTGCTGCTGCTGAGATACCTGGACATGCAGGTCTTTTTAAAGAGTTATTGTTATTGTACTTGTATGTTTTCTTGTTTGTATGTTAATTTGATTCTGATGTGCCTGACATGTAATTGTTTTGCTGTTTGGATTTCAAAGGCGTCGGCTTGGCCCTTGGGACCTGCAATTAGGTCCTGCTCGCTTCTCCGGAATAGGATGCTGGTTGATCCTGCATTCCTCTTCAAAATCGGCACTGAGGTTGGTTCAGTTGCTTACTTCAATTAGTATTGTGCATTTGTGCAATGCTACTGACAATGGTCCATCGGTTCAGTCTTGACTGTTTGCTCCATGGTTATGTTGCAGATAGTTATCGATACGTGTTGTGCGACATTTGCTGAGGTTCAGAAGAGAGGGGAGGAGTTTTGGTCAGAGTTTGAGCTGTATGCAGCAGATATGTTGGTAGGAGTAGTTGTTAATGTAGCTTTAGTCGGCATGTTGGCGCCATATGCTCGATTTGGTAGCAGATCTGCATCAGAAGGTCTCCTTGGACGCGTTAGGCATGCTTATGATGCCCTCCCAAGCAGGTTTGTTGTCAACAGAAAATTATCGTTCAAAGTTATATCTAAAGCATACCATTCTACTAGTTGTGTGAACCTATTTGGACTGTTGAAATTTGCTCAACCTGGAAAAATAATTACTCGAAACAGATAATTATTAGAAGAGATTTTGTAGATCAGTAGATGAGTTATATAGGGGCACCAAATACTGCTATCATGCTTTGTTTCATTCTTTCTTTTTTGGTTGGGTGGGGGTTGGTCATTTCCTGCATTAGAGTAAAATGACATCTATGCGGGATCAATAGGAGCATTTTTCTATGCCACTGGATGGTACACAATGTTTGAGACCCCTGATCTGCTGTGATAAGAATAAACCATGAAAATGTTCACAGAATAATTCCGTATTATTTTTACCATTATCATAATTACCAGTTGGACATGCTATTTTTTTTACTTAATGACAAGGAAAAAATATTTAAAATATGGAAATTATTAAATCTGGAGGCTGGAGCTGAAATGCTGAATCCTTAGCTCCTACTTTTGCACTATTGGAAATACATGTTTACTCGCATACCTAAGATTTATTCTGCGGTGAACTTAAGGCCTTGGCAAACATGTTTGTTAGATTATTTTTTCGTAAGTCAGTTATATATAATTGATTGTGAATTTGTCATGAATCATTGTAACATGTATGTTGGAGCTCTGTTTCCAACTTGTAGCATATATAAGCATTTATGTTCAGGTGTGGAGTTCAGGCCTTTTGTAGCCTGAACAAGCATGGTGTGCCCCAATGTTGTTACTCTAAACTGGAGCATAGGAGTCTTTGGAGGACAAATAATAATACTGCCAAGGGCCTATATTCTTTTTTGCATAACCTGTTGAAATAGTGATCTCGCTCCTCCAAGCCCTGTCTTTCATTTTCATTACTTGTTGCATGATTGATTTATAGTTTTACCACTATCATATTCTGGCAACGTAGTTCATTTTTTTTCCAGTACTGCATTCAACCATTCATTTGGGTAATGGTATCAAAACTGATTCTTGCAGCGTTTTTGAAGCTGAAAGGCCAGGATACAAATTTTCTGTGCAGCAACGGATAGGAACATACTTTTTCAAGGTAACTTTGTGTTTAGTGAAATACTTACTATTTTCCCCAGAAATGTTATCAACCATAACTATCTCTTTAAATGTCTGAAATATTATTCGTGCAACAGGGAATATTGTATGGTTCTGTTGGATTCTTTTGTGGTCTTGTGGGACAAGGGATTGCTAATTTGATAATGACAGCCAAACGGTATGTTCTGTTGTACTATATCTGGTAATGTGCATGCTTACTATGTTCATAGTTTTGCTTCCTCATCTTGTTATTCTGTTTAACATACATATGTGTTAGTAAGAAAATCATGTCTCAAGGCTCATGAAGCTAATGTTTCCTTTACATTATCTTGCTATGGAATGTACTTGAGTTTCGACGCTGTACTATGGTGTTTAATTACATGACAACTGGCTGTTTGTTCTAAACCTTCTACATTTATAGAGGGTCTATTTCTGATTTCTTGATCAGTGTGAAAATCTATTGCCTATTTCGATAAGTATGTCGAGTGTTAGGTGATAGCTAAAGATTAAGGTGTGTATGGTGATAAAACTTAGCAATATCTTTCTCAAATTGTTTGTGTACTATTCATGAATCTCAGATTTAGTTATTTCCTTCAAATTTGTACCTCAGGAGTGTTAAGAAGTCAGAGGATGATGTACCTGTTCCACCTCTTCTCAAGACTTCTGCTTTGTGGGGTAAGGCTGTCCAGACAATTTCTTATCACAATTTCATATCTCAATTGTTTGCATGTCGACATCACTGGATTAAAGTTCCTCCTTCATCCCTGTATGGTTGAATTCAATACATGTAGGTTTCCATGTGAATTTTTACGCTAAACACCTATATGTTACGGATACATGATCATATGCAAAACTTTAGTTTGCAATAAATATATGCATGTTAGTGTCTAAATATTTACAGAACAAAGGAAAAAACTGATTTCTTTCATCGTGCTGGATCCTGCATGCATAAGCAATGTTTTCAGGTCGTCTAGTCGAACCTAGTCGCTATAGGACCGACCAGGCGACTAATCGTGATTAGTCGTCGACCAGGCCGATTAGTCGAGCCTAGTCGACCCTGGTCGTCCATATAATCGTCCTATGCATCAGGACATATACATACTATATATATACCTATATGTACTATATAGTGTACACAATATAGCAAGCATCAAGACTACATTAGTGTTTAGCAAGTGACTTACTTGTGTCCTTGTGGGAGTTGTTTTCTTGCCTTTTCTTCACTGTCCAACTGTCCCAAACTCCATTCCTTTGCTGACTTGTTGCTGGAAGCCTGCAATACCAAAGAACACCATAATTAGCAACACTAATGTAGTCTTGATCTTGAGTTATTGACACATATCAATAGCAGCACTGCTGCAGTAGCAAATATCTAGCATTTAGCAGACCATGGCAGCCACACGGGCAGCATATTACATAACCAAATTAGTTTAGTACAGATAAGCAAATTAGTTTAGTACAGATAAGCAAAAGTGTTCAACACAAAGTCGCAAACATCAACACACAATAGTCCAACAAAAGTAGGCAACTAGTAGCCATCTAATAAAGCAAATCATCATTGAAATGGAAGCCTCCATGTCCATCTGCAGTTGCTGTTGGTGGTGGTGCAGATTCTTCATCCTCATCCATATGTGTTGCTGAATCAGATTCTACTTGCTGATCTTGTTCTTCATCATCTATTTCATCAAGATCTTGAGCCACTGTGTTCCTTGGACGCTTCCTAGCATAAGTATGCCTCACAGGGGCAGGAATAGCAGTACGAGCAGCAGCAGCCCTAGGCAAGTTACGGCCCTCTAGACCCTGAGTTGCACCAATAGCATCATCCACATTAGCCCAAGTAATAGCATTGGCAGCACCTTCATGAACTGGTTCACAATTGTCATTGACCCATTCATTTTCCCAATGAAATTCATCAAGCAAGAGTGGATTTGATCGCTTTCCTTTGGAACCCAGCTCTCTAATGTTTTTAAATCTGTTTTCCATCTTGCGGTTGTAGCTGACATATACCAACTTATTTAACCTTTTGTGCTCTAACCGGTTTCTCTTTTTTGTATGGATCTACACAAAAGATTGCAGAATTAGATACCATACTCAATTACTTAGCACAACAATAGCTGTAGCATAGCACTTACAGTAGAAAATTCACTCCAATTACGCTCGCATCCAGATGCAGAACAACAAAGGCTAACAATCCTTTTTGCTAAACATTGAAGTTCATATGTCAGGCCACCATATGCACCCCACCAAAGAACTGCAAATTCCATTCCAAAGTATAGAAATCCATTATTAGTTCATTGCTGATATCTTTCAGAAAAGGTAAGGAAATAATTATACAAAATTTCAGATTGGAGAACTTACTAGGATTTTTTCTATCTCTGTCTCTTATTGCTCCTGGCTTTGAGAAGGATTGGCCTTCAGACCTCTCATAGTCATCTGCTTGCTTGCTTATCTTGTTTTGGTCCTCATCATCACTCACCATCTTCCACATAACTTGATTAAACATAATTCTCAGCTTTGTGGCTTGTCTCCTATCTTTTTCCCTTATGGCAAAGTACTTGCCTGGATTCAAGTATAGGGCTGCTCCATACAACTGCTGCTCCATTTGGTTTTCCCATCTCTTGTCAAAATATTCTAGTACCTCTTTGAGTAAATTTGGTTTGTCTTTCAAAGAATCCTTGATTGCAGCCTTTGCATGATCCATGGCTGCCATAATCTCAGGAGCCGCAGGTGTCTCATCTCCATCTGCAATCCTAAGAGCAACAAGAAGTGGCTGTGTAGCTCTTATGCATAATTCCACTTTATTCCAAAATGGCATTGAAAGGATAATGTTCTCAACTTGCCGGCCTTCTGTAGTGCTAGAGAAATTGGTAGCTTGCCATTCCTCACTAACCACTAAATTCCTCAATCCAGTCTTGTTCTTATGCATGCTTGCCAATGTGAGAAATGAAGTGGCAAAGCGAGTTATAGCTGGCCTCACAAGATCTCCTCCAATCTTATCTCGCATGAGATCTAGAATCCTCCCATGCTTGTACATGAACCTACACACCTTCTTTGCCATGTTGATGCAAGTGTTGAATTCCTTGATCTTCCCAATGTCCTCTAATAACAAATCCAAGCAATGGGCAGCACATGGTGTCCAAAATAGATGTGGGATCCTCTCCATTAAAAGCCTCCCTGCAGCCTTGAAGTTGGCTCCATTGTCAGTGACAATCTGTACCACATGTTCCTTCCCAACCTTATCTATTTGCTTCTCCAACAAATCAGCCAACAATGGTCCATTTGCTATCTCACTTGAAGCATCAACAGACCCTAGAAAGAAAGTCCCTGCTGGACTGTTAGCAAGGAAATTGATGAGATGGCGATGGCTTGTGTCAGTCCACCCATCGGACATCATGGTGCAGCCATATTCCTTCCAAGCCTCCTCATGCTTCTTCCTCAACTCTGATGTCCTGTTCACAGCCTTTTCAAGCAGTGGTACCCTTATATCATGATATGATGGTGAGCGGTACCCAGGGCCGTATTGTCCAATTGACTCAATCAAAACTTCCCAGCTTCTAGAATTAATGACTTTCAATGGAATGCGATTCTCATAGAAGAAATCTGCAACATGATCATCAACAACTACTTTGGCCTCCTTACTTTTCTTTGTGCAATGCTCAAGTGTAGGTTGACTATGCTTGGATTTGTGCCTCTCTTCAACTACTTCTTCCGGTGACTTGCAAAGCATTGAGCTCACTGATCTGGACATTTTTTGATTGGCTGGTTTTGGTGCAGCAGTGACAGTGAAAGAAGAGATGGCAGCCTGAGCAATCCTCTTCTTTTGCTTGACTTTTGTTCCAGAGCTTGGTTCTGGTACAGCTGCTGGTTCTTCTGCAGCAGTAGCATCATCTTGTTGCTCTTCATCTTCACCTAATGTAGGATTCAAAGCTAGAATAGTTCTTGAGTTCTTTTTCAGGTAATCAGCCATCTCCTTCTTAACTACTTCTGGAGCACTAGGACATCCAACTGCATCTCCATACCCTCCGGCAAGGTGCTGCTTGAATCTTTTTATTCCAGAGGGGACAATCTTTTTGCAAAATATGCACTGCACAAAATCCTTCTTCGAAGCATCTGGCCACCACCCATACTTCCATCCTGGATCTTGTGATTTTGCCTTCCTCTTGGTGTCAACAGCTTGGGCAGCAAGCTCTGGAGGTAGCTTTGCAATAGCCCTCTCAACTAGTGTTGCAACATCTGGACTAGCTGAGGAAGCCGTGGCAGCTGCACCTGACCCAGATGATGAATGTAGAACACCTCCGTCAAGGTCAGGCATCGGCATTATCACTTCCACGTTTGCACGTCGTTGCTCCACAGCTGTACAAGCACAAGGCTGATAGTTAGCAGCATTACTAGCAGAGCCAGAGAGGATGCAGCCATGTAGGTCAGGAGAGCAGATGGGGAGGGAAAATGGACATACAGTCGTCAGAGCAGCTCATCACCAACGAGCAGAGGGCCGGCACCTTCAGGCCTTCAAATCAGAGGAATGCAGCTCTAACTCTGAGCCCCTGACCCCTGAGAGAACATGAAGCATCCAAATCAGAGGAGCAGAGATGAGAGGGCAGAGGAGCAGGGGATGAGGGAAGGACCTGAACGGCAGGGAGGCAGCTGCGGCGGGAATAGATCAGCAGAGGGCCGGCCACCTGCTGGAGCAGAGGGCGGCGGGAGGAGATGGCAGGCGACGGGAGCAGACACCTGAGCAGAGGGCTGAGCGACCAGGCACCTGCAGGAACAGAGGGCGGGCGGGCGCAGAGCCGCAGATGGCCAGCCACCGCGGAGCAGAGGGCGAGCGGACTGGCGCAGATGGCCGCCGGCGGGAGCAGGATGCAGAGGGCTGGGCGTCTGGCCACCGCGGGAGCAGAGGGCGGGCGGGACCGCCGGAGCAGAGGGCCGCCGGCAGGAGCAGGCTGCAGGGGCGCCGGCCACCGGCGGAGCAGAGGGCGGGCGCGACTCGCGAGTCGCGAGCACAGGGCCGGCGACGGCTGTTAATTTCCCGTGAAATTTTTGTCGCTACCAGCCAAAACCCCTTATCCCTCCCACGCTCGCGCGCGCCCGTGACCCGCGCGCCCGTGACCCCGCGCGCGCGCGCTCACGCAGCTGCGTTTTCGCGCTCTGGCGCGCTCGCCCAGTGGCCCGCGCGCGGCAGCCAAAAAAGACAGCCAAGCTGGTCGTCCCACCCCTAATCGGACGACTAATCGCGATTAGGCGACGATTAGTCGGACGACCAGGCCCCTAATCGAGCTAATCGGGTCGAGGTCCCTAATCGAGCACCCAGGACCGATTAGGACGATTAATCGCGATTAATCGCGATTAATCGGACGACTTGAAATCATTGTGCATAAGTGATTTCATACCTTCCTGTATTAAATGTTTCTGAACTGCTTATTTTGTTTGTGTGGTTGATTTTGTTTTGAATACTAATAGTGGATTAAGACTTGTGAAGCTATAGTGAAGGTTATATTGAGCGAGCGAGAATATTTCTATTCAATATCAAAGCTATGTGGTATAACTATGATCAGAGCAATTGATATTTAGCAGGTGTCTGCACGATGCTATGTCATTGTCTCACTGTTGTGGTTCAAGTGCATCTGATTAAAGTTTCCTATGATAAGATAATTACAAGTTTACATTGTTGTACCTGTAGTCAAAGTCTGCAGTTCTTTTTTAGCTAAGCTTTTTTACTGTAGCCAATGAAGGCAGGTTGAGACTCTTAGAGTTTTGATAATGATAGATAGGCTTTGTACCTCGCTATTTCCTGTTAGAATCCCTAGTCCTGCGGGAGAGGGATCGTAGGTTGTATGTGTGAGAGGGTGGAGGGCGAGGTCGGAGTGCACGAGGAAGACGGCGCGGCGGTGCCGTGGCTGTAGCGAGGGAGTGGCGGCTACGGCTGTAGCCCTAGACCCCTCGCGTAGCTACAGTAACGCGTGAACAGTAGAGGCAGCTAGGGTTAGGAACTCCCGGCTCCCAGGGGAAGCCGGAAACAATAGATTGTTTCTGCTTGCCATCTCAATAATGTTTACAAGTATTTATATGTCTCTCAACTAAAATAGGAAATATTCTAATAATATAAATATGGGCTTTTAGGCTCCTAGCCACTAGCGGGCTTGCGGCGTGAATAGCCCACGCCGGTCATAACATCTCTCCCCGCCTGCTGAAACAGCTCGTCCTCGAGCTGGAAGTCGGGGTAGGAGACACGAAGATCGTCCAGCAGCTCCCACGTCGCCTCCTCTTCAGGAAGTCCTTGCCACTGCACCAGCACCCGCCAGACGCCACGGCGCATCTGGGCACGCAGGGCCTTGGCCGGTGCCGGAGTGCGCCGACCGTCCAGCACTGGGGGCAGCTGTCCAGGCACCACGGGCAGGTCCCCGTGGTCGCGGTGTCGCTCAGAAGGCTGACATGAAACACGTCGTGGAGACGAGAGCCCTCCGGTAGCTCCAGCCGATATGCCACCTTGCCAATACGCTCGAGGACACGGAAAGGACCAGCATAGCGCGGCCCCAACTTGCCCTTGGCCTGTGGTGCCAGCGACTGGGTGGCGCGGTGAAGCAGACGGAGCCACACCCAGTCACCAACCTGCAGCTCCAGATCGCGATGACCGGCGTCGTAGTACTTCCTGGCAAGATCCTGCGCCTGAAGAAGCCGTTGACGCACCTCCGCCAGGACCTCGTCCCGTGAGCGTAAGAGGCCGTCAACAGCGTCCGTCCGAGCCGTGCCGGCCGTGTAGGGCAGCAAATGGCCGGCTGAAGTAGGCGATTGGTCCAGCGCCCTGGTGAAGGACGGCACCAAACCCCGTACCCGACGCGTCGCAGTCAACCATGAAGGGCTTGGCGAAGTCCGGCATCTGAAGAACAGGACCCGTGGTTAAGGCACGTTTGAGTGCCTCAAATGCTGCCAATGCATCGTCGTCCCACACAAACGCGTCTCGTCGCAAGAGACGCGTGAGCGGAGCGGCGATGGCGCCAAAGTCCCGGATGAACTTCCGATAGTAGCCGGCGAGGCCCAGGAAGCCCCGCAGGCCGCGGGCAGAGGTCGGAGATGGCCACACAGCCACGGCGGCGATCTTGTCGGCGTCCATGGCAACACCGCCCGCAGAGATCACGTGTCCCAGGTAGGCCACCGAGGACGCCCCAAAGGAGCACTTGGAGCGTTTCAAGTGGAGGTGATGCTCCCGCAACGCGTTGAGGACGATAGTGACATGTTGCAAGTGCTCGGCCCACGACGAACTGTAGATTAATATATCATCAAAAAATACGAGGACAAACCGCCGCAGGTAGGGCCGGAGGACGTCGTTCATCAGGGCTTGGAAGGTTGCCGGGGCGTTGGAGAGCCCAAACGGCATGACCAGGAACTCGAAGTGGCCGTGGTGAGTGCGGAAGGCTGTCTTGGCGATGTCGTCGGGGTGCATGTGCACCTGGTGGTACCCCGAACGAAGGTCGAGCTTGGTGAAGAAGCGGGCCCCATGGAGCTCATTCAAGAGCTCGTCCACCACAGGAATCGGAAATTTATCCTTGGAGGTCTTGGCGTTGAGGGCGCGATAATCAATGCAGAAGCGCCACGAGCTGTCCGCCTTCCGGACCAAAAGGACCGGCGCGGAGAACGGCGAGGTGCTAGGCCGGATTATACCCTGGGCCAGCATGGCAGCACACTGGTGCTCGAGCTCGTCCTTCTGTAGCTGCGGGTAGCGGTAAGGACGCACCGCAACCGGCGCGGTCCCCGGCAGTAGGTGGATGCGGTGGTCGTATGGTCGCGCCGGAGGGAGCCCCGTGGGCTCGGCGAAGAGGTCATCGTGCTGCAGGAGGAGGCGGTCCAGCAGCGGCAGCCGCGGGTCAGCCGAGGCCACGGCCAACGCCTGTTGTTGCGTGGGCGCCGTTGGCCCAGACACGCCCTGCCACGTGACGCGGCGCCCGTTCCGCCAGAACGACAGCGTGAGGGCCTCGCAGTCCCAGAGCATGGGCCCCAGCGTCCGTAGGAAGTCAAAGCCGATGATGAAGTCGAAGACGACCAAGTTGAGGCCGACGCACGTGATGGCGAAGTCTTCATCCCCGATGCGGATAGGCACATTGCGTGCGATCCCCTCGCACGTCAGGCGATCACCGTTGGCGACGGTGACACGTAGATGCTCGCCACCCGCGGGGGAGAGGCTGAGGCGGCGCACAGCGGTCCCTTGGACGAAGTTGTGCGTGGAGCCGGTGTCGAGGAGGGCGAGAAAACGCTCGCCCTTGACGGTAACGGGCAGCAGCATGGCATTCGGCGGTCGGATACCTGCCACAGCATGTAGGGAAACCACCAGCGAGGTCACTGTGGCGTCCTGGGCGGTCGGCTCCTGGTGGGCGGCTGTGGGCCCGTCCGCCGCGGTTGCATCCTCCGAGTCGTCGGCGATGTAGTCGGTAGTCTCGATGTAGAAGAGCCGCTTGCACACATGGCCGCGCACATACGGCTCGTCGCAATTGAAGCACAGGCCTTGGCGGCGCCGTTCCACCTGTTCGGCCGGCGTGAGGCGACGTAAGGGCCGCGGCTGGCCGGGAGCGGCTGTGGCCGTCGGCTGAGCCGGGGCAGAGGCAGCTGGTGTCGCCGTCGGGGTCCGTAGGCCACGGCCACCCCTCTGCTGCAGCTGCTGTATGGCAGGGAGGAAAGCCGCAGTGCGACGCTCGTAGGCCCACGCGTAATACATTGCCGTCTACAGGTCAGGCGGATGGTGCATCTCCACATCGCACTTGATATGCTCGGGAAGACCGCCCACATACAGCTGGGCCTTCTGGCGGGCGTTGAGTTCCCGTTCATGGCAGAGGACGGCGTTGAAGCGGTCCGAGTAATCCTGGACCGTGGAGGTGAAAGGCAGCCGGGCAAGCTCCGCCAAGCGCGTGCCCCGCGTTGGAGGGCCGAAACGGAGTTGGCACAGCTCGCGGAACCGCTCCCACGCTGGCATGCCCTCATCTTGTTCGAGCGCGTAGTACCAAGTCTGGGCAGCGCCACGGAGGTGGTAGGACGCCAGCCATGTGCGATCCGAGGCGAGGGTGCGCTGGCCGCGGAAGAATTGCTCGCATTGGTTGAGCCAATTGAGCGGATCGACGGTGCCATCGTAGGGTGCGAACTCCAGTTTGTAGAATTTCGGTGGAGCGTGGGCGCCGCCGTGCGCGCTGCCTGGCGCGCCGTCGTCGGTGTGGCTGCCACCCCCAGGCGCAGAAGGTCCAGGAGCTCCGCTGTAGAACAGTGTCCCATCGGTACCGCCGTAGAAGGTCCCTGAGGTTGGAGCCAAGGGCACGAGGGAGGTGGTCATTGCCGATGGCGTGGGCGAGGTGGCCGTCGTGTAGATCGGCCCCGGTGCCGTTCCCGTCATCGCCCATGTCGGGATGGGAGACGGAGAAGGCGGCCATCGCAGCGTGTGTAGGGGCACCCCCGTCCCGCCATGGAGCACGCCGGAGGGGTAGCTGATCGGCGGCGACGTCGTTGGTGCTGGAGGTGGAGGCGGCGGAAGGAGGCTCGCCAGGGACTGCTGCATGGCTGCCACGTTGCGGCTGAGCACGTCCATGTTGCGGCCGAACTGGTCGACCACACCGGCCAAGGACGCCAGGGTGAGTGCGCTGCCGGAGGACTCCGAGATCTCGGAGGACGCGGCGGGAAGCGGCATGGTGGACACCGGTGTTCGAGACCCGCCGGAGGTCTGCGGAGGCGTGGACATCGTACCAAGGATCTCTGATACCAAACTGTTAGAATCCCTAGTCCTGCGGGAGAGGGATCGTAGGTTGTATGTGTGAGAGGGTGGAGGGCGAGGTCGGAGTGCACGAGGAAGACGGCGCGGCGGCGCCGTGGCTGCAGCGAGGGAGTGGCGGCTACGTCTGTAGCCCTAGACCCCTCGCCTAGCTACAATAACGCGTGAACAGTAGAGGCAGCTAGGGTTAGGAACTCCCGGCTCCCAGGGGAAGCCGGAAACAATAGATTGTTTCTGCTTGCCATCTCAATAATGTTTACAAGTATTTATATGTCTCTCAACTAAAATAGGAAATATTCTAATAATATAAATATGGGCTTTTAGGCTCCTAGCCACTAGCGGGCTTGCGGCGTGAATAGCCCACGCCGGTCATAACATTTCCTGATTGTATCTTCTGAAACCCTGTAAAGTGTAATGAATAATGGACCTAATTTTTGCAGGCGCATTCCTTGCTGTTTCTTCCAACACACGGTACCAGATTATTAATGGATTAGAGCGCCTGGTTGAGGCTTCACCTGTTGCGAAGCGTGTCCCAGCTGCTTCTTTGGCATTCACTGTTGGTGTGCGGTTTGCCAATAACGTGTATGGAGGAATGCAGTTTGTTGACTGGGCAAGAATGAGTGGTTGCCAATGAGGTGCGAGCTTTCATTTTCATGGTGAGAATCTTTACATTCCTTCTGCTATACATGTTTTACCCCATAAATGTAGCTCTCTTCTCTTGATGTAGCCAATGGCTAACATTATGCCAATTACGCAGATGCTTCTTATTGCAGTCACCATTCACTGTGATGCCGTATTGCTGTTGCTTGCTGTCTGCTATTTGTTATTCCGCCCAAATTCGTCGAATTTTCATCATGACAAAGTCAAAGATGTGGTATAAATATCGTGAGGGCAGAGGATCTAAAAAATAAATGTGGAGGCTTCTTAGAGATTGAGTTTAGCATTAGGAGTGCTTAGGGCAGGGTAGAACCAGAAGAGATTGAATTGCTTGTTTTGTTGAAGATTCACCGTCTTGATTTGGATAGTTGAATCAACTAGCTGTACTTGGCTGTTCCCATATTTTGATGTCATGTGGATTACTTTGAAAGTCCACAATCGTGTCACTTATTTATCAGGGGCTCTTGCGTTTGTACCCTTGTTTTGTATCGAAATTATGATTTTGTCCCTATTTTTTTGACTTTGTGAATTTACCCTTACTGGGTCATTCACGAAGCACCAGTTTGCCCATGCTCCGTCATTCACCTCTAACGGTGTTAAACTTTGTACAAAAGGACATAAATGCCCATGCGATTTTGCCCCTGTTTGTTATGCCTAATTGTGATTTTACCCTGATTTAGAATTAGACTTTTTTATTGTATGTCTAATTATAATTATTTGAACTTAGATTTAATATTGATAAATATTCAAAATTTTGGCAACACCTTTGCTATATTTTGCTAGCATCATGACAACAATATGAAGCACATATAAAACACATAAGAAAAATCATGGAGAACCACAGCATTTCAAAGTCTACCGTACAACATATCAACATGTCCACAAAAGTTGTGAAAAAAAACATGTCCACAAAAGCTACAGGTCTACACCATGTCACATGTCCACAAAAACAACTACACCGTGTTATATACTATTGTTAAACTCTCACTGGTCTTTTGTCAAGGATAGGCATCAATGGATAGTTCTCCTTCACACCTCGTTCAATCAGAGAATCACTATCAGCAGCTCTCTTGAGATTAGAAGCAAACAGATTCAATCTATCCTGAATATTCTTGTTAGGGTGCTTGATTGAGGTCTAGTCCAACGACTCCCAAATTGTGTACGAAATTGTGCGTCTTCATTCGCCTCCTTCTGTAGAAGTTCTTCAGTCTGAACAAGCAGTTCCTGATTGACCCTGCTCAAATCCCTAAGCTGCTGCAACTCAGATTCTAAGCCAGCAGGGCCACCACTTATCTGCACAGCCTCTACGTCTTCCTTCAGATCCAAGGGCAAGGTTATATTTTCTTCCAATGAAAGAATAGAATCTGGTAAGTCCATTTCCTTCAGCCTGACTCTAGTGATCTCACTAGCTTGCTGTAATTTCTCTGCCTGGGTCCAGATAATATTATCTACCATCTCTGTGTACTTAGAGAGTGCTTTCATGCTGTCATTAGGCACAAGTGATGAAAAAAGCCTTTCCTTGCTGGCATCTAAAACTTCAGCCAAAGAGGTAGGCTTTACAAGGGACGCTGCAGGGAGGGCTCCCAAGGAACCAGCAGCTGGAACCCGCATCAGGTAAACACGATCATTCTCCTTCATAGCCCTTTCCAAGTTGGTTTTCATGTTACTTTCCAGCTTGTTGACAGAATCCAGAAGCTGGGCAGCAACTCCCTTCGCAGTCTTCTTAGCATCTGCCAAGGCACTCATACCAATCTTTAAACGTGCAATTTCCTCAGCAATTTCTTCTTTCTGATGAAGATCTAATGAATACCTATAGCAAGCATCGGCGTAGAATTGAGCAGCTTTCAGCTGGACATGGGACACCCATGTCTTATCAAAGTGCTGACTTAGAGGAGGTGCACTGAGAGCTGCATATGCTTCTTCATAGAATATGCCCACCTGAAAAGATATGTGAACATGTAATGACGAAGAATTAGTTAGATAGCACATTGACACCAAAGTTTTGCAGAAGAAAGAACTGTACGGCATCATGAATAAGAATGTGCTGTATTAATGGTAGCTAAAATGAACCGTGCAACTCATACAATTAAGTCATCATATATAACTAAATCAAATCAATTGTAGGAACTAATCTCACAACTGGATACACACACGAACTTGCTTGCTAATTCCTAAACAACTTAAGAAACATTCAGAGCTTTCATTCATTCCACATCAATCCAAACTAAGCTCCCATATCGCAAAACCTGAACAACAGGAAGTAATCACGCACCTGTCGCGCCACCTTGGAGCATAGCGCGGGTGGCTTCCCTCCACCAATGACCTTCTCAAAGAAGCACTCCTGCGCCTGCGCGAGCATGAGTTTCTCCAGCATGCCGGCGCACTCGGGCGTGATGTCCACGGTGGTGGCCCCCGCAGCGACAGCCTTGGCCGCGACCCCGCTCTCCCTGAGCCACGCGAATGCCCCCGCCGCACTCTGGAAGGCGCCGCACGCGGTCTTGATCCCGACGTCGGTGGAGCGGTCCGCGGCAAGCGCGATCTGGGAGTAGACGGCGCCGAGGTTGAAGAGCACGGCGGCCTTCTCGAGGTGGACGGAGGCGAGGGCTCACTTCTTGTTCCCCTTGAAGGCATCGTGCCAGGTGAAGGTGAGGGAGTGGACGTGGGCGCGGTCGGCGGAGATGGGGAAGCGGGGCTCCACGAGCGCCAGGGCCTGCGCGTAGGCGAGGAGCGCATCGCGGCGCTGCTCCAGGGAGGACAGGTCCGGGAGGGAGGGCTGCTCGACAGCAGCGCGGAGGTCGCGCACCACGGTAAGGTCGTCGTCGGCCGCGGCGGCCTCGCGCTCCGAGTAGACGGAGGTGATGTAGAGGCGCAGCGGGCGTCCAGGCACCGGAGCCGCCCGCTCCGCCCGCCCCTGCGCCCCGGCCCGCTCCACGCCCACGTCGCCCCGATGCCGCACCTGCTCCGCCCGCCCTGATGCCGACGCTGCTTCGAGCCGCCGCACCCACGCCGCACGCTCCGCCGCCTAGAACCACGCCGCCCGCTCCATCCCTCTCCGATGCGGTCGGTGTCCTGTGGAGTCGAGAAACAGGCAGAAAGGATAAGGGGCAGTCTGGGCATTTAGACTTTTCTTTTCAGGTTTCGAATTTTTTTAATTCATCTATTCGATGGCCATCCGACGGACGTCCAAAGCAGGGGCAGACGGACACTTCAGTTCAAAATAACAAGGGCAAAAACACAAAGTTAAAATAGTAGGGATAAAATCACAATTGAAGTACTGAACAAGGGCAAGAACACAATTCTCCCTATTTATTATTAGTTTTTTATATGGTACTAGTGTGTATCACAAAACTCTACTGTTTATGTTTCACCAGAAACCTAATACGCGGGGTCTAAATTACAAGATGACATGGCACTTATGTTGAAGCCAAAAGTATACTCGTGTGGATTGACATAAGCGCCACATGATCAGCTGGAAAGATGCAATAGTTTTGTTATTCCCCATCCCATGAACTGAATGATTGTTTCTCAAGTTGGGATTGCAGAGTTTTCAAGCGCAGGTGCTTCTGTAAAAACAAACAAAGTCAAGAAATTCAGCTTAATTTGTTTCAATCATTTGTATGTCTTGCAGCAGGTTGGCTAAAGAGGTGGGCTATATGTGTATATGAAAGAGAAGATGAGAACCATGGTGGCCATGGCCTCTTTAGACCGAGAGAAATGTAGTGATAATGCAAAGGAAAGGGCCAAACCATGTAAGGGTCTGAAAGAGCAAAGAAGGTGCGCCGTGCTCTTGCGCAAAGATCACATAACTGATGAAGTGATGAGTTTACTGAGCACCTGGGAAAGGGGCTGAATGATGGTCAATTCTGTGGAGCAGGAGCGGGGCACTTGGCAAATGTACTGGATGCTCCATTCGTGAAGCAGAGTCATGCGTTCGGCTACAAATCTCTCAGTTGACGCTGGCACATGGGAAACGGATGCACAAAAATCTGAAGACAGCAGTTTGTCGTTCCATCGACTTTGAAGGTTGTGATGCTTGTGGCACGAACTGGTTTTGAATGATTTGGTGTCCTTGCTGACTACTACTGACCTTGTTGGCCCATTGGCCTAGTAGAATGGAGTGCATTTGGAGAAACAGAAAAACACTGACAAAGTTTCGCTTGATAATGCAGATTTTTCGACCTTCCATGTTCGCAATGCAGATAACCTCAGACCTGGGACTGCTACAGACCTAGTAGTTGAGATCTGGGATAATTTCATAACTATTAGGTCGAGAGACCAACCAGCAGCTGAGCTCCGTCTCATTAACTGCTTCAGTCATGGTACACAACTTGGCATGCACAAGTACAAAGGCCTATGTTGCAGACCACAGCAGATTCAGATTCACTTGCTCGAAACAAGCACACTCCAAAACACAATCATAACATCCCCGGCCGCCCCCCGTCGCGACGTCGCCGCCGTCCATGGCTGCTTTGCTGCTGCTTTGGATTGGGAAAGAAAGAAAGAAAGAAAGGAAGAAAGAAACGGAGCTGAGGTGGGTTTGGGGATCGGACTGGTGGCACTGCCAAAGCCCCAACCAAGCTGGAGTAGCGTCGTCGGCTGGTCGGTGAGCACGTATGTCCATATGACGGGCACGGACGGACCTGAGGTGCGAGGGAACAAAGGAGAAAGCGTGTCCAGACTGCGAAAGTTGATTGGTATAAAAAGAATCATATACTTCCCTTAATAAATCAATCTTTAGACTTCTTTTTTTTTAATTTGATCGAATTTATAAAAATACAAAAATTTACGATCGTATCATTAGATTAGATAATTGGATATCAGATGTATGGTTGAGTATCAGAAATCCGAGAATTTATTCATAGTATTATTATTCCAATAGATGTGTGGGATATCCCGTTAATAGTTGTATCAACAATCGTTGTTCACATGCCTTTAGATACACACTGTGTCACTAGAGCTGGGTTCGGGTGCAGCTTCAGCGAAAGCTGCTGCACTGATTCACCGGAACAATCTCATCACTATCACGCGCAACATTCACATTATGCCTGTTAGTCGTACTATTTCAGCGAACGAACAGGTGTTTTTTCTCACAAGAAATCAACGAACAATTAACAAATAGTACTTTCAGCTATGACTTTTTAGCAAAGCCAACAGGGCCTCTAGCTTCGTTCAAACGAAAACTTGAAACACGCAATTACGTGTGTACATCGCTAATTTGCTTCTAATAGATAAGTATATCCAACGTTATTCATGACCGCAAATGTGAATGACACCCATTTTAACACCGCAAAGAGAGCTCAAGTTCAAGGGCAATCAAAAAATTCAGCCCGATCTGGCCCAACCTGAATCCCAAGCCCATCATGAAATGTGTGAGAAATAGGCCTGTAGACCTTGTTAGACTGGGCCCGATAATAGTTTCCTGGTTCCATAATTTTTTGCATGGGTCCATACGATGAAAAGTTTATTTATTTTGCCTTTAAGTTGGCTGAGTGGCTAGCCCGAGGATCGGTATGTCGGTTCCGTTTGATAGTCTAGAAGTATATTTATTTTAGCTTTTGAGCTGGCTTTTAAACAAATTGAAAAACTAACAGCTGAGTAAATACATAAACTAAAACCTATAAAACACGTTGAGACCTGCCCATGCAAGAGAACAGAGAGCAGCTGACTGTTTGCCATTCCAGATGCCTTGAGCCTTTCCTGAAATGCTGCTGATTTTGTTAGGCAGATGGGACTACACTAGATAAAAACAACAACCTTGATTTTTTTCAGCACTTCTGAACTCACATACTCCCTTTGTCCCATTATGTGTCATTTTAGCTTTCTACTAAGTACACCAAAGATTCACTAAACCTGGACACAGGATGTGTAGATGCATGCATGGAACATTGTGTGAATCTAGACATCCAAATGAACTGATAGAACGACAAATAAAGTGGGAATGAGGGAGTAACTATGTTGGTGAAACTTGATGACGGTGAGGCATATCATATCTGTCAACCTGAAAATAGTCAGTTAAAAAAATCCCAGTATATCATTGTTTTACAGAGATCTTCTCTCTTGTGCACATCACCTAGATATCTCAAGATACAGTGAGACCACCTTATTTATTTCTGACAACTGAATATAGATTAAATGATGGTCCCATGCCAAATAAATTATGAGCAAACGTGTCCTCTAATAGTACTATAATATCTTAATCGGTGAGAAAAATAAATGATATGTTTAGAGGGGGGGTGTTATCAACAAGATATCTATCCAAAATGATGACTGTTGACTTTTAAAAAAAATATGATTGTTGATGTTGGTAACTGTT
Organism: Miscanthus floridulus; assembly: GCF_019320115.1. Classification (NCBI taxonomy): domain Eukaryota; kingdom Viridiplantae; phylum Streptophyta; class Magnoliopsida; order Poales; family Poaceae; genus Miscanthus; species Miscanthus floridulus. The sequence goes on along the minus strand of NC_089583.1, from coordinate 23,575,098 downwards.
CATTTTCAATTGGACCAATAATGTATTCTGTGGTGGTTCATTTATCATAAAGGGCTTAAGATTACTTGGTTTGTACTATTAGATAATAATTAAGTAAATAATAATGTATTATGTGGTTGTTCAATTATCATAAAAGTATTTCTTGAATCGAGGGTCTAACTTGCACTTAGGACGTTCTCAGCGGTGGTCGAACTCGCTAGCAGGTGATAGACTTTGTGCCATAATTAAGGAAGAAAGAGAATGGGAAAAAGAAAGAGACCAGCAAGCTCCCAAATGATGGGACTATACTAGATAAAAACAGCAACCTTGATTTTTTTCAGCACTTCTGAACTCACATACTCCCTCTGTCCCATTATGTGTCATTTTAGCTTTCTACTAAGTACACCAAAGATTCACTGAACCTGGACACAGGATGTGTAGATGCATGCATGGAACATTGTGTGAATCTAGACATCCAAATGAACTGATAGAACGACAAATAAAGTGGGAATGAGGGAGTAACTATGTTGGTGAAACTTGATGACGGTGAGGCATATCATATCTGTCAACCTGAAAATAGTCAGCTAAAAAAAATCCTAGTATATCATTGTTTTACAGAGAGCTTCTCTCTTGTGCACATCACCTAGATATCTCAAGATACAGTGAGACCACCTTATTTATTTCTGACAACTGAATATAGATTAAATGATGGTCTCATGCCAAATAAATTATGAGCAAACGTGTCCTCTAATAGTACTATAATATCTTAATCGGTGAGAAAAATAAATGATATGTTTAGAGGGGGGAGGTATCAACAAGATATCTATCCAAAATGATGACTGTTGACTTTTAAAAAAAATGATGACTGTTGATGTTGGTAACTGTTCATTTTCAATTGGACCAATAATGTATTCTGTGGTGGTTCATTTATCATAAAAGGGCTTAAGATTACTTGGTTTGTACTATTAGATAATAATTAAGTAAATAATAATGTATTATGTGGTTGTTCAATTATCATAAAAGTATTTCTTGAATCGAGGGTCTAACTTGCACTTAGGACGTTCTCAGCGGTGGTCGAACTCGCTAGCAGGTGATAGACTTTGTGCCATAATTAAGGAAGAAAGAGAATGGGAAAAAGAATGAGACCAGCAAGCTCCCAAATGATGGGACTATACTAGATAAAAACAACAACCTTGATTTTTTTCAGCACTTCTGAACTCACATACATCCTCTGTCCCATTATAGTGTCATTTTAGCTTTCTACTAAGTACACCAAAGATTCACTGAACCTAGGACACAGGATGTGTAGATGCATGCATAGGAACATTGTGTGAATCTAGACATCCAAATGAACTGATAGAACGACAAATAAAGTGGGAATTCGGGAGTAACTATGTTGGTGAAACTTGATGACGGTGAGGCATATCATATCTGTCAACCTGAAAATAGTCAGCTAAAAAAATCCCAGTATATCATTGTTTTACAGAGAGCTTCTCTCTTGTGCACATCACCTAGATATCTCAAGATACAGTGATACCACCTTATTTATTTCTGACAACTGAATATAGATTAAATGATGGTCTCATGCCAAATAAATTATGAGCAAACATGTCCTCTAATAGTACTATAATATCTTAATCGGTGAGAAAAATAAATGATATGTTTAGAGGGGGGAGGTTATCAACAAGATATCTATCCAAAATGATGACTGTTGACTTTTAAAAAAAATGATGACTGTTGATGTTGGTAACTGTTCGTTTTCAAGTGGACCAATAATGTATTCTATGGTGGTTCATTTATCATAAAGGGCTTAAGATTACTTGGTTTGTACTATTAGATAATAATTAAGTAAATAATAATGTATTATGTGGTTGTTCAATTATCATAAAAGTATTTCTTGAATCGAGGGTCTAACTTGCACTTAGGACGTTCTCAGCGGTGGTCGAACTCGCTAGCAGGTGATAGACTTTGTGCCATAATTAAGGAAGAAAGAGAATCGGAAAAAGAATGAGACCAGCAAGCTCCCAAATGATGGGACTATACTAGATAAAAACAATCAACCTTGATTTTTGTTCAGCACTTCTGAACTCACATACTCCCTCTGTCCCATTATGTGTCATTTTAGCTTTGTACTAAGTACACCAAAGATTCACTGAACCTGGACACATGATGTGTAGATGCATGCATGGAACATTGTGTGAATCTAGACATCCAAATGAACTGATAGAACGACAAATAAAGTGGGAATTCGGGAGTAACTATGTTGGTGAAACTTGATGATGGTGAGGCATATCATATCTGTCAACCTGGAAATAGTCATCTAAAAAAATCCCAGTATATCATTGTTTTACAGAGATCTTCTCTTGTGCACATCACCTAGATATCTCAAGATACAGTGAGACCACCTTATTTTATTTCTGACAACTGAATATAGATTAAATGATGGTCCCATGCCAAATAAATTATGAGCAAACGTGTCCTCTAATAGTACTATAATATCTTAATCGGTGAGAAAAATAAATGATATGTTTAGAGGGGGGGTGTTATCAACAAGATATCTATCCAAAATGATGACTGTTGACTTTTCAAAAAAAAGATGATTGTTGATGTTGGTAACTGTTCATTTTCAATTGGACCAATAATGTATTCTGTGGTGGTTCATTTATCATAAAGGGCTTAAGATTACTTGGTTTGTACTATTAGATAATAATTAAGTAAATAATAATGTATTATGTGGTTGTTCAATTATCATAAAAGTATTTCTTTAATCGAGGGTCTAACTTGCACTTAGGACGTTCTCAGCGGTGGTCGAACTCGCTAGCAGGTGATAGACTTTGTGCCATAATTAAGGAAGAAAGAGAATGGGAAAAAGAATGAGACCAGCAAGCTACCAAATGATGGGACTATACTAGATAAAAACATCAACCTTGATTTTTTCAGCACTTCTGAACTCACATACTCCCTCTGTCCCATTATGTGTCATTTTAGCTTTGTACTAAGTACACCAAAGATTCACTGAACCAGGACACATGATGTGTAGATGCATGCATGGAACATTGTGTGAATCTAGACATCCAAATGAACTGATAGAACGACAAATAAAGTGGGAATTCGGGAGTAACTATGTTGGTGAAACTTGATGATGGTGAGGCATATCATATCTGTCAACCTGAAAATAGTCAGCTAAAAAAATCCCAGTATATCATTGTTTTACAGAGATCTTCTCTCTTGTGCACATCACCTAGATATCTCAAGATACAGTGAGACCACCTTATTTATTTCTGACAACTGAATATAGATTAAATGATGGTCCCATGCCAAATAAATTATGAGCAAACGTGTCCTCTAATAGTACTATAATATCTTAATCGGTGAGAAAAATAAATGATATGTTTAGAGGGGGGGTGTTATCAACAAGATATCTATCCAAAATGATGACTGTTGACTTTTCAAAAAAAAGATGATTGTTGATGTTGGTAACTGTTCATTTTCAATTGGACCAATAATGTATTCTGTGGTGGTTCATTTATCATAAAGGGCTTAAGATTACTTGGTTTGTACTATTAGATAATAATTAAGTAAATAATAATGTATTATGTGGTTGTTCAATTATCATAAAAGTATTTCTTGAATCGAGGGTCTAACTTGCACTTAGGACGTTCTCAGCGGTGGTCGAACTCGCTAGCAGGTGATAGACTTTGTGCCATAATTAAGGAAGAAAGAGAATGGGAAAAAGAATGAGACCAGCAAGCTCCCAAATGATGGGACTATACTAGATAAAAACATCAACCTTGATTTTTTTCAGCACTTCTGAACTCACATACTCCCTCTGTCCCATTATGTGTCATTTTAGCTTTGTACTAAGTACACCAAAGATTCACTGAACCAGGACACATGATGTGTAGATGCATGCATGGAACATTGTGTGAATCTAGACATCCAAATGAACTGATAGAACGACAAATAAAGTGGGAATTCGGGAGTAACTATGTTGGTGAAACTTGATGACGGTGAGGCATATCATATCTGTCAACCTGAAAATAGTCATCTAAAAAAATCCCAGTATATCATTGTTTTACAGAGATCTTCTCTCTTGTGCACATCACCTAGATATCTCAAGATACAGTGAGACCACCTTATTTATTTCTGACAACTGAATATAGATTAAATGATGGTCCCATGCGAAATAAATTATGAGCAAACGTGTCCTCTAATAGTACTATAATATCTTAATCGGTGAGAAAAATAAATGATATGTTTAGAGGGGGGGTGTTATCAACAAGATATCTATCCAAAATGATGACTGTTGACTTTTAAAAAAAAGATGATTGTTGATGTTGATAACTGTTCATTTTCAATTGGACCAATAATGTATTCTGTGGTGGTTCATTTATCATAAAGGGCTTAAGATTACTTGGTTTGTACTATTAGATAATAATTAAGTAAATAATAATGTATTATGTGGTTGTTCAATTATCATAAAAGTATTTCTTTAATCGAGGGTCTAACTTGCACTTAGGACGTTCTCAGCGGTGGTCGAACTCGCTAGCAGGTGATAGACTTTGTGCCATAATTAAGGAAGAAAGAGAATGGGAAAAAGAATGAGACCAGCAAGCTCCCAAATGATGGGACTATACTAGATAAAAACATCAACCTTGATTTTTTTCAGCACTTCTGAACTCACATACTCCCTCTGTCCCATTATGTGTCATTTTAGCTTTGTACTAAGTACACCAAAGATTCACTGAACCAGGACACATGATGTGTAGATGCATGCATGGAACATTGTGTGAATCTAGACATCCAAATGAACTGATAGAACGACAAATAAAGTGGGAATTCGGGAGTAACTATGTTGGTGAAACTTGATGATGGTGAGGCATATCATATCTGTCAACCTGAAAATAGTCAGCTAAAAAAATCCCAGTATATCATTGTTTTACAGAGATCTTCTCTCTTGTGCACATCACCTAGATATCTCAAGATACAGTGAGACCACCTTATTTATTTCTGACAACTGAATATAGATTAAATGATGGTCCCATGCCAAATAAATTATGAGCAAACGTGTCCTCTAATAGTACTATAATATCTTAATCGGTGAGAAAAATAAATGATATGTTTAGAGGGGGGGTGTTATCAACAAGATATCTATCCAAAATGATGACTGTTGACTTTTCAAAAAAAGATGATTGTTCATGTTGGTAACTGTTCATTTTCAATTGGACCAATAATGTATTCTGTGGTGGTTCATTTATCATAAAGGGCTTAAGATTACTTGGTTTGTACTATTAGATAATAATTAAGTAAATAATAATGTATTATGTGGTTGTTCAATTATCATAAAAGTATTTCTTTAATCGAGGGTCTAACTTGCACTTAGGACAGTTCTCAGCGGTGGTCGAACTCGCTAGCAGGTGATAGACTTTGTGCCATAATTAAGGAAGAAAGAGAATGGAAAAAAGAATGAGACCAACAAGCTCCCAAATGATGGGACTATACTAGATAAAAACATCAACCTTGATTTTTTTCAGCACTTCTGAAGTCACATACTCCCTCTGTCCCATTATGTGTCATTTTAGCTTTGTACTAAGTACACCAAAGATTCACTGAACCAGGACACATGATGTGTAGATGCATGCATGGAACATTGTATGAATCTAGACATCCAAATGAACTTATAGAATGACAAATAAAGTGGGAATTCGGGAGTAACTATGTTGGTGAAACTTGATGACGGTGAGGCATATCATATCTGTCAACCTGAAAATAGTCAGCTAAAAAAATCCCAGTATATCATTGTTTTACATAGATCTTCTCTCTTGTGCACATCACCTAGATATCTCAAGATACAGTGAGACCACCTTATTTATTTCTGACAACTGAATATAGATTAAATGATGGTCCCATGCCAAATAAATTATGAGCAAACGTGTCCTCTAATAGTACTATAATATCTTAATCGGTGAGAAAAATAAAATCCAAGTAATAGTCAGCTAAAAAAAATCCAAGTATATCATTGTTTTACAGAAAGCTTCTCTTGTGCACATCACCTAGATAACTCAAGATATAGTCACTACCAGGATCCTTAAATTTGCTTAGTGTTTTTTGTTTGTCGAGTGTATTCTCTCGGGCACTCGTCGAACAAGTCCTTTGCCGAGTGTTGCGATAAAAACACTCGGCAAAAAAAAAAACACTCGGCAAATAAGGAGTTTGCCGAGTGTCAAAAAAAACTCGGCAAAGATGAGGTTTGCCGAGTATAAAGAAACACTCGGCAAAGAAATAAAAAAAATTCCTAGAAAAGAAGGAGAAGAAAAAAAAATAAAAAAACTTTGCCGAGCGCTCAGATCTAGAACACTCGGCAAAGTAATAAAATATTTTTTCTAATAAAGAATGAGAAGAAAAAAAAAACTTTGCCGAGTGTCTGATCTGGGACACTCAGTAAACAAAAAAAATCTTCAACACCTAGCGCCCCACTCTCCTTCCTACGCATGCACCTAGCGCCAGCGCCCCCTCCCTTTTCTTCCCCAGCACCCAGCCCCCCTCCCCTCCTCTCCCTCTCTTCCCACTGCCAGTGCCCCTCCCCCTCCTCTTCCTCTCTTCCCCGGTGGCGGATCCGGCGTGATCGCCCCCTCCTCTCTCTTCCCCGGCGGTGGATTCGGCGTGGCCGCACCCTCCTCTCTCTTCCCCGGTGGCGGATCCGGTGCGGTCGCCCCCTCCTCTCTCTTCCCCGGTGGCGGATCTGGCGTGGCCTCCCCCTCCTCTCCTTCTCTTCCCCGGCGGCGGATTCGGCACGGCCGCCCCCTCCTCTCTCTTCCCCGGCGGCGGATCCGACACAACCACCCCCTCCTCTTCCTCTCTTCCCCGACGGCGGATCCGGCGCGGCCGCCCCCTCCTCTCTCTTCCCCCATGGTAGATCCGGCGCGACCTCACCCTCCTCTCCCTCTCTTCCCCGGTGGTGGATCCGACGCGGCCGCCCCCCTCCTCTCTCTTCCCCAGCGACAGATCTAGTGCGGCCGCCCCCTCCTCTCCCTCTCTTCCACGGTGGTGGATCTGGTGCGGCCGCCCCCTCCTCTCCCTCTCTTCCCTGATGGCGGATCCAGCGCGGCCGCCCCCTCCTCTCTCTTCCCCGGTGGTGGATCCGGCGCGGCCGCCCCCTCCTCTCCCTCTCTTCCCCGGCAACGGATCCGGTGCACCGCCCCCTCCTCTCCCTCTCTTCCGTGGATCCAGCGGCCGCGCCCTCCTCTCCCTCTCTTCCCTGGTGTGGCAGGTAGTGGCCTGGTGGTGGTGGGCGGCGGTGGCATGGTGGTGGTGGCCGGTGGTGGCTCGTGGCGGCGGCCGTGAAGCCGGGGAGCGAAGGCGAGACGCAGGGGAAGGGCGCTGACGAGGAGACCGACGGTGGTCGACAGAGACCGGCCGATGGTGGCTTTTTTTTTGAAAAAAATGTTTGTGATGTTTTTTTTTGAAAAAATATTTGCCGAGTGTATTTTGGGTACTCGGCAAAGTCTTTGCCGAGTGTCCGACAAAAAACACTCGGTAAACTAGCGTTTGCCGATAACCAGTTTACCGAGTGTCGTTTGCCGAGTGTAACACTCGGCAAACCGTTTGTCGAGTGTTTTTGTGGCTTCGCTGAGTGCCTCTAGCACTCGGCAAAGCTCCTGTATCCGGTAGTGACTGAGACCACCTTATTTATTTCTGACAACTAAATATAGATTAAATGATGGTCTCATGCTAAATAAATTATAAGCGAACGTGTCCTCTAATAGTACTATAATATCTTAATCGGTGAGAAAAATAAATGATATGTTTAGGGGGGGGCTATCAACAAGATATCTATCCAAAATGATGACTGTTGACTTTTCAAAAAAAATTATGACTATTGATGTTGGTAACTGTTTGTTTTCAATTAGACCAATAATGTATTCTGTGGTGGTTCATTTATCATAAAGGGCTTAAGATTACTTGGTTTGTACTACTAGATAATAAGTAAGTAAATAATAATGTATTATGTGGTTGTTCAATTATCATAAAAGTATTTCTTGAATCGAGGGTCTAACTTGCACTTAGGACGTTCTCAGCGGTGATCGAACTCGCTAGCAGGTGATAGACTTTGTGCCATAATTAAGGAAGAAAGAGAACGGGAAAAAGAAAGACCAGCAAGCTCCCAAATGACAGTGTCACATATACCGATGAACTCTGTGTCGTTGCTTCACTTCGCGCTGATTTTCTCTGAACTTTGGGTTTTTGTGTCTCTCAATGCCACATCAGTTGACGGCTGTTGAGGACGCCCTTAGCCAGGAATAACACTGTGGCAGAACCGCTCGAAATAACACATTTTCAGAGGCATTCGTCTTCCACTAGACACTAAGCATCCCGAAAATTAGCTGCATCGGACAGTTCTATCGAGCACACCCCAAGAGAGAACTCGAACAATCCACATTTTTCACTCAGGATTCAATAATGAGTATGAGCTTATAATACTTAGTCCATTTCGTACAATAAGAGTTGTCGGAAATACATTATTACAATACTAAGTTCAGTGTGCGGAATTTAAACAGTGGAATTGAAATAAACATGTAACGATAAGATATAAGGATCCGTCTGTGCCCACCAGAAGAATCCTCCGCACAACAACCACTCCTCAAGCTGCACCTGCAATAGGGGTAAATAAACCCAGAGTACACAATATACTCGCAAGACTTACCCAACTAGTGAGAATAATTTTCTGACTCCAAAGGATATGATAAGTTTTATGGTTTACTTGGTTTTCTTTTTGTGAAAAGCATTACTAGTAGTGAATCCTTATATATGTATTTTATTAGCAGTCATGATTAGTTCATTAGCTCACCATTCTATGTAAGCACCTATTCTACTTTCAAGCAAGAGTTGAGCAATCAGATTCATTCATCCCCTTTCATCTTCCAGTTCTTACTACGGTGCTAGATCATAGCCAAGTCGTACCATATCACACGGTGATTCGCGAACCAATGTATCCTAGCTGGGTACCCCCAAACATACGCCCTGCTTGTACCCTAGGCACAAGCAAGACCAACCCACCACTCTCCTATCAAGGGGTCCAGGTCTCCGTCCAAACTTGGACTCCAAGCCCCCACTCCTGAGTCCCAAACTCAGTGTGGTGCTTAGACCTCCACCATCCCCGCCTCCAATGAGTTGGTCCAGAAAGAGCTGGAACCCACGATAAGAGAGCAACGAGCATTCCCGCTCCCATAAGCAAGTATGTGCTCAGGATAATAAGTTTGTGACCTAACTAGAATCCACAACAACGGACGGTCCTTAACCGACATGGATAGGGAAAACAGTGTAACCAAGCTATGCCCCGTTGGCCGCAGGACACAACCTATTACACCCACCAATATCCGTACCATATCCCTGCCCGATCTCTATTTTTTTCACTATTTTATCATGAGAGTAATAATAATAATCACCTATTATGAGTAACGACAGGTTACTCACGTTACCAATAGCCCAAGCATAGCAGCTACTCGACCTATGCTAGTAGGACTCATAGGTAGGTTATCTATTGATGTAGTTCCAATATAAATCCTATAACATAAATGCACATCACATATATATATATCCAGTGATCATTCAAAATAAGGGCTACGCACCGGGGCTTACCTTGGATAGGCGGGGTGTCAGCTAAGTCAGTCAGTGATGGTTCTAGGACCTCCTCCTGCATAAGGACCTCCTCCTCGTACTCCTTGATCACTTCTTCGTACTCCTGCTCTCCGACGATCATGAACTCCACCAACTCGTTCTCTACATGCATGCAATGATGATGCAACACTTAGTATTTTATCAACAACAACTCTTAAAATGAGAATACACATGCTAAGCTACTAAGTTAGCTCTAATGACTAAGATACTAAGCTAATCATTATCTCTACCAAATAGATTTCAAGCTTACCCACCAAGTGCTTAACTTTTATAAACCAACAGCCTGCCATTATTCCTTTAGCCTTAATGGCCATTTAGCTACCATATTAAGTAGTCTATTCTAGGGCAACAAAATTATAGTGAGCACATAAGAATACCAGAAAACTACCATAAAAATTTAGGATTAAAGCTATCACCAATTTACCACAAAAATAGCTACAATATGTAACCTAATAATATTAAGCACTCTTAAATGATTTAATAGCTCCTGGTATCAGCATGTATATATATGAACTAAATGCACTAATAGACAGAGCATAATTTTAGGAACTTAACAAAATTTGTTGCATAATTTTTGGATACCTATATAATTTTATATGATTTACCAAAGATCAGCTTAAAATTAAATCAGAAAACTATTTCTAATTCTTTATGAAAAAGGAAAATGAATTCTCCCACACGGCCCACAGGCGCGACCCATAGGCGCGGCCCACACGAGGGCGGCCTGCAGCGCAAGGCGGCCCGCGACGAGGAAATCCCGCGCTGGCATATTAGCAAAAACGCCCCTGGACTATGAACAAAATAACCCGCAGTCCACGTTACTATTCCTAGAGACAACACCTATGCAAAAAAGGCCTTTGTACTCTCTCCTCTTTACAATGGCATGGTCCTTGGCCTCCCCCGCACTCTCCAGCGCAGTGAGCGGTGGCACTGGTGACAGCGCTGGCCACCCGGGACCCATGCTAACCTAGCTAAGAGGCTAAATCTCACCAAGGGGTCGACACGAGGCGATGGGCGGTGGTTGCATGAGTCGGGACGCCGTAGAAGGACCTCTCCATGATGGCGGGCACCCTGTGGCAATGGCGATGGCGTTTAGGTAAGCCACATCAACAACAAGGCAGTGGGTGAGCAACAACAACTCACCAGTGACCTAACCGAGGTGCCGGCTCGGCCGGAGATGACCTGAGCGAGGCTGGCCATGTGCGCGCTATGAGGTGAGCGGTGGACCACAAAGGCATGGCCACATTAGCGGTGAGGAGGCGGCACTAGAGCTGTGACTAGCATGCGCACGACAAAGAGGGGTTCTAGGCGGGGCTAGTGGTACGGTCAATTCAACATGAGATGGCGCGGTTGGAGCTGGCCACGATGAGGTGGGCTGGGCCTTAATGGCGCGGCGACGGGAGCAACGCTCCAAAATTGGAGCTTGGCCTGGCCATAATCAAGGCGGGGAGGGGGTGGTCGGCAAGAGCACGTAAAGGCAGAGATGCGGGCCTGAGGAATTGATGATAGGTGCTCGCTCTCTGGCTCACCGTAACCATGACTCGACGGCGGCGAAAAGCAGAGGCAGAAAGAGAGAAACGGGGCGCGATAGGTGGGCTCGGTTTGTCCTCACCTTGGCAGGACACGAGCGGTTGTGGCCAAGGGACCTACTTCCAAGCACGAGGGGGCCTACTGGCCATGGCTCGCGCGCCGCAGCTCCATTAATAGCGTGACGACGGCGTGCACGGCCACGTGCGGACAGCACCCAACCGGGCCAGGGAGGGGCAGCGCGATACACTGAGCAGACACAAGTATGGGTGTGACACGACGGCAACGGCAGCGTCGCGACATGAGGCAGCAGTGGGTGGACGCGACGGCAGCGGCAGCGCGGCCGTGGCGGCTCCAATGGCGGCAGTGCGAGGCAGGACAGCAGGGCGCGGGGCCAACGGCTCGCTACGGCCGGCCTCGGCCAAGCCTAGGCGGCCCGACCGACCCAGCGTGGCGGCACAGGATGACCGTGCGAGACGCAACCATGTGCGCGGCGTGGGGAGGCCACGCGATGATCGCCCACATGGCGCCAACCAACCTGAGCAAGTACGTGCACGAATTTCAAAGCGTTGATCACGACCAAACCGTTGCTCCTAAACCTAAACCGGCTTCACTACACTCAAGATGGCATATGGAACTACTAAATCGAATCATAGCACTACACCACTCCTTAAACCAATCTCTGCAAATAAATTGCTAAACATAGCAGCGTCTAGCTGTTGATAGACTTGGAAATTTTGTTTTGAACTGAACTTGATTTCAATTTATGATTTCTAGGCTATTGAAAATATTACAAAGCAATATTATTTTTCAAAAGCAAATATTTCATTGTCATCTATAAAGTTTTTACTTCAAACTTTATTTAAGCATCACACACATGTTCTATAGTATTTTTGCTTAATAAAAATTAGTTTTAAACCCAACTTGATATGCATGAACCATCAAACCAACTTTCGTTTAGCATTTTTATGGATCATTTTGAGTTACAGAAATTGATCTACACACTTCACCACATGCATTAACACACAAGTATGATGCTTATGACATGTTTTAGTAGATGATTAACGGGGTAACACCGAGGGTGTTACAAACACCCACTGCAATTCTACAGGCACAATCATTTAAGCCCCATTTGGCCGGGTTTCTTCATGCTTCGGCTCCTTGCTACAGTACTAAAGGAGCTAGAGTACTAAAGGAGCTAGAGTCGGGGGAGCCAGAAATCGTGGCTTCTTTTGACTCCACATCCATTTTAAAAAAGAGAGAAAAAACGACTCATGTGAACAATACTACTACAATTGTTGTAGGAGAAGCTGGAGCTGCAATGAGCCACGCCAAACATGCTCTCAGAGCATCTCCAGCAGTTCCCCCGGAACAAAGGGGAAGATATCATCTCCCCCGATAGCCTGGACCCACCACATCTGCCACTTCCCAACCGAGCGCTGCCGCTACGAGATGCGCCGAACAGATCCACGCGTCTGGCGCTGGCTTCCACGGAGTCAGGCGGGCGACAAATCTACGTAGTGGAGTCGGGTTCAAGGACGGCGACAAATCCGGCACAACAGGGACAAGGTCCGATGCAACAAGGGACGCGAGGAAGGAGGTCGTAGACATAAAAGGACGAGAAGCCAAACCAGCAGCGAGAGGTTGAAGAAGCTACTCTAGACGCTGCATGTAAGTGCATATTTGTGTTGATGTATTGGTGACCTGCTGCAGCAATTTTTCAATAATATGTTCAACGGTTAGAGATGCTCTTGCTTGCGTACAGGGTAGGCTGTAGCTTAGCCGCCAGGGGAGAGCCAACCGCGACGAAAACATGATAACCCCTTGTATATAAAAGCAAAGACGACGACAACAATGCCTCCACACAGAGCGCATGCTATGCTATATATGAATACGAATGAAGGCCTACAGCACACGCATTTCCCAACTGATCTCCCAGATCAAATCCTCTTCACAACCTCGTGTATCTTGCTTCCTTCCTCCCTTCCAGCTCAATTATTGAATGCAAATTTTGAGCCTTTCTTGATTTCAGCAGTATTCCTTCCTTCCAGCAACCAGCCAAGGCGGCCATGGCGACGACAGCGGTTTCAGCCTCTCCGGCAAGCTCTGGCGGCGTCGTCCGCCGGCGGCGCGTGCTGATGTTCCCGCTGCCGTTCCAGGGCCACCTGAACCCGATGCTGCAGCTGGCCGGGGTGCTGCACTCGCGGGGCGGCCTGGACATCACCGTCTTCCACGGCACCTTCAACGCGCCCGACCCGGCGCGCCACCCTCCGGAGTACCGCTTCGTCCCCGTCGGCGAGGGCGTGGCGTGGGCCGACCTCGTCCCGTCCGGCGGCGGCGGGGACGCGGACGACGACATCCCCGGCGCGCTGCTGCGGATCAACGAGCGCCTGCGGGAGCCGTTCCGGGACCGGCTGCGCCAGGCTCTCGCCCTCGCCGAGGACGACGACGCGCCGCCGCCGGCGTGCCTGGTGCTGGACTCCAACCTGCGCGGAATGCAGCTGGTAGCCCAGGAGCTCGGCGTGCCCACGCTCGTGCTGCGCACCGGCGCCGCCGCTTGCCTCGTCGCCTACATGGCGTTCCCGGCGCTCTGTGACAAGGGCCTCCTCCCGCCGACATCGAAAGGTGATAATCACTGAGCTCTGCAGTTTGGCCTTTGTCTTGTCGCCATCTCATGTTATTGTCGATATATCAACGCCAGCATAGTACCGGCCTACACAGCCTTGCGGTACGGATGAACACGATTAGTAAAAATCCCACCTGCAACAGCAAGGGTTTTCAGGTGCCCATAAGGCCATAACCATACCAAGTCCACCTATTTTCAGTTTTATGGACAATCATGTGAATGACAATGCGGGTTTTTTAGTATGTTTGCCACAATAGACGCGGCTTTATGTCGTTTCACGGAAACTCTATTGTCTTAAAGATATAAACAATACTTCATTCAACTACTCCGTATGTGTGGCGATGGCGATGGCGATGCCATTGGAGCGGTGAAGGAGGAGAGTGCCTTCCGGACAGGGAGCAGCTCCTGCTGCCGCACCGCACTACGTCTACGACTCCGTGATCCGCCGGGGACAACGACAACTGCATCTCGGTAGCAGATTCCATGCGTCCGAATCAGTCAAGTTTCTCAGCTGAGCACATCATTTTGTAAGACAGTATTTGTTCATCGTAAACCAGCCCTCCACCCGCGGCGCCGGTCGCCGGCGTGCCGCCCCGCCCCTCGCCCCCGCGGCCGGCGCGTTCGGCCGCTGCCCGCTGGGCGAGATCCCGTTCGGGCGCCTGGCGAGACCCCGCAGGAGCCGTCCTGCCGGCGTCCGGCGAGCCCGACGCCCTACTTGCCAGGACTGCCGACTGCTCCAGTTGTTTGCTGTCTGCTCCAAAGTCCATCTGTCCAAGCCGCCGCCGCCGCGCCACCGGCCGCTGCCCCGCCCTCTGATTTGCTGCCTCCGCACCCGCGTTGCGCGCGAGAGCCTCGTCCGAGCGGCGGGCCAGGCAGGGACGCCGGATCCAAGCCGGGAAGGGGCCTCGTCCGAGCGGTGGGCCGGGGAGTGCACGAGAGGGCTCGCCTGCCTGCACCGGATCCGCGCCGGGGAGGGGCTTCGCTAGATCCCGCGCCGGGGAGGCCTCACCTGCCTGCGTCGGGGAAGAGAAGCCAGGGACGCCGCCAGTGGTTGGTCCTGTGGCAGGGACACGACGTCAACGCACCCACATCGGCCGCGATGTGAGCACCACCATCTTCGTCGTCTCCTCCCGGGGAGGCTTGCTGTGGGGGGTCATGCGGCATGCTGCAGCTTCGGGCGTTCCACGCTGAAATCCCTCGCTGCTGCCGCCGTTGCCACCCGGACTCGCTGTCGCGCCACCTCGTCCTCATCCCAGCACCTCGTCAGACCGCTTCGTCTTCGCAGGTCCTCTCACCTATCGCCGCCGTGAACTCAGCCGTACCCGCAACTACAGTAGCGGAATCAAGGTTCCTGACTCTGCGCCATCGGGTTGCTCTGGATCCTTCCGACTGTGAGCTCATCATCCGTCAGATCGTCACCTGTCTCCTCTGTCGCCTTGTGAGACGGGGCCATGACTCCTTCAACGCTGCCGGCCAGCGTCTCCGGGCTGAAGTCTGTGGTTCAAAAGAGTTGCTCGCATCGCAATGACCTTCAATCGTCGCCACCGCCACGTGCTTCAGAGTCGGAGCGGAGCATCGCCTTCAAGAGATGGGCTTGAGGTAGATGCTATCGCTGCCTCGCACGAGATCACCAAGTCAGCTCCTGCAGGGATGCTTTTCGATGCATTCAATGTCGCCGTCCAGGACATAGGGAGCGACGCTGCCGTCTTCGCTCCACCTCTTCTGCTCCTTGGGTCAACTCTTCTTCGGTGCAACCTTACCATCCTCAGCAGTCGAAGAGTTAGGCTCACGTTGTGGCCATGCCTTCATCGAATGAATGTCGCCCTACACTATCATCAAGCACTGTGACTCTGTCCACGGTCGCACCTCTGACAGAGTCTTTACATCGGAGATCCGACAATTGGTTCTAGATTGTTTGGAGGAAGTATTGTGTCCCCTCAGGGAGGAGGCTTCTACTATTAAGCTGTGGCTAGCACGTTTGGCCAACCATTTAGAGTTTTGCAGAGCCACATGGAGAGCAAACGTCTTTTTCCAACATGTCTGAGCTCTTCGGCCCATGTTCTCCTGTTCGTCGCTCACCAACACCATCAATCCTCACTTCTCTTGTGTTGGTCTGTACGCATTCTGACTCCTTGGGGCCTGAGGAGACATATGTGAACACAGCAAACACTGTCGCCGATGAGTTGGAATTTCACACAGTGTTGAACCCTGACAGTAATGAGGTGGATGATGCAGAGATTCGCCAAAAGATGCCCATGGAGCAAGCCACCGAGGTGCCTTCCGTGACGTCGTCGACCCTTGCTTCTCTTGTGGAGGCTTGCACGCCTGTTGACTCCTTGGTGTGTGGGGACACATCAGATTCCATCAAAGGCGAGATGACCATAGAGAAGGTCGTTGCGATGCCCTCAATGGTCTCGTTGCTACAGACCGTCACCCCTGTTGAGGATATTGTTATGGTGGAGGATGCGTCTCATGATGAGGAAGCTATCTCACAAGTGACAATTGAGGACCCCATCTTTCTCATCACCATTGAAGACAACCCTATGCATTCTGTGACTGACGTCACGAAAGAAGTCATCATCAACATTGAAGACAACCCTTTGCACTCTATGAGTGAGGTCAACGAAGAAGTACCCACGACGTTATAGGATCCATCAAGTAATGCAGCTTCTTCAATGGCCACAGCTATAGAGAACGATATGACATGTCCTCCTATACACCTACCTTCACCATCGGCTACACCTGCAAGACGTCGACGCAAGCCTATGATAGATTTTCGCTTCGTCGAAGTGGCCGCATTGCACAACACAATGTGTTAAAGGATTTGGGTGTTGTTGGGAAGGATGGGAAGCTCAATGAGAGTGCAATGCAAGACATCGTAGTTTGCCTAAAGGAATTGTTGCCACCAGACCTCCTCAAGCCACTGATGAGTTTAAAGGGTCGTGCCTTTTGGGACTTTGTGACGGAGGCCTCTCCGCATCTTCGTTAGGGGTCATGAAGGACGGCGCAATTGCGATTTTAGTGTTTTGACGACGACTGTTGTTCATGTGATGTGTGTCACTTGGCTGACTACTGCGGAAGAGTTTATGGAGGTTCAGTCTTTGGTCTGCATTAGTGTTTGTATTAGTTGTTTCAGTTGCTTTAGTTGTGTTGTTGTTTTGTTGTGTTGTAGTTTTGTTGTACTACCTAGTCTGGGTTTCTTCTTTTTAATATAATCAGCAGCTCTCCTACATATCCGTTTCAAAAAAACTACTCCGTATGTGTCAAGCTACTACTGTAAAAATTATTTTTAAATTTAGATAAACCAACACATATCATTCAGATTTCAGACATGCATATTTGATTCAACTACTCCCTCCATTCCAAATTTTAAGATGTTTTAACTTTTTTTTAGATACATAGACCTATGCACTTAGACATACACTATATCTGCATACTACATAATAAGAGTAATGTATCTAGATAGAAAAGCTAAAAACATCTTATATTTTGTAATGGAGGGAGTAGTATTATCACGGTGTTGCCAACTACTGACTAAAATTAAACTTACATTTAGAGACAAACTCATATCATTCAGATTTCATATTTACCATGGTACACTACTGGATTCAGGTTCTTTGCTGAGTGTCTGAGGCACTCGACAAATGCCAAATTGCACTCGGTAAAGAACACACAGTAAAAAATTGATCGGCAAAGACCTCTTTGCCGAGTGTCTTTTATCGGGCACTCGGCAAAGGCTTTGCCGAGAGCCCCGAGGGCACTCGGCAAAGAAAAGCGACCGTCACGGCGCCGGCCCCATTGATGGTGGCTTTGCCGAGTGCCAACCCTGCAGGCACTCGGCAAAGATTTTTTTTTAAAAAAAATTTCTTTGCCGAGTGCCCCCTGGCCGACGCTCGGCAAAGTTTGAATTTTTTTTAAAAAAATCTTTGCCGAGTGCCCTCTTGCCGGCACTCGGCAAAGTTTGATTTTTTTTTAAAAAAAATTCTTTGCCGAGTGCCATCTGGACGGCACTCGGCAAAGTTTGAATTTTTTTAAAAAAAATTCTTTGCCGAGTGCCCTCTTGCTGGCACTCGGCAAAGTTTGATTTTTTTTTAAAAAAATTCTTTGCCGAGTGCCATGGTCATGGCACTCGGCAAAGCTAGAAAAATGGTTTTCCGAGCGCCCATTTTTCCAGCTTTGCCGAGTGCTGTGACCATGGCACTCGACAACGGGGTCCTTTGCCAAGTGCAACACTCGGCAAAGTGACCCAAAACGGCAATTTTAATTTTTTTTACATTCCATCATGACAAATAAATTCATACAATCATATATCACATATATATCTCATCCATCACATATATATCTCATTCATCACATATATATATCCTCTATCAGAAAGCCCAAACTATCAATATTGTACATATCGATTCAGTTTGGTCAATATATTTCAGGATGTACTGTTTCCTATACACAAACATATGGAAAACGATAACGACGCATACAACAAAGTGGATGACTTGATAATGGTGGATTTACAGCAGCCGTCTGTCATTGTTGATCAACTAGGGGTAGTCCTGGAGCCCAGAGCTCTTGAAAGCTCTCTAATGATGACAGACTTCTCCTTTGCTTCTTTATTGCCTTCGAAATGCCATTTTCGGGACATTTCTTCAGCCTGCAGTTACAATACATGGAATGGTAAGTCAATATTGTCACAGACCCACAATAGTCCACAGCTGACAGCCCCAAAGCAAACTTGAACAAAACTGAAGGGCAATGTGCTGAAGGGAAATACAATAAGCAATTGTTTAGCCAGAACAAGAATCGCAGAAGTTCACTTACCCAGCTTCTCAATGGAGCTATTTGTTCTTTAATCATATCAGCTCATGGCTGCAGTGCATATTTTCCTTTTGTTTTCACGTCATCTACCTGAAAGGAGAAACAAGAGTTGTTTCCAATTTTTGAGACTAATATCACTACCATTGAACTTAAGAACCCCTTGACAGCCTCAAGGCTAACATCCAAAGTTTCATCACATAAATATATCCACAGCTTATTTCAACAATAAGCTCCTAGGCAAACTATTTCCAACATGAATTTGTTAGCTAGGGCCCCATTGGTGGCACAGAACTTTGCTGTTCCGCAGATAGCTCAGACCTTATTTTTAAAACTGAATTTCGCTTTCCATGGTTGAGTGGCAAACAGAACAGTATAGCAAGGGCTCCATGCAGAGATGTCCTGGTTTGTAAGCATCGTACGTGACAACGTGCACCAAACCTTCTCAAATTTTTTTCATGGCCTCCACATACGATATCACGACATCTCAACAAGTTTCATGATTTTCGGACTTCGTTTGCTTTTTATAGAATTTAAAAACACTTCGCACGCAAGTTCACGGTCATGTTTTGTGAACAAGATGTCCGAAATTTTGGGGTCCGTTCCTGGATACAACCTCACACTACACTCAGCAACATGACTATCATTTTTTGAATCATTAAATTCTATTTTTCGTACCACGTGCAGTTCAAATTTATATTTTTCGAAAAAATTCAAGTAAACGAAATAAAGTAACTAAATATATAAAAAAACCACAAAAAAATCCCCAAATTCTAACTAGGAGTTCCTGGTACCTTAAAAGGTCTGCACAAAAAATTTGGAGGCAAAAAAAAAAATCTTTGCCGAGTACGCACTCGGCAAAGGGGGTCTTTGCCGAGTGCCAAGAATAAGGCACTCGGCAAAGAGGGTTTTCAATTTTTTTTAAAAAAATTTCCTCTTTGCCGAGTGCCTTCCGAGGGGCACTCGGCAAAGACATTTCAAAAAAAAATTCTTTGCCGAGCGCCGTGTCAGGGGCACTCGGCAAAGTATTTAAAAAAAAAATCTTTGCCGAGTGCCAGATCTGGGACACTCGGCAAAGATTTTTTTTTTTTAAAAAAAAACCTTCTTTGCTGAGTGCCTAACAGCAGGCACTCGGCAAAGAAGGACGTGGCCGAACACCGTTACGCGGGGCAGCCTATGCCGAGTGCCGTGCTTTTGCCGAGAGCCTGGCACTCGCCAAAGAAGTCCTTTGTCGAGAGCTTTTTTTTTGCCGAGTGTCCGGCACTCGGCAAAGAACTCTTTGCCGAGTGCAATTCTTTGCCGAGTGCGACACTCGGCAAAGCATTTTGCACTCGGCAAAGATCCCGTTTCCAGTAGTGGTACCAGTACTACCAACTGAAGTTAAAGTTGTTTATGTTACACGTGTTTTGGATCATCATTTCTAGGAGTCTCGTTGTCTCATGTTTGCCACCCATCAGTCCATGCACCGATGAAAGCTTTCATTCCATTTAATTTATCGATTGCGAGGTGATATAAATATGTCATTTTCTCACTGAAATAACCTTTTCTAGATAATGATGATGCACGAGCTGAGCCATTAAAGTGGATCTCACTTTCATCAGATGCTACGGATTAGTATGGTCCATGTTAATAAGTTTAACAACACATGGTTAATAAGAGACAAGCTACAACTTGTTGCATTATTAAGGTGAAAATCAATACCATAACTGTTCTTTTATAAGGCTTGTGAACTTGCTAAGCTTCTAAATAGTTTTTCTTGTCTCATAATGTATTGTGTTCTGCAAAGAAAAAAAAAGAGCATCAACCATAATTTTCTAAATTGAATTGTATGCTTTTGAGAGCCAACTAGAGGCCACGATAATGATTGTCGGAATCGAAGATATATATGCCAATTGTGTTATCTATTGGGTACGCTGACCATTTCTCATTATTTTTCAATTATATTCCAGATAAGTCCCAGTTGGACATGCCATTAGATGATCTTACACCACTACGACTAAGGGACATGGTGTTCTCGTCCGCTGCTACACCTGCTAATATGAAAAAATGCCTAAAATGTTTAGTGGATGCAGCAAGGAGTTCTTCTGGTGTCATACTTAACACCTTCCGAGACCTTGAGAATTCTGATCTTGAAAAGATTGCCAATGGCATCGCAGTTCCAATATATCCTATTGGGCCACTTCACAAGATTTCTTCAGGCACTGATGACAGCTTGTTAGCACAAGATTGGGCTTGTTTAGAGTGGTTGGACAAGCAAGAGGTAGACTCTGTTCTTTATGTAAGCTTTGGGAGCTTGGCATGTATAGATGAAAAGGAACTGTTGGAGATAGCATGGGGCTTGGCCAACAGTCAAGTGCCATTTCTGTGGGTTATTCGTCATAACTTGGTCAAATCCTCCTCTAATGATGTGAGCCTTCCTGATGGCTTTAAGGAGGAGACACATGGAAGGGGAATGGTGGTGCCATGGGTTCCACAACAAGAAGTTTTAAGACACCATGCAATTGGTGGATTTTGGACTCATAATGGATGGAACTCAACTCTAGAGAGCATTTGTGAAGGTGTCCCGATGATATGTAGACCCCAATTTGCTGATCAGATGATAAATATGAGGTACGTCCAGACGTGTGGAAGATAGGGTTTGAGCTAGATGGTGACTTAGAGAGGGGGAAGATCGAGAGGGCTGTTACAAAGTTACTTTGTATGGAAGAAGGAAGGCATATGAGACAGAGGGCCAAGGATTTAAGGAACAAAGCCATTAAGTGCATCAAGGAAGAAGGCACCTCTAAATCTGCAATTGAGCTATTGGTAAATCACATAATGTCATTTTAGTTTATATGACGTATTATGTACCTTACATGTAACAAGTAGTTCCATGAGAAGGCAGTTAATAAATAACAGTGCATGAGATGAAAAGAAGGAATTATATGACGCCAATGGCGGAGGGCTCAATGTGATGCATTGAATAAATATTTGTGAATAATATAGTTTATAATAATGTTATTGTAGAACTCTTTACATATTTTGTGGTTAGCATAGTTTGTGACTCTGTGCCTTCATTCCTCTACGTATAAATATTTTCGCTTGTTTTTAGCTATTCTTGTGTGTGTATGGATGGCCAAATAGGCGACATGATATGGACATGACTAGGCATGGGCACAGTTACCTGGTCGGGCCGCATGTCGTGCTGGCCGGGCTTAGGCATGACCTTCACTGGCTTAGCCATGTCGTGCTGGTACGCTAACCACGGTAGGCTTGGTGTGCTCGTGCCAGTCCAAGCATGACAGTTAGCTAGCCAAAACTACTCATTTGGTTCCAAATTGAACAAATTTTCATTCATTTCATCATCTGTATCACAAAACTCACGCATGAATATCATCACATATTCACAGATCATAGCACAAAGCACAACTCACACACGCACACACGCACACACGCACACACACAAATAAAGTTCAATCTTAAAATAGCAATATAAGTTTGAGCTGTTTGTGCATTGACTATGTCATGCCAGCACGAACACAACTACCTATGTACGTGACATGCCTTGTGTTGTTCATTTAACCTATCCTTTTGGCTATCTATGAGTCTAATTGGTTGACTCTATTAGTCTACCCATATTTGGTTGCCTACAGAGGTTCTTAGGGCGTCCACAACAGTAGTACCAAATAGACAGCTGACGTGGTAACTTGAGTGAATAAAGAAATAAAGAAAAAAAAATGGCTGCGCATACGAGGAAATGGAGCAGCATGTCAGAGACCCCTAGTTTCTTGGTGGCCGTGCGAGCTACCTGCTTGTGCAGTCGCTAGCGAGTGAGTTTTTCGTCTTCTCTCTCTTCCAGATGAAATAAAATATACTACTTGCTAGGCTTACACAGTCCTCAAAGATGGGTTTATCATCACCGTCTCGATCAACGATATCTGGTTTGTTTAGGCCGTTTAGATGCCACCCAAAATTCAAAAATTTTCAAGATTTTCCGTCACATCAAATCTTGCGGCACATGCATGGAGCATTAAATGTAGGTAAAAAGAATAACTAATTGCACAGTTTGCCCATAATTGGCGAGACAAATCTTTTAAGCCTAAATAGTTCATAATTGGACAATTTTTGCTAAATACAAACGAAAGTGATACAGTAGCTAAAAGCCAAAAATTTTCGCATCTAAACGGGGCCTTAGTTGGGTGAAATTTGAGATTTTGACTACTGTATCATTTTCGTTTTTATTTGACAATTACTATTTAATCATGGACTAATTAGGCTTAAAACGTTTGTCTCGCG
Organism: Miscanthus floridulus; assembly: GCF_019320115.1. Classification (NCBI taxonomy): domain Eukaryota; kingdom Viridiplantae; phylum Streptophyta; class Magnoliopsida; order Poales; family Poaceae; genus Miscanthus; species Miscanthus floridulus. The sequence goes on along the minus strand of NC_089583.1, from coordinate 23,552,201 downwards.
ATTTCCAACCAAACTGTACAATTAGTTTTTTTCCGTCTATATTTAATGTTCCATGCACGTATCGTAAGATTCGATGTGATGGCTACTGTAATACTTTTTGAGAAATTTTTTTGAAACTAAACAAGGCCGCAGCTAGATGGGTTTATCATCACCATCTCAATCAACGATATCTATAAAGAGCTACTAGTTGGTAGGTTTCTAGGGACATGGACGCAAAGACTGACGGGCCTTAAAGAACGCAATGTATAGACAAGTGCATGCATACTGCGTGTGTGAATATACGGGCCCTAGGTTTCGGTGGCGTGACAGAATTGTAGGGTTTTTTTTTTGTTCCTATCTATAGAACAGCAGCATGTGAACGAAATTGCAGTTTTCATATATATGGTCCACGTCGTGTCTTCTTAATTATATATACGCTCGGAGGTCTTTATCTCGTACGTCGATCTCTGTTGTTTTCGTGCCATTATTTCCCACGTGGATATACTTCCAGTGTACTAGTGGAGTCGATTTTTCTTTTGGTTCGTCACAAATACGGTTGCAGGTTCTTAAAGTAAAAAGGTGGCCAACTTTTACTCTTCGACGTGATCGAACCAACGTGCTATTGTTTGGGGAGCTCATGAAGCATGCATGTGGGCCAGGCCTCTCCGAAAGAGGTCTAAATAGAGGTTTAGGCTGCTAAATGTAAAACCCAGTTCTATCAAGAGTCCCCTTACAAATGACCACTCCCCCTATATAAGTGTCAAAAGATATAAGGGATGAAGTTTCTTTGGAACAAAAAACAAAATAACCCGAATTCTTGTGACTCAGAATTCTGGTTGGAGATGATAAGAGCCGAAGGAAGGTAACATCCCTCGGAAGTCTAATAAAATGGTAACGGTCTATGCAAGGTGTCCATCCGTCCAGACTCCCCTTTCTGGGCATGCGGACCAACCCAACAGACCTGCTCCTCTAACGAATTCTTCGTCTAAAAAAATTGGACTCATTCCCCTTCCTCCTCGACCGTTGTGGCATTCTCCACCGCGCCATCCGACCGCCGCGGCTGATTCCATTGCGCCGCTCGCCATTCCACCGCGCCACCCTCTCGCCACTCGCCTTCTCCAGCACTAGGCAGCTCGCCACGCAGCTCGCCACGGGCGTCATACCCGCCTGCCTTCCAGGGCATTCTCCAGCGTGGGGCTGCTTGCCGCGGGCAGTGCACCCACCCGCGTGCTGGTCCCCTACCTCCGCGCCACTCCATGGTATCGAGCTCCGCGCCGGCGTCGAGCTTCATGTCGACGAGCCTCCATTCGTCCAAGCAGCAAGTAAATATTGCGCTGAAAGCACATGTTTAAACATATATTTCAAGTGTTTCTGATGTTTCAGTGGTATGTCGCGTGTGTTTTATATGGATGTTGTAAAAGTATATTCGGATGTTGCAATGGTTATACATATATGTTGCAAGAGTTTATCTCAAATGTTTCATCTATTTCTGACATACGTTGCAAGTATTTTATGTAGATATTGTATATGCTTCACATTCTCTGTTCGTTCTCATTTACCCAGCGTACAAGGCCTAATAATAGGTACCAAGACGTTCACCGAACACGCGAAGCCTATTAACTCAGTAGCTAGTGCATGCCGTCGGAGGACGCCATCACCCTCACTGGCCACTGCATGTAGCCAGTGCCGGCGTTAGGGGTAGGACACGAGGTGCGACGGTCGAGGGTCCAAGCGAAGAGGGATCCAAACCCAGATATACAAACTTTCAGGTCCTATAGTTTATTAGACATTAGCAAACTAACGAGAAGAAAGACATAAAACTGAGAGGAGGCGAGGAGTCACGCTGCACACAGCACACTCTGATTGTGAGTTCGCGACGTGCGCCTTACACACGCGGAGCTGGCGAGCCGCGCCGCCGCGAAGAGCTAGACTACCGGAGACATGGACACGGCGCATGAGGACAGCGACCAAGCAAAGCTCCACGACGACGACATCTTAATTCTTGCCTTCTTACGAATTACGATCACCGATCAGTTGTTTAGGCCGAATGAATTTTTTCCTTTTTATTTTTAATCCAAATTAATTATTTGTACATTATTTCAGACTTCTAGTACTTTGTACCCATATAGTCATATTTTTTTTTCTAATTTGGAAAAAGTCTACTTAACCCCCCACCTTTCATACTTGGTCTACTTCATCCCCCAACTATGAAACCGTCTGTTTTACCCCCTGAACTTTCTAAAGCCGTCTATTTTACCCCCTGGACGGTTTTCAGCGGCGGTTTTGCTACAATAACAGCGTGGCTGCTACAGTAACCTTAGATTAATTGGAAAATCTAATTTTGTCTGTAATTAATTAGAATAATTCATAGCTGCAGCTTCTATGGTCCAATTGTCGTGAAATTTTTATGGTACGCTAATTATTATATGCTTGAACTATAGTAAAAATTTCGTACTCATTGGACTATGTATAACTTAGTTATATATAAATTCTAATTAATTACAGATAAAATTGGATTTTCCAATTAATCTAAAGCTACAAAAAAAATTTGTACTAAAGCATACCGTATTATACATTCACTGTGTAGATCTACTCACGTGGAGTCCAATAAAATTATATTTTACATTTTATGATTTTTCTATGATTTACTATGATTTTTCAAAAATTCACCAAAAATAAATAAAAAAAAGAAAATTCAAAACCACTGGCACTGTAGCGGCCACGTTAATGTAACAGACCCGCTGTTACTGTAGCAAAACCGCCGCTGAAAACTGTCCAGGAGGTAAAATAGACGGTTTTAGAAAGTTCAGGGGTAAAACAGACGGTTTCATAATTGGGGGGTGAAGTAGGCTTAGTATAAAAAGTGGGGGGTTAAGTAGACTTTTTTCTTTCTAATTTAGGTGTTAGAATTTTAAAATGTTACCTAAGAAACATTTATCTTGGATGAGAAAAGAAAACAAATATATTGCTTTTTTTATCTACATTGTCTCTCGTTAATTATTATATATCTACAAATATATTGCTTAATCTACATTGTTTCTTGATAATTATCAGATATGTTAATTTAAAAATATATTATTGAATTTGCTTTTGTTTTACAAGTAAAATTAATATATATATATATTATAAAATTTTTTACATGATTAAGAGTGGCCGTTGTGACTAGATTGTGAGAGCCCCTTAAATTCTAGGACCAGCACCGCATGCAGCGACGTATTAACTCACTAGCTAGCAACCCCCTCACTAGCTAGCGCATGCAGCGATGCTTTAGCTCTAGCTCGTGCATGCAGATGCCTTGGTACCCCCGTGCGCCTGCTATTATGGCCAAATAAAAAAACGTGTGTACGCCTGGTATACAGGAACGGATAGAATATGTTGTAAGTGTTTCATCTGAATATTATATACGAAGTACTTTTATTTCAAGCTGTTTTATATGGCAAGTGTTTCATGTTTCACGTCGCAAATGTTTTAAGCGTGGATTCCCACGTACACGTGCGAAACTGAGTAGACGTGGGCGGTCCCATGTGTGTGCAAGAAACGAAGTGGCATGGGCGGTCCCTACGTGCATGTGAAATAGAGCAGGCGCGGGTGGTCCCTACATGCGCGACGTGCAAATTCGAGTAGGCGGGGCTGAAAGTACCTCAATGTCACCTAGAGGGAGGTAAATAGACCTGTTTAAAACAAACTTGAGTAGAAGTTAAATTCTAAGTGCGGCGCTACTTCACTGAATATGCAGCACTACCTCACTGAATAGGCAGCACTGCCGCGCCTACAAATAAGCTCGACCCGAACTCAAACTAAACTTGGAGATGTGCTTGGAGATGTCCAGTAGCAAGTCCACTAAGTAGCTGCACTCACAAACACGTCCAACCAAGTAGATCGAGTGGAACACAAATAATGCAACTCAAAACATAAGAGAGGACACACGATTTATCCCGTGGTTCAGCTCGCCACCAAGGCTTGCCTATGTCCACGTTTGTTGAGGAAGCAACAAAGGCTTTGGGTCTTTTCCAACCCTATCCTCTTCTCAAGTCCAACGCCGAGGTTGAACTTGAGGTTTTCACTAAGATCATCGGGTAATACAAACTTTTTCGTGGCTCACCACAAGCACGGGAGCTCGCCAGGCGACGCCTAGTCGTCTAGGAGGCTTCACCTCCAAGAGTAACAAATGCGCAACGAAGATTGACGAAAACCGACATGTGCTCAAGGTTTTGTTTGCTCTCTTTTGCTCTCTAACTCTTAATCACACACTAATTACTTACTCTCACAAAGAGAGGGGTTAGAGAGACCTCTCAAATGGCTTGGAATGAGTTGGGAGTGATCTTGTCGGGCCCCTAATTTGGGTTCCTATGTGCATCATGTATCAATCCTGGATCAGTAGATGATACGCACAATTCGAACAAGATTGGTATAAAAAACCATACTTTTATTGCTAAGGGGGAAACACATTACATGGTTCAGGTTACATATCTTGGGCCACTGGCCTTATATCGTATATCAGAGTTCTAAGATAGTGGTCCTATATCGACGTGGCTCCATTCCTACAGGCAGTTTGGAGTGCGGATGTAACTCTAGACTTATTCCTTAAGTGTACTCCTATATTCCAATCATCGTGGTCTTAGCGTAGCTCTCTCGTACGGCTCTGTCTTCAAGTATACTCTAGGTATCCTATCCTTGTGTAGCTCCAGAAGTTCCATCCTGGTATGTCCTCTTGTAGCTTAACTCCTAAAAACATAGAATAGAGGGGGTTCAGTACATGAAGTACTCAGCAAGCCCTAAACTTGGGTGGAGGTGGAGTGAAAGGGGAAGGCCATATGGTGGATGTGGGTTATGGTGGTTGAAGTAGTTGAGGTGGATAGGGTAAAAGTAGTAAGGTGAAGTAGTTATAATTGTAGGTTAGACCCTGGCAGAGTATTATCATTCTCACAAGTTCTCGTTGTTCATTATAATTACCAAGTTAGTAAAATGCATCTTACCGGATAGTTGTTGAAGTCTAATCATAATATCACATCCTAGCATCTACCCATTCCAAGGACGTGGCTATTCGAATAGATTTAGTAAAACTCTGTAGAGGTGTACAAATTTCCCCATATGATAGGCGTAGTCAACACCCGGGCCAGTGGCGCGATAGGCCTAACGAGACATCGTTCTTGAAGGGACGTATCCTCATATTTCCATATAACTCTACCACGGCTTCTCAGGGGTTGGAAACACATAAATCTAGGATGATACCTAATCATCCCAACATGATGATACTAAATCATCACAAAAACAACACGGCTCAAACACGGCCAAAATAATCAAGGGCTCGAACGTGGCCAAAAACTCAAAAGCTTAACGTGGAAGATCACATTGCATCCACGCCAACTGGACCAAGGAAGAAAATCTACCCCCCGTGTCTGCTCCTGATATTCCACTGCCAACACCGGCCTCCTAGTAGAAATTATACTTCTATCGAATGGGGTGTTAGATCAAGCCTACCCATATAGACATGTGGCTGTAATTAATATCTCACTAGGTGAGAGGGACTACAAACTGGTCCTTATGTGACCGGGACGAGTATCTCCACAGGAACCCTCACTATGCGAACCTACCAAGGTAACTTGTACCACACAAATTACCCCTCACTCGTCCTCTATCGGGGTTTAGTCAAATTTTACCAGTTTTAAGTTTCATAGTTATTATCCTCAAGTTCATTAATCACATATCATATCAAGGTAACCATTACCTTACCATCATTATTATAATAATCAGGTTCATAATTATAGTTTCGTTAATTTATAAGGGGTTTCAAGTAGTATAGGTTGGGTTATTAATTAGTGGAGATGGATAGTGAAGGGTTTATAGTGGAGGCTAACAATATGTGGTGGTGGTGGTGGAATGGGGGTGGTTAAGGGATGGTAAAGTGGTGGGAAGGGATAGAGGTAGGTGGGTGTTAGGACTTGCCTTTATTCGTTGGCGAATATACGGGTTTACTACTACTACGGCGAAGGGTTATTATTATAATTACTGTTTAATCTAATTATGAAAAGAAAAGCAATCAAACTAGAATTTAAATGGGCACCAATAATTAGGGAAAATGGTATGATTAAGTAGGGTTTTATTTTAGATGATTTATGGTCAAAGAATTACGCAATTCGGAATCAAGACGACGAAGTTATAAATTATTAAAGTTTACCGACTAAATGCGAATGAATAGAAGCATGAAAATTATTTCTACAATTTTAACTAATGGAAAATGAGTGGCAAACTATCTAGGTATGATCTAGGGTGACTCTAGTTTATTTAGAGATTTTCTGAGAATTTTTCTGTAATTAATAAGCTTACCTTTTCATATTCTGTGTACGTTTCTCGGGTGCACCTAGCAATTCCTCCCTAGTCTAGTGGCTGACAGGTGGTCCCCAGTCAGCTGCCATGCTAGTCTGCTGCCTAGGCTATGCACCGATCTATAGACCCATCCGTCTCCTCTCTCTGTTCCTTGTGAACCGTGTCCACAGAAGGGATGGAGAGGGGGCTGAGCCTATGACTGGCAGGGCCCACGGCCTGGCGTGGTGCCTCCCCATTGGCTGGGACGACGTGCTCGTGAGCCTTGGATTCCTCCGATCTGGATGAGGCCAGGCACGACATCTGTAGCCTCCTCTCCCTTCAGCGTAGTCAATGGGGAAAGAGAGCGAGAGAAAGAGTGGGAAGGAGAAAGGGAGAGAGAGAAGGGAAGAGAGAGAGCACGGCGAGGTCGGAAGAGGGAGCGACGGTTGCGTTGTTAGGGTTGCGGTTGATCATGATAGCGTAGTCCCTGGACGTCCTGGTGAAGACACCATGGTCATCGACGTGGTGCTCGACGTTGCAGACGATGGCACCCTTAGGGATCCTACGGAGCGGTAGGACGTTGCCGATGGAGAGCATGGCATGGCGACCGTAGTAGTATTTAGAGTAGAACTGGTTAGAAAATGTAATCATTTAAGTTGTGGGGTAAGCCCCCATGGGAATAGTTTTTTGTATTCATGAATACATCAGTCCCTTTTCGTGATGAAATCACTTTATAAGCAATGAATTTGTGAAAAAATGAACAAGTTCTCAAATTTCATTACGGCAAACAACTTTTTAGCTCTTCTCCCTCTTTTTGTAAAAGAGGTTCAGTGCCTTCCGACCCTTCCCATAGTTAAGGTCGCAAAAAGCTCGGAGTGCGGGCGAGCCAATTCTAATCACGCTGGTGAGCAAGGAGACCATAGCCGCTGGGGCATGGGTTTCCCACAGTCCTACCAGTTATACTCAGAGTTTGTTTCCAAAATCCTAGCCCTTAGGACTTACCATGAGAAAAGAGGAAAAACACAGAGAATGTTTATAAGATAAACATACTCCTACCAGACCCCGAGTGAGGTCCGACCCCTTGCATTTGCAGGGGTCGGATGTCACAAAAGATCGGGGATTTTGATGACAAAACTAATAAGAGAAAGTATGCGTTTATTTAGGGATAAAAACGACGTAGCTGCTCAATGTTTCAGGCGTTGGTGAAGACCTCACCATCGATGGTTTTCAACTTGTAGGCGCCTAGCCAGAGTACTTCCACGACGACGTACGGCCCCTCCTAGGGTGTGGAGAGCTTGTGGCGGTCCTTGTTGCTCTGCACGAGGCGGAGAACCAGGTCCCCGACATTGAAAGCTTGGTCCCACACTTGTTGGTTGTGGTACCGTCGCAGCGCCTGCTGGTACTTGGCCGAGCGGAGGAGGGCGACATTGTGAGCTTTGTCTAGCTAGTCCATGGCATCTTCATGGGATGCCTTGGCTCCCTATTTGTCGTATGCTTTGATCCTTGGCACTCCATAGTCGAGGTCAGTTGGGAGGACGGCCTCAGAACCATAGACCATGAAGAAAGGTGTGTAGCCGGTGGCTCGGCTGGGAGTTGTCCTTAGGCTCTAGAGTACCATAGGGAGCTCGGCGACCCACCATGCACCGAACTTGTTCAGCCGATTGAAGATCCTAGAATTGAGGCCCTATAGAACCATGCTGTTTGCGTGCTCGACCTGGCTGTTCATTCGGGGGTGCGCGATGGCAGCCCAATCAATCCGGATGTGGTATTCAACATAGAAACGAAGGAACTTATTTCTGGTGAACTGTGTACCGTTATCTGTGATGATGGAGTTCGGAACTCTAAAGCAATGGATGATGTCGAGGAAGAACAATATGGCTTGCTCAGACTTGATCGCAGAGATCGGCCGAGCTTCTATCCATTTCGTAAAATTGTCTATGGTGACAAGCAAGTGTGTGTATGCTCTGGGCACCTTTTTGAGAGGTCCAACCAAATCGAGCCCCCAGACCATGAAGGGCCACATGATGGGGATCATTTGGAGTGCCTGGGCTGGGAGGTGAGTGAAAGCATCTAGGCCCCTAGTTGGATTTCGGTGATTAATGTCAATACAAGATTACTATGACTAACGTGTGTTTTGCAGAGGCAATTAAGTTAGGTCATTGTAATAAAGATCGATTGGGCAATCGAGGTTGTCATGCCCCTACGATGGATATCGTTTCGGTTTTCAAAGGACGCACGACAAGGTTAAGGATAACTAGTTCTAAGTGTCAATTGGAGTTGGAGAGACACTTAGAGTAGTTTAGGACTTTGTTTTTTCCTTTGGCCGTACTATGAAGGGGGGTATGAACGGGTAGCTTGACCTAGTTGAGTCTAGTGAGTTAGGTGTGGTGCACACTTGTTGAAACTAGCTCGAGGCAGCTCCTATGAATGCCTAAGATCCTTTGGAGCAAACTTCATTCACATATGTTCGAAAGTTGGAAGTGAATGGAGGGTCAAACACTGACCGGACGCTGGCTCCGGTGCGACCGGACGCTGGCTCCGGTGCGACCGGACGCTGGCCGTAGAGTCCGGTCAGTTCGTTTGACTGAGGTGGTTAAGTCTGTTGTGACCGGACACTGGAAGGTTGTGTGATCGGACGCTGAGGGCTAGTGTCCGGTCGACTCCAGTAAGGGTCCAGACTTGGAAAAGAGTGACCGGACGCGTCCGGTCAGTGTGACCGGACCCTGTGTATCCAGCGTCCGGTCGTTTACAGTAAGCATCCAAGAGCGACCGGACGCGTCCGGTCGGTACTGACCGGACCCTGGCAGCGTCCGGTCATCTCTTGAAAACTGGTTCGCGGGTTGAACTGACCGGAGCGTCCGGTCATCACGACCGGAGCGTCCGGTCACCCCGCAGAAGCTCATAACGGATAGTTTTTCAGGCTGCCTTATAAATAGAAGCTCCACTCGTGAGTGGAGTAACTTTTGCTCATTCCAACAGCTGAGAAACACGTTTGTGAGTGCCAAGAAGAGCAAGGTCCTAGTGAGGTGTTTGTGATTTGAGAATCCAAGAGAGTAGCCTCACTAGCAAATCAAGAGTAGCAAAGTGTGCATCCATCTTCTCATTAGGCTTCGCGTGGTCAAGTGAGAGTTCGTGCTTGTTACTCTTGGTGATCGCCATCACCTAGACGGCTTGGTGGTGATTGGGAGTTTGGTGTTCACCCGGCGGAGCTTGTGGGTGATCCAACTCAAGTTGTGAGCGGCTTTGGGTGATTCGCCGCGACGGAGTGTCGAAGAATCAACCCGTAAAGAGCACTTGATCCTTGCGCGGATCAAGGGGGAGCTACACCCTTGCGCGGGTGCTCCAACGAGGACTAGTGGAGAGTGGCGACTCTTCGATACCTCGGCAAAACATCGCCGCGTTCCTTTCTCTCCCTATTTACTTTGAGCACTTACTTTGAGTATTTACTTTGAGCAATTCAATACTTGTTTTACATCCATAGAATTGCTTGCTTGAGTAAGGTTGGAACATAGGTGGTGAGTTCGTTGTGCATTAGTTTGATAGAAACACTTTTTTAGGCACAAGGGGTTAATTGGGCTATCCGTAGGATTTGTTTATTGCAAGAGAATTTCGAATTAGCCCAATTCACCCCCCCTCTTGGGCATCTTGATCCTTTCAATTGGTATCAGAGCCTCGTGCTCACGTTTTTAAGCTTAATCGCTTAGAGCAAGATGTCTCACGGGGATGGACCTCCTCCTATCTTTGAGGGAGATGATTTTCCATATTGGAAAATCCGCATGGAGGCATACTTAGAAGCTCTAGATGTTGGAATTCTTAGAGCCGCCTCTCAAGGGTTCCCCGCACCTAGGAATGCCGCACAACTTCAAGGCGATGAAGTAAATTATGAGAAATGGAATGCAAAGGCTCGCAACACCATTTTTAGAGGCCTTTGCAAAGAGGTGTTCAATCGTGTAAGGAACCACAAAGACGCCCATGCTCTATGGTCGGACGTTTGTGCGCTCCATGAGGGAACCAAGAGTGAGCGTGAGGAACGCTATCATCTTGTGATTAAAAAGCTAAATTCTTTTGAGATGTTTCCCAAAGAAAGTGCTAATGAGATGTATTCTCGATTAAATGTTCTTGTAGAGGAAGTCAATGGGCTTGGACTTACTCAAATGTCACCATCCGATGTTGTGAGAAAAATCTTGAGTGTCCTCCCCATTGATAAATATGGGCACATTGTGACCGTGCTACATCAAGGTGATCTTTCCACCGCTACACCGACACAAATCTTGGGAAAGATCAATGCTCATGAGATGTACATGCACATCACACCACAAGATGGCTCATCCTCTACAAAGAAGAAAGAGAAGGACTTAGCATTCAAAGCTAGCCAAGACAAGGGCAAAGCAAAACTTGAGTATGAGAGCTCAAGTGATGAAGATGATGAAGAAAGTCTTGCCCTCATGGTGAAGAAGACCACCAAGATGCTAAAAAGGCTAAATAAGAGTGGCATCAAGTTTGATGGCAAGAAGAAGAAGTTCTTCACAAGCTCAAGAAGAAAGCCAATCTCCGAGATGGATTGCTACAATTGTGGCGAACTTGGCCATCTAGCTCATCAATGCACAAAGCCCAAGAAAGACAAGTTCAAGAACAAGGGCAAGAAAGATGATTCAAGTGATGAAGATGAAAAGAAGAAGAACAAGCCATACAAGAAGAGAGATGGCAAAAAGAGGGACTTCTACAAGAAGAAGAAGAGTGGCAAGGCCTATATTGTCGGTGATTGGCTCACGGACATTGATTCATCAAGTGGATCATCCGATGATGAGAGTGACGATGAAAAGGTGGCCGCCATTGCTATTGATCTTGCATCTTCACCGCCACCATCGCCATCATCCTCTACACACCTATGCCTTATGGCCAAAGGTGAACGCAAGGTAACTAAGAGTGATGATAGTAGTGATGATGAACATGCTAGTGATGATAGTGATAGCGATGATGATGACTCACCTACATATGATGATCTTGTCAAAATACTAAGAAAATATACTAAGATCATTAGAAAGAGTAGAGCCACAAATGAAAAACTTGATGCTAAAAATGATTCACTCTTAGCTAAGTGTGATACATTAGAAAAGGCTAATGATGAGCTCAAAGAAACAAATGATTCTATATCATCCAAACTCAAGGAGCTCAAATCTTCTAAGAAAGAGCTTAAAGATAAAAATGATAAACTTGAGTGGGTGCACAATGAGCTTGTCACTAGTCACCATAAGCTAAAAGATGAATATACAACTCTAAAGATCAATTATGATACCCTTATTATTGCACAAGAATTCTTACCAAATGAGCCACATGATGCTACTAACCATATTGTTAAGATTGATATAGCTACCTCATGTGATGATTTAATTGATGAAAGCATTGAGCATGGATCTAGTAGCAAGGGCAAGCAAGTGGTTGAGTGCAATGACTATGATGAGTTTGTCAAGCTCAAGAGTGACAATGAGAAGCTCATGAAAGATCTTGAAGAAATAAAAAGTCACAACACCATTGTGCTAGAAACTCTTGATCATGACAAAGAGGTGATCCTTGAGAATGAGAAGCTAAAAGAAGAAATCAAGAAACTCAAGGAGGAAAAGAACAATGATATTCTCAAGGAAGAGAACAAGAAGCTCAAGTTGGAGAAAGAGCATCTCAAGGTGGGATTGAGCAAGTTTGCTAGAGGCAAGCATCTCCAAAGTGAGCTACTCATGAATACCGTCATGAAGATGGATAGAAGTGGCATTGGATATATGGCAAGTGTAAAGAAGAAGAAGGCTCAAGCTCAACACCAACAATCAAAGCCAAAGCCAAAGTCAAAGAGATGTTTTGAGTGTGGACAAGAAGGCCATTTTGCTCATGAGTGTCAAACTCCACCACCACAACCCTTGCCTAAGCATGCTAGACCCTTTGCTTTCAATGCTCACTACATGCTTAGAAAAGATTCGAGTGGAAAGATGAAAGTCATGTTCTTAGGTCCCCCCAACAAGAGTAGGCCTAAGAAAATTTGGGTGGCTAAGTCACTTGTTGAGAAGGTGAAGGGCCCTCAACAAGCTTGGATCCCTAAAGCTTGAATCTCTTGTGTGTAGGTGAACTACAAGACCGGTGGAAGTCATTGGGTTATTGATAGTGGTTGCACTCAACATATGACCGGTGATCCTCGTATGTTCACCTCACTAGATGAAGAGGTAGATGGACAAGAGAAAATAACATTTGGAGATAATTCTAAGGGCAAGGTCAAAGGATTGGGCAAAGTGGCAATATCAAATGATCATTCCATCTCAAATGTGCTCTATGTTGCTTCATTGAGCTTCAACTTGCTATCCGTTGGACAATTGTGTGATCTTGGCTTTCAATGCTTATTCACCGAGAAGGAGGTTGTTGTATCCAAGGCAGATGACAAGCAAGTGATATTCAATGGATTTAGATACAACAACTTATATCTAGTTGACTTCACCTCCAAAGATGCAAACTTGAAGACTTGCCTATTCACCAAAACAACACTTGGGTGGCTATGGCATAGAAGACTTGCTCATGTTGGAATGAGCTCACTCAAGAAGCTTATGAAGAATGATTTGGTGAGAGGGTTGAAGGATGTGAAGTTTGAGAAGGACAAGCTTTGTAGTGCATGTCAAGCCGGCAAGCAAGTTGCAAACACTCATCCAACCAAAGCTTTCATGTCAACCACAAGAGTGCTAGAACTCCTACACATGGATTTATTTGGACCAACAACATACAAGAGTTTGGGAGGAAATCTCTATTGTCTTGTGATTGTGGATGACTATTCAAGATATACGTGGGTGTTCTTCCTTCATGACAAATCCGAAGTTGCATCATGTTTCAAGAAGTTTGCCAAGAGAGCTCAAAATGAATTTGAAGTGAAGCTAAAGAAGATAAGAAGTGACAATGGCAAAGAGTTTGACAACACAAACATAGAAGCTTATTGTGATGAAGTTGGAATCAAACATGAAGTCTCCGCAACCTATACTCCTCAACAAAATGGTGTAGTAGAGAGGAAGAACCGGACTTTGATCACTCTTGCAAGGACAATGCTAGATGAGTACAACACTCCCGAAACTCTATGGGCGGAAGCAATCAACACCGCATGTTATGCATCCAACCGCCTATTTCTTCAAAAGTTCCTTGTCAAGACACCATATGAGTTGCTCAATGGGAAGAAGCCGGACGTCTCTTTCTTTAGGGTGTTTGGTTGCAAGTGCTACATCTACAAGAAGCGGCAACACCTAGGGAAGTTTCAAAGGCGTTGTGATATAGGTTTTCTTGTTGGTTACTCATTAAAGTCCAAAGCATATAGAGTATTTAATCATGCCACCGGCTTGGTTGAAGAAACATATGATGTGGAATTTGATGAATCTAACGGCTCCCAAGGAGCACATGAGAATCTTGATGATGTAGGTGATGAACCATTGAGGGAGGCTATGAAGAATATTCTGGTGGGAGACATCAAGCCAAAAGATGATGAAGATGATGTACAAGTCATTAATCAACCCTCTTCATCAAATGTACCACAAGATGGTGAAAAAGTTGGGAGAGTAGAAAATGAAGATACTCATATCTCCCATGAACAAATGGTGGTACAAGCACAAGATGTTGATGCTCCACAACCTCCTCCTCAAGTGGTCAATAGAAGAAATACACCTCTCCTACAAGATCATCCACAAGATCTCATCATAGGGAGTCCAACAAAGGGGGTGATGACTCGATCTCAAAAACTTACTTCATTTATTGCTCATCACTCCTTTGTCTCTTGCTATGAGCCTACCAAGGTAGAAGATGCTCTTAAAGATCCGGATTGGATCAATGCCATGCATGAAGAGTTGAACAACTTCACTCGCAATGAAGTTTGGAATCTTGAAGAGCGACCAAAAGATGGAAGAGTCATTGGAACAAAGTGGGTGTTCCGCAACAAGCAAGATGATCAAGGTGTTGTTGTGAGGAACAAGGCAAGACTAGTGGCAAAAGGGTTCTCTCAAGTTGAAGGTTTAGATTTTGGAGAAACCTTTGCACCGGTTGCAAGATTAGAAGCCATCCGTATCCTTCTTGCATATGCATCACATCATGAAATGAAACTATATCAAATGGATGTGAAAAGTGCATTCTTAAATGGCTTTATTAATGAACTAGTCTATGTTGATCAACCTCCCGGGTTTGAAGACCCTAGATATCCTAATCATGTTTATAGGTTGTCCAAGGCACTATATGGGCTTAAGCAAGCCCCAAGAGCTTGGTATGAGCGCCTTCGGGATTTCCTTATTGAGAAGGGCTTCACCATTGGGAAAGTCGACACCACACTATTCACCAAGAAGCTTGATGGGCATATCTTCATTTGTCAAGTATATGTTGATGATATCATCTTTGGATCATCAAATGAAGACTCATGCAAAGAATTTGGTGAATTGATGTCTAAGGAGTTCGAGATGTCAATGATTGGTGAGCTTACATTCTTTCTTGGTTTTCAAGTCAAGCAAATGAAAGAAGGCATCTTCATCTCTCAAGAGAAATACACAAAAGATCTTCTCAAGAGATTCAAGATGGATGAATGTAAGCCAATCAAGACCCCAATGCCTACTAATGGACATCTCGACCTAGATGAGGGAGGTAACTCGGTTGATCAAACTCTCTACCGTTCTATGATTGGTAGCTTGTTATATTTAACCGCATCTAGGCCCGACATCATGTTTAGTGTGTGTATGTGTGCTAGATTTCAAGCTAGTCCTAAGGAAACACATTTAATTGCCGTAAAAAGAATCCTTAGGTATCTTAAGCACACACCAAGCATTGGCCTTTGGTATCCCAAAGGAGCTTTATTTGAATTACTTGGCTACTCCGATTCGGACTACGCCGGATGCAAAGTTGATAGAAAGAGCACATCCGGAGGGTGCCATTTGCTTGGTAGATCACTTGTGTCTTGGTCCTCCAAGAAACAAAATAGTGTGGCTTTGTCCACCGCCGAAGCGGAATACATTGCCGCGGGTGCTTGTTGTGCACAAATATTATACATGAAACAAACTTTACTAGACTATGGAGTAGTTCTAGAGAAAGTACCTCTTTTGTGCGACAATGAAAGTGCGGTAAAACTTGCAAATAATCCGGTTCAACACTCTCGCACCAAGCATATAGATATCCGCCATCACTTTCTAAGAGATCATGTAGCTAAAAATGATATATCACTAGAAGGTGTAAGATCCGAAGATCAATTAGCGGATATCTTCACTAAACCGCTAGATGAAGCTACATTTTGTAGATTGCGGAACGAGCTCAATGTACTTGATTTTAGTAACTTCACAAAAAATTGAGCTTGTGTTGTCCCTTGCATTCATTGTAAAATACAACATGTTTAATTTGTGGCAATGCATATAGGGCTTGTCTAACATGGTTAAGATAACCGCCGAAAAGCGTGTGAAGAAGCTTAACCTTGGATCAAACTTGACAAGCAACTAGATTCACTTACAAGTATTACATATGCATGAATGTTGTTTTGTCATTTTGTTCCATTTGCCCTCTTGTTGCCTATTTTCTTAAAAAGAATTATAGCCTAAGGCAAAATATTTTGAAAAATATGAGGGTTTGAGAGAGGTCACTCACATCAGTCCCAATTGGTGTTTATTTGGATCTTATTCAAGTTGGGACTTGATTGGGAATAGGTAGCGCGAAGGTATGTTGAAGAATTGCTGGAAAAGGTGCACCGGACGCTGCACCAGACGCTGCTGTCCAGCGTCCGGTCAGTTCATAGGAGGTGAACTGCTGTTGAAGGAGTGACCGGACGCTGCGTCTGTGCGTCCGGTCAGAAAGGGTCCAGCGTCCGGTCGTTGAAGAAAGGGCAAGCTGTACTGACCGGACCCTGCCTGCGTCCGGTCATGGACCACCGGACGCGTCTGGTCGTGATTCCAGAGGATTTGGACCTCTCTGGAATCGACCGGACGCTGGGTGGTAGCGTCCGGTCGCTACCACCGGAGTGTCCGGTCAGTAGATCTCGCGCGTCTTAAGGACTCTTTTCCCGTTTCCTTCTCTGTCGCGTGTTGGGGGTTATATATCCGGGTCTCTTTTTCTTCTTTGACCTCAGCCCGAGCCGCCGCCGTGCCCTAGCCCACGCGCCACCAAGCCACGCCGCCGCTGCCTCGCCGAGCCGCCGCCGCGCCCAAGTCGCCGCCGCACCGTTGCGCCGCCGCCTCCTCGCGCCTCACCTCACGCCCGCGCAGCCGTGCCCTAGCCCGAGCCACCGTCGCAGCCCAGCCACGCGCCACCTCTCCGGTCAGCCTGCGCCCGCGCCACCGTGCGCCTGACTAGCCGCGCCGTCATGCCTTCGCCTCGCCGCGCCTCCACGCTCGGCCCCCGCTCGCCAGTCGCGCTCCAGCCGAGCCACCGCGCCAGCTCGCCTCTGCTGCACCTCGCCGGTCACCTCGTGCCCAAGCTCGCTGTCCAACCGTTGCCCAGGGCCATCCTCCCTTTGATTGGTATGGCAATCTTTGTATTTCAATCTTGATCTCAAATTATGACCTAGATCAAATTCTAATCGCACTGATTCCCCATTGCATTCAGGGCGTCTGACCTAACCCTAACCCGGTTCCGAGAATCCCCCGCGTGATATCTTATCTCTTCTCGGATCGCTGATCGTCAGGTAGAAAGCCACTCGATTCAATTTCGCATCTACATTGCTTTCTCTGTTAGGATTTCGCATCCATTAGATATATGGTATTTATTTGTATATCCATCTATTCTATCGTGCAGCGAGTCGGTTCCGTTGTGTTTCGTCTGGCAGTTGGCAGTAAACTCGGAGCCAAGCTCGCGAGTAAGGATCGAGGCCAAGCCTCGAAAGCAGCAGTTTGACAGTTGATCTTCATCAGCGACAGTTCACCATCTTGTCAGTTCAGATGGCTCACACCAAGAATGTTGGTGGTGGTCCAGGTGATGATGATCGGAGGCCCCCGCCTCGACAGCCAGCCGGATCCAAAGGCAAGTCAACCAAGCAAGTAACATCCAAGAAGCGGAAGTACCCCGACGCCGAGACAGCGAGAGCAGCAGCTGTTGCAGAGGCCGCAGAGCGTGCCGAGAGAGGTGGTACCCGCAGCGGAGTTGTCATTGCAGATCAGCCAGTTTCACCCGCAGTCAGAGCTGCGATTGAGGAGGCTGAGCGTCGTCATGGTAGTCCAGCTGGGACTGCCACGTTGGCAGGACGACGGGTTGCCATTGAGGAGGGTCCGTCAGCACAGGAGCAGCCCCCACCAGCAGAGCCTCAGCCAGCCCAGGAGACTCAGGAGAGTTAGGAGACCGAGCCGGCACCTCAGCTACGCCGCTCGAGTCGTACCAGTGCTGCAGTTCCACCGAGGCCAGTTACACGGCGCAGGGGTTCACGTCCCCCGCCCAGACCAGAGGGTCCGCCTCCAGTGGTACACCTCGACTTGAGGGCCGCTACAGCCAGGCAGGTTCAGCAGCTGCGGTTTGTTGAGTTTGAGGTATGGTTTCCTCCGAGGAGGGATGAGAGAGCAGCTGAGGGGTTCTACACGCCACTGCATGAGGATTTCTACAATGCATATCTTAACAGTGGGGCAGTGTTCAGATCACAGAGGGTCTGTCAGATAGAGTCTATTGTGGCAGCAGCCGGAGAGGGCATTCGGCAATACTTGTCATATTTGCCAGGCCTGTCAGATCTGATTGGACGGACAGGGATATATGTACCTTCTTGGGTCCGTCAGTTTTATGCCTCGCTCTATGTTGATCCTCATCACAGATTCATTCACTTTGCTTTCAACGGCAAAGACCACAGAGTGACTAGTGGCAGAGCCAGGGAGATACTGAGACTACAGGAGCAGCCTGTAAAGATGCATGAGGTTTGCTATGGACAGCAGGGGCCTCCCAGGCATCCTCATGGAGGGCAGGTGCCCCCTACAGATTTAGTGCGGCATTGCTTCAAGGAGCCGTTTGGTGAGGGGTCGAGCAGGAACCCCAGTGACTTGACTCCTACAGCGAGGATACTAGAGGCCATCATCAGGAGGACACTGCTTCCCAGGTTGGGATACAGGGAGGGCCTGACTCGCTTACAGCTCTGGCTTCTCAATGCCATCATGCAGATGACAGTGTTTGACATCTGGGACCTCCTTCTTTCAGAGATGGAGGATACTATAGCTGAGGGATTCAAGGGTCGCAGGCAGCTTCCCTATGCTCACTGGATCACTTTCCTCATCCGCAGAGTTGTGATGGATAAGCCCCCTGGCATGATGGATGAGTATACAGGTGCCACCACAGAGTTCCCAGCTTACAACCTGTCACAGCGGATCAGACACGCCACTCCTCAGGCACCCAGTCAGCCTAGCCGTCGCCCCGACGTACCAGAGTCTGCAGCTCAGCAGGATGAGATCATCAGAGGGATTGCAGCTACTGAGGAGGAGGAGCTAGAGGCACAGCAGGAGGTGAGCGAGTACAGTGATAGCTCCGACGACGACTACCAGCCTATACCTCAGATGCCTCCACGCAGACATGATGCAGAGGCCGGTAGCTCCAGTTTTGCTCCACCTGCTCCACAGACAGACCCCGCTCTCATTGCTATTCTTGAGCGGATGCAGCAGGATCAGACACGATAGGCACAGGAGACAGCTGCCAACTTCGCACAGTTTCAGGCTCGTCAGGACGAGTTCCAGCGGCAGCAGCAGCTCCTTCAGCACCAGCAGCTACTAATGTAGCAGCAGCTCATGGGATTCATGCAGCATGTAGTGACAGCTATTGGGGTCCCAATGCCACAGCCTTCGCCCCAGCTTGCACAGCCTCCTACCACTTCGACGACTCCAGCAGTACAGCCCATCGGGCTTCAGAGTCAGGGACAGCCTCCAGTTCAGTACACGTCACCTCCAGTACAGGTGTCCCAGTGGTTAGCCTCACCGGGTGTTGCCCCGCAGTTCACGCCTTTTCAGACGGGCTTTACACCAGAGCAGTCTTCCTCGCTGTTCGTGCCAGAGTCGTCAGTCTCCAGGAGTCTTGGAGCATCATTCAGCGAGTTGACCGGCATGCCTACTCCGCCTCACATGCATACTGCCGGACCGTCTACAGTAGCTCCAGCTATCATGACCACTCAGAGGCTCCCCTCGTCTGTCGCCTCGTCAGATCCTACGACAGACTTACTTGCAGCGTCACAGGCAGCACCAGCCCCAGCTCAGACCCAGACCGCTTCAGCGACACTTCCTGCTTCAGAGGGTCAGTCAGTTCAAAGCTCAGGATCAGATGATGATGCCGCCCAGTTCCATCTTGCTCCACGTACTTCAGCGCCCGACTCGTCCGCTGCAGCCCCGCCGTCCGACCCTTAGGTTTTGGTGTTTGACGCCAAAGGGGGAGAGGGTTTGTGTATGTAGACTCAGGGGGAGCGAGTTTTAGGGGGGCTAGTTATCTAGTATTAGCTTATTATATACATTTGGAGTTTCATTTGTGTGATACACTATTACTTATGCATTCGTGTGTTTACTTTCATGCATACTATTATATATTTGTGATAGTGTTATCTACGTGATTGTGATATTTGACATGTGTGATTTCTACTTTGCTTTATCTATGTCATATCACTTGGTAATGCTCATTTGCCCTCTGCTTCCGCGGTTATACTTCGAAGCAAATGAGCTTTGTATTTAGTACTCATGCTTAATTCATATCCTTTGAGTACATTGTGTTGGCTTGGGTCATATAAGCTTGACTAACTCTTTTGTTCTTATTGACAAAAGCTTATATGAACCAAGCCCGTCAAAAACCTCACTCCATAACATACTCGAGGTGGTATTGTCATCAATCACCAAAAAGGGGGAGATTGAAAGCATCTAGGCCCCTAGTTAGATTTCGGTGATTAATGTCAATACAAGATTACTATGACTAACGTGTGTTTTGCAGAGGCAATTAAGTTAGGTCATTGTAATAAAGATCGATTGGGCAATCGAGGTTGTCATGCCCCTACGATGGATATCGTTTCGGTTTTCAAAGGACGCACGACAAGGTTAAGGATAACTAGTTCTAAGTGTCAATTGGAGTTGGAGAGACACTTAGAGTAGTTTAGGACTTTGTTTTTTCCTTTGGCCGTACTATGAAGGGGGGTATGAACGGGTAGCTTGACCTAGTTGAGTCTAGTGAGTTAGGTGTGGTGCACACTTGTTGAAACTAGCTCGAGGCAGCTCCTATGAATGCCTAAGATCCTTTGGAGCAAACTTCATTCACATATGTTCGAAAGTTGGAAGTGAATGGAGGGTCAAACACTGACCGGACGCTGGCTCCGGTGCGACCGGACGCTGGCCGCAGGGTCCGGTCAGTTCGTTTGACTGAGGTGGTTAAGTCTGTTGTGACCGGACGCTGGAAGGTTGTGTGATCGGACGCTGAGGGCTAGCGTTCGGTCGACTCCAGTAAGGGTCCAGACTTGGAAAAGAGTGACCAGACGCGTCCGGTCAGTGTGACCGGACCCTGTGTATCCAGCGTCCGGTCGTTTACAGTAAGCATCCAAGAGCGACCGGACGCGTCCGGTCGGTACTGACCGGACCCTGGCAGCGTCCGGTCATCTCTTGAAAACTGGTTCGCGGGTTGAACTGACCGGAGCGTCCGGTCATCACGACCGGAGCGTCCGGTCACCCCGCAGAAGCTCATAACGGATAGTTTTTCAGGCTGCCTTATAAATAGAAGCTCCACTCGTGAGTGGAGTAACTTTTGCTCATTCCAACAGCTGAGAAACACGTTTGTGAGTGCCAAGAAGAGCAAGGTCCTAGTGAGGTGTTTGTGATTTGAGAATCCAAGAGAGTAGCCTCACTAGCAAATCAAGAGTAGCAAAGTGTGCATCCATCTTCTCATTAGGCTTCGCGTGGTCAAGTGAGAGTTCATGCTTGTTACTCTTGGTGATCGCCATCACCTAGACGGCTTGGTGGTGATTGGGAGTTTGGTGTTCACCCGGCGGAGCTTGTGGGTGATCCAACTCAAGTTGTGAGCGGCTTTGGGTGATTCGCCGCGACGGAGTGTCGAAGAATCAACCCGTAAAGAGCACTTGATCCTTGCGCGGATCAAGGGGGAGCTACACCCTTACGCGGGTGCTCCAACGAGGACTAGTGGAGAGTGGCGACTCTTCGATACCTCGGCAAAACATCGCCGCGTTCCTTTCTCTCCCTATTTACTTTGAGCACTTACTTTGAGTATTTACTTTGAGCAATTCAATACTTGTTTTACATCCATAGAATTGCTTGCTTGAGTAAGGTTGGAACATAGGTGGTGAGTTCGTTGTGCATTAGTTTGATAGAAACACTTTTTTAGGCACAAGGGGTTAATTGGGCTATCCGTAGGATTTGTTTGTTGCAAGAGAATTTCGAATTAGCCCAATTCACCCCCCCTCTTGGGCATCTTGATCCTTTCAGTGAGTTTGCCGAGTGTAGTACTGACACCCTTCATAGGTGTGTATGATCTGCTCAGCATCGGCTACTGTAGTGGGCTAGTAGAAACCCTGTCGGAATGCATTTCCATCTAAGGTTCTAGGCGTGGCATGGTGACCGTAGACCCCACCGTGGATATTGCTCAGCCAATGCTTCCCCTGTTCGATGGGAATGCAACACTGTAGGATCCTAGTGTGGCTCTGCTTGTAGAGTTTGCCCTCCACAAGGATAAAGGACTTGGCACGATGTGCGAGTTGTCGAGCTTCCATCTTGTCTTTTAGCAGCATGTCACAGAGGAGGTAGTCGAGGTAGAATGTTCTCTAGTTGACCAGAGGGTTAGGCTCTGTCGCTGGATCCTCTTCAAGCTCCATGACCTTAGGGTCGGATGGAGCCGTTGGTTGGTTAGCTGAAGGGTCGAGATGGCGACTAGAGGGGGGGGTGAATAGTCTTTTCTAAAACTTAATCGCGTCGGCTAACCGATAAAAATGCGAAATTTAAACTAACGGTCTAGCCAAGACTACACCCCACTATATATGTTCACTAGCACCTTGCAAAGATAACAATTAAGCAATAAAGGTGCCGGGCTAGCTAGAGCTCTCCTAAACAATTCTAGGAGCAAGGTTACACAAACCTATGCCACTAGTACTTTAAGTGACAAGGGAGCTCCTACACATGCTAGTAAGCAAAAGCACAAAGCTAACTAAGCTCACTAGCAATGCTCAATAACAAGGCAACCAATGCCTAATTAGAGAGCACAAATACTTAGCTACACAAACTAAGCAATGTGACTAACAAGGTTACTAAAACCAAATTAGCCACGCAAGGGAGCTACTTCTATGCTACACAAGCAAGAAGGTAATTAGCAAGCTACACAGGCTATCTAATTACAAGAGCAACTACACAAGCTTAATATGTATAAAAGTAATTGCAAGCTTGTGTAACGGGGATGCAAACCAACGGGAAGAATAAGGTTGACACGATGATTTTTCTCCCGAGGTTCACGTGTTTGCCAACATGCTAGTCCCCATTGTGTCGACCGCTCACTTGGTGGTTCGGTGGCTAATTAGCATCACCCGCTAAGCCCGCACGTCGGGCGCCGCAAGAACCTACCCCTTGAGTGAGGGTAGCTCAATGACACGCTTTACTAGAGTTGCTCTTCGTGGCTCCCGCGGGGCGAGCACAATGCCCCTCACAAGCACTTCTCCAGAGCGCCGCACAAGCTTCTTGCACGCTTCGACGGAGACCACCACCAAGCCGTCTAGGAGGTGGCAACCTCCAAGAGTAACAAGCACCACCGGCTTGCAACTCGATCACCTAGTGCCACTCAATGCAACCTCACGATGCAATCGCACTAGAATCGCTCACTCACATAATCGAATGATCACTATCAAGTATATGTGTGATGGAGGGCTCCCAAGCACTCACAAGCATGGACACTAAGTCCCTTGAGGTGCTCCACACTAGCCATGGCCGAGGGCCACTTCTATTTATAGCCCCAAGGGCTAAACTAGCCGTTACCCCTTCACTGGGCAACGGTCGGGCCGACCGGACGCTCTGGTCGTGTTGACCGGACGCTGGACCTCAGCGTCCGGTCGCCCACAGACGACCACGTGTCCCGGTTCCAACGGTCACTTGACCTGACCGGACGCTCCAACTTCAACTGACCGGACGCTGGACCCTCAGCGTCCAGTCGTTTCTAGTAAGCTCCCGACCATGACCGGACGCGTCCGGTCGAACACGATCGGACGCAGCCAGCGTCCGGTCACTCTCCAGCTACTGTGTCACCGTACGTCAGCCTGACCGAACACAGCCTTCCAGCGTCCGGTGCATTCAGATCCAGCGTCCGGTCAGTTGACCGACGCCGGCATCTTCGCGACCAACTTGTTTTCACTTCTAACTTCTTCACCCTTGCACCAATGTGCTAACCACCAAGAATTTGCATCCGGCGCAATAGAAAATAGACATTCCATTTTCCCGAAAGCGCCGAATCATACACCACCCAAACCCATCTCACCCCTACAAACACCACCTCCTTTGTAAATGTGCCAACACCACCAAGTGTACACCACCACGTGTATGTGTGTTAGCATTCTCACAATCATTTCCCAAAGGATGTTAGCCACTCAACTTGCCACGCCACTCGATCCTAGCGACAATGCAAAGTTAGATCACTCGAGTGGCACTAGATGACCGATATGCAAACAAGTTTGCCCCTCTTGATAGTACGGCCATCTATCCTAAACCCGGTCATAAACTTCTCTACACACCTATGACCGGTGAAATGAAATGCCCTAGGTTATACCTTTGCCTTGCGCATTCCATTCCATCTCCTTCAATATCGATGCAACACATGCACCAACATGATCAACAATGATATGATCCACTTCATATCATCACATGATCATATTGGTTCATCGATCTAGACTCTACTTGCTCTTCACCGTTGCCATCGTCCATCGGCGCCAAGTCTTGCTCAAGCTTCATCGCCACGCGGTCCATCACTCCAAAGCCTTCGACTTGCCCTTCACGCTTGCAACCGGTCCATCAAGCCAAGTCTTGTCTTTATCTTCTCCACCTTGATCACATGACTCAATGTCATGTCTCATGTGCAATAAGCTCCTTCATCATCACATGTGTGAGCTTTGCAACATCTCCAAGCCATTTTCACCTTCATGGCATATGTTGCTCACACACATGTACCTGTGGACTAATCACCTGTGTATCTCACATAAACACAATTAGTCCACCTAGGTTGTCACTCAATTACCAAAACCAAACAAGGACCTTTCAATCTCCCCCTTTTTGGTAATTGATGACAACTCTACAAAGATATATAAATTAAGCTCTTTTGGATTCATGTTGCTTGCCCAAGCAATTTTACCATGTGAAAATGATTTTGGACAAGTACCACAAACCGAAATGGTAGTATTAGCTCCCCCTACATATGTGCTAGAGTATTTAATTTGAAGCTTGCACATATGCATAGATTGAAATTGTGGGAGAGTAAATACTACAAAATGATGCTAAGGTGTATAGAATAAACCTTTGAAGCGTGTACCAATCGGAGTTGTACCTTTGAGTTCATCCTTAACACCATGGTTAGCTAGATATCACTTGATAATAAAATACTAGATACCTTGTGAGATCAACATTTAAAAGCAAGGTACTAGCATTACTTGAAAAGCATACCAAGTGTCTAGCTATCATCCTATGCATGCTAGTTATCAAATCATCATCCAAGTTCTACAACTAGCATACACCACACAAGCATGCATATTGAATCTTAAAGCTTATGCAATGCAAGCAGGCACATGAATATGCACATATCAAATGCAATCAATCAAAGTTCATGAGCTTGCTCCCCCTACTTGTGTGCTTCTCTTGTCCAAGAATTTTGATCCATCTCTTTTCTTCAATGTTGCTCCCTCTTTGTCCATGTCCACCCTCTATTTCTTTTGTATCTCATCTCTCCCATTGTACAATCTCACTCCCATTCAATCAAACTTCATATCTTTGTACAATCTCTCCCCCTTTGTCATCAATTTCCATAAAAGGTGTGTTTCTTATTGATGCAAAGGTATGCTCTTTGGGGTAGATGGTTGAGACTTGCATTTTTGATGGACATTACTTGAATATTGGAATGACACACAAGTAGATACCATTTAGAACTTGTAACTTGTATTACATGTATCTTATCATTCTATACATGGGTCATCCATTTTATGCACTTAAGCTCTTGTAGGTGAGGGATGCATTCTTTATTTGATGATCACTTAAAGTTGAGGATCACTTGTGGAACCATCATCTTGCATGATTGATACTATGTATAGATACCACTTGTAGGAAGTGAATATCATTTGAAAGAATCTTCTAGTATGGAACCACTTATTTGATTTATCAATAAAGACCATTTCTTGAACATTTGCTATCTTCATGAGTACCACTTATAGGATATCACTTGTGAGTTGATACATACAAACTAGATATCCATTTGCATTGTTGTCTTGTGCTTGTACTCTTATCACTATCATGAGCTTCTTATGTGACTTGAACTAAATTGATTTGCTTAAGCTTTCAAGTCCGGTTTGAACCAATGACAAGCTTCTTCACACCTCTTGCAAGGGTTATCTTGCCAATGTTGTACTTGTCACTTGTTAGCAATCCAGATTAAGTCAAGTTCTTGGGTTTACTAGCTCATGAACAAATTCATATACTAACCACTAGATCAAGTAATCATTCAAGCAATAGTGGTATGCCATGAATTTAAAACATTTCATTTGTAATGCATGATCCTATGAAGCATGTACTATATGCACTAACCGCATACTAGTAAGGGATGAAATGATCATGCACATTACAATGATACCTTTGCTATGTTGGAGTAGAGGATAGTCACATAGATTCCAATTCATTACTCCAATAGCAATGTGAAGTCCAATTATAAGCTTGGTGAAGACCAATAGATACCGTTTTGAATTCCATTCTTCACCCATATGAAATGAATACCATTTATGATCAAGTGCACTTTCTTGTTGTGGTTGACTTGCTTTCTCTTTTGATGTTTGCTTTCATGAGAGAACTATTTGAAATACCACTTGAAATAACTATCTCTCTTTTGGGTGTTGCTTGCTTTTCTTGATCAATCCTTTTGATTGCTTCAACTAAGTATCTCAAATGTTCCTCGGATCACCACTTCCATGTTAGCCTTCCAAGTACCACACTTGGTTTACCTACACATAGGCGGCAAGCCCCTACACTAGGGAGAAGTGACCTCTCTCCAAGAACCATTCTTGATACTCATTTGAAATGATTTTATTGATTGATCCAAGTGATGGACTTAACTTGATGAGTAACCTTGGTTCCTTCCTTAAGTCCTTTTCCTTCTTTAAGTTCTTTTCTTTCTACCAAATGATCTCCAATCACAACTAGAACTTAAACTTTATCTTCATCTTGAATTTGATCTTGACCTTCTAATTTGAGTACCAAAAGTGTGCAAAGTACACTTCTCAATCAAATGGCCTTGTACTCATATCTTGTCATGCTTCTAGATCAATTCAAAACCAAATTTAGGTACCTCAAACACTTGTAAACATGTTTCCAACTTGAGGACCTTTCAATCAAAGTGACTCTAGATTAATCCAATACTTGTCACTTTTATGGCAGATTCTGTACTCTCCAAAGAACTAAGCATATTTCTCAAAGTACAAATCCAAATACCACGAAATTTGGTGGAGATGTTCTTTACTAATTTATCTAGCAGCCATAAAAATTTTAGCTTCATTTGATCTCATATGGACTGCCAAATTTTAATTCTTCCACCACTGCTACATGCTGAAAACTGCTGCACTATAGCTGACAAGAACCACTCCAAAACCAAAGCATTTCTTATCTAATTTCCATGAAATTTCTACAGCATCTCATACCATAAATCTAGAGCATGTACACCAATTTTCAAGCCAATCCAATAAGATTTGATCACTCAAACATGGCTGTGATCACAGCTAGCTCAGATTTTGAATATAGGACATATTTCAAGCAATTGAGCTATACTTCATCAAATATGAATCAAACTTGATACTAATTTGTTTGAATACTTCCATAAGACATATATCCATTCAAATCACTTACTAAATGTCATCTTATGAATTTATCCAACACAAATCAATCCAAACTTGATTACTAAGCAATTATCCATTCAAACATCTCATAGCAAGCAACATTGCATATTTATCTAATTCAATCAACTCATATGCACCCAAATGAAATGATCAACTAGAGATATACCTTGGTTAGCTCATGATCATCCAACTAGCAAGCTTCAACTTAATTATTTGCAAGTCATCAAATATTTCCAATGAATCACCATCAACTTGAATTATAGCACTTGTATGTTGATAGCACTTGGACTTCACTTAATTTTCACTTGGCATTGGGTTTGGATATGCACTAAGCTTCATAACTTAATTCAACATATGATCAACGTGAGATCAATTTGAATCAAGTCTCCAATGCCGATGGTACCTACAATCAATCATCCACTTTTTGATGGTACCCAAACAAGTTTGGGTCCTCTCAAGTTAGGAGCAACATACTTAGGCGTAGCCTTAGTATGAATAGCGGGATGTTTTGCAATTGCAACCAATGAGGTACCATTGCCATCCTTCCTAAGCATATCATGATCATCAATTGAAATAGGCTTAGAAATTTTACCTAGGGGACATGAATGTGCCATGTGTCCCCTTTCCCGGCATGAGTAGCACTTTCTCTTTGATTGAGCCTTCTCTTCCTTGCTCATGTGGTGCTTCTCATTGCCTTGCCTCTCATGGATTACTTGAGCCTTCTTCTCAAGCTTGTTAGGACACTTAGAGGCAAAGTGTCCCATACTTCCACACTTGAAGCACTTGATGTGAGCATAGACTTTCTTCTCATTGTCATTCTTGCTCATCATCTTGGCATCTTGAATTTGCATTGGATGCCTTGCCTTTCTACCCCTTCTTGTTTTCTTCTTCTTGATCATCAAATCATCACCATCTTCATGGTTGATCTTGATTTGCTCTTGGGGTGTCTTTTCTTGCTCAACTTGTGGCTTTGGTTGAGGCTTCACTTGTTGCTTCACCAATTCCTTGGTTGGGCACATCGAGGTAAGATGACCCCAAGTGCCGCACTTGAAGCACTTGACATGCTTTAGCCTCTTTTCTTCTTTCTTCAACTTGAGTTTTCCCTCATTGGGGCAACCATTTGCAAGATGTCCCATTTCATGGCACTTGAAGCACATAAAATGAGAGAGCTTCTCTTGTTCTTGCTTCTTCATCTCTCTTTCATATCTTCTCTTGCCCCATCTTTTGCCCTTGATCTTGCTCTTGTTGAAGCCAATGCCACTAGTGTCATTGCGGCTTTCTTGATGATTGACTTTGCTAGTCTTGAAGCCGACTCCACTCTTGTCACCAAAGTTTCTTTGAGTCTTCAACATATGCTCAAAGGTGACTTGAGAGTTGTAGCACCTCTCTAACTTGTTGCTCAATTTCTTCACTTCATTTTTGAGCTCATTGTTCTCCTTCAAAAGGTTAGTCTCACAAGACATAGAAGTAGAACAAGCATCTATATGTGAAGAGCATGGCATATCTAATAAATCATCACAAGAGGTGGATACATGCTTCTTGCCTACATCACAAGGGTTAGCAACAACATTTGATTTATCATTTGATCCATGTGATGAGCTCTCATCATTTTTAAGTTTCTTTGTAAACACTTTAATGAGAGAAGCTTGTTTTTCTAATAATTCATCATGAGATGCAAGTAGTGTCTCATGATTCATTTTAAGCTCATCAAGTGAAGATTTATAAGCATCAAGTAATTTCTTATGATCTTCACAAGAGTTCTTTAGAAATGAGTTTTCATTTTCTAATTTCATTGTTTTAGCTTTCTCATTTTCTAAAGACATGGTCGTGCTAGCAAGTCTACTAACAAGCTCATCATATGAATCAACATGATCAACCACATTATCATTTGATACCTTAGTGTCACCTTGTGACATGAAGCAATGTGGTGTAGTGGATGGGCTTGTAGTAGCATCATCATGGCTTGAGCATGAACCATCATCACCATCAAGTGTGCATGGGGTAGCAACATCACTTGCAACACTTGTGGCATCATTATGAACCTTGTCAAGTGAACTTGTAGTGGATTGATCATCATCATCCTCACTTGACAATGAGGTGGAGCAATTTTCCACAATCATCAAATTGTGGTTATGCTCAACACACTCGTGTCTCCTTCTTGGGCTCATCCTCCTTCTTGAATTTTCCATCATCCCATGTGGAGGAATCACCGAAGGTGTCCTTGATGGAGTCCCATATCTCACGAGCGGTCCCCTTGTAGTTTACTTGCTTCATCAAATCAAAATGTAAAGCATCCAATAGAAAACAACAAGCATTTGCATCAAATTCATAGAGGACTCTTTGAGCTTTGGTTAGAGTTCTATGATCCAAGACATGGGAGAGACCACTAGTGACAACCCACCAAAATTTAGGTCCCTTTGCACGAAAATGATCAAGCATATGATTTTTCCAAAGTGCAAAGTTAGTGCCATTAAAATGTGATTCTCACAACCATCTAGCCCATTAGACGCCATCCTCTCGGGTCGGTGAAGACCACAAATGAGAGACCGGTCTCTGATACCACTTGAAGGGTCGAGATGGCGACTAGAGGGGGGGTTGAATAGTCTTTTCTAAAACTTAATCGCGTCGGCTAACCGATAAAAATGCGGAATTTAAACTAACGGTCTAGCCAAGACTACACCCCACTATATATGTTCACTAGCACCTTGCAAAGATAACAATTAAGCAATAAAGGTGCCGGGCTAGCTAGAGCTCTCCTAAACAATTCTAGGAGCAAGGTTACACAAACCTATGCCACTAGTACTTTAAGTGACAAGGGAGCTCCTACACATGCTAGTAAGCAAAAGCACAAAGCTAACTAAGCTCACTAGCAATGCTCAATAACAAGGCAACCAATGCCTAATTAGAGAGCACAAATACTTAGCTACACAAACTAAGCAATGTGACTAACAAGGTTACTAAAACCAAATTAGCCACGCAAGGGAGCTACTTCTATGCTACACAAGCAAGAAGGTAATTAGCAAGCTACACAAGCTATCTAATTACAAGAGCAACTACACAAGCTTAATATGTATAAAAGTAATTGCAAGCTTGTGTAACGGGGATGCAAACCAACGGGAAGAATAAGGTTGACACGATGATTTTTCTCCTGAGGTTCACGTGTTTGCCAACACGCTAGTCCCCGTTGTGTCGACCGCTCACTTGGTGGTTCGGCGGCTAATTAGCATCACCCGCTAAGCCCGCACGTCGGGCGCCGTAAGAACCTACCCCTTGAGTGAGGGTTGCTCAATGACACGCTTTACTAGAGTTGCTCTTCATGGCTCCCGCGGGGCGAGCACAATGCCCCTCACAAGCACTTCTCCAGAGCGCCGCACAAGCTTCTTGCGCGCTTCGACGAAGACCACCACCAAGCCGTCTAGGAGGTGGCAACCTCCAAGAGTAACAAGCACCACCGGCTTGCAACTCGATCACCTAGTGCCACTCGATGCAACCTCACGATGCAATCGCACTAGAATCGCTCACTCACACAATCGAATGATCACTATCAAGTATATGTGTGATGGAGGGCTCCCAAGCACTCACAAGCATGGACACTAAGTCCCTTGAGGTGCTCCACACCAGCCATGGCCGAGGGCCACTTCTATTTATAGCCCCAAGGGCAAAACTAGCCGTTACCCCTTCATTGGGCAACGGTCGGGCCGACCGGACGCTAGACCTCAGCGTCCGGTCGCCCACAGACGACCACATGTCCTGGTTCCAACGGTCACTTGACCTGACCGGACGCTCCAGCTTCAATTGACCGGACGCTGGACCCTCAGCGTCCGGTCGTTTCCAGTAAGCTCCCGAGCATGACCGGACGCGGCCGGTCGAACGCGATCAGACGCAGCCAGCGTCCGGTCACTCTCCAGCTACTGCATCACCGTACGTCAGCCTGACCGGACGCAGCCTTCCAGCGTCCGGTGCATTCAGATCCAGCGTCCGGTCAGTTGACCGACGCCGGCATCTTCGCGACCAACTTGTTTTCACTTCTAACTTCTTCACCCTTGCACCAATGTGCTAACCACCAAGAATTTGCATCCGGCGCAATAGAAAATAGACATTCCATTTTCCCGAAAGCGCCGAATCATACACCACCCAAACCCATCTCACCCCTACAAACACCACCTCCTTTGTAAATGTGCCAACACCACCAAGTGTACACCACCATGTGTATGTGTGTTAGCATTTTCACAATCATTTCCCAAAGGATGTTAGCCACTCAACTTGCCACGCCACTCGATCCTAGCGACAATGCAAAGTTAGATCACTCGAGTGGCACTAGATGACCGATATGCAAACAAGTTTGCCCCTCTTGATAGTACGGCCATCTATCCTAAACCCGGTCATAAACTTCTCTACACACCTATGACCGGTGAAATGAAATGCCCTAGGTTATACCTTTGCCTTGCGCATTCCATTCCATCTCCTTCAATGTCGATGCAACACATGCACCAACACGATCAACAATGATATGATCCACTTCATATCATCACATGATCATATTGGTTCATCGATCTAGACTCTACTTGCTCTTCACCGTTGCCATCGTCCATTGGCGCCAAGTCTTGCTCAAGCTTCATCGCCACGCGGTCCATCACTCCAAAGCCTTCGACTTGCCCTTCACGCTTGCAACCGGTCCATCAAGCCAAGTCTTGTCTTGATCTTCTCCACCTTGATCACATGACTCAATGTCATGTCTCATGTGCAATAAGCTCCTTCATCATCACATGTGTGAGCTTTGCAACATCTCCAAGCCATTTTCACCTTCATGGCATATGTTGCTCACACACATGTACCTGTGGACTAATCACCTGTGTATCTTACATAAACACAATTAGTCCACCTAGGTTGTCACTCAATTACCAAAACCAAACAAGGACCTTTCATTAGCCCCTAAGGCTGGATCGGATGGACCATCATTGGTCTACTCTGACCCTTCATAGCATACCAAGGGCTTGTGTTGGTCTTTGGCAAAGACACCTATTAGCACCGGCTCTTGGCTGGATGCTGCCTTCACAAGCGTGTCGGCCACCTCATTGAGGCACCTTGGGTTGTGATTGAGTTCGAGGCTATCGAATTTGTCCTTCAGCCGTCGGACTTCTTAGCAGTACGCAGCCATCCTGGTGTCATGATAGCTTGACTCCTTCATGACTTGGTTGACAACCAACTGGGAGTCACCTCGGATGTCAAGGCATCGGATGCCCAACTTGATGGCAATGCGTTGGCCGTGGATGAGCGCTTCATACTTAGCCACATTATTGGATGAGGGGAAATGGAGATGAACCATGTCCCTCATGCGTACCCCGAGGGGCGATACGAAGACCAGGCCCATGCCAGCGCCCTTCTTCATCAGTGATCTATCGAAGTACATCATCTAGTACTCCTGATCGATGACCGCCGATGGTGTTTGGACCTCGGTCCATTCCGTGATGAAGTCAGCCAACACCTAGGACTTGATCGCCGTTTGGGAGGCATACGTAATGCCCTGATCCATCAATTTAAGCGCCCACTTTGTGGTTCTTCCTGTGGTGTCCTGGCTCTGGATGACCTCGCCGAGGGGGAACGACATCACGACCGTCACCGGGTGTGACTCGAAGTAGTGGCGTAGCTTCCTCTTGGTGATGAGGACAGCATATAGGAGCTTCTAGATTTGAGAGTAGCGGGTCTTAGAGTCAGATAGTACCTCGCTGATGAAGTACATAGGGCGTTGCACCATGAGGGCGTGCCCCTCTTCTTCCTGCTCCACTACTAGGGCGGCGCTGACCACTTGCATGGTGGCCGCTATGTATAGTAGAAGGGATTCTCCATCGGGTGGAGGAACTAGGATCAGGGCCTTTGTTAAAAGCAGTTTGACCATGTCAAGTGCCACCTGGGCCTCGGATGTCCACTCAAAGCGGTCGGCTTTCTTCAAGAGTCAATAAAGGGGGAGGCCTCGTTCGTCGAGGTGCGAGATGAATCGGCTGAGTGCGGCGAGGCACCCTATGACTCGCTGAACCCCCTTTATGTTCTGAATCAGGCCCATCCTTGTGATGGCTGAGATTTTCTCTGGGTTCGCTTTGATGCCACGCTTGGAGACGATGAAGCTGAGCAGCATGCCCCTCGAGACCCCCAAAACACACTTCTCGGGATTGAGTTTGATGCCATTCGCTTAGAGTTTTGCAAATGTCTGCTCAAGATCAACAACAAGGTGGTCAGCCTATTTGGACTTGACAATGATGTCATCAACGTAGGCTTCAATGGTCCGCCCGATGAGGTCCCCGAAGCATTTGAGCATACAGCTCTGGTATGTAGCCCCAACGTTCTTTAGACCGAACGACATTGAGACGTAGCAGAATAATCTAAAGGGGTGATGAAAGATGTCGTGAGCTGGTCGAACTCTTTCATCGTAGTCTGATGGTACCTAGAGTACGCATCAAGGAAGCAGAGGGTTTCACACCCTGAGGTAGAGTCGACTATTTGATCTATGCGCGGCAAAGGAAATGGATCATTTGGGCATGCCTTGTTGAGACCCGAATAGTCAACACACATCCTCCATTTCCCACTCTTCTTTTGTACAAGAACAAGATTAGCTAACCACTCTGGGTGGTATACTTCCTTGATGAATCTGGCTGTCGATAGTTTTGCTATCTCCTCACTGATGGCCCTGCGTTTCTCCTCGTTGAAGCGACATAGGCGTTGCTTCACCGGCTTGGAGCTTGGGCTGATTTTTAAGGTATGCTTGGCAACTTCCCTCGGGATGCCTAGCATATCCGAGGGTTTCTATGCAAAGATGCCTCTATTAGCGCGGAGGAAGCCAACGAGCGTGCCTTCCTATTCGGAGGAAAGCGTGGTACCAACACGTACCGTTTTACCCTTGGTGCTCTCGAGGTCTATGAGGACTTCTTTAGAGCCCTCTACCGACTCGAACGACCTGGTTGACTTCTTGGCATCAGGCGCCTCTTCGGTGACCTCCTTCTTGAGGGCAGAGAGCTCCTCGGAGGTGATGATCGCTATGGTGTGACCGTAGCACTCGACCTCGCACTCATAGGCACGCTGGATGGAGGTGCTGACGGTGATGACCCCATGGGGGCCCAACATTTTTAGCTTGAGATATGTATAGTTGGGGATAGCCATGAACTTCGCGTAGCATGGATATCCCAGGATGGCGTGGAAGGTTTTGGGGAACCCAACCACCTCAAAGGTGAGGGTTTCAGTCCAATAATTGAACTAATCCCCGAAGGTAACAGGCAGATCGATCTGCCCAAGTGGCATGGCCTGCTTCTCGGGCACGATGCCATGGAAAGGTGCTCGGGTTGGCCGAAGGTGTGTCTGGTCGATGCCCATCTTGTCGAGCGTCTTGGCGTACATGGTGTTGAGGACGCTGCCCCCCATCCATCAGTACTTTGGTGAGTCGCTTTGGGCCGACGATCGGGTGACCATGAGCGGATATCTCTCTGGGTGTGGGACACTATTCGGATGGTCGGTCCAATTGAAGGTTATGGCAGACTCTGACCACCGGAGGAAGGGAGGTGTGGCCGGTTCGGCCGTGTAGACCTCGCGGCGTGCGACCTTCTAATGACGTTTGGAGTCATAGGCTGCTAATAATCCAAAGATCATAAGGTAGCCATCTAGCATCAGAAAGCCATCGTCCTTCTCCTCAGTGTCGTCCTTGGTGGGGGCAGGGTCCTTTCCATGCTCCCCTTTGTTGGAGCCTTCGGACAAGAATCACCGCATGGGGTTGCAGTCCTTGAGAAGATCCTTAACCGAGAAGGCATGGTTCGGGCATGGACCCTTGAGTAATTTTTTGAAGTGGTTCGGAGTGCCCTCCGTGGGCTTCCGACCACCCTTGCGGTCAGCAGCGGCCACGAGCAAGTCCTCACGCAGTTGCTTCTTGTTCTTCCTTTTGGCAGAACGATTGGAGGTGCCTTCGTCGACGTCCTCGTCCTGCCTTGCCTTGCCCTTGAGATGATTGAAGATCGCTTCGACCGCCTCCTCTCCTAAGGCATGGCTTGTGGCGATGTCCAGAAGTTCCTTGGTGGTTCATGGGCCCTTGCGTCCTAGCTTATGAACTAAATACTTGCAGGTAGTCCTAGACAGGAAGGCTCCTATAACGTCGGCATCAACGACATTAGGAAGCTCATTGCACTATCGGGAGAAGTGCTGGATGTACCCACGGAGGGTCTCTTCGGCCTTCTGACGGTAGTTCTCGAGGTCCTATGGGTTCCCAGGGCGCTTGTATGTGCCCTGGAAGTTCCCCACAAAGATCTCCTTCAGATCCGCCCAACTCTGGATCGCGTTGGATGACTAGTGTTCCAACCATGCTCATGCCAAATCAGCTAAGAACAGTGGGAGGTTGTGGATAATGAAGTCATCATTATCTGCACCACCGGCTTGTTAGGCAAGCCAATAGTCTTCAAGCCAAAGTCCGGGGTTTGTCTCCCAGAGTACTTTGGGATATTGGTAGGTGGTCGGTACCTTGGCGAGAAAGCTGCGTTGAGGATGTGTCGGCTGAAGGCCTGAGGGCTTGGTAGGACGGGGCTCGGGCTCTGGTTCTTGCCACTATTGTAGCGTCCGCCACGATGAGGATGATAGCCGTGGCGGGCTCCTCCTCTCGGGTCACCATAGGTACATCTACGGGCGTCGAGAGTGCTACGTGCGTCACGGTTGCGGCCAAGACGCTGATGTACCAGGACCGCGGCGTGCTTCCTGCCGCCTTGTGGTGCCTGGTGGACTGACGCGTCCCTGGCGGGGCACGCCGAGGTTGTGCGCTGGCTAGCGTCGAGCTCGCATCATCGAGACAGTGAGCTCCCGCCCTGCTGCACCGCCGCACGCTCGAGTAGCTTGTGAATCTCATGGTGGGCCTGATGATCCTTGGGCATCGCGGCCTTTGGGAGGCCATGGAGCAAGGCCATCGCGGTGGCGATGTTCTAGCTCACCCGGGCTAAGCGAGGAAGGGCTTCATCGTCGGTGATGATCCTTCAGTTTACATCATGGGCCATGGCACATGCGCACCCGCCGTCTTCACAGCATTCGATCTCCCGATCGAGCTCCACGCATTCCTGCACAAGCTAGAGTCTGGCTTCCTTGATCTCTCGCTTTCGAGCTTTCAACTGCTCCACCCCCATGCGAGGTGGGGCCGCTGTCTCCCCTTCGGTTTCATCACTGAGGTTGCCTACCGGGGTAGCCTCCTCTGCGGGGATGCTTTCGACATGTCCCTCGGGGGTACTCATCATGAAGCATTCCTAGGAGGGGTGATGGCTCCCCCTGCTGGAGTCAGAGCCAGAGAACGACCTTGGCTCCTTTGTGAGGAGGTTGTGGAGAAATTCCATGATGTGTTCGATCACCCCCACGAACTCGTTGTTCGTGGGCGGTAGGACCGTGCATCGTGCCACAAGGTGGCTAACGGTCGCTGCAGCGTTACGGAGACCAAACAGAAACACTATCGGGGTGCTCCATATGTGGTGTTCCAGAGAGAGGGACCCTCCTCTAGAAAATCATGCCATGTCATTGGCATCGAAAAGGGTGAGGCGGCGCTGGTCCTCTCTAGACTGCTAGGGTCCAAGGGAGACATCGAGCTAGCGCTCAAGCCTCTCATGGTTGAGGCCGATGGAGGGGAAAGATTGGATGGCGGCGTGAGCCAATGCCAACTCTCCTCCCACCGTGATGATGAAGTCTAGGTTCCTAAAGCGCACGTGTGCGTCTAGGACCTAGCTGATACCGTGGCTAGCCATCCGTGGCCTGATGTTTATCGTCGGAACATGCAAAGTCTCCCTACCTAGCGCGCCAACTATCGGTGTTTCGAGTAAACACCAACTAGTAAATTTGTATTTGTTGCACGTTAGTCCCGGATGGTGTGCTAGAAGACACAAGGTTTATACTGGTTCGGGCAGAATGTCCCTATGTCTAGTCTGCTACTGCTGCTGCTCGTGTTATTAGCACAGAAAAGGTTTGTAGCAGGGGGTACAAACAGTCGAGAGAGGGATAGGTCCCAAGTCTCTGATAGAAGGGTCGAACGGGTACTGAGAGCTCGATTGCTGCTCAGTTGTGGGTAATGTAGTGCATGGTGAGTCTAATTAATCCATCCCCTTAGTGGGGTGCCCTGCCTTTCCTTTTATAGGTCAAGGGGGAGCAGGGGTTATAGATGGGAGAAAGAAAAAGAACCAGAGGCCAAGAAGGTCCTTCAAAGGTGCCGGGTCTTCCTTTTTCTCTGAGCCAGCCCCGCTGACATGGCAGACGGTGCCAGGGATAGCACGCTTGCTGATCTCGATAGGGCCGTGCTCTGGCTTCGTTCAGCAAGTGGTCACGTCCCATCCTGCCCCGGCGGGCGGCGTGGTGCACCAGGGTGCCGAGCCATGACCCTACGGGGAGCAGACGAGGAAGTGACCATACGTCCATTACTATAGATGAGGTGTGTTCCCTCCTGGATCGTGGTGGTTGTCGTATGCTTGTGTCAGGATCTGCGTCCGAGGGCTTATGGCGCCGCCCACAACACT
This sequence comes from Miscanthus floridulus, assembly GCF_019320115.1. Taxonomy (NCBI): domain Eukaryota; kingdom Viridiplantae; phylum Streptophyta; class Magnoliopsida; order Poales; family Poaceae; genus Miscanthus; species Miscanthus floridulus. Next base: position 23,514,368 of record NC_089583.1, on the reverse strand, counting down.
GTAAGACAAAAGTCGGCACCTACAATACTGTTCGGACTATGTCATGCCTGGAAGGGCTTAAAGCGCCCGTCCCGTCATATCCTGACGATACTTCCCCGCAGGCGTGCAGGGCATGGTCCTCGGTACTGCGGTTGACTTGAGTGTCCTGTCTTACCCTGTGCTCGTCATTATGAAGGAGCAGGGTGCAGACGTTGGGCGAGGCGGAGCCTGCCTCGGGATGTCAGGCGAGGCGGAGCCAGCCCTCGTACGTCGGGCGAGGCGGAGCCAGCCCTCGTACGTCGGACGAGGTGGAGCCTGCCCTCGGACGTCGGGCGAGATGGGGCCTGCCCTCGGACATCGGGCGAGGCGGGGCCTGCCCGAGACATCAGGCGAGGCAGAGCCAGCCCTCGGCCATCGGGCGAGGTGGAGTCTAGCCCTCGGGGGTCGGGCGAGGCGGAGCCAGCCCTCAGCCGTCGGGTGAGGTGGAGTCTGCCCCCAGACGTCGGGCGAGGCGGAGTCCAGCCCTCGGAGGTCGGGCGAGGCGGAGCCAACCCTTTGGGGCCGGGCGAGGCGCAGCTAACCTTCGGTCGTATGGGCAAGAAGTGCAGTTGCATTCTTACCTGTTCGGAAGCATCAACGTTTATTGGTTATTAGCTCCTCCTCTTTGGTACCCCAGTATTCGGTCTCTGGCAAAAATATTATAATTTTGTTTTTCCATTCTCATCGCCTTTCTATCCTTATAATTTTCCCCATCATTTGCCAAACTGGAAGCTGATCTTGTGGTAGTATCATTTTTGTGGCCACGAAGCTGATCTTGTGAGAAGCTGGGAGCTAGCTGATCTTGTGGGAAGCTGGGAGCCGGCGTGGATTTTCTCTCCAGGGACTTGGTTTTCAGTGGCGGAGCCAGAGCTGAAAGGAAGAGGGGGCCGGGCTTCATAGCGCATCCGTCTAAAATTTCTGTCTGTTTCTTTGGCTAAGACATCGGCGTCAGAAGCTAGGTAACTTTTTTCACGCTGTCATGTTGGCTCTGTTGCTCAGCTATAAAATCAAGTGTAAGAAAATAACTACTCCTTTGAAATATGCATGTAGCCATGCGACTGTGCAGCAAGTAATATGCATGCAGTTTCATAGAGTCATAGCTATCCTTTGAAAAATTACCAACGACAAGGGGGGCCGGAGCCCAGGATGGCCCCAACGTGGCTCCGCCCGTGTTGGTTTTCTTCAGGTAGCGAAGCTCATCACCGCTGGGGAGGATTGAGGATTAGCTGGAAGCGGGGTGTGCGCCAGATTCTGGTGACGACTTTTCGGTTTTCTCGTGAGAACGCATGTGGAGCTGTGTACCAGATTCTGGTGATGGTTTTCGGTTTTCTTGAGAGACTGCGTACTAAATTCTCGGGAAGCTGCAGAAGCAGGAAGCTACGTTAGGTGCGTGTTTAGTTCACGAATTTTGAAAATTTGGCTACTGTAGCACTTTCGTTTTTATTTGGTAATTAGTATTCAGTCATGGACTAATTAGGCTCAAAACGTTCGTCTCGCAATTTCCAACTAAACTGTGCAATTAGTTCTTTTTCGTCTACATTTAATGCTTTATGCACGTATCGTAAGATTCGATGTGATGGCTACTGTAGCACTTTTTGAAAAACTTTATGGGAACTAAACAAGGGCCAGGCCTTCTGCAATGTGTCGCTTGAGTGATGCCAGAAGAGGGAAAAGCTGAACTGTCAGTGGTTTCAGGAAAACGGAGAGCGAAGCACGTACTTGCGCTGGTTCCAAACCGATGCCTAGAAAAAAATAGTATTTTATCTACCACCCATTTACCTCAGCTGGCTCACATCAACTATGCATGGCCTGTTTCTTCTATTTTTTTTTTTGTACTTCCCTATTCTCTCGCTTGTGGGACCCATGAAGTGATGTTCCCTGTAGGCACACACTGTGTCCTGTGAGGAGCGACGCCAGAACTTGGACATGGGGCCTTCTTTTTTGTTGGCACTATTGCAACACTGGGACGGCCTTATGTACCTTCCAGGCTTCCACCTTTTAGTTTTCTATTCCGCGAAGATTGTATGCTGAAGCTGCCGACGCAGCCTGGCCGGCGAAGCTCAGATCGACATGGCCCAAGGTAGGCTGCCGGCCCAATTTGGTGCTCGCCAAGATAAGTAATCATCTGCACAAAATCAAATATAAATATTCTTTCGTCGCAAAAAAAAGTACGGTTGTTTTTGAACTAGAGATCTTACCTTCCGCCCCGTTAAGGCCTTCAACTCCCCATTGCTAGTGTTTTCGAGTTGTGTTTAACTTGGCATCTCTTTTTTCCAAACATATGTCTGTGAATTATTTCTTTTTGAACCAAAAGTTAATCTCTCGTTTTCCTTATTCCTTTATGTGAAGCTATTTCTTTTCGATTTTTATCATAATATACACCTATATATATGGAGGCAACTAGAAAGCATTGATTGTTGTAAGGGCTGATCTTACCATTTTATAGCCCTTCGATCGTGTCAACTTGCTGTAATCTTACCATCCAAACCTTCTTTCCATGCCCCACTCAAACTTCATTCTGTTCTTATGCATGCAAGACCTTTATTACCTCTGCTACCTTATCACCTCCCCAATGCATGCACAAATATGAGTATCTATAACTATCTCTCTTATAAAAGAAAACTCCACTATTTTCAATCTTTATATGCAAACTATCCATGTGTGATACCTCACTAAGTGTCATATCATCACACAATAATAAATTCTACATCACCATCCACTAAGTGCAGTTACTATTTTCAATCTATCAAATATAAACCTACAAGAAATCCATGCTATACTATTTGTTTATTTGGCCACCATATCCTCTTATAATTTGATCATTGATATTCTATGAGCATTTTGTTTGGTTCTTCCATGAGCTTGTCCAGTTTTTTTACAACATATATATCTCATTCATGAAATAATGTGATAGAAAATGCATCGAGGGAGATGGTTATGAGACCCATGTGAGTTTAACAGTAGTAGTAACCTAACCTTTTTGATTGGAGATCCCACGACTAAGGACTTGGGAAGAACAAGCTACTGGTAAATTGAGGAGAGTAATCTATAACTCTCTCTAAGTGAAGATGAAATACTCTCAAAGCTATGAAGCATTGTAAGGCAGGTTGTGAATGCCTCAGTGTGTTCTATTGGCTTTAACAAGCGAAAGTGTTATTGTACACAACATTCTTGAAAGAACATACCTAACGAGCCCGACTATAAAACATCGCAGTCTACGAGACTTGGTGATCTCTACTCTCTAGTAAGCTCATGTAGAGACTAGGGAGTATGACATATATGATCGACCCGTGAGGAAGGCTACTGGCAGCCATGTACTAGTTTGACTTTGAGTGAAACTCGTTCGTACAAAACTTGCAATTCAAAGCATAGTCCATTGTTCAAGTTGTGGATGGGTGTAGCTTGAAGCTCTAGGTGGAAGTTCAAATTAACAGTCTGTGCTGAGACACTAGTATATCAAACAGTGGCTGAATAGGCAAATCTCTAAATGGGCATTTTAGATCTGGTGGGGATTGTTAGAATATATGGGCTTGGCCCAAATAAGAAATTATAAATTTCTAGAGAAATCCAAAAGGCCCATTCATATGTGCAAGAGTGGGAGTGAAAATTCTTTAGTCCAATGTACCTTTGTTTGTGGAAGTGAAGGTAGCCATGCTTAAATATGGAAGCCCTCTCCACTTCCTCAAGTCTAGTGTGAGGAGGACAAAGGAAGTCCACATGTGCTTGCTCTCTCACCTTGCCTCGCCGGGGCGGGGCGAAGGGCGCGGGCGCGACACCTACGTGAATGGTTCGCTGAAATCTGGCTCCTCGCCTTGCGGGGGCCTAGTCTTTTTTTTGTAGTTTGTAACACCCTAAAATTTACTCCTTTTTAAAAAAGATGAAAAATGATTTGAATTTGCATTTTGTGCCATGAAATATAGGAAAATAAAAATTTTCATTAAATTAAAAGTTATCATAAGGTAGCAACATGTTTGTACATACATGCTGCTGCATTGGAGTTTTTGTGCTGAGTGGTTTGATTCAAAATTCAAAAGGAATTAAAAAATTCATTTAAAAAATGCTTTGGAATAAAAGAAAAGGAAAAAACTCTCCCTCTCTCTTTTGGCCCGTGGCCGCAGGCAGCCCAGTAGGCTGGCCCATCTGCTCTCTTTCCCCGCCAGCCTTTTTCCCCTCCCCCTCACCTCCGCTCTCGGCCCGCTCCCATCTTCCCTGTGGCCTGCTCCATCTTTCTAGTCCACGCAGCCCAGCTTCACCGCCTGGCCTAGCAGCGCCTGCACAGCCACGTCGCCCGCGCCGCTTCCCCTCTCTTCTGCGCCTCTCTTGTCGCTAACTTGTGGGACCTGCCTGCCAGCGTTCTCCCCATCTTCTACCTTGCACCGTGTCCGCGCCGGACTCCGCCGTTGCGAGAGTCCGCTGCCGCCATGACACCGCCCGTTGGCATACGCCCCAAACCTCCCCGCCTCTTAAACAGCAGCGCCACACCGTGCCGCCTCCCTACCAAGCTCTAGAGCATTCCGCATCCACCGAGTTGCCGCGCCGCCGTCCGTCATCCACCCTATCGAGCCGCGCGACGCCTCCCTTCGCTCTGCGCCACTATAAGTTGCCTAGTTGGGTTCGCCATCGTCTCCTCTTGCTCCCCATGCTTTTTCCATGACCAATGAAGGTCCGAGTAGTCGATTCGATGAGTTCTGGCGAAGTGGTCACCGCTAGCCATGGCACCACCGCCTCCTATCTCTGTTTCGGCCAGCTGACCCCTTACTCACTCCCTCCTATCTAATCTCCATCGTTCATCTCAGATCTAGCGGCCGAGATCGGCCGATAGCCCTTCGTCATGGTGTTTTTGCATAAGAGCCCCTGTAGTTTCATGAAATAGAACCCGCAGTCCAAGGCGTACTTCCAGAATATGTTTTCTTTTTCTAGAAAGCGTAGATTCCCTCTGTTAGATTCAAAATACAGTTTCATCTATTTACAATTTTGCCACTATTTTCTTTAGGCCGTAACTTCTTTGTTTTAACTCTGATTTGATCTGTTCAAGTTGCGTTAGATTCGTAATTGCGTAATCTACATGTTCATCCTACAGTTAAATATATTTTCAACTTTTGAAATTCGAGGTTAGATTGAATCTATTATTTTATTAAAGGAAATCTTGTTTAATTCATAACTTCTTTGTTATAGCTCCGATTAGAGTGCTTTTCGCGCCTGTGTGATCGTAGTAACATGTAAAAAATGTTTAAAACCTTTTTACTTGTTGTTTATTATGTTTAGTGTACTATTCTAATTTAGTTCTATTGTTTCCTTCGTGTATGATTGCATGGATGGTTGTGTGGTGCTTTATGATCTTGTTCAGTCGGTGAACTTTATGTCTTGATCAAGAAGAAGTTCCTTTGAAGCTTTGGACTAGAAGAAGGATAAGAGTTTAAGACAAGTATAGCATGGGATTATCCTTGTTACCTATTCACCATTAATCACTTATCATACTGCATGTGTCTAACTTGATTACCACTAAGGATTCCCTAGTACTTTGTTGCCTTGTACCTTGATACCTATGGGGTATTGCATTGGGTAGTATGATGCTAGTGCTCAATTAAAGACCATGATCTTGTAACTTGACTAATGATATATGCAATAAACACTAAAAGATGTTTTTAGCAACATGGAACAAGGGGGCTAGAGCATTGGGCTATTTTATGGTGCTCTAGATTCCTCTCTCTAAGGACTCATCTGTAAGTGATCATCCGGGACTTACAGTACAACTATGGGAGCCACATGGCTCTGGCTTTAGTTAAGTAGGAGGACCTTTTCTAGCTTGTTAGTGGTTACCTTCATGGCGCAAAAGGGGCTTGCCGAGTCAGGTATAGGACAGCCTCTACTCTTATGTGTATAGCCGTGAATGAATTGTGCCATTCGAAAGGGGGGGGGTTTCCTATATCTACTTGCCAATTGGAAATCTAGTGGCCCTAACTTGTTAGATGAACCTTTGAAAGGCTACATAATGAACCCTGCCGACCTTCCTTAGTAGTGGGTCAAGAGGCTGATCACCTCGGGCAAAAGGGTAAATCATGACTCACAGTGAAAGTGTACAACCTCTATAGAGTATAAACTGTTATAACAGCCGTGCTCACGGGCATGACCGGCTTTGGAACCCTTATGGAATAGATGATGAACACTGGTGATACTGATGATAAAGATGCTCATTAATGGTTAATTGTTTATGCTATTCATTATTCATGTTTACCTGATCATGTGTTTACATGGGCTTGTGAATAAACTTGTTGCCACTCAATTGCTAAAAGATGACTCACTAAAAGCTAATTATAGTTAAACCAGTGTCAACCTTTTGAACCTTATGAACCCCATGTTATATTTGTTGAGTACGACATGTACTTACGCTTACTTTACTTTTCAAATATTTGGATAAAAATACCGGATGAGTACCAGATTGCTAGAGTTTAGAGGAATTAGGCTTGTGATCAACCAATCAGTTGTCCCTGTGGATTAGAGTCTTCACCCGAAGATCAGAGTTGTCTTTCCGCGATTTAAGGTTGTATCCTTTATACTAAGTATGTTATATATTGAGCATTGTCTTTCGATATTACCCTTATTTGTAGCTATATGTGAGATTTGACTTTCTGGCTCACATATGGTGCGTATTTGGTTTTGTTCTTAAAATCGGGTGCTACAAAGTGGTATCAGAGCAATGCTGACTATAGGACATAAACCTAGTAGAAACTAGTCGTTCTAAGGTTTAGAGGTTGCTACAAAAACCCTTGCTCTATGAACGTTAATATTTTCTTCTCTACCATATCTCTACCCTTACTATTCATCTCTACCTTGATGCTTATTTTGAAGTCTTTGTTCTTATCTTCACTCTTTGATTTGATACGCTTTTAGAACTATTCCTCACCACCTTCTTGTGTAATCTAAAGATGAGTCTTAGGATTGCTACCCCTAGTATAATGAGGGCGACACTATCACAAGTTAAGTCAATGATTGAGTTGTGCACCTTTATTGCTTTGTTGAATTGCCATTATGCTTATGCTTGTTTTGAATCTTTGTAATGATTGCAATAATCTTGTTGGGCATTTCCATAATTTCATTTAGTTTATAGGCCTCAGGTATAAGGATTAATAAAATAAATAGTCAGGTTTTGGTTATTTCCTGTTTTCTCTATCCTGCCTTTCGAAGCAACCTGTCTTTATCGGCTTATATCTCTGTTTTTGGACTAGCAAAAATCATAGAAAAATTATGTACAATAGTAGACTTCAACATTTTTCTCTGACTGCAAGAATCATTCTGATAGCTATTATGGATTGGGAGTTATGAAAATCACAAGGCGATACATCGATGTTGTCTGAAGCCTAGAACAGTTTCTGTTGTGCACTGTGTTCGACCACTTTAACTACATAATCTGGCAAAGTGTTCTACATAAAAGTTGTAGGGAATTTTATAAGTTTTCTAATGGTATAAGCTATAACTTCATTAGATTAACATAATGAGAGTTACAACTGTTTTACTGCACTGCTATTTTTCTGCTTGCGAGGAATTTCAGATTTCTTGTCCCTGCCCATACACGAGAGAATCATTGGGACGTCTGAATGTCTTGATACTAGTTAGCTCATTGGGAAGAAGGTGCAAGCTGTCCTTTTTGTGTCCCCTAGTTGATCTTTTCTTAAGGGGGTAGCCAATTTGAAGAATTTACAAGATGAAGTTTCATACGTTCTAGTTGTTCATTTGGAAGTATCGGTTGCTACCAGGAGAAGTGCTTCGCATGATGACCAAAGGAATCCTTCCAATTCTAATCCACCGCCACCTAATCCCCCATCTATAGAGCAAGCTTTGATGACACAGACTCAGTTATTATAGACTATTGCTCAGAGTGTGTTGAACAACCCACATCAAGCACCACCTATTGACAAGCGAGGTGAATTTATGAAGGGACACCCACCGACATTCTCTCATACAAGTGAACCACTAGAAGCTGATGACTGGCATAGTGAAAGTGCAATCAAGCCCTAATTGTGAGTTTTGGTGATAATGACCATGCAATTAGAGAACTAATGAGATTTATCGAGATGACAAGTAGGGAATTCATGTTCGAGGATGCTACACAAAACGGAGGAGCCCCCAATTACAAATGTAGATGGCTTCAAACTCAAAGGAGGTTTAAATTATTTTATATTTTGAATTTGAGTATAGGAAAAACAGTACTATAAAGGGGGACACAATGATTAAGCTAATATGTGCTACCAAGTACTCAAACATACACATGCATCCACATATTCACAGCCAAGATAGTCTACACTTCACTCTTACCCTTGCTATCTTGCATGGTGCGGCACTACCGCACTTGAAGAGAGGCACTGCCGTAGTGTGGCACTACCGCACTTAAGCCACGACACTACCACGACTTAAGTGACTATTGGGGCTGAGGGGGTATTTATACCCATCCTCTTCCTCCCCAACGTCTGGCTTCTACCTCCTACTCATTCTAGCATGCCCAAATAGAAAAGGAGCCCTCTCTCTCCCTCCATTGTTGACCTTGAGTCCCCAAGCAAATACATTGATTTCCCTATCAATTCTTAAGAGAAAAGGGTCCAAAACTCGATTAGAGAGCAGCTCCATTGATTCCCCAACTCAAAAGAGCAATTAGTTCACGTTTTGGTCAGTGGTTTTGTTTGTTACTCTTGGAGCTTGGCTCCTAGCCAGCTAGATCGTCGCTCGTGGAGCTTGCCAACTTGTGTGGCAACCCCAAGAGGTTTGTAACCATCTCTTAAAGCTAGTATACTCACCCCTCATCTCAAGAGTTAAGTCTCTTGACTTGAGAATGAGGAAGGGTTGAAAAGCCCTAAGCCTTAGTGGCTAACCTCAATAATGTGGAGGTAGGCAAGGCTCGGTGGCGAGCCAAACCACGGGATAAATCATTGTGTCACTTGTGCTTGATTTACATTACTTGTATTTCATATTGTTGGTTGAGGTGATTTCTATGGTTTCTAGTCGATATACTTGTGTGTGGTGTTTCTACTCATTCTAGCTCTGGATCCATGACTATAATACCTTCAATAAGCTAAGAAATTTCTCCGATCTAAATTTCCATTCACTGATTTTGAACTATGACTCGAAGTTGTCTGCAGGTGAAGTAGTGACGCTATTCTGGTTCGGCAGTGCCACCCTCCAGAGCGGCAGTGCCGTAGGGTGAATTTGATAAAATTTTGAGTATTTGTTTTTATAGGCCAATTCACCCCCCTCTAGGCCAACTAGAGATCTTACAAGTAGTATCAAAGTAGGTTACCTCATATATGCTTCACCGCATGAGGTATGGAGGCCAAAGGAGGAACTAGTAGCATGAAGCGGGTGGATGTCGACATGGACAACAGCGAATTGAGCGCGTTGACAGCAAGCAACACCACACTACCACATCTTGAGGCTACCGATGTTGAAAGAGCTCTCAATGATAATGAGAAGAAGAAAGAAGGAGGCAAGAAAGCTAAAAAGAGAAGCAAGAGAGAAGAAGGAGGCGCAACGGTTAGAGGAGAAGAAGTAAAGGAAAGAAGAAAGAAGGCTTAAGAGAGAAGCAAGAAGAAAAAGAAGAGAAGCTAGGAAGAAGGAAGAAGAAGAGAAGGCAACAAGTGCATCATCAAGCATATCAAGTAGTTCCAAAGATGGAGATGATGATGAGTCACACCAAGTGTCGGAGGGGAACATGAAGGAGAAGAAAGGAAAGGGCAAGGCAAACAACAACAAATATGCCGCCGTATTCTTTAACTACTCTTCTATTCCTATGACTAACCATGATCGGAGGTCTTTCATCAATGTGTCCATGGGCAAGTTACCTTATTTCAATGGGACTAACTTTGCCAAGTGGAAGCACTTGATGAGAGCCTATCTTATAGGTCTTCACCCTGGCATTTAGGAGATTGTTTGCAATGGATTTGAGCCACCAGTTGATCCTAAGAACTCAACACTAGAAGAGATGAGAATTATTCGCCTCAATGGTCAAGCCACAAGTGTGTTGCTTAGTGCCTTGGATGGTGATGAGTACAACAGAGTGATTGGAGTTGATGTTGCCAAGCAAATATGGGACACTTTGCACCTAGCACATGAAGGGGTTGACAAAGTGAGAAAGGCAAGAATTGACTTGTTGATGTCAAAGCTCAACCGGTTTGTATCTTGGATGGAGAGGGGCCACAAGAGATGTTTGATAGGTTGATGACGATGGTGGGTAAGATTAGAGGCTATGGTTGTGATGAGCTAGATGATCATAAAGTTATCAAGATTATGTTGGAAGCTTATTCACCTAGAAATGAGACCATAGTCACTCTAATTAGAGACAAGAAGAAGTTTGAGCACTTCACATCAAATGATGTACTTGGGTGGATCTTGACCTTTGAAATGCAAAGAGAAGAAGCAAATGAGAGGAAGAAGCTTGGAGAATTGCAAGCAAAGTTAGAGGGCACCAAGATCAAAGATGTAGCTCTCAAGGCCAACAAATCAAGCAAGCAAGGCTCTACAAGCATGTCCAAGATCAACCAACAAGGTTCAACTAGCAAGCCTAAAGCAAGCAAGCAAATTCAAGAAAGAGTAGAGACCACATCATCTTCAAGTGAAAAGTGAAATTGATGATGATGAATATGAGAAAGTTGATGATGTTGCTCTCTTTACGAAGAGGTATAACAAGGGGCTAAAGAAGCAAAGCTACAAGGCAGTGAAGAGAAGCTTTCCAAACAAGAAAAAGAGGACATGCTACAATTGTGGATGCACTGATCACTTCATTGCCAAGTGTCCATATGAGATCAAGGACAACAAATACCAGAAGGACAAGAAAGAGGAGAAGGCCAACCGTAAAAAGAGCAAGAAGTACATGTGAGAGGCTCATATTGGGCATGAATGGGACTCAACTAAAGAGAGCACAAGCGAAGAGGATGAGAAGGTTGCAACTATTGCTATTCACAAGTCATCCCCTACACCAAGGCTCTTCAACGACATGTCCGATGATGACTACTACTCCCATCACATTTGTCTCATGGCAAAGGGTGAGAAGGTAAAATCTAAATCGAAGGCCAAATCTCCTCCACCTGCTAGAGATATCTTTACTAGTGATATTAGTGATAGCTCTAGTGATGATGAATCTAGTAATGAAGAAATAAACATGATAACTAAAAATTTGGATGGAAAGACTAAATTATTCATCACTAAGCTAATGGAGGATTTGGAGAGTGTCCAAGCCGAGCTAGAATTTAGAGAAGAGACTCTTATCCAATAAGAGGATCTCTACATTGCTAGCAAAGAAGCTCTTCATTAGCGAGAAGTGAGGTGTAATCCTTGTGCAAGGCTTTGACCAAAGAGCAAGAGGACCATGCTATTACAAAGAAAGCAAATAAAGCTCTCAAGAAAAAGTATTGTGACTTGGAAGAAAAGCACAAAGAATTTGAGATGCAATATAGCATTCTTTGGGATAGCAACTCACATCTCCCTAAGGCAAAGGAAACCTCTACTCCCTCTACTAGTCAAGGTTGTGGAAAATGTTTTAATCTTGATTTGAATGCCTATTCCACTAACCTTGGAAACATGGAGGCTATGAGAAAGAAAATTGCTAGGCTCAATGAAGTCATTGGAAAAGGGTAGATAGGTAAGACCTAATCCAATGACAAGAAGAATGATGAATTAAACAGGCCATAATTCAAGCAAGGAAGGCATCCTTTAATCAAGCATGGGCTTGGACACACAAAAGGAGCCATGACAAATAGAAGAAGGATAGTGAATGGCTATGAGTGTGTGCAGTTTGAAAGGAAGGGCAAAATTGGTACAGATCAACCTACACAGATCATGGTAGTGCTGCATCCCCGAGCAGCAGTGTTGCACAACGGTAATGCCGTGGTGAAGGGCGATAGTGCCACACCCCGCAAAAATGGTAAGGCTATCAATTCTGCTCCTGGTCAAACTAAGTCCAAGAAGAAGGTGTACTAGGAGAAATAGGTTTTCTAGGAGCCTAAGGAATCAGTGTGGGCCACCAAAAATAAGTATGCATATCAACCGAAGACCTAAGCACCTCGACAAAGCTTAACATCATGCTTTGTTTTGAGGAACAACAATAGGGGGAAAGTGGTTGCAAAATATGTTGGAAAAGAAACCAACATATATAGGAATACTTCCATTTGGGTTCCTAAGATTCTTGTGACTAACATGCAAGGCCCCAAGTCAAATTGGGGACCTAAATCTTGCAACTAAACTTGTTTTGTAGGTATACTCCTTCGGTGGATCAAGTTGGGTGCTTGATAGTGGATGTACAAATCATATGACCGGAGAAAGGAGTATGTTCTCATCATATTCCCTGCTGACGCACTCAAATGAAAATATTATCTTTGGAGACAATTCAAAGGGGATGTGATTAGTCTCAGTAAAGTTGCTATAACCCTTGAGCATTTAATTACAAATGTATTACATGTTGATTTGTTAAGTCACAACTTGTTGTCCGTTTCTCAATTGTGTGAGATGGGCTACAATTGTGTCTTTACGGATAAGGGTGTGGAAGTCTTTAGAAGGGAGGATTCCTCTATTGTCTTTATAGGTCGATTAAAGAACAAGCTTTACTTAGTTGATTTCAACAAAAGTAAAGCTAAGCTTAAGATTTGTTTAGTGCCAAAATCTAGCATGTGTTGGCTTTGGCATCGCCGACTAGCCCATGTTGGGATGAGGAACTTAGCCAAACTTCTAAAAGATGAACACATCCTTAGACTAACAAATGTTCACTTTGAGAAAGATAGGATTTGTAGCGCTTGTCAAGCCGGAAAGCAAGTTGGCATACCTCACCCACCAAAGAGCATCATGACCACCAAGCAACCATTGGATCTAATACATATGGATCTCTTTGGACCGGTCGCATACCTAAGTATTGGGGGGTAACAAATATGGTCTTGTTATTGTTGATGACTATTCCCATTTCACTTAGGTATTTTTCTTGCATGACAAGTGCCAAGTTCAAGAGAAGGTGAAGATATTTGTTAGAAGAGCTCAAAAGGAGTTCGGTCTTCCCATTAAGAAAGTGAGAAGCAACAATAAGACCAAATTCAAGAATACTCTAGTTGAGGAGTTTCTTGATGAAAAGGGCATCAAGCATGAGTTTTCAACTCCATACATCCCTCAACAAAATGGTGTAGTTGAGAGGAAGAACCGTACACTCATTGACATAGCAAGGACAATGCTAGATGAGTACAAGACGCCAAACATCTTTTGGTGTGATGCCGTCAACACCGCTTACCATGCCATCAACCGCCTCTACCTACACAAGAAATTGAAGAAAACTTCGTATGAGCTTCTAACCGATAACAAGCCTAAGATGTCTTACTTTAGAGTGTTTGGGTGCAAGTGTTTCATACTTAACAAGAAATCCAAAATCTCTAAGTTTGCACCTAAAGTTGATGAAGGTTTTCTTCTTGGTTATGGATCAAATGAGCATGCCTACCGTGTCTTCAACAAAACCCAAAACCTCTAGGAGAGTTGAGATTATGGTAGATGTGACATTTAATGAATCTAACGGCTCTCAAGTAGAGCAAGTTGACTCAAGTGTTGTAGGAAAGGAGGATCCACCATGTGAAGCAATCAAGCAATTGGCTATTGGTAATATTAGACCACAACAAGAAGAAGTCACTAAAGTGGAGGTTCCTCAAGCTGCTGCTACACCTATTTCCATCGACGTACCTGATGCTACACTACAACAAGCATCTGCTACAACTCCAGAGCGCGGTAGTACTACACTTGAGGGTGGCAGTGCCGCACCCACATAGTTAGCAGCAGCTGATTCGACTCTAGCTCGAGGACAAAACCTACAACCCATATTTGAGCAAGATGATGATGAAGATCCAGAATATGAACAAGAGGTCACTGAGCATCCAAGGCTAAGGCAAACAATTCAATGGGATCATCCCATTTACAACATCCTTGGAAGTCTTCGAAAGGGGGTAGCAACTCATTCACATTTAGCAAACTTTTGCCAATTTTACTCATTTGTTTCCTCTTTGGAGCCTCTTAAGGTAGAACAAGCACTTGGAGACCCGGATTGGGTGATGGCCATGCAAGAAGAGCTAAATAACTTTGAAAGAAGCCAAGTGTGGTCTTCCGCAACAAGCAAGATGAGAATGGAGTTGTGACAAGGAACAAGGCAAGGTTGGTTGCTCAAGGTTTCACTCAAGTAGAGGGCTTGGACTTTGAAGAAACATATGCACCAGTGGCAAGACTTGAAGCAATTCAAATGCTTCTAGCCTATGCCGCTCATCACAACTTCAAGCTATATCAAATGAATGTGAAGAGTGCATTTCTCAATGGCCCTATTCAAAAACTTGTCTATGTTGAGCAACCACCGGGCTTTGAAGATCACAAGTTTCCCAACTATGTCTACAAAACTTCAAAAGGTGCTCTATGGGCTTAAGCAAGCACCAAGAGCATGGTATGAATGCCTTAAGCAATTCTTGTTTAAATAATGCTTTGAAATAGGCAAAGCCGATCCTACCCTTTTCACTCACAAAGTTGGTAAAGATATATTTGTGTGCCAAATATATGTTGATGATATAATATTTGGTAGTACTAATCATTCTTTTTGTTAGGAATTTAGTAGGATCATGACTAAGAGATTTAATATGTCAATGATGGGTGAATTGAAGTCTTCCTTGGATTTCAAATCAAGCAAGTGAAGGATGAAACTTTCATTAGCCAAACGAAGTACACCCATGATATGCTCAAGAAGTTTGGTATGGTGAATTCCAAGCCTATCAAAACTCCCATGCCAACCAATGAACATCTAGATCTCAATGAATAAGGGAAAGCTATGGATACTAAGGTATATCGCTCCATGATCGGCTCTCTACTTTATTTATGCGCATCTAGGCCTGATATTATGCTTAGTGTGTGCATGTGTGCTAGATTTCAAGCTAACCTGAAAGAGTGTCACTAGGTGGCCGTTAAGGAAATTTTGTGATATTTAGTACACACTCCTAACATTGGCTTGTGGTATCCTAAGGGCTCTAAGTTTGATCTACTTGGGTATTTGGATTCTGATTATGCCGGTTGCAAAGTAGATCAAAAAAGCACCTCAGGGACATGTCAATTCCTTGGATGGTCCCTAGTGTCTTGGAGTTCTAAGAAGCAAAATTGTGTAGCTCTTTCCACCACCGAGGCCGAGTATGTTGTAGCTAGTGCATGTTGTGCTCAATTACTTTGGATGAGGCAAACCCTTCAAGATTTCGGAAGTCACTTCACTAAATTCCCACTCTTGTGTGACAATGAAAGTGCCATAAAGTTAGCCAACAATCCCGTAAGCCACTCAAGAACTAAGCACATAGACATCTGACATTATTTCTTGAGAGACCATGAAGCCAAAGGAGATATCGAAATTCGCTATGTGAGCACCGAAAAACAACTAGCCGATATCTTCACTAAGCCTCTTGATGAGTCAAGGTTTTGTGCTTTGCGTAGTGAGCTAAATATACTTGATTTTCGTAATGTGGTTTGAAATTTAGCATGCCCTTGATTGATCAACTAGTATCTAGGCAAAAGAGGTGCAAAATTTTTACATTGTTCTTCAAAATGGTTTGGAAAAAGCAACCTATGTATCATGATCATGGTATGTATTGTTCATCTGTTGCTGGTCATGATATATAAGTGATATATGTCCATATCCTATGTAGAGTGAGTCTCTTAGATAGTAGCTAACTCCTACTATTTTGGAGAGTGCGGTAGTGTCGGGCTAGGGGTGCGGTAGTGCCCACACTTTGAATCTCTATTAAGATTCGGCCCACAACGGTTTTACTGAGGGGTCCATCTACCTTATCTCTTTATCGAGGCCCGTGGTAATTCCCTCTCTCCCTCATTCTCACCCAACGCTAATGCCCGCACCTTCTCTTCCTCTCGTGCCCATGCGTCGCCATCGCCTGGCCACGTACTGCCGGTCTCTGGCAATGCCGTGGTGGTTGCCAACCATCTTCCAATGCCGCCAGTGACTGCTGCTACTCTTGGACCGAGCAATTGATCTTCTTCCTTCTCCAATCCTCATTTAAGAAGGTATAACCCTAATCCAACTCGATCTATGCAATATGAGGTTATTTGTGATGGATTCAGGTTCTTGGGGGTAGTATGATCGAGTCAGAGGGAGATTTGATGGACAAATTAAATCAATATGTCGATTCATTGGTGAGGGGCGCACAACACGTGTGGTAGTGCCACACCCTGCAGTTTGAATCTACACCTGGATGTGATTTTCCACAAGATGACTCGATGTATTGATTGGATTTGCTCACCACATGCTCTCTCCCACTCTAATTGTTGCTGCTACTCCCATTCATTGGATGACCTCATGTTTTTTATCTTGAACTATGAGCTATGAGATCATGTGATGATGTGGGAAAACATTTGAAGAGTGGATTTGGTAAGAAAGAAGGAGGCCATGAGCTCATGGAGATGCATAGTGCGGTAGTGTCGCTCTTAGGGTGTAGCTGTGCCGCACTGCCTGAGCAACACTACCCAAGTGGTCTCCCAAGTTCATGATCTAAATCTTTTTTCTTATCAAGACTGTTCTATAGGTGTTTTTCTACCTCCCATTCATACAGTTCTTATCTAGTTTCATTACCATGCATAGATGGAGCATGAAGATGATGACCATAGAGGAAAGAGGAAGATGGTTGAGTCAAGAGACAAGGACCCCCTCGCTATGGTCATGGAAGATGAGCAGTAGCTAGCAGTGGTGCAGTTCCAAGGGGTCATGGTGATAGGGGGAGGCATGAGCAGTACATCAAAGATGAGGAAAGGTTGGAGATGACTGGCCGCACTACGGATGCCTATCCGAACACTCCCCTTCACTTGATCAAGTTCGATAGATCCTACATCAGAGAGGTCGATGGGGAGATGCTTATGAAAGCACTAGATGACTCTCGTCAGCATCCAGTCATCGACTATTCCAAGAGTTAGAAGTTGGTTGAAGAGGCGAGATAGATAAAGCCCTATGCAGTGTGAAAGGATTTGGGTATTAACTACATGTTTTGGAATGAGTTTCATTCCAACTTTTATGCCACTGCTATCCTTAGTGCGAGGAAGACCAAGATAAGGAAGATGCAGTATGTTGACTGGGACGAGATATTAGAAAAGGAGGAGCCTAAGTTTGACAAGGTGATCAAGGTCTGTGACCACTTTGAGCTCTTCGATATCTTGGGTTTCTAGTATAACTAGAATGAAGAGGTACTTGCACAGTTCCACGCCACCTACTTCTATGATCAGTCCACTGATAAGATACTTTGGATGACGGATGGTCAACACTGCCATGTTGATTTTGTCACCTTCAGTCAGATTCTAGGTTTTGGGGAAGAGCATCAGACTTACACTCATATTCATGATGAGCCCAGAGCAGAGATTCATGACATTAGATACATGTGGAGAGATAGTAGGGCTACTGATGGCAAAAGGAGTGGGCTGCATAGTTACTATTACATCATAAACAACCTCATCAAGAATACTATCAATCCCAAGGATGGAGCAACCTCGGACATAAATGGATATGTGAGGATTGTGCTAGCTCGCTTTGCTCTAGGAGGGGATAAGTTCAATATCCCTTAGTTTATTTGGCACGAGCTGAGGCTTGTTACGGAGGATGGGAGGAAGGGGCTGCCCTATGCTCCTTACCTCATATTCTTGATTGAGAGGGTCATAGGGATTAGCTTTCTAAAAGATGGGATGCACACCATCTACAAGATTGAGAAGACCCATCCTGCAGCAGCTAGCCAGGCTGTGGGAGGCTCCCATGCTCATGAGGACATTCTTGAGTCCTCTTGCTCTCGGTGTCGCAAGGACAAGATGAAGAATTTTGGAAAGTGGCTCAAGGCAGTATTTAGCAAGTGCACCTATGCAGCTGAGCAAGCCTATGAGACATAGCTAGAGCAGCGAGAGCAGCGTGGAGATCACCTTCCACCACTTCCTCCACCACCCCCTCCACATTATGACCTTCCTAGTTTTTTAGACACAGACTCAGATGATGACGATGAGGAGGAGTAGTAGGGATGTGACACGGGTTGGTAGGAGACCCTTGCTAAGTATTCTCAGAGACAGGGCATGAGACGTTCCAGCCACTTCACCACCACCACTCACTGACAGGGTCATGCCCGTATTGATTCTAACGATGAGGATGATGATGGTGACGACACCGGGACTGCTGTAGAAGGTAGCAGGGATGTTGGAGGTGATGATGTTGATTGGGAGGGCATCTAAGAAGAGGAGTGAGTTTGTTGGTCTTTCTTCTTTTCTTCTCTATTTGACGCTTTATGCCAAAGGGGGAGAAAATTAGAGGGATCAACAACTTTGTGGCGCCATGTGTTCGCAGCTGGAGCTTCATGTCATATCTGTTGAGAGTAGTCTTCGTTAGGTAGAGAGTTTGAGAGTCACTCAAAACTCTAATTTGTGTAATAATGCTACCTATTTGACTCTAATTGTATCGGATATGGACATGTATCTTTTGTGTGCTTAGCTGTCATCATAATTGTGCTAGATTGTTTATCTTTTCAATCATAATCTACTATGTGGTGCTTGGTTAACTTGTGCTATTGCAGTAAGTGCAGCAGTACCGCACTCCTAGTGCGACAGTGCCGCACCTTGCTGCTGTAGCAAACTTTGCTATGCATGAAATGTCATTTGCATCATGATTTTATCTGTGACATAGTGTGCAGCACCCCACAGGAGGCATGGAAGTAGGGGAGCCCCAGCACCTTAACTAAAATGTGAATTTTGGCCTCTAAATGCCAAAATGGGAATTCAAATCCTCATTCACATATTTAGGGGGAGGCTCTACACCCATGCCTCGAAAATCTCAGCATTTATTTCATAACTTTTGTAAGCTCTAATTGGGTTGTCATCAATCACCAAAAGGGGGAGATTGAAAGTGTAATCAAGCCCTAATTGTGGGTTTTGGTGATAATGACCACACAATTAGAGAACTAATGAGATTTATTAAGATGACAAGCAGGGAATTCATGTTCGAGGATGCTACATGAAATGGAGGAGCCCCCAATTACAAATGTAGATGGCTTCAAACTCAAAGGAGGTTTAAATTTTTTTATATTTTGAATTTGAATATAGGAAAAGTCATATTATAAAGGGGGACATAATGCTTAAGCTAATATATGCTACCAAGTGCTCAAACATACACATTATCCTCAGATTCATAGCCAAGATAGTCTACATTTCACTCTTACCCTTGCTGTCTTGCGTGGTGGCACTGTCGCACTTCAAGAGAGGCACTACCACAACTTAAGTGATCGTTGGGGCTGAGGGGGTATTTATACCCATCCTCTTCCTCCCCAATGTCTCGCTTCTGCTCCTGCTTATTCCAGCATGCCCAAATAGAAAAGGAGGTCTCTCTCTCCCTCCATTGTTGACCTTGAGCCCTCAAGCAAATCCATTGATTTCCCCATCAATCCTTGAGAGAAAAAGGGTCCAAAACTCAATTAGAGAGCAGCTCCATTGATTCTCCAACTCAAAAGAGCACTTGGTTAATGTTTTGGCCTACGGTTTTGTTTGTTACTCTTGGAGCTTGGCTCCTAGCTGGCTAGAGCGTCGCCCGTGGAGCTTGCCAACTTGTGTGGTAGCCTCGAGAGGTTTGTAACCATCTCTTGAAGCTAGTATACTCACCCCTCATCTTAAGAGTTAAGTCTCTTGACTTGAGAATGAGGAAGGGATGGAAAGCCCTAAGCCTTAGTGGCTAACCTTAACAACGTGGAGGTAGGCAAGCCTTGGTGGCGAGCCGAATGTGCTTGATTTACATTACTTGCATTTCATATTGTTGGTTGAGATGATTTCTAGAGTTTCTAGTTGATCTACTTATGTGTGGTGTTCCTACTCATTCTAGCTCTTGATCTGTGACTATAATACCTGTAGTAAGCTGAGAAATTTCTCCGATCTAAGTTTTCATTCACTGATTTTGAAATGTGACTCGAAGTTGTCTGCAGGTGCGGTAGTGCCGCTGTTCTGGTCCGGCAGTGCCGCCCTCCAGAGTGGTAGTGCCGTAGGGTGAATTTGATAAAATTTTGAGTATTTGTTTTAACATGCCTATTCACCCCCTCCTCTAGGCCAACCAGAGATCCTACACTTAGAGCTATGAAATGACAATTGGACATAGTTCAGTGTGATGACCATGAGAAGGTGCTTTTTGTGTTCGGCCAACTCTAGGGCACAACACAAGACTAGTGGGAGTCTTATCAGTATGGACATCCCAACAATGCTAGATAGATCACCTGGAAGGAGTTTAGCAAGAGCTTTAGGTCCTACCATATTCTGTTAGGTGTGGTAGAACTTAAGCAAGATGAGTTCCTCAACTTGAAGCAAGGATCTATTACAGTGTGTGAGTATCATAACTGGTTCACTCAATTGTCACGCTATGCTCCAAGAGAGATGGATAGTGATGCTAAGAAGCAAAAATGCTTTTTGAAAGGACTAAATGATGGTTTGCAACTACCGTGGTGTATGCCAACTATCAAACATTGGTGGATAGAGCAATAGTAATTGAGAACAAGCGTCGAGAGAAGGAAGAGAAGAAGAGAAAGCGTGACCTTCAATACCAGTTAAGAAACACTTGTCTCTGTGTTGCTATACAACCAGAATATCAGTCACACCCTATGAATATGCTTGGGAGTATAGATCAGGATCAGTATCAGCAATCCAATGATGAAGTGCAGCATTTTAGCTCTTAGGAGCCACGTCTATCATCTCCTACTATCACGTTGATGAAGACCAATACTTCTACTAGTGAGGAAGATTATGATTGTGGTAAGATTGAACCATATAAGAACAATTGTCTTGAGAAGTTTGCAGAGAGTAATCAAAGCTAGAGTCAATAGCAGCAGGAGCCAAAACAGAATGTCCATAAGGAGTAGGTGTAAGGAAATAAGTTAAAGCGAAACTACATTCAAGGCAGGTTGAACAATGTGGATATGATTACCACTCATGGAGCTAAGGAGGTTATCGTGGGGTTCATTCTAGTAGACTCAGCCCCTGCCATGGTTTTGTTTGACCCCAGTGCTTCACATTTGTTCATATCTAGGAAATATGTAGAAGACCATAACATAACTATGCTTCCAATGAGGAAACTCCTAATAGTTAACTCTCTAGGAGAAGAAAAGAAGGCAAACCGCATATACACAAAAGTTAGTCTTGACATAAAGGGGGTAAACTTCGAGGCAAACCTTATAGTTTTGGAGTTAATGGACATTGATGTTATCCTTAGAAAGGGATGGTTATCTGCTTGTAAAGGAGTAATTAAGTATGCCCAATGTTCGGTGCTTCTAATAACACCATCAGGAGAAAGAATTGAGTATGAGTGTATTCAACCTGCACCTAAGGAATATGAGGATGATCTATTGGAAGGTGTGTACACTGAGGATAGTAAAGTGGACTATAAGTTTTTAGATGTCAGTGTAGAGGAACAAACACCTTTGGAGGAGATCAATAAGATAGATGATCACGCCTATGCAAACTATCCAACTAAGAAGGGTCCGAATGCTCAAGGTGCCATATGAAGTTTAGTTATGCTCTCTAGCTCTCTCTTGGAAGAATCGGTTAATCTGATAAGAAAGGTGGTACCCAGAGAATGTATATCACTTAAGGGCTTCATCCTCTAGAGTGAGTATCCTTTGCTCGGTTGATAAGTTATTGGATCATCTACGAGGAATTGATGCATTCATCAATATGGCTCTGTAATTCGAGCTATTCTTAGCTGGGAGTCCAATCTTCAACATACCTAGGACAAGTAGGCGTTGATGACATAGGAATGAGATACCGGATAACTACATATGGTCCTATGGAGTCTTAGGAAATCCCAATGATATACTAAGCATGACAAGAAGGTTTGGATTGAAGAAAGTTAATGATGTGATAGGAACTCACCCAAGGATGTGAGAGAGAAACTCAGAGTTTTCAATGATGAGAATTAGTTAGAGGTTCAAGGGAGGTTTATCTAGGACCATCAAGATATTGATAGGGCTACTGGAGAAGGTTTTAAGTTCATTTGGATCAAGAGACCTCAGATAAGTATTTGAAGGAGTAAAAAAGGGGGGTTGAAGTAAAACCTATGTATTAGCTTGCCAGATCAGGACAAGAGATTTATATCTACTATGATGCACCTTGTCGAGGTGTGGGATGTGTCTTTATATAAGAAGAAAAAGTAGTAGCTTATTCATTAAGTCAACTAAGGAAGCATGAGTTGGACTACCCAACATATTATGTGGAGTATCCATTGTAAGGCATGGAAGTACTTTCTACTTGGGCATAACAAGTGACATTTAGGTGGATCACAAGAATCTGAAGGACATCTTCACTAAGATGGTTTTGAGCTTGTGACATCATTATTGGATTGAAGTAATCAAGGTCTTATGACTTGTAAAAGTGCTATCACTTCGAGAAGCAAAGTCATGGCCGATGCCCTTAGCAAAGGAGAGTTATGCTAAGAAGATTCGAATGACACCATGGACTTAGAACTGTGTTTGAGAGTTGAACAACTTAACCTGAGCGTATATAGTCATTAATGTTTTAAAATCGATGACATAACCTACTTTGGACCAAGAAAGTGAAAAGGCTCCGTTGGAAAGTGAACATATGAAGAAAGAGGTCTAATAAGTATGGACTAAAAAGAAAAAGTGGCCTAGTGATTGGAGTTACCTGAGTATTGTCTGGAGTATTTGTTAGAATCTTGGAGTCAGTTTCGTAAGTTACTTGGAGTAAGGTTAACAAGTATGCAAAGTAAAGAAGCATCCAGAGGTGGAGAATCTGCATCTCTTTGGTCACCATCTTCCGAATCTCAAGGACGAGATTCATCTAAAGGGGGTAGAATTGTAACACCCTAAAATTTACTCCTTTTTAAAATAGATGAAAAATGATTTGAATTTGCATTTTGTGCCATGAAATATAGGAAAATAAAATTTTTCATTAAATTAAAAGTTATCATAAGGTAGCAACATGTTTGTGCATACATGCTGCTGCATTGGAGTTTTTGTGTTGAGTGATTTGATTCAAGATTCAAAAGGAATTCAAAAATTCATTTGAAAAAAATGCTTTGGAATAAAACAAAAGAAGAAAAAAACCTCTCCCCCTCTTTTGGCCCATGGCTGCAGGCAGCCCAGTAGGCTAGCCCATCTGCTCTCTTTCCCCGTCGGTCTTTTTCCCCTCCCCCGTGCCTCCGCTCTCGGCCCGCTTCGATCTTCCCCACGGCCTACTCCGTCTCCCTACTCCGCGCGGCCTAGCTTCACTGCTTGACCCAGCCACGCCTGCACAGCCGCGTCGCCCGCACCGCTTCCCCTCTCTCCCGTGCCTCTCCTGTTGCTGACTTGTGGGACCTGCCTGTCAGCATCCTCTTCGTCTTCTACCTTATGCCGTGTCCGCGCCGGACTCTGCCACCGTGAGAGTCCGCTGCCACCACGACACCATCCGTTGTCGTGCGCCCCAAGCCTCCCCGCCTCTTAAATAGTAGCGCCGCACCGTGCCGCCTCCCTACCAAGCTCTAAAGCAAGCCGCATTCGCCGAGTCATAACTTCACCGCGAACCCTAAGTGCCACAGTCTGCCGTCCGCCTCACCGAGCCACGCGCCGCCTCCCTTCGCTCCAAGCCACTATAAGTTGCCTAGTTGGGTTGCCATCGTCTCGTCTTGCTCCCCATGCTTTTTTGTGACCAATGAAGGCCTGAGTCATCAATTCGACGAGTTCTGGCGAAGTGCTTACCATCGGCCATGGCGCCATCGCCTCCTATCTCTGTTCTGGCCGACCGCCCCCTTACTCACTCCCTTCTATTTAATCTCCGCCGTTCATCTCAGATCTAGCGGCCAAGATCGGTCGATACCCCTTTGTCATGGCGTTTTTGCATAAGGGCCCCTGTAATTTCATGAAAAATAGAACCCGTAGTCCAAGGCGTACTTCTAGAATATGTTTTCATTTTCTGTAAAGTGTAGATTACCTCTGTTAGATTCAAAATACGCTTTCATCTATTTACAATTTTGCCACTATTTTCTTTAGGCCGTAACTTCTTTGTTTTAACTCTGATTTGATCCGTTCAAGTTGCGTTAGATTCGTAATTGCGTAATCTACATGTTCATCCTACAGTTAAATATATTTTCAACTTTTGAAATTCGAGGTTAGATTGAATCTATTATTTTATTAAAGGAAATCTTGTTTAATTTATAACTTCTTTGTTATAGCTCCGATTAGAGTGTTTTTCACGCCTGTGTGATCGTAGTAACATATAGAACATCTTTAAAACCTTTTTTACTTGATGTTTATTATGTTTGGTATACTATTCTAATTTAGTTCTATTGTTTGCTTCGTGTATGATTACATGGATGCTTGTGTGGTGCTTTATGATCCTATCTAGTCGGTGAGCTTTACGTGTTGATCAAGAAGGAGTTCCTTTGAAGCTTTGGACTAGAAGAAGGATCAGAGTTTAAGGCAAGTATAGCATGGGATTATCCTTGTTACCTATTCACCATTAATCACTTATCATACTACATGTGTCTACCTTGATTACCACTAAGGATTCCCTAGTACTTTGTTATCTTGTACCTTGAGACCTATGGGGTATTGCATTCGGTACTATGATGCTAGTGCTCAATTAAAGACCTTTGATCTTGTAACTTGACTAATGATATATGCAATAAACACTAAAATATGCTTTTTAGCAACATGGAACAAGAGGGCTAGAGCATTGAGCTATTTTATGGTGTTCTAGATTCCTCTCCCTAAGGACTTATCTGTAAGTGGTCATGCGGGACTTACAGTACAACTATGGGGGCTACATGACTCTGGCTTTAGTCAAGTAGGAGGACCTTTTTCTAGCTTGTTAGTGGTTACCTTCATGATGCAAAAGGGGCTTGCCGAGTCGAGTATAGGTCAACCTCTACTCTTATGTGTATAGTCGTGAAGGAATTATGCCATTTGAAATGGGGGTTCCTATATCTGATTGCCAATTAAAAACCTAGCGGCCCTAACTTGTTAGACGAATCTTTGAAAGGCTTCATAATGAACCCTGCTGACCTTCCTTGGTAGTGGGTCAAGAGGTTGATCATCTCGGGTGAAAGGGTAAATCACGACTCACAGTGAAAGTGTATAACCTTTACAGAGTGTAAAACTATTATAACAGCCGTGCTCACAGTCACGAGCAGCCTTGGAACCCTTACAGAATAGATGATGAACACTGATGATACTGATGACAAAGGTGTTCATTAATGGTTAATTGTTTATGCTATTCATTATTCATGTTTACTTGATCATGTGTTTATATGGGCTTGTGAATAAACTTGTTATCACCTAATTGCTAAAAGATGACTCACTAAAAGCTAATCGTAGTTAAACTAGTGTGAACCTTCGGAGTCTCATGAACCCCATGTTATATTTGTTGAGTACGACATGTACTTACGCTTGCTTTACTTTTCAAATATTTGAATAAAAATCCTAGACGGATACCAAATTGCTAGAGTTTAGAGGGATTATGCTTGTGATCAATCAGTCAGTTGCCCCTGTGGATTGGAGTCTTCATCCGAAGATCGAAGTTGTCTTTCCGTTATTTAAGGTTATATCATTTATACTAAGTACGTTATATATTGAGCATTGTCTTTCAATGTTATCCTTATTTGTAGCTATACGTGAGATTTGATTTCCTGGCTCATATATGGTGCGTATCTGATTTTGTTCTAAAAACTGGGTGCTACACAGTTTTAGTTTCTAGTTACTTGGCCTTAAGTTTGTAGGTAGGAGTCCTACATGGTTTAGATCATAATTATGATATGAGATCGTATTGGACAGGCCTATATAAATAGCCTATTGGCCATGCCAAAACGCATCTAATCATGCTAGGGTTTTTGCCTCTTGATGCTGCATCACTACCACTGTAGCTTCTCCATCCCAAGCGCCTGCGTGCACCAGCGCGGTTGGGAGAGCAGGTCTTCAGAACGCTCGTCATCCTTACATCCTGCGCCAGGAGAGGACGAATAAGTTAGGCGGTGCTCGTCCTAGTGTATTCCTTGTCAGCTGCTCTGAGCTCTTTCTCCACTGATCATTGACGACTTCTCACCACCACCTGCAACGGCATCTCCATCACCAGCAACAATGTCCCCCTCTGCAAATGAAAGGTACATATCCCATGATCCAATCTGTTATATTTCAGTATGCCTACTGTTTTAATCGTGATGATGTTCGTTTTGTCATTGTTCATGTTGTCCAATCTAACTAGTATCACATACTAGTATATGAGATTATCATGAATTATATTCTGGTTTTACTCTGAAAATTATCTACTTTCTCAGTAGACACTTTGTAAATTTTAAGATACTATATAAGATGGGCCGAATATATCATGAAGGATCATCATGAAGGATCAAATTGTTCACCCTAATATGATATACTCTCTGCATTCTAAATTATAAGATGTTTTATATTTTTAGATAACTTTTTACTGATAATACACATAGTAAAAGTACGTACGGAAGGCAAAGTAAAGTCCACGTACCCTTTAGTCTAGTAAGGACGGGATCGAAGGAAGACAATGGAAGAAGGCAAACTAAATCCATGTGTACAGGTGAAAGTGGAATATGAGACGACGAATCAAAAGGCATTCAAAGCAAGGGCAGGGTAAGGATCCAAATGAGCTTAGCGCATGGCTAATAATACAGCTTATTAGATGACGGTATGATTTTGACACGCCATATTCAGCCAACTAATGTCAGGCACATCTCTTTCTCTCACAGAGTTCCTTATAACATGTACATCAGCTAGCTGTAGGCTAACAACCAGCTTCTGTTCTCTCTTCCCATATCTTTTCTCCAACTCAGCACATAAGTGACGTGGCAGCTCTTGCAGCTTGCTTACATCACTTATAATACTTGCTCTTATATGTTGGAAGTTAAAAGTTAAATCCATGTCCGCCGGAGACTAACCTACCTAACTTTAAGGAACAGAGCATGGTGGCAACTGGCAAGTGGGCAGCAACCTCACATCCAAGACTCCACTCCACGAGAACCGCCAATGGATTCCATAGGAGGACACACAGCCACCGGCGGCCGGCGCCGCCGCGTGCTGTTCTTCCCGCTCCCGTACCAGGGCCACATCAACCCCATGTTCCAGCTCGCCGGCCTGCTCCACGCGCGTGGGTTCGCCGTCACCGTCTTCCACACCCACTTCAACGCTCCCGACAAGTCCCGCCACCCTGCCTACGACTTCGTCCCCGTGCCCGTCTCCGACTGCTTGCCGGAGGGCAGCTCGGATGTCTTCCAGGTGACCGTCGAGCACATCCTCGCCGTGAACCGCGCCTGCGAGGCTCCGTTCCGGGAGCGCCTGGCCGCCCTGCTGTCGGAGGATCAGGCAGCGCGGGACGACGTCGCGTGCCTGGTCGCTGACGCCCACCTGCTGACGCTGCTGGACGTGGCGCGGGGGCTCGGCGTGCCCACGCTGGTGCTGCGCACCGGCAGCGCTGCGTGCCTCCGCATGTTCGCGGCGTTCCCCATGCTCTGCGACAAGGGGTACCAGCCTGCGCAAGGTAAGTACGCGCGCGCTCTCATCCATGACGAACGCAAGTGCACGACACTAGAACCCACCTCATGCATGCTCCTGAGTGTTCCATGATTCGGTCCGCTGCAGAGTCGCAGCTGGAGGCGCCGGTGAGGGAGCTGCCGCCGTACCGCGTCCGGGACTTTCCGTCCACCACCAGAGCCTATCACGGCGTAATAAGCGAGGTGATTTCGCGTATAGTGACGGCTGTGACGACCTCCTCGGGCCTCATCCTCAACACCATGGATGCGCTCGAGTCCAGCGAGCTCGCGTCGCTCCGGCGAGACCTCGGCGTGCCCGTGTTCGACATCGGCCCGCTCCACAAGCTCTCTCCAGCGGCCTCGAGCAGCCTGCTCTTGCAAGACCGTGGCTGCCTTGAGTGGCTCGACGCGCAAGCCCCGGCGTCCGTGCTCTACGTCAGCTTCGGCAGCCTCGCCAGCATGTCCGCCGCCGAGCTGGTGGAAACCGCCTGGGGCATAGCCAACAGCGGCCACCCCTTCCTGTGGGTGCTCCGGCCGGGGCTCGTCCGCGGCACGTCGCCGTCCGAGGCAGAGGCGCCACCCCTGCCCGACGGCTTCGGCGACGCGACGCGCGGGCGGGGCGTGGTGGTGAGCTGGGCGCCGCAGGAGGAGGTCCTGGCGCAACCGGCCGTGGGCGCGTTCTGGACGCACTGCGGCTGGAACTCGACTCTGGAGAGCGTGTGCGCGGGCGTGCCGATCATGGCCCGCCCGTGCTTCGGCGACCAGATGGGGAACGCGAGGTACGTGGAGCACGTGTGGCGGACCGGCCTCACGCTCGACGGGGAGCTCGTGAGGGGCAAGGTGGAGGCGGCCGTGGCCGCGCTGATGGGGCCAGGAGAGCCCGGCGCCGGGCTGCGGCGGAGGGCGCGGGAGCTCAGGAGCAGCGTGGCGGAGTGCATGGCCAAGGATGGGTCGTCCTGCACGAACGTCGACAGGCTGGTAGACCACCTACTGACACTGTGAAGTGTTTGGTACAAGAGCAGCCACGTGGTGCTGTTCTTGGGTACTGTTTCTTTTCCGTTGGCACTCACAGCTTGGATACCTACAGGTGACCATGTGACTTTGTCTTGTCTTTTGCTGTGTTTCTATGTATTCTTGTCCTCTCCACGATCTGTTCCGCAGGATTTATCGTGGTTGCGGCTGATTTATAAGACTAATTTATTATAAAAGAAAAACAATATTTTATAACTAAAAAGTAGGACCGATTCTAGTGGATAAGCTCAAGCGAACGTAGCCATGTTGCCACTGGATGACTGACTCGCCGGACTGTGGCGGAGCGCCGGATCGTGTCAAGAAAGCAGGCAGCTCAATTGGCTAAGCCTTTCGTTGCTTCTGTATCAGTTCCGTTAAATCCCACTTCTCCAAGGCAAAACTGAGGAAGAACAGAAAGGGCAAACTGAGGAACAAGAACCTCGAACGAAGCGTGCTTTGCGAGAGCTGTGAGCAGAAGACCTTTTTTTTTTAAAAGAAAATAGAGTTGCCCCCTGATGAAATTTTATTAGATCAAAAATCAAAGTGAGCACAGGACTTAAGACATAAAGTCATTATAAAAAAACACTAGTCCATCAATCCGTGTTCTCACATGGGTCAGAATTTTAGGTGATATAAGTATTAGGTACTATTTAATAATCACTTAATTCTAAATTATAAGATGTTTTAGATTTTTTAGATATACAATTTTTACTATGTATCTCAACAGTACATTTAAGTGTATAATAAAAGTTATGTATTTAGAAAACTCAAGACGCTTATAATTTGTAATGAAGGGAGTAAATTTAACTATTAAAGAATTACTTATATTAAAATTTATACTTTTCTCTTTGTTTCTGTTACTACTTAAAAAACTTGAACAGCTTTCGTCCAACCAAATATCGTGTGCGTGCCTCCAGGAGTCCATGTTAATCGTGTGATTTTTGGTTTGTTGTTTTCCGGATCTGATTCAAACTTCCTTCGGTAGACGGATTAGATGAAATTTTGTTGTTTTCCGGATCTGATTCAAACTTCTTTCAGTAGACGGATTGGAGCATATATATAGTTCTGTTGTCTTTTTTACTGCCTTCCTAGGCACAGACTGATGCCCGACAGAGAAGATGAAGAACGGACAAAACACGGAGAGACAATTAGTTTAGCCGGTGATAGAGGTATGCGAAACAGATATAGATAGGCCACACGAAATTAAATCCAGACGAAAAAGGCTAAAAATTTACCTTTTTAGGATCAAGTCCCAATAAAAAGTGTATAGTTAGCTTCTTGTCTTTTCCCGAACAATGCAGAAATTATAATTCAAAGTTTGTTAGGTTCCTTTCAACGAGTGTAAGGTGTCATTGCGCGTGAAGTAACCTTCCTGAAAAGTCTAAGGGCATGTATATAAACTATATATATGGACAGTCTGCTTCAAAGTCAGTTTTAAAAGCTTAAAAATTGTCAGCTTCAAAGTTAGGCATGTTTGATTCACCTAGTAGCTACTAAATTTAGTAGCTTTTAGTTTCTTTAGTAACTTTTTTGCCGAACACTATGACTAAATGTGACTAAAAATGCTTTAGTCCTCTCTAGTAACTCTGGAGTGACTAAAAGTGAATAAACCATTTAGGAGCTACTAAAGTTTAGTAGTCCAAACCAAACACCCCCTTAGAAATATAAAATCTACGTGTGTGGAACGAAAGAGGCTTGATGTCAGGGCCATACTCGATCTGCAACAAAAGAATTGACATATGCGAGAATTATTTTGAATACGATGAAAAAACGTAAATGCATTTGGAAATAGTTTTAGTTGCCAATACAAAATCATTTAATAGTTTTTTTGTTTTGCAAAATGATCAAATCCCTACCGTAGATGTGAACAAAATTCATGGGCACCGTGCAACGCACGGACACATATCTAGTATTTTCTAACATAATAGATACTCTATAGTCTATATCTAGTTACCGCGAACTTATTAACTACTATTTTTTCAAGCAACTAATATATATATATATATATATATATATAATCCATTTTCAATTTTTCCTTTGCATGGCACCTTTATATATTTTAAATATAAAATTATTTTGAAACCTTATCATTAATCATGGTGGCTCTTGTTATATGATGTATCTTATGAAACCATGAATCTAAATTTTTATTTTTCAAATTTTATTCTTATCAACTGCTATGGATTTTTTATCTCCTCCAGTTCAGTTGAAACTCTTGTGATTATTGTATCTTTTATTAACTATCCTTTTTGCACTTTTTAAAATAAAAATTTTGAGCCATAGAGTATGTTCTTAAGTACTACAATAGCATAAGTCATTGTTTGAAACATGCACCATATCTCTTAAGATAAGTCATAGAACTTAAAGTGAGATCTTAGACAGGAGTAGTTGTGCTAACCTCAAGAGAAATTTGATACTTATACCTTATAATGATCGACTTTTTACTCTAAAGTATTCTTAAAAGGCCAGAAAAATATGGCCACGTGTGATCTCCCACACTTCTCAATATGATTGAATTTTCCTATCAAGAAATTATATTTGCAGTTGTGGTTATATTATCCATATATTAATTAAATTACATGAACTATCTAAAGTAACAATCCATATAAATTACTGCTATGGTTATATGGTTTAAATAATTTAGTATCATTAGTATTTGAGTTGTTAAGAAAATATTTGTTATGTGATGAAACATAACATATATTTTTTTTTGCACATGCATGTTGGAACTTCGCATATATTTACTTTAATCAAATTTTACTATATTAATATTGATAGAGGCGGGGTAATGTAGAAACATATATATGCTCTATTCATTATCTAAACAATTTTTTATAATAGAAGTTGATAATTTAGATGTAGATTTGAGGGATATTTAATTTTTCTAATAATGAGACAAAAACTACGTTGTGTAAACTATCGATCGTAATAATAGGACGCCGGTACTTAAATGCAAATTTAGGTCTACTTTGGATCATGTTTCTTAAGGACATATGTGGGCAATATTAACTAGAGTCGTGAGTTAGTTTATATTGTTTTACACAATAGTAGAAGTGGATAATTATTTATAAAATAGAATACTTCCAATAGCTATTATTATTATCAATGGTGATTAGGTTATATGTAATTAATGGTAAGATTTTTTTTATTTTTATGAGAATTCCTACGATCTATCTTTTATTTTCTATCAAGTCTTGTGATGATTAACATGCAAGCTCTAGTGAGGACCTCTAGTTGGAATTTCTAGTATTTTTTCTAGTGTGATACGTATTTAGTTGAAATATAGTCTTAAGATATATAAACTCTTGATACCTTTTTGTGACTTCGTAAATCTATTGTTTATCTTTTATTTTTTTCATCAAGTTGTTGTATTTTTTTCACATATCAATTAGAAATTCTAGTATTCTTTATCTTTTATTCAAAAAATGTTTTTTTAATAAAAAGAGTAGGCCCTAGCAGTGTTATTTTCCACATAAGTTGAAACTCGGCTTGCATCCCGACACGAAACATGTTGAATTTTTTATATCATAGGATTATGTGTGTGTAGTATTACTTAAATACCATAGTATGCATAAAATTAAATTAATAATATTGATATGACATAATGTTTCAGTAAAAATATATAAACTTATTTGAAATAATAACTTATAAAACATTTTATCATGGAGTACTAATATAAAGTGTTATTGCTACGTGGTTTGTAAGTGAATATTTTTTCATGTTTCATAAGTTGTTAAAATAAATATTTATCCTAATGTATACATGTTTATTTGATATACATGGTGAAATATAGCATTATAATTATTTTATTTCACGATTATAGAAGCTATAAATTAGAAATATATATGTATCGTACTTTTTGTATATTGATTTATTCTTTGTTATAATATATATTACTATTTATGTGTAGATTTAAGAGATTTTTGTTTATTTTTTATAATGGCTAAGGTACATACAAATATAAAGGTAATACCTTATATTATCTTTCACAATGACATATACAGGTATGTTAAATGCTAACTTAGAATATTACTTTGTGTTATCTTTCATAATGATAAAGGTGGATAATTTATAAATTCATTAGGAGTTATTTTAAATTATCTTTCATTATGGTTGATGTAGGTAATTTAGATACAAAGTTAGAGGATTAAATTATCTTTCATAATGACAAAGTTGGGTAATTTAGACGCAACGTTAGGGGGTTATTTTTAAATTATGTTTCATAATGGCCAAGGTGGGTAATTTAGATACAAATCTAGGGGCTATTTTGAATTATCTTTTTTAATGGCAGCGGTGGGTAATTTACATGGAAAGTTAAGGATTCCTTTATGTATTTTTCATAATGGTAGTGGTGGGTAATTTTTTAATAAACTACAATAAATCCAATGGATATTATTGGAGAAGATGATTAGAGTCTACCAAATCAAAGGTCAGATGTTTTGATTATTGTGAGAATTTCTAGTATTTATCTTTTTTCCTAGTGCGTCTTGTGGGAATTAACATGATGTCTCCGTTTGGACTTCTAATTAGTAATAGTAAGATAAGATAGGCCACGCGGTTGATTGGGCTCAAATCCGGAGGCATGAGCTCGGGGGCGGTGTCAGCGGCGAGCCTGTCGTCGATGAAAAAGCACTCGCATGGCGGGGAGAGGCCACCGGTGTCATCAGAGTCATACTCCAGTCTGAGTCCCGAGAGAATCTCCAAGGAGTTATGTAGCGAGGGGACATCGGCCCCTACTACGGCCGAGGGGATAACGCCATGTGGCGCCTCAAGGCTGACGAGCCGCTCTTGCTCGAGTAGGAACGACGCCGCAGCGTTCTAAATACCAGAAGTGGTGAGGCGGCTAGCAGTGGACGTTCACTAGCATGTAGAACATTTAGCGGCGCTCCAAATGGTGGGGCAGCCAAGTTGAATCTGCAGGGCAAGGACCTCTTGGTAGGCTCGAGTAGTGTTGGTATGTCAGAGCTTTATAGTTGTTTTTTAGCTTGGCGAAGCTAGTAGTGTGATGAGGGGTAGTTAGGTTTGTTCTTGTACCGATGTGATTGGTGGTACAATGCATCAATTAGTTGTAAGGTTTTTAGGCACAATTTCCCTTTAAAGACTGGACCAGCACCTTTTGTTTTTCTTATAATAATATTTGTGGCATAACTTTTTTTGTCCTTTTGAAAAGAAAATTGAATTAATACTAGAATTATTTTTTGGTGATTTGTTTATAACATTTTTTTATTTAGCTTCTGCAACCATTCATCCCTCCTCTGATTAACTATCCATGTATGAATGAGTAGACGAAAAAAACAACTTGCAGCCTACAACATTGAAGTTTTCATTGCTAATAGGCAATGGCAATTGTTGGAATTTCTTGCAGTGTAGTACTCTTTCATTGCTTTGCAGAATTAATTTTCCTCCTTTTTTAAGTGAAACTGTGCAGAAAGCCCATGCTGACTGATCTTTTTTCTTGTAAACCGGCTTTCATACAAGATGACATACTTTATTCGAATCGGACTTTTTGTTTGTATAAACCACCTCAATACTAGAATGCCTGAATAAAATACAGTTTAGATTCCTCAGCTGCCAAAAAAGTATAGGCAGCACACAAAGATCACACTAAAAGTATGTAATTCACCAACTTGTCAATTGCAACCTGTGAAGTCCCACCAGCTTTCAAGCAATCTGCTACATTCTTCCTGAGCTCCTTAGCTCTATCCCTCATCTCGTCTCCCTCCTTTTCCTTCATGAGCTTCCTAACAGCCTTCTTTATAAATAAACGATCTCCACACATGAATAGAATAATACTCCTCATATAAATAAAAACAATACTCATATCCACTTCATGTCAACATAAAGCTTCAACACAAATAAACCCAAGGAGTGCCAATGCAATCTATATGCATGTCCACTACCAACATACCGAACAAGGTATGAAGCTGCATCGTACCTCTTCGGGCAGCCCAACGATGTTGTACCAGTACGGTTGCGGCCAGCAAGTGGCGACAGAATCCAGAAGAGCACTTCAGAATGTCACATAGGGTGTGTTTGCTTCCATGGCTTACTTGTCGCCTGGCTAGAATCTAAGCCAGGACAGCCCAAGCCTGGTTCCAGCAATCCAATCTTTAGTTGTTTGGTTGCATGCATTGTCTAAGTCTGGCTAGCATTGGGTGTGTTTGGTTGTCTGGTTTGTTTTGCATAGAATTACCTCTTCTCTATTCTGGTAAGGTTATCCCCTCTCAGACATTTCGTCGAATACCTGGTTTGCATGCTCGACACCACAAAGAGTTGGATGTCGCCGCCCGTAACCAAGAGCTGGATGTCGCCACCAAGAGATGGACGTCACCGCGCGTAAACACCACCAAGACTAGTAGCACCGGCAGCGGAGGTGAGCGTGCTGCAGTAGCGCCATGGAAGAGTCTCCATCCTCATCCTCGTCCAAGCGAGATGATTCTATGGAACTGAGGCCCGCGACCGCGATGGTGGCCGTGCAGCCGTACATGCTCCTAGACCCGAAGAGCAGTTGTTGCCGCACAGTCGAGGAATGAAGAGGGGAAGGGTGCAGCGGGGCCATTGGAGGGGTCACCGGCGGTGGTCGCCGTGGAAGGAGAGGAGGAAGCCCACAGTGAAGACAAGAAAAAGGTGGAGGAGCAGCCGAGAGCGAAGGAGTAGCCAAAAGCAGAGGAGCAACCGAGCTCCGCAACAGCCGAGAGTGGAGGAGCAGCTGAGAGTGGAGGAGCAACCGAGCTCCATGGTAACCAAGAGCGGAGGAGCAGCCAAGCTCCATGGCGGCCGATAGCAGAGGAGCAGCCGAGCTCTAGCCAAGCGGATGAGCTTGCATAGGGATGGCGGCCGAGAGCGAAATAGCAGAGGCGAGCGAAGGAGGTGAACACCCTAAAATTTGCATGATTTAAAATAGGAAAAAATAATTTAATTATACATTTTGTGAGCATTTAAATTTAGAAAAATAAAAACTTTTGTTAAAATTAAAATTAAATATAAGGTCTACATATATGTTTGTGCATTCATGCCGATGCATATTTATTTTTGTGATGCTTTGGTTTGATCGAAAGTTGCAAAAGAATTGGAATTTGAATTTGAATTGGATTTGAAATTGTGTTTAAGAAAATGGAAACAGAATTTTTATTTTTTTTTCTTTCCTTCTCTTGGATTTGGCCCATTCTCTCGGCAGCAGGCCGGCCAGCCGAGCAGCCGTCGCCGCGCCGTTCTCCTTTCTTTCCCCGCGTGACGCTGACCAGCAGGTCCTACGCGACAGCGTCTTCTTCCCCACGGCGTTACCGAACCGGAGTCTACCGCCGCCTCTGACTACGCCGCTACCACGCATCGCCCTTGCCGTGCCACCCAAGCCACCCGACCTCATAAATAGTGGCCCGCATCACGTGCCACCTCCCTATCTTGCTTCCGAGCCACAACCGCCTCGCCGAGTAGCTGCGCCACAGCGAACCCTAGCTCCGCCGCCAACACCGCCGCTGCCGTCGCCGAGCGCCGCCTTCTATCGCCCGCACCACGGTAAATCGCCTTGGTGAGTTCACCGCTTCTTCCTCTATCTCCCGGTGTTTTTGGCTCATCCCGCCATAGGCCGTAGGCCCTTCTCCAATAGCTCCGGCGAGCTTTTCCCCTTCGGCCATGGAGCCACCGTCACGCAAAGTGTCACCGGCAGCCTATCCCCACCTGATCTAATCTGCGCCGTTAGAACTCGATCCGAGGCCGAGATCGCACCGTACCGGTTCGGTCGACCGTTTTGCAAAAGAGTCCCCGCAAGATTTTAAGTTTTAACCCGCGATCCATGACGTATTCCCCAGAATACGTTTTCTATTTTCAAAAACATATTTTCCTTCGGTTATTTACAGAATATGCTTTCTTCTTCTGAAAACGTAGTTTCTTCGGTTAGATTCAAAATACGTTTTCCTTATTTATAGATTTACCACTGATTTTGTTTTGCCATAAAATCTTCGTTTTAACTCCGATTTGATCCGTTCAAGTTGCGTTAGATTTGTAATTGAGTAATCTACATGTTTATACTACTATTAAGAATGTTTTCAACTTTTAAAAATCGAGGTTAGATTTAATCTATTATTTTATTAAAGGAAATCTTGTTTAATTCAAAACTTCTTCGTTTTATCTTCGATTTTTGTGATTTTCGCGTCTGTGTGTTCGTAGCGAGACATAGATTTGTTTTATAAAATTTTTATCTTGATTTTATGCTACTGGTGTACTGTTCTAATCTATAGTCATTGTTTGCTATGCATGATTGCTTCTGGATGCTTGTGTGTTGCTGTGATTATCGAGTATAGACGGTGAGCAATTCGTGGGTGATCAAGAGTACTACTTTGACGAGCAGGATCAGCAGAAACACTTTGTTCAAGGCAAGTATAGCACATGATCATCCTTGTTTCCTATCAACTTTAATACATTTAATTCATATTGCATGTGTCACCTTGATAGGAATTCCCTATAATTGAACTTATACCTTGTCTCCTATGGAATATGCATTGGGTAGCTTTGCTAGTGCTCAACTAAACCATGATCTTGTAACTTGACTAATGGAATATGCAATAAACATTAAAACTTGACTTTTTAGCAACTTGAAAACAGGGGGCTAGAGTGTTTAGCTACTTTCTAAATGCTTCATATTCCTCTCCCTAAGGACTTATCTGTAAGCGAACATCCGAGACTTAAAGTACAGCTGTGAAGGCTATATGACTCTGGCTTTAGCTCAATTTTAGGATCTTTTCTAGCTTGTTAGTGGTTACCTTTATTGGCGTAAGAATGGCTTGACGAATTGGGTATAGTGCGACCTTTGTCCCCTTATGTATAGGTTGTGCGTCATTGTGCCATCGGGAATGGAGGCTCTACATCTGTTTGCCGAGTGAATCTAATGGCCCTAACTTGTTAGACGAACCTTTGAAAGCCTTTATAGTGAACCCTGCCTGCCCACATTGGAAGTGTTTTGGGCACGACGGCTCGAGCCGCACGGCGGCTCGGTGGCACGGCGGCCCGGTGGCACGGCGGCTACGCAGAGTCGTAGGCAAACAGACGTAATCGGAGTCTGGTGGAGTCAATTCGTGTGGGGAGGTGAAGCCCTTGAGCGTGTCCGACCGAGGCGAGTGCGCAGTCCAATTTGAATGGCGATAGTATACGTCATCTTAAAGATGTTTAGCATGGAGAAATAAGTTATTTGAGAAAAATTATGGAAAACAAATGGAGAAAGCACAGGGCCGCCACCGCTATTGACAGTTATCAAGGTAGACAAAGTTATATATATGTTAGAATATTCAATGGGAAAAATGACTTAGCTCGTTTGGATTGATGACATTGGAGTCACGTTTCGTGAGTGTAGACCGGTAGAAAGGAAATTTATTTCTTGCATGCATGCTCGAGGCTGTATGTAGATGCGGTCAAAACACCATGATGGTTTGTTTACTTATCTTGCATGGTACTGTAGATAATACTTCGTCCTTTGCTTGTTGACGTTGATCTTAATGAAAATCACAACGCGTCACCGTGAGTTGTCTCGTCATGTCGAGTCGATAGCGAGGACCACGCGAGCCGTCGATGAGGGCTGACGAACGCCGCCAAAGGATGATGACGAGTCGATGTCGGGTGATGCAGCCGAATTCTTGAAGTTGACGTGCATACTGCTAGCTTGCCGCATGTAGCCGTCTCCTCGATTGGTGCCGACGAAGCGCAGCGTTGGACCTCCGGAGAACTCTTACGAAGAGCGATGCGCCTCGGAGCCTTGAGTTGAGATCGCCGTCTCACGGAGCCGAGTCGTCGCCGCAGATGGTGATGATGATGGAAAATTCCCATCTGGTTTTCCCTAAGCATAGCTGACGATGAAGCGACAGACGATCCGATCAGTTGGTTGGTGAAGTGAGCGCCGAGTAGAAGTGAGCGCCGAATAGTCCGATCAACTGGTCGGATATTGCATTATGGAACATCTTAAACACGGAGATATTAAACGTGGAGACATTTAATTATGGAAAATAACTGAAGAAATAATAATTGGAGGAGCATGACAAAAACTCGAAGAAAATAATTGGAGAAAGCTGTATTAAATGCAGATATAGTAGATGCACTTAGCTTTAGTCAAAATGTCTGATCGGTGGCGTATGACGTTATCTGGTCGGCGTCGACGAAATTGCCTGGCCCTCGAGCTTTCCAGTCTGTCGTCATGGCAGCGGTCGCGGTCGTCATAGCGCCGTTCTACGCGGCGATCATTACGACGTGGCAGGCGATCGGAATGAGTAGTCCGGTCAGCTCGCTTCGTGGCTCGCTTGACGGCTCGGACGGTTCGTTTGGCAGCTCAGACGGGTACGCTCAACAGCTCGCACGGCTGGCTTCACAACTCACGATCGGAGATGGTGTAAGAGCAGTAGGAGTAGCCTTTGTCGTTGCCAGAGTACTCGTAGCAGTCGTTGGCTTATGTGTTGATCAAGCTTGGCTCATGGCACGTGTATATGCATGCATATACTTGGCCTTGCTTGCTTGCGTCGGCTTCATGGTGCTGTTGTCGTACGTCCTTGCCTGCTTTTTGTCCCGTATTGATCAGCTCGATGCAAGCTAATTATATATACTTCCTCTGTCCACGGTAGTTTTTGCGTGGCTTCCATAATTAGCTTGTTTGGCGTCTTCTTGCAGGGTAGTCCTGCAGGGTTGCGACGAATCTAATGCCGTAGTCCGTGGGCGCGAGAGGTAGCCGAGCGTCGCCACGAGTCAGCAAGAGGCGCGGCTGAATCCTATCATCAATAATAGTCGTGAAGACATATTTCATATATACAAATATATGTGTATCTGGAGATACACAAATACATCACAAAATTACTTGATCAAACAAATTACTTGACTTAGCTTTTTTTTTATATGGAACCGGATTGGTTGATCTCGCGCTAGAGTAGGGCCACGAGAAAGTAGATGAGCCAATACGTGCAACGTATAATACATGCAACGTATATGCATGAACATGAATACGTGCAGCTCCTGTTGCTTGCATGGCCATGCCGTTTGCATGCCCGTCGATCGTGATCCGGATGGGATCAGTAAACTGCTCCAACCACCATGCCGTATCTGGCTCGGCAATGGATCGCACGAGGAGTCTGATTTGAGTATGCGGAGGGAGTCAAGGAGCCGCCGTGATTGACGCTGCTCATTGCTGTTCATGGCCCAGGACGTAGCGGCGACCTGTCACCAAGCGCGATAGCATGCCGCCGCAAAACATCGCGTGATGCCGAGAAACCGCGGCTGCCGCGATAAATCACGGGATGCGGAGGCGACGACGAGGATCGAGGCGTTTTGTCGGCGAGGGTTGACGAGAGCCATGGCAATTCTCCGAAAGCCATCTGGTTCACCATGGGATAAGCACGCACACCCCCTACCTGGCGCGCCACTATCGACGAGATATGGTCGGTAGTCTATCGAGGTGTATACCCATGGTAGTAGATGATCGATGGAGGTGCGCGTAATAGGAATCGGATGGTGGCACAAGGCGCAGAGATGGCGATTTAGATAGGTTCAGACCGTCTGGTCGACGTAATACCCTACGTCCTGTGTCTTTATTGGATTGGATTGAATATGAGATGATTTCGAGGGGGTTTCTTCCCGCCTTATATAGTCTTGGGGGCAGTGTTATAAGTCGGTTAGATCTAGATCTATTTGACTATATGGTAAGTATTTACAAGGAATACGACATCTATCATTTTTGAACAGATCCTTCTCTATCTTCAAGATTCTTCTGATTGCCTTGCGGTGCACGCCGACTAGAGCCGAGCACCATAGGCCTTGATATTATGGGCTGGACCTCCCTTGGTGGTGCGGCTCATGTCCATTGCCGTGGGTAGTTAGGGTTATACCCCCCACAGGAACCAAACAGGCCTATAACTTTCTCACATACCTGGCTCAAATACATATGCTCATAACAAGAATGCACATGATGTAATGATATGTTGCAACCACATAAATACTTACCACATATGCCACATACATCCACCATTATAACATTTAGCATTTACCTCATGATGATAGACAAATGACAAAAGATTCAACAACGAAGATCATGTATAAATTACTTAAAGGATAAGTGAGTTCATAGTTAGTTATATAATCTTGGTTTCATTCATGTTATGATAAGTGTAGGTAGAATAAATAACAAGTCAAGCTATAGCAACCACCACTACGTTTACTTGCTTCAAAACGGCAATACAAGAATGTGGCTAAGAATGATCCAAACATGCACCACCCCAAACAGCGAGTACCACAAGAATCCTCAACGATTAACCGTTTCCCCCCTCTTCCTTACGGCGATTCCCACCATTACACCTTCCATCAACTTGATCTACTCCACGCATGACATCGCCATCAAGAACAACAATGAGAGGCACAGAATTGAGGGGAAAATGAAAAGAGAAGAAGATGACGAACCTGTTATAGATGAGGAACGGATACAGTGGTGAACGACGGTCAAGCCCTCCCTTTGATCTCTCCTCTCTCTCTTCTCTTCTCCTCTCGTGTGAAAAAGAGACGGCGGCGGCTCAAGGGATGAAGAGGATTAGGTTTTGTAGGTGAGAGGGACTTGACAAAGGAAAAGGGAAAAACCACGGTAGTGTAGTGCCGTTACAGCAACCACGTGTTACTGTTCACAGTTTTTTCATCCTTGCTTCTCGTGATAGTTATATCTTTATAATCCGAACTCCAAACAACACGTATGACTAGTCAAACGGAATGTGTTCGACGAGATCTGCATATCTATGGTCTCTAATCATCCATTCGAATGACATATATAAAAATTATGTTTTGGCCACTCATTAACTAGTGGAACACCCCACGCGTTGCTACGGGATTGCTGGGTGATATTAGACTAATGGTAAAAATACATATGATGAATCATTCCAAAATTTACATAGGAGGGTTAATAGTTAAACCCTTTATATGATTGAGCTATATATTTGTCTCTCAAATTAATCCATGGTTTGTAATGTCAGTTCTGAATAAATGCAGACATAGACATGGACATTACGCACTCTAAAAAGTTTGAAGCATATTTGGATGATTGATTTGATCTATACATGAATGTTGATAACATCGGTCTCCAACCTCAGGTAACATTTTGATTGACCTCTGCTAAGCTGTCACCATTCTTGATTAATTAAGGCCTACCATAGCTTGAAAAAATAATTGTCGACTCCACCCTGATGAGCACCCTCATCTTTTTGTGCTGCTAGGTGCACCAATCTGTGTGTGAAGACTTCTGTAGGAACTAAATACATTGCAGATACTACTTTTTAGTTAACCTGGTAATGGACGTAAGAAAATAATATGAAGAGCACGTACCATTTTTGCAGACTTGCAGTATTGCATCAAAGATCCCCATATTCCACAACTACCGAATGTATCAATACCGGTACATACTCGGTGTTGCTTATGTAAAAAATTGTGGATTATTGCAGGGTTAATTAGTAGTCTAAGGGTCAACAAAGCAAAATGGAATAGAACAGAGTAACCTGACTGCCGATCAAGTATGTATGCATGCTAGCTGACACCAACCCCTGAGCACGGGCAACAGAACAACAATCCATTGCTGACAAAACAACCGGAGGCTACAGATGAGTACGAAGAATCTTGGAACATGGAAACAAACGATCTCGTCAGAGCCCAGGAGGAGCGGCGTGGCAGAACAATTGCCAGGGTGCCTTCTGTTGCTGCGAGAAGGTTGGCAATTGAGCTACCTCGACTTTAGATTCATGGAGCAGAATATATATAGCTTCAACCTTCACGAACTCTTCATGGTCTCGCCTGTTCGTGTCCATAACGGCTGCCGAAATCACTTGTGAGGAGGTGGAGGGGCTGGTGCATGGACGGATACATTTGAGTGCGCACTTGCATGGAGTAATAAATAGGAGTTAGCGATGAATGGCTTACACTGATTAAGATTGTTGACGGAGATGGAGGTAGATGCATGGGAGGGGAGGGCTGTGGAATGAGAAAAATAGGCTAGTGGGGATGCTTTATAAGAGTTTAAGATAACTTTCGTTGAACCATTTGCCAGTTTATGCTTTCTAACACACCAAACGTATTTTAGGGTGTTACACTATATTTTATAGCAAAAGATTGCGATCAAAGTTGTTTTTGAAAATCATGATAATGTCAAAACGACTTTCTTTAGGACACCGAAGGAGTAGTGTGTACACAAACTGAGCATGGATCAGGACAAGGATACACAAACACAGAGACAAAATAAAGTCACATGGTCACCTGTAGCCCTGTAGGTATCCAAGAGATCGAGTCTGCTGTGAGTGCCGAGTTGCGGATCATGAGCTCCAGCCGGGCTTTTTCTCCGACCGAAAAGAAACAGTACCCAAGAACAGCACCATGTGGCTGCTCTTGTACCAAACACTTCACAGTGTCAGTATGTGGTCTACCAGCTTGTCGACGTTCGTGCAGGACGACCCATCCTTGGCCATGCACTCCGCCACGCTGCTCCTGAGCTCCCGTGCCCTCCGCCGCAGCCCGATGCCGGGCTCTCCTGGCCCCATCAGCGCGGCCACGGCCGCCTCCACCTTGCCCCTCACGAGCTCCCCGTCGAGCGTGAGGCCGGTCCGCCACACGTGCTCCACGTACCTCGCGTTCCCCATCTGGTCGCCGAAGCACGGGCGGGCCATGAATGGCACGGCCGCGCACACGCTCTCCAGCGTCGAGTTCCAGCCGCAGTGCGTCCAGAACGCACCCAAGGCCGGGTGCGCCAGGACCTCCTCCTGCGGTGCCCAGCTCACCACCACGCCCCGCCCGCGCGTCGCGTCGTCGAAGCCGTCGGGCAGGGGTGGCGCCTCTGCCTCGGACGGCGACGTGCCGCGGACCAGCTCGGCCAGAGCACGATTTGGGATGATCACCGAAATAGAGATACATCAACCGAAACAAGCAATCACGACATCCTTGCACATGAAGTAGATAGTTGACTCAAAATATTGTAAGACCACACTTAATCAAGCGAGATTATTTGAACAACTATACGATTTGGGAGCATCACGGCGATAGAGATACATCAACCGAAACAAGCAATCACGACATCCTTGGACATGAAGCAGTAGATGGTGACGATGACTCGATGAGGCATAAATCATTAGAGCTATAAATATTTAAAAGCAACATTGGAAGTTAATCATGTCCAAATTTGAGTTACAATATTGCACACATGTTTAAGGTGCATTATATTATATATTGGTCATAATTTGTAAGGCTACATACACATACATGTTTCTTTTTGCGCGATTACCATACAGGCTTCTTTAAACAAAAAGAAGTTGTACCCAAATTAGTGAAATTTTCTACAGAAATCTACAATTCAGCTCGATGACTCTTTTGTTTCTTGAATTCAGCAATAATGTCATCATGCATATATAGCTCCATTTGTCTAAAGGCTCCCCCTCTATGTGCACTAGCAAATTATTGGCAAGAGTACTGTCACATCCTCAACCTAGGGACTTAACATACCCCTATGTTACTCTTGTCACTCGCCTTGCACAATGTAGGGTGTTAAAAGATTTCGGGATTGTTGGGGATGATGGGAAGCTCAACGAGGACACAATCCAAGACTATGGAAAACGCATAAGGGCGGTCCCAATGAAAGAAACTAGTAGTTTCTATAACATAGGATACCGCACAAAAAAAAGTACTGCTTTCCAATCCATAGTTTCTATGAGTAATAATTATTTTCTCTTTCTCTCTCCCAACTCTATCTTCT
Source organism: Miscanthus floridulus (assembly GCF_019320115.1). Lineage (NCBI taxonomy): Eukaryota > Viridiplantae > Streptophyta > Magnoliopsida > Poales > Poaceae > Miscanthus > Miscanthus floridulus. The sequence continues at coordinate 23,470,071 of NC_089583.1, read as the reverse complement.
TCCTCCAATGGGAGTGCGGCACGAGCCCCCTGTAAACTGGTGGTTTCTCCCCAATGGCGATTTCATGGTTTCTTGGTGCATTGGGTCAAGAGAAGACCTGATTTCTTCATGAGGAAACAATTTCTAAGATTTTTGCTCTCTTTCTTTATTAATTACGTTGCCATGTCAGCGTTTTGCCTATGTGGCAAGTCATTTAATGAGGATATAAACCATCATCAATACACCATTGGGACTGCCCTAAAAAAGTGGTGTCATCTGACCTCCTCGAGCCATTGTTTGGTTTAAAATGTCATTCCTTCTAGGATATAGTGGCTGAGGTTTCTATGTCTTTTCTTTAGGGATTTGTTTTCGTTGCAGTTGTTTGGGTTCAAGTTGAGAGCCGGTTGTATTAGTAGTTTTATCTCATTGTAGCTGTTGCTACTTCTGTTGTTTCATGTTGCCTCCTTCAAGGCTATTGTCTATCCAATTTAGAATTTCTTCTTTATTAATATAATCGGCAGCTCTTCTGGTGGGCTTGTTAAAAAAAAAGAGTTGAAGTAGTAGAAAAAATAACCTGCAGACTACAACATTGAAGTTTTGTCATTGGTAATGGGCAATCGCAGTTCTTGGAATTTGCGCAGTGTAGTACTTTTTCATTGCTTTGCACAATTAATATCCCTACTTTTTTTAGTGATGAAAGGGTGCAGAAAGCCCATGCTAACCGACTTTTTTCTTGTAAACCGGCTTTCATACAAGATGATATACTTGATTCGGAATCGTACTCTTTTGTTTGTATAAACCACCTCAATACTAGAATGCCTGAACATAAAACAGTTTAGATTCCACAGCCAAAACAATATAAGCAGCATACATAGATCACATTGAAAGTATGTAATCCACCAACTTATCAATGGCCATCTGAGAAGTCCCACCAGCTTTCAAGCAATCTGCTACATTCTTCTTAAGCTCCTTAGCTCTATCCCTCATCTCCTCTCCCTCCTTTTCCTTCATGAGGTTCCTAACGGCCTTCTCTATTTTGCCTCTTTCAAGCTCACCTTCCAGCTCCAACCCTACACCCCATGTGTTCACCACGTACCTCGTGTTCATCATCTGATCCGCGAACTGAGGCCTGCAGATCATCGCAACGCCCTCACTGATGCTCTCCAGCGTGGAGTTCCAGCCGCTGTGGGTCCAAAATCCACCGACCGCAGGGTGCGCCAGCACCTCCAGCTGCGGCGCCCACCGGATCACCTTGCCCCTGCCATGAACTGCAGCCTCAAAGCCATTCGGAAAATCCGGGCCATCCAAGAAGCCCCGTACCGAGTCTGCGCGAACCACCCACAGAAAAGGGTGGCCACTGTTGGCCAAGCCCCAAGCCACCTCCAAGAACTCACTGGAGTCCAGTGAAGCCAGGCTTCCGAAGCTCACGTACAGCACGGAGTCCGAGGGCTGCTTGTCCAGCCACTCGATGCAGCTGCAGTCTTGGTCCAGCTCCATCGTGCTACTCCTTGTGCTATTAGAGGAGAGCTTATGGAGAGGGCCAGGAGCAAGTACCATAGGGATGTTGAGCTCTTCGAAGATCCTCTTCAGCTCTGCTGTCTCCAGAGCATCGAGTGTGTTGATCACGACACCGGAGGAATTCTTCATTGCTTCGTTGGCCCGAGCGAGTAACTCGCGCATTTTCTTGTGGTTGCTCCAGCTTGAATAGAAGAGGTCCCTTACCCTCAGCGGCGGTAGCTCTTTCACTGGCATGTAGAGTTTGGACTCTAAAACAGAGCATAAATCAAGTAACAGCACGCACTACTTCTTCAGTACAACTGTTCATGCTGATCAGTTTAGAAAAGGAGGTCTCCGAGAGTTCTACTATCATGTATGCTCCGATGCAGGGATGCTCTAGTCAACTTACTGACCTCGAGGAGGCAGATAGCCCTTTTGGTGAAGCATGGGGTACGCCAAGAAGCATCCGAGGCAGATAGCCCTTTTGGTGAAGCATGAGGCAGATAGCCCTTTTGGTGAAGCATGGGGATCGCGTGCCTGCCAGCTCGTCTCGATCGGCAGACAGCACATAGCTACGCAGCAGGAGCACACGCCATTTAAAAAAACCAAAACGCTTCTCGCTGTCGCTGGTTGATCTGTCGTCTAAACCAAGTTGTCATTTAGGAAAAAGTTTTCCACAACTGCTACGCATGTTCTATGAATTTGTTGTGGCTAGGGACACATGGGTGGTTTGGTAGTGCTGCGTTATTGACTTGTAGTTGTATTTGTTAATTAGACAGACAAGTGTATGTTGTGGCTCACTGAGCTTTTTGCAGGTTGTCCGGAAAGAGAATTATCGTGTGGCTGCAAAAGAACCAAAGAACACAAGCTAATGAACCAATAGGCGATCAGAGTTGTTCGGCTGATGATTTCTACGGACGATAAATCAGTTGGTGCTGGTTTGTCGTGAGAGAAAAACACTGTACCATAGCTGATAAACAGTTCAAGCGAACAACAAAGTTCTGTACACAGGCAACTGGAAACTGAATGGTCAATACAATGAAGCAAATTCCTCATTTTTGTTAGCTGGATATATAGTCCTTGTCCTGGAAAATATTTTAGTGATTCTCAGCCTGTTCGGGAGGCCGTAAACGATCGTGGATTATTTACTGCTGGCTGGTTTAGTGTGAGAGAAAAACACTGTTCCCGACTGGAAATTTACGATCGTTTACGAGCAAGCGAACAGGCTGTCTATCGGTCGTTCATGTCGATCAACTACCGAACTAGAGGCTCAAACGTTCATTGCTATTGGCCTGCCAGCTACAGCACTAAATGCTTGTCTCTGAGTCTTGCCGTCTTGGCCTTTAGATTGTGGAACAACAACTGCAGCAGGCCAAGCAGCGGACAGCGCCGTTGTCGCTCGGCACAAGCACGCATGCATAGCTGCGTGTTGCGGCCTCCGCCAGTCCGCCCTCTAGACTCGCGCTCGCGTAGCAGCTGTCTTGGAAGTTGCAGCTCTGTAGCTGTTGTTCTCTCCAGTCCCCTGCAGTGACTTGATCCTATCCATCCTACCTGTTCTGCTGATCACTCATGGTGTGTAGGTAGGAAGATTCAATATTGTTTATTTGCTTCCATATTTCTGACTTTCCGAATGCTAAATGGAGTTGAATGGTATATCCAGCAACTCTTAAAAGTTAATTACTTTTGATCGATATTATTTTTTATGAGAAATTAAGATGTGCTACTTTCTTATCCCAATTTTTTTAGTTCGTATATATTTCCTTTTATAAACAATCTCCTGTTCTTACTATCTTAACTAGATTGGCAAAGGCAAGACAAAGAACAACAAGAATATACATCTTTTGTGTTTACGGGAGTTGAATTCCTAGAATGAGATTCGACGTTACAAACTGCCCCCCCCCCCCCCCCCCCCCCCCTCTATTCTGTTACGAGCTCCGCCACATCGGTCGATTACATATGTGCAATTTGGCACCCGCACCCACACTCTAACAGGTATAAAGGCTTTGAATCTTTTTTCCTTTTCAGGAAAAGTCCAAATTACTTTGTTTCCTCCTCTAAACTTTAGTTCATGTTACATCGAATATTTGGACACATATATGGAGTATTAAATATAGACTAATTATGAAACTAAATACACAGATTGAGACTAATTTACGAGATAAATTTTTTAAGCCTAATTAGTACATGATTTGACAATATGGTGCTACAGTAAATATGCACTAATGACGGATTAATTAGACTTAATAAATTCATCTCGCGGATTACTGAGGACCTCTGTAATTTATTTTATTATTACTATCCGAACACTCTATGTGACACCCCATGTAACACCCGATGTGGCACCCCTAAACTTTAGTCCATGCATTCAAACACACTCTTATGGTTCCTCCGTCCCAAAATAAGTAACATCTCGTATTTCGAGGAGTCAAACATTCTCAAATATGACTAAATTTTTAGAAAAAATACTATTAATATTTATATCTTGAAATAGGTTTACTACAAAAATATATGACGTAATTTATCTAATGATGTTTATTTGCTATTATAAACATTAATATTTTTTTATATATATTTGGTCAAACTTAGAACTCGTTGACTTCTCAAAATGCGAGATGTGCACTTATTTTGGAACGAAGACGGTATGTCTTGATAACCCCTATGGTCACATGTGGTTTGATATACTCGCTTTAACTATTTAAATTGTTTCAGTTTACACTTTACCAAGATTTGTTATTTTTGTTACCATGTGCATAAGTTGAGCTTTAGTTCGTAGACATCATAATTTATGTAAAAAAAATACATCATAAAAGTTTTTTTTGATAGGTTAGGCCATCTAGTAATAAAATAAAATTAGATTTATAAATTCTATGAAACATAACGATGATGATTTTTAACTTAAAATATGATGTCTTCTATCACCTCATCATTTTTGAAATTAAAACTCAATGCATACATAAAAAAACTAATTTTGCTAAGTAATTGAACCGATTGAAATAGTAAGAGTAAATCAAATCATACTTTAGTTTAGGAATTATCCAGACATGACCAAATTTAAGAGAAATAGACTCCATTTTTTTTTAGAGAGGAAGCCGAGGATCCGAAATCAGGCCATGATGTTTTTGACACGATACGAAGAGCCTGGTTCATTAGCCGTCCACGCTGTGTCCTGGGCCACGGCCCGGCCCATAAGGTACAGACAGCCCAAGTTTTCCGACGCCTGATGTGCGGCACTGGCGAGAGGTTGGGCTTGGGCAGACGCCTCGTGATTTCAGTTTTTTTTTTTTTTTTTTTTTTTTTTTTTTTTGCCCTTCCAAACAAATAGACGGCAGAAAATCTGCTAAGCATGCATTAGTAAAGGAGTTTCAAGAATATTTACAGGGTCTACACATACTAGACAAGGTTAAGCAAGGCAACTTCCAAACCTGAATAAGACAAAGGCAATAATTATATCTCTCAAGTGTTCGCCCTGCTGCACACTAAAGTCTGGCTTCATTTTTGTAGGACAACAAATTAGTCTATTGTCCACCCCTTCGTATAGGAAGTGAGGTTAGCTCAACTAGCATGGTCGTACATCCAATCACCCAGATTCAAGTTTCCTCTTGACTTGGATTTGTGGGTGCCTCGTATATGGTTTTACACAAAAGATAACTTTCCAAGCTTGAAGAAGTAGCATGATGGGCAATGTTTGTTTTTTATTAAAATTGGATCCATGGGTGCTTCACCATGAAAATTGAAAAAAAAACGCCGTCAAACATTGTGTGGTATCGATGAATCTTCTCATTGTGCATGACACAGGCACTACGAGAATGATCTACACCGATATGTCCTCAGTTTCGTAGCAGTGGCACGTGATAGGCATGAGCGCTCGGGCGAGGTAGTGCGACCACTACTTCTTCTAGTCTATTGGAAGATATGGAAGGAAGGAATGAAACGCACGGATTTTCACCGATCGAGCAAACAAGCGGCGTGAGGTTAAGTGAACAAACTTTGGCATTTGGCTTGGGAGTTGTGATACTATATGATCTGTTTGCATCGGGAGTTGTGAGCTCTCTCTTATCATGCAAAGGAAGGATCAAAATGTTGTTCAAGCTATGTCTATGGTTATTGATGTGAAAACATGTTTGTTGAATTTGAGGAATGATGGTTGGGAGCCACTATACAGGAAGCCACAAAATTTTGCAGTGAAAATGATATTCCAATACCAAATATGAATGAAGCAGTACCAAGATTTGGCAGATCAAGAAAAGGGGGTAAGAACATCACTCAAGACCATTATTTTCGTGTTGATACGTTCTATGCTGCTATAAATGCTATTACCACAGAATTTATCATCGGTTTAACGAGGTATCTTGAAAATTGCTTGTTTGCTTTTCTTGTCTTGACCCGAGAGATTCATTCTCTAAGTTTGATGTGGAAAATCTTGCTCGGCTTACTGATGAGATATATTATGATGATTTCTCCTATTCCAAGAAGAGGGTATAAAAGATCAACTTGAGTTATTTATTATTCATGTGAGAAGACTTGAGGAATTTAGAGATTGTCATGATCTGGCAAGTCTAGCTGCACAAATGGTTGAACTTGATAGACATACTGCTTTCTATTGGTTTATCGTCTAATTGAGTTGGCATTGATACTACCGGTAGCAACGGCATGAGTTGAACAGGTCTTTTCGGCTATGAAGAATATCAAAATAGTATTGCGCAACAAGATGTCCGATGCTTGGCTTAATGACTTAATGGTGTGCTACATTGAGCGAGAAATATTCCAAAGAATTGATCTTGAGAAGATCAAGAGAAAACATTTCAAAACAAAAAAGATAGGCAAATGCAATTGCCAAGGGCGCCTAGGCGTGATTGAAGCTTCATCGTCACATGGTTAGATGACTTTGCTTGTATTTTCTATAGTTCGATTTATCCTAAATGGTTTTACTTATATATTTTGTGCTTGACTATCACTTCGTCTAGTGAACCTTTTTGAAAGATATTACTTTACTATCTATGTTATCGACTTCGTCCTACCTTAAATTTTTTTCGTCCTCCGCCACTGCATCGGGTTGATGGAGACCGTGATGACGGAGTGCAGACGTGGAGTTGTTTTGTTGTCAGCAGCTACCTTGCATTGTCCGGGTTGATCAAACTACTCGTGCGATTGCCCTGACAAAAGGCAGTCCTCGTAATACATTATTATCTCTATGATCAGTTTGCACTTTGGAGAGTGACAGCATCAGACAACGCCTGACCACGCTTGTTCAAATAACGTCACCAATGACGTCAAACGAAGCAGCTGCATGCCGCTTCATTGGGCACATGCATGTCGCCGGCCGCCGTTTGGACGTAGCAAATGGATCAGAACTTCTTTCTCTTCTCTAGGACAAAAGTTTGTTGCCACGCATGCAGCATGACGCATGTATACCAACCAATAATTCATCCAATTATCCGATCATCGACACGAAACATAATTTTTTTTTCGCGTCACTGATAGCCTCGATCTGTTCAGTAGCACGTGTACGTCGTCGAACTTGTTTGCCCATCCACCAGTACGTGCTCATTGTAGCACTCACACCGTCACCGAGCATACGCCCGCGCACAGCTAGCAAAAATGGCCGGCGCCCAAGAAGCTCGCGACGGCAACGGCAGCAGGGGCGGCGGCCCTGGTCCTCAGCCGCGCGCGCGGCGCGTGCTGGTGTTCCCGCTGCCGTTCCAAGGCCACATCGACCCGATGCTACACCTGGCGGGGGTGCTCCACGGTCGGGGCCTCGCGGTGACCGTGCTCCACACGCGCTTCAACGCGCTGGACCCGGCGCGGCACCCGGAGTTCCGGTTCGTGGCCGTCCCCGACGGCACGCCCGCCGACGTCGCCGCCACGGGGAGGATCATCGACATCATCCTCGCCATGAACGCCGCCATGGAGTCGTCCTCCTCCGCGGCCGTCGCGGAAGCGCTGGCGTCCGCCGCTCTCGCGGACCCCCGCGCCGCGTGCCTCTTCATCGACGCCAACCTCCTCGCCGTGCACAGGGCGGCCAGGAAGATCGGGCTGCCCACGCTGGTGCTCCGCACCGGGAGCGCCGCCTGCTTCGGTTGCTTCCTGGCGTACCCCATGCTCCACGAGAAGGGCTACCTGCCACCGCGAGAGTCGCAGCTGTGCACGCCGGTGCCGGAGCTGCCACCTCTACGAGTGAAGGACCTCTTCTACTCGAAGCACAGCGACCACGAGCTTGTCCGCAGAGTCCTGGCCCGGGCCAGCGAGACAGTGAGAGGTTGCTCCGGCCTGGTCATCAACACGTTCGAGGCTCTGGAGGCGGCCGAGATCGGGAGGCTCCGCGACGAGCTCGCCGACCTCCCGGTGATCCTCGCTGCCGGCCCTCTCCACAAGCTCTCCTCTAACTCCTCCAGGGGCGCCGGGAGCAGCTTGCTCGCCCCGGACCGCAGCTGCATCGAGTGGCTGGACGCGCAGCGCTCCGGGTCAGTGCTGTACGTGAGCTTCGGGAGCTTGGCAGCCATGGACTCGAGCGAGTTCTTGGAGGTGGCCTGGGGTCTGGCAGAGAGCGGCCACCCCTTCCTGTGGGTCGTCCGACCCAACCAGGTACGAGGCTGCTGTGACGACGACAGCGTGCAGCGGCGGCGGCTGCCGGATGGCGTCGAGGACGTGGTCAGGGCCGGCAGAGGCGTGGTGGTCCGGTGGGCGCCGCAGCAGGAGGTGCTTGCCCACCGCGCGGTGGGTGGGTTCTGGAGCCACTGCGGCTGGAACTCCACCCTGGAGGCGATCAGCGAGGGGGTGCCGATGATTTGCAGGCCGGACGCCGTGGACCAGATGATGAACACGAGGTATGTGCAGGATGTTTGGGGTGTTGGGTTCGAGCTCGAAGGGGAGCTGGAGAGGGGGAAGATCAAGGACGCGATTAGGAAATTGATGAGTGAGCGGGAGGGAGATGAGATGAGGGAAAGAGCACAGGAGCTTAGGGGGAAAGTAGAAGGCTGCTTGGAGAGCTCTGGGCCTTCTCAGATTGCCATTGACAAGTTGGTTAACTACATACAATCTCTGTGAACCTTCTCTTGTGTGTATGTGCTAAGTGTTTACAATTGCAGCTTAATAGCTGATATTCTTATGGACAATTCCTGTCAATTATAGTGTTCTCTTTCTCAATTCCTGTCAATAACAGCTGATATTTTTTCCATAGCTATCAAACATACCTGTACGGTGCGAAGAGCCTTTAGCCTAGTGGTTAGAGCACCTGAGTAGCATGCGGTAGGCTTAAATTCGACTCCCCGTGGCAGCGAATTAAACAGGCCTATACTAAAAAATTATAAAAAAAATAGGTTGGGGTTTCCTTGCTGACTACCGTATGGTGTTGCAATAAAAGTCAAGTCTTATGATCATACTCTGTACATTGTTAGATGTAAGTTGTTCTAATACAGATCATGATCTAGTCCGGGTAACATTGAGACACAGAGAACATGAGGACAGTTTAAAAAGTAAAAAAAAGGCACGAAAAAAACCACTCCACTCTCTAATATCATGTGTATATATAAATATAGTAATTCAGTCCGAGCTATGGAATTAGCCCATTTTGTCTATGGAAACAAGCCTCCAACCATCGCACCCAGGAAGGTTCATCTAGAGTGTAAGTTTTAGGCCCAATAAATCCTTATTTTTTATTTTTCTTTTATTTTATCTATTTATTTTTCTTAACCCTTTTATTTTCATTTTTTATATCACTTGGATTTTATTTTGTATTTTAGTTTCGTTTTTCCTACTTTTTTATTTATTCTATTCTAATTAATATTTTTTATTTTTATTTTTTATTTCCGTGCATATTGTTTTTTAGTGTTCTTGTAATATTTGTTAGATGTTCCATGGCATATTTTTTGTTGTTCACGTAATATCCATTGGATGTCCCACCATGTTTTTTTATTGTTCATATGGCAGCTATGGGATTTTTCTATTTTTTTCCTTTCTATTCCCTTTTTTATTTTTTCCTCTATTACGACATGATTTTTGTAAAGAAATCAATTGTCTTGATTTTTAATTATTTTATTTTTTTATTGTTTTTATTTCCATACATAGTGGATTTTGTAATGTTTTTATACTACCCATGAGATTTTTAATGTTTTTATTTCCATACTTTAATTGTTCACACACTACCCATGAGATGTTCCATGGCATATTTCGGGGTTGTTCATATAGTATTCATGGGATATTCCATATTGTATCTTTGATTATTTATATGGTACTCATAAGATGTTCTATGGTATATTTTGTAATGTTTACATAGTATCCTTGAGATGTTCCATAATATATTTTATTTACACGGTACATGCACGCTGTTATATGCTATATTGCAGATTGTTCATGTACTATCCAAAAGATGTGCAATATATTTCAATTCTTCCAACAATATCCATGAGATGTTCAAGATTTTCTACTACTAGACTCGTGTATTATCAAACCTCATTCACCTGAATCTAAAATTTTATTCTCCTAAATCTAAAATATCGGTCTCATGAACCTAGAACATTCTTTTTGTGAGGACCGAATATTTTTTCTAAATCTAGAACATTATCCATGCTCAATAAAAGAAAATGTTCGTTTACTTCATATTATCCAAATAGAGCGAAGTAAAATCTAGTTTTGGAGGATTTATTGCAAGAAACGCAATGTGAATTTAATTTGTGTGCTTGGTTTGTAAACTAAGACTTTTTCAGATCCGTTGAAAACCATGACACCACCCAATTTGTTGTCTTAGGCCCTGTTCGGCTTACCCTATATTCGGTTTATTCGGCTTCTTTTTTCAGCCGAAACAGTGTTTTCAGTTAGTTTCAGGCAAGTTTCGGACCAGCGAACAGGCCTTGGTAGAACCTCCTCCCTGAGCAATAAAGAAACCCAGGAATGATCCAGACTGCTATGAAGCATGTAGCCCAGCACAACAGCACAACGGCCCACAAAACTTTTTGTCATGCGATGCGAGGTGTCATGGTCGGAGGGTTACTCGGCTCCAACCAGTTGGCAGGTACCCCTCCCCTACCCATCCACCCTCTCTCTCATAGGGTACAAGATTTGACTACTAAAAATTGCACAACATAGTAGCATAGAAAAAGATATTAAATAGTATCAAAGAGCTAAAGTTAAGAACCTGCTATAAGAAAGATAGTAACACAAAATCCTTTCAATTAGTGGCTAGTGATAAACATAGGAAAACTCAAATTTACTGGTTTGAACGAGAGAAAGGATAATTTGTGGTGATGAAGAACTAAAAATTTACATCACTAAATATTAAAAGAATGTCTTTGGTTTCTCATATTGTAAGCATAGCAATATATGGTGGAATCATGGTAAGATGGCATGCATCCCTTAAGAGTCCCTTGACATAGAAAAGAATATGTTGATGGCATAGTTTACTAAACGAGAGATGGGATATGCAATCTTCCAAATGAAAAATAATAAAGCTCTAGATCCTAATATAATGGATTTCTTCATGAGTTTTATCAGCCTTTTGGAGTGCTATACAAATGACAATACGATCCTTTCCAAGGACTTTCATAATGGGACATTACCTTTTCACAGTCTAAACTATGAAGTAGTAATATTTGTATCAAAGCATAAAGAGGCCATTCTCTGAATGTTAGTTTTAAGTTTTTACTAAAATGACCACAAATGGTATTTTGTTGATTTTTGAAAAGGTGATCAAAACCTATAAACTATTTTTTCTAAGAAGGAATATAATGGGTGGTGTGATTATTATCTCCATAAAATAACTCACAATATATACGTAAAGAAATAATTGTGTGATTTTTAAAATAGCTTTTGAAAAAAGTGTAAGAAAATTTAATTTTACAAAAAATACGGAAATGTTGTATAAGTGTATTGAGTCGTTTTATGTAGGATGGTAATGTAGGAATTAAAGTAAATGGTCATATGAGTTCTTACTTCCAAATGGAAAATGGATTTAGCCAGGTGATCCATTACCTCCAATACTGTTTAAGATAGTGATTAGCATGTTGGCAATCATTATTGCTAAAACCAAGGAAAATGAGAAAATAGAAGGTGTAGTGCCTTTATTTAGTGGAGGATACCTTGTAAATATTACAATACGGACCATGATATTGAACAAGTAAAGGACATGAAATTATTCTTTGTGCTTTTGAACAATTATATGGTCTTAAAATCAACTTCCACAAAAGCTAGATTTTTTGTTTTGTTCAAGCAAAAGATTGTGAGAGAGAATACTCACAATTATTTGGTTGCAAAGTAGGATCATACCATTTTTTATATCTTGGCATCCCAATGCATATTAAGAAACTTGATAATATGGATTGAAGTGATTCAAGAAAAAACTGAGAAGAGAATAGCAGTGTGGGAAGGAAAACATTTGTGTGTTGGTCTTAGGCTAGTACTAATATGAACTCAATTTTGTCTAGTCTACTTCCGTTCATGCTCTTCTTCTTTTAGAGCCCTAGAGAAGTCCTAAAAATTTGGAGTATTTGAGATCGAGATTTTTCTGGCAATATGAATAACATAAAAAGAAGTATAGATTAATGAGATGAAACATTATTTGCCAACCAAAAGACCAAGATGGCTTAGGAACCAAAAATCCTAAAATTTAGTGCATAATCTAAACACTCAAACTAAATGCTTGTTAAGTTAATTATTGTTTTGATTGAGTAATAAAGGCGGTGTGTAGCAAGAGCTGTTGTGTAAAAGATATCTTAGGAACCAAACATTGAGTGCAACAAAAATAAACGACCACTCATATTTTTGGATGGGGCTCGTTGGGGTATAGGATTAGTTCCTACTTGTGTGAAAATTTCAGTTAAATGACGACAGTCAAATTAGGTTTTGGAAAGATAAATAGCTAGGAGATCATCAATTGAAATATCAATAATACTAAGTACAATGACATTTAATATTTCTTTCAGGAGAGCATTAGTAGGGGGACATAATATTAGAATGTCAATATTTTATTGCTAGACTAGCCAATATAAATTTCAAAGAGGGTAGAGATAAAGCTATCTACACAGTTTAAGAAAACATGTAATGTTCTCAGAAATCTATGAAGTTACTCGTCATTAATAATTTTCAGTTTACTAACAAAGAATTTGGCATAACACTGATGAAAATACATGTAGATATTGAAATCTCTATGTGGTACCTAAAAAAAGGAGGTATCCTCATAAAGGACAATCTTAATAGACGAAACTGGAATGGAGTAAAACTTGCTGCTTAGTACGGAGTGATCATGAACTCATCATGAAAACATGCGACACCTATTTTTTGATTGACATTATCATACTAAATTTCTTTGGCATGCTATTTTTTATTATACATTCAAAATTGCACCTCCTAGAGACTTAAATGGCTTATTTCATACTTGGGTTACGCAAGGGGGCAGAATAATAAAGTGAATTAAATATGGCGATAAGGGCTATGTCAATTTGCTGGGCTGTATGATCTCAAGAAAATGTTATTGTTTTTTTATGAATGGCAACCAAAAACATTTAGGCCCCTTTTGGATCCTTGGAATTGAATTCATTTTAATAATCATAATTTAGACACATATTGATTAAGCTAATATGGTTGTATATGATTATATTTGTATATTATTGTTGGTTATACGAGAGAGGTACTTATGTGTTGCATTTTTATCATAGGGGAGCGAGTTGAAGAGTGTGTTATAAGTTGCAAAGTAGAAACATAAAATGGTAATCTATAAAATCAATTTCCATGCCTCACCCTATGAATTTCAGATAGGCTGATATGTGAACTTTGGAAAGTGTTGGAATATCCAATTCCAAGCCTAATAGCCCCTTATGTGAATGAAATAATCCAAATAGCCCCTTATGTGAATCTTACTTAGAGGAAGTATTGGTTCCGATTTTGGGCACCATTGCAGCAACTTGAGGATCAAGAGAAGTTGTTGATTCCTTCATGCCAACACTTGGAGACACCAGCTATGTAGTGTTTTGCCTCCCATAGATGACCGTTTATTTTCAGAAGAATGTGTCAATACTGTCTGACTTGTCATTTCTGATCGTGTTTGTCACAATCATGGTCGTGTTCGTGTTGGAGGTAGCTTTAGCTGCAACTTTGTAATAATCCTGGACTAGTTTTCTTGGGAAGGTTGAAGCTGCCGGGAACGTTTTATATACTATTAAAAAAAAAATCTGATTCAGTCTTTCCTCTTTCGTTATGGTTTAGCTTAACACAGTTTGCAACAACCTCCGTCTGTAAGTCTATTTAGATTGGTCAAAAGCGCCTGAAGTTAGGTTCATACATGGATCTATGAGGAGTTATCGTATCTAGGATCCAAATCCATGACGTTTTAAGTTCTGAAATTATACAAAATTTCACGATCTTCTTCAAAGATTCGTCAACACACAACCGTTGCCCATTTCAACCTTTCTAGGCAGTGGCCGTATGCCCGTATCCTTTGACCAGAGTTTATTTATTTCATGACATATCCCTGTAAACGCTGTGAGAGCACGCTCATCCCCGTGGGAGGCTTTAGGAAGTTTCCTCCAAGCTCCGAGGATAAATAATGTGAGAAATAGTTGGTGGATCATCCCCGGTTCCTCTTCCCACAGTTTATTACAGAGTCTGTCTATCTAACACCCGAGTATTTTAGCACCTAGGAACACTTGGATTTTTTTCCTCATAGACACTGTTCATTTTCTCCTCTCCTCTCTTTCTTCTTGGCACAAATCACAAATCATAAGTAACAAATCATAAATCACAAGCAACAAATTTTTTCTATGAAAAGACAAAGACAAAATTTGGTGGCAGTGCCGGAGTTGGGGAAGAAAGAAGCTCGTCGAACTTAGGGAAGATGCCAGGCGTGCTCAGACGCAGCCGTGGTGGTGGCGCGGGCACGGGCGGGCGGCGTAGGCGCGGGCACGGGCACGGGCGGGCGCGCGGCAGCACAGGCGTGGGCGGTTGCGAGCTTGACGGCCACAGCTAAAAAAATCATGTGTTCTGGATGCTAAAACACCCGGGTGTTATATAACATTCACTACAGCAGACACGTGCTTTGCCGAGTGCTGCACTCGGTAAAGAGCTGACGGCATATCCCTTCACGGCAAAGGCTTCTTTGCCGAGTGCCGCATGTCGGGCACTCGGCAAAGGATTTCCCGAGTGCCATGACGGCACTCGGCAAAGAAAAGCCGCCGTAACGGCCAGGTCACGGTGACGGCCCCTTTGCCGAGTGCCACGCGTCGGCACTCGGCAAAGAAATGTGTTTTTTATTTTTATTTTTAAAATGCTTTGCCGAGTGCCTGCATCTGGCACTCGACAAAGCTTGTTTTTTTTTTATTTTCTTTGCCGAGTGCTGTAGGTAGGCACTCGGCAAGGAGTTTTTTTTTGAATTTTCTTTGCTGAGTGCCTTGACCATGACTCTCGGTAAAGCTGGGAAGCTTAGTGTCCCAGATTCCCAGCTTTGCCGAGTGTCATAGTCATGACACTCGGCAAAGAAGTGAAAAAATTCATTTTTTTGGTATTTTGTCTTCCATCGTTGCAAACAAGATATACATCATATATATATATATATAACACAACTATATATCACACAAATATATATCACAATCCACCACAAACACAAACATAGCATACAAGTATCACAATCTCGACTCCCAAGTTCAAAGTTCAAACACACAAGCATAGTTCACAAAGTTCACAAGTGCATTATATCACAACGGCTGCTATTTGAAGCTCACGGCGACGGTCCAGGTTGGGATGACCCAACGTGCGATCCTGTCGATCCTCCAAGGTGGTTCGACGTCGCCCCCGATTGATGCTGCACAAAATAGAAGAGATTGCACGTGAGCGACAAGAGAAGAGATAAATATGCAAGATAAATATCCGCCACTACCACCACCACCACCACCACATCACCGCCATCACCAATACTTTACCACCAACATTTCACCACCACCACCACCACACCACCACCACATCACCACCATGACCACCACCACCACCACCACTAGGTTTCTCTAGGTTTCACTAGGTTTCTCTAAGTTTCAGCATAGAAAGTAAAACTTCGTACTTATACTCACCGGGGTAGAATCAGGACGTTGTGGAGGTGGATCTAGAGCAAGCAGCGTCTATGGGATCGTTCAACCTTGTTGCTGACCAATTTGCTGCATGAACTTGATCATCTCAGCCATCTGCCGCTGATCTTGCTCCCGCTGGGCCTCCAAAGCCTGTAGCCTCTGCCGCTCGACCTCCAGCTCGTACTGCAGTTCCTGCACCTGGGCATGCAATATTTGACCCCAATGTTTCAATAATGCATAGGTAAGGTATGTAAAAGTCAAAGAACGACGAATGAAATAGGAATGCTTACCTAGAGTGCCGACATCGTGGTCGGCCGTTGGCGTATGGGCACGCTTGAGCTCGTGCTCGCTACTCGAAGCTGGTGGAGAGGAGGAGTAGAGGCCGTGTCGAGTACGTCGTCGCCAATCCAGAACTACCCATGCTTCTTGCCTTGCCCCACCCTCATCACGAGCTGAGGATCAAGGCGCTCCTCGGTTCTCGGATCATAGCCCGGCCCATGGACTGACCTTGCCGCCTCCGTGTACGAAGAGAGGCGGGTGTGGACACTGGAGTTGGTGTACGCCTCAAGCAGGGTATCTGGGTCATACTCGATGTCGGCCGTCGCCTTGCCCATGTAAGCCAGAGCATATGCCTTGAGTTGACCAACTGGCTGGCCACCGTGTGCATCCGACTATGAGAAAGACAACAACATGTGGTTAGAAATGATGCAGAATTGAGTGCGGCTAGATTAGAGCAATGGCGGAGACTTACATATGCCTTTGCATATTTGCTGAGGCTGCGGCTGCCCTGATGGTGAGGTACACCTGGCATCTGCAAATGCCTATCGTGGGCCTCCTCATGCTTCTTCTACCAGTCCTCGTCCAACCAGGTGTCCACAATATATTCCTAGCAATCGGGGTGGGTGGCGCACCAACTTGGAATCGCATATAGGGCATCAAGTAGATGACATATCAAAAGATCAAATTAGGCATACTTAATCTCAAAAGAAATGAATATTCATGTTTTGTATTTACCTATATGTACTGCTCCCTTGTCAGCGTCATCCGTCTTGCCTCCTCTTTGTTGACACGCCTAAGTAGGAACTTGGCGTTGTAGTCTATGTGGGCCTGGAGGTGGGACTCGTAGTGCAAGTCTAGTCATCCATCTTGCCTCCTCTCTTGGAGGCAGCATCTCTATCTTTGGTCTATCGCATAACGTTGTCAGGTCCACTCTGGCCTTAGAGTTGTCCTTTGTCTTGTCAGGAATGTCTATGAGTGTTGCCCAAAGTGCTTTGTCGACATTCTTCTCATTGTGCATTACATCTATATTATGTGGAAGGAGAAGGTCATCAAAATAGGGAAGCCTCTCCAAGCCCGACTTATGAGTCCACATATGTTCGACACCATATCCCACAAAGCAATCTTTCTTTGGATTATCTTTCTTTCGACTATCTTTCTATGGATTGACCATGAGAGCATCTATCTGAGCATGAACCTAGGCACCAGTCATCTTCTAAGGTTTAGGGTCGGTCACCTTGACACCTTTCGTGAAGTTCTTGGTGTCTTGTCTGAATGCATGGTTAAGAGGGAGGAACTGTCGATGCTTGTCGAACGACGAAAACTTGCCACCCTTCTTCAACCAAATGAACTCCAGAGTTGTCTTGCATACCAGGCATGGGAACTTCCTATGGACACACCAGGCATTGAATATCCCATATGCCAGGAAGTCATGCATAGAGTACTGGTACCAAACATACATTTTGAAGTTTTTCTTTGTAGCTCGATCGTAAGTCCATACCCCTTCATTCCAAGCACTGATCAATTCATCATAAACAGGCTCCATGTACACACCCATTTTATTTCTCGGGTGTCCAGGAATTATCAACATCAAGAATATATTTTGTCGTTGAAGGAGGACCCCTGGGGGAGATTGAGGGGGATAGCGAACACATGCCAACAAGTGTATGGGGCCGACATCATTCCATAAGGATTGAACCCATCCATTGCCAGCGCAACACGTACATTATGGGCCTTAAGATCTTTGTCATGATGCTTGCGATTAAAGCTTTTCCATGCTTCACCATCAGTTGGATGTACCATCTTGTCAGGATTGTATCGAATGCCATTCTTGTGCCATGTCATCTGTTTCATGGACTCCTTGGTCATGAATAGCCGTTGGAGCCTCGGTATGATCAGAAGGTGTCATAGGACTTTCATGGGGATCTCAAGCTTCTCCTTCTGGCCATCACCTTTGTCTACCTCCACATACCTAGAGGATTTACACTTTGGATATTACTTTGCATCCTTGTGATCTTTCCTAAATAGGATGCACCCCTTTGGACAACAATGTATTTGCTCATATGGCATCTTAAGTGCACGAAGGAGTCTCTGTGACTCGTAGAAGCTGCTCGGCAGAATATGACCCTCCGGAAGCAGCCCACCAATAACTGCCAACATACCATCGAAGCAGGCTCAACTCATATTGTACTGGGACATCAACCCCATTAGGCGTCCAATGGCATCCAGTTGAGAAACTGTTGCCTTCTCGTGTAGGAGCTTCTGTGTCGAAGACAACATTTGGTAGAACGCCTTTCCGGTTGGCTCTGGCTCCTCCTCCTCATCCTCCGTAGGTCTTTCAGCGAATGTTGCCTTGTGAAAGTCACCTAACCATCCTGCTACCCCGCCATCAGCATCAAACGCCTCCAAGCGTGGTCTCACCACCTCCTCTCTAGTATGATGGGCTTCACCATGGAACACCCATCGGGTATAGTTTGGTATAAATCCATACTTGCAAAGATGTCCCCCCATGATCTTCCTTGTTTTTCTTTTCCTGTTTCCGCATTCGCTACAGGGACAGAATGTGTCTCTCACTCCATTAGCTGTCTTGCCAAATGCTTGGTTCAAGAAACCCTCAGTCTTGTCCATCCATTCAGGGGTGATTTCAGCCTGACTTGGGCGGCCCGTGTACATTCACTCATGGTTATCCATCCTCTAGCATATACATGAGCGAGTAATATAACCACCAATTGCATCTGAACGGCGTGTCTACTGTCTAATGGGTGAGGATAGGTCCTAATCCCACCTGCGGATGCGTAGATGAGGTTAGTTTACATGCTCTACTCCGATCTGAGACAGAATTTCAGCAGCACCTCCCCGTTGTTATCCCGATACACGTCCTGGAAGGGAGAGTGTGTATGCGGAGAACAATAGGGAGGTGGTGCCAAAACTCTGTCTCAGATCGAAGCAAAACATGGAAACTACCCCATCTATGCATCCACGGGCTGTCCAAAAAAGTGGATAATCTGAAATAGATACGGTCTTAGATATGCGAAGATCCGCATACCTCCAACCATATCTATTTCGAACGGGAGACGCCTAACTAGGTTACACCGATCTACGACAACGATAAGGAAGAGAGGTTATTCATACCTAGGGTGGTGGTGGAGTCCGGCTAGCGGGGCAGTGGCGAGGCGACGCTGTGCAGGTAGGACTGTAGCGCCGACGAAGATGATTGGGGTCGCCTACGTACTTCGGGTCCCCTCCGATGGGTCCTGCTCTACAAAAGAAGAATTATAATACTATAAGTTAAAAATTTCAGCAGAACCTCCCCTGTACGGGGAGGTTTCCAAAACCTGCAAGAAAAAACCAGCACGATGGCTGACAGCATATATACGGCTCGAAGGCCCACACATCCACCTACGGCACGAAGTCCCACACATCCACATACGACACGAAGGCCATCAATGACATACAAGGCACGAAGGCCGACAACCGGGGGGGCTTTATACCTTGGGTGGTGGTGGAGTCGGGCGATGCGGTGCCGGGGACGACGGCGGGGACGAACGGTGAGGGGCGTGGCTGGTAGCCGAGGCTCCTCCTCCTCCCTTCTCCTTCCTCCTCCCTTCTCCTTCTTCCTTTTCCTTTCTCCTCTCCTCCACCACCCTTCTCTCCTCTACTCCCCTGCTCCTCCTCTCCTCCACTTCGGCGGTTCAGGGGCGGGGGGGGGGCAGGTAGGGCAGGGCACCACCAGCAGGTCCGTGTCCGACGGTAGAGCCGGGCCGGGGCAGGGTCGGCTAAGGCGGAGGTCGGGCGATGGCGGGGCGGGGCTGGGGTGGGGCGGTGCACCACTGGCCAGGGAGGGCAGACTCGGGCGTGGGCCGGCTGCGCCGGTGGTCCATGGCGGTGGGGCAGGGCCAGGGCGCGTGGCTATGAGAGGGAGAGTGGTTGCGGGCCGGTCGGCCCACTATGGTTAAGTGGGGCGACCCTTTGCTGAGTGCCGAGTGCCGAGATGCAGGCACTCGGCAAAGAAATTCAGGGGGGTTTCTTTTCATCCGAAAGATGAAAAAAATTCTGAATATTCTTTGCCGAGTGCTGCAAGCCTGGCACTTGGCAAAGGGGTTCCTTTGCCGAGTGCCAATTCCGACACTCGGCAAAGTATTTTTATTTTATTTTTATTTTTGTTTTCAAATTTTTTCTGTGGCATTTATACAGTACCTTGAAGCACATGTTTCAATTTGGAACTTTTCTATAACTTTTTGGTATATTTTTTAAATTTGTTATGTTTACTTGAATTTTTCTCGAAAAAGTAAATTTGAACTGCAGGTGCATGAAATATTGGAATTTAGCGATTCAAAAAAATGGTATTCATGTTTTTGAGTGTATTTTGAGGCCGTGTGCAGGGACATTCGTGAAATTTCGAACATCTGTTTCACGAAACATGACCACCAACTTGTTAAAAAAGTGTTTTTTAATTATATAAAATGCAAACAAAGTCCGAAAATCATGAAACTTGTCGAGGTGTCGTGTCATCGCATGTAGAGGCTGTGGTAAAAAATTTAGAAGTTTCCGAGCAAGTTGTGACGTACGGGTTCCTTTGCCGAGTGCCAATTCCAACACTCAGCAAAGCATTTTTATTTTTTTTATTTTTGTTTTCAAATTTTTTCTGTGGCATTTATACAGTACCTTGAAGCACATGTTCCAATTTGGAACTTTTCTATGACTTTTTGGTATATTTTTTATGTTTACTTGAATTTTTCTCGAAAAAGTAAATTTGAACTGCAGGTGCATGAAATATTGGAATTTAGGGATTCAAAAAATGGTATTCATGTTTTTGAGTGTATTTTGGGGCCGTGTACAGGGACATTCGTGAAATTTCGAACATCTGTTTCACGAAATATGACCACCAACTTGTTAAAAAGTGTTTTTTAATTATATAAAATGCAAACAAAGTTCGAAAATAACGAAACTTGTCGAGGTGTCGTGTCATCGCATGTAGAGGTTGTGGTAAAAAAATTAGAAGTTTCCGAGCAAGTTGTGATGTACGGGTTCCTTTGCCGAGTGCCAATTCCGACACTCAGCAAAGCATTTTTATTTTTTTTATTTTTGTTTTCAAATTTTTTCTGTGGCATTTATACATTACCTTGAAGCACATGTTCCAATTTGGAACTTTTCTATGACTTTTTGGTATATTTTTTTAAATTTTTTATGTTTACTTGAATTTTTCTCGAAAAAGTAAATTTGAACTGCAGGTGCATGAAATATTAGAATTTAGCGATTCAAAAAACGGTATTCATGTTTTTGAGTGTATTTTGAGGCCATGTGTAGGAACATTCGTGAAATTTCAAACATCTGTTTCACGAAACATGACCACCAACTTGTTAAAAAGTGTTTTTTAATTATATAAAATACAAACGAATTCCGAAAATCACGAAACTTGTCGAGGTGTCGTGTCATCGCATGTAGATGTCTGGGTTTTAGGCATCGTACGTCACAACTTGCTCGGAAACTTCTAAATTTTTTACCACAGCCTCTACATGCGATGACACGACACCTCGACAAGTTTCGTGATTTTTGGACTTCGTTTGTATTTTATATAATTAAAAAACACTTTTTAACAAGTTGGTGGTCATGTTTCGTAAAATAAATGTTCGAAATTTCACGAATGTCCCTGCACACAGCCTCAAAATACACTCTAAATTCCAATATTTCATGCATGTGCAGTTCAAATTTACTTTTTCGAGAAAAATTCAAGTAAACATAAAAAATTTAAAAAATATACCAAAAAGTCATAGAAAAGTTCCAAATTAGAACATGTGCTTCAAGGTACCATATAAATGCCACAGAAAAAATTTGAAAACAAAAATAAAAAAAAATAAAAATACTTTGCCGAGTGTCGGAATTGGTACTCGGCAAAGGAACCTTTTTGCCGAGTACCAATTGCAGCACTCGGCAAAGACAGCACGTTTGCCGAGTGCTAACGGCTAGCACTCGGCAAAGGATGACGGAGGGGCCACCGGCGTCGCCTGAGGTATTTTGCCGAGGGTTATTCTTTGCCGAGTGCCGGACACTCGGCAAAGAGGACGTTTGCCGAGTGTCCCTCTTTGCCGAGTGTTTGGCACTCGGCAAAGACGGCCTTTGCCGAGTGCCGGCTTTGCCGAGTGCGGTACTCGGCAAACTGCCTCTTTGCCGAGTGTCCGTGTTTCGATACTCGGCAAAGAGCGCGTCTCCCATAGTGATTACTGTTATTATATGTATATATATATATATATATATAGCCACTTGAAACTGAAGGTTGGAGAACCGAGGTATCCAGCCATCCAGCATTCAACCAAGGAACGTCGGAGCCAGCCGGCAAGTCTAACGATGGCCGGAGGGGGCGGTCGTCCATCCCGCGGCGCCCGCGTCGTGCTGTGCCCACTGCCGTTCCAGGGCCACCTCAGCCCGATGCTGCATCTGGCCGGGGTGCTCCACGCGCGGGGGCTCGCCGTCACCGTCCTCCACACGGCGTTCAACGCGCCGGACCCCGTGCACCACCCGGCGGGGCTGGCCGTCGTCGCCGTGATGGACGACAAGGGCTATCTGCCAGCCACAGGTCTGTAAATCGTAACGTGTCCCGTGTCCGTAACAAATGCTACCACTGATTTTAGAAGTATGTATGCAGTGTTTTAGGAACGAATTTTCCATGAATAAACCTTGATAGAGATTATTTGTACTTTTACTACAAGCATAGAAATATCCATGACACATTCACACGTCATCCAACAAGGCCACATTACAATTTGTTTCATTTCAGAGTCCAACCTACAAATGCCGGTAAAGGAGCTGCCACCTCTACAAGTGAGGGACCTGTTTGACCCAAGCAAGCTCCCCAACAAAGAAATCGTGCACAAGATCTTGAATCGTGCCACGGAGACCACAACAAAGTCCTCCGGTGCAATACTCAACACATTTGAGGCTCTTGAGTCCCACGAGCTTGAGATGATCCAGGACCAACTTGCCCATAAAGGTATTCCACCCTTTGCCGTCGGTCCGCTTCACAAGCTCATCACCTCTAACGATAACGGCACCGAGACTAGTCTACTTAACCAGGAGCGCAGTTGCATTGAGTGGCTGGATACACAGGCCCCTGGCTCCGTGCTATATGTGAGCTTTGGTAGTGTTGCTCATGTGACTCAAGATGAGTTCATGGAGATGGCATGGGGCTTGGCAAACAACGGCAATCCATTTCTATGGGTGGTTCGGCGTGGCCTTGTGCTTGGAGTGGACAAACAGGAGCTCCCGGATGGGTTCATGTCGGCTGTGGAGGGTAGAGGCAAGGTGATCGAGTGGGCGCCGCAACAAGAGGTGCTAGCTCACCCTGCAGTGGGGGGCTTCTGGACTCACAATGGATGGAACTCCACATTGGAGAGTATCTATGAGGGGGTGCCGATGCTATCGAGGCCTATCTTTGGAGATCAATTGCCAACCGCAAGGTACGTGCACGACACGTGGAAGATTGGGATTTTGTTGGAGGGGTGTGCTAGAGCGAGGGGAGGTCGAGAAGGCCATCGAGAAGCTGATGGATGAAGATGAGGGAGTTGAAATCAGGAAAAGAGCAAAGGATTTGAAGGAGAAACTGCGGATGTGCCTTGAGAGCAGTGGGTCTTAACAGGCCGTCGATAAGTTGGTGGATCACATACTTTCTCTTTGAGTTGTTCATTACAGAATTGTTATGTTTGTCCAAGGTTTCGGCTGAATAAATTAACTACCGGTTTAAGTTGCAAAGCTTTTGTTGTAGCTCATGTTTCATAGCATCATGATTTTAGATTTTTTTACTTTCAATTTTCACAATATTAGTTGCTACTTCCTCCATCACCCAAATAAGAGTCATTCTTACCTTTCGAGAAGTCAAATGCTTTTAACTTCGACCAAATATATACAATAAATCATTAATATTTATGGTGCATAATAAGAATCATTAGATTATTTGTTGAATATATTTTTATAATCAACTTAAAGGGAGAGACAAATATTGTTAATATTTTCTATAAATCAAGTCAAACTTAAAAAAATTTGCCTTGTATAATTGGGACGGAGGGAGTACAAATTTTATATGAAACTCTTGTTATCGATATAATTTTTATTAAAATTGTCATTTTGTATTATGTTAAAAAATAATCTTATATATGTCTTAAACTGTACTGTTAAATACTCTCTCTATTTAAAATTATAAGTTATTTTGATTTTTTTAAATACATTACTTTTACTATACATCTAGATAAACCAAAACGTCTTATAATTTCAAATGAATGCACAGAGGATGGTTTAGCCTACACTATCGAAGTAAGATTTAGAAAGGGCCAATAATTGTAATCTCAAGAGGATAGATTAATATTTAAGCTTAAGAACCGCACAGCCGCCCGTCGGTTGTCATACTCCTTCTCCACTGTGACCGCACAGTCGTATCCCACTATGCAGTGCTCCGCCCGCCTAGCTGCCAGGTTGTGCTAAAAGCGCATGTTGCAAGCGTATGTTTCAAGTGTTTCAGATATTTTAGAGGTATGTTGCAAGTGCTTTAGATGGATATTACAAAAGTAGATCGGAATGTTGCATATGTTGCAATGGCTGTACACGTATGTTGCAAAGGTTTGTTACCAATGTTTCATATGTGTTTTCCAGACGTATGTTGTAAGTGTGTTTATCTAGATGTTACATATGTATCACACATATGTTGTATGGGTTTTATCTGGATGTTGTGTATGTTTGCAATGGTTTTCAAGTATTTTAGGTGTTTTTCAAGTGTTAAGCATGTTTCAAGTGTTTCATCTGCCTTGAGACGTATGTTGCAAGTGTTATATTTGGATATTTCAAAAGTAGATCGAGTGTCTCCTCCTCTCTGGTGCATCGCCTCGGTGTCTCCTCCTCCCAGCGCCAGTTGGGCATCCGCTGCCCCCTCACCTTCTTCTCGATGCTGGTGACGTTTGGGGCAGTGTGGACCCCACGTGGGCACACAAAACGGTGTAGGAAACGAATTGCGAGGCACGGGTGTCTGGGCGCCCTGTTCCTCTAGGCGCTAGTAAGCCCGAATTATAATACGTTTTGGCTTTTATAGATACATAACTTTTACTATTACTTAGATACATATTATGTCTACTAGTCCATCAACCTCTGCTCTCGCACGAGCAGAATCTTAAAAGACATAAGCATTATTTATTCCTAATAAAAAAATACTAATATTAAATTGCACGTTTTATTTATTTTGTTTGTTTTCTAACACAATAGATATTATGTTGTCTCTATCCGGTGGTGATAAACATATCATTTATTAATCTATATGTTTCTTCATCAATATATGTAGTTTGTCCTTTTCATGGCACCTCAATATATTTTCAATATGTATTTAGTTGAAATATTAGCTTAAACTATGATGGTCTTGTTGTGGCCCATTTCTGATGCCAAGAATCTAAAATTTTGATTTTAAAATTTAATTCTTATTGATTGTTCGAAACTTTTGTTCTCAAATTAAGCTGAAACTCTTATTATATCTGTTGTTAACTCTCCTTAGTTTTTTATACATTTAAAATAAGGATTTTGAATTGTAAACGACATTCTTAAGTATTCCAGTGGCATAAATAGTCATCTAAACATTCACATCACTTAAAATCAATGGTAAAGCTTAAAGTGACTAAGTGAGATGTCCTATGGGTAGGGGTGCTACATAAAGGGAACATTAACATTTAAGTCTTATAATGATTATTTACTTTAAAGTAATCCCAAAGGATTGGAAGATATAGTTACATGTGGTCTGCACTAACCTTCCTCACTTATGAAGCTTTGAATTTATTTATTGAGAAATTATACGTGTAGTAACGGTTATATTATCAATATGGATAACATTTTAGTTAAAATGTATAAATATATCTAATAAGGTGAAAACATATATGAACTATATGTCATTGTTATTAACATATTTATAAATAATATGTTTGTATCAATAGTATGATGGCACAAATACATGCATGTGTACTCAATCTGTATGATGGCACAATATGTATATTTACTTTAATCAAATTCTAATATATTAATATTAATAGATTAGGGTAACATAGAAACATATATGTGTAGTATGGTTATTTTAATATTTTTAATAGAAGGTGTTGATAACTTACATGTAGATTTAAGGGTATCTTTTAGTTTAAAAAAAAACAAAATGATAGAAGTGCTATTTTAGAAGCAGATTTAGATGGTTATGATAAATTAGATGTAAATTTAGGTTCACTTTAGATAATGCTTTAATGTTGGTTAATTTAAATATAGATTCATGTGTTACCTTATATTATTTAACAATCACAAATTATTTAACATGCAATATTTTAGGTTTCAACTTTTAATCTAGTGGATGTAGTTTTTTATCCACACGTTAAGATAGATCTCTAATGCTTATTGTATATTTTCTTCAATATTTTC
This sequence comes from Miscanthus floridulus, assembly GCF_019320115.1. NCBI lineage: Eukaryota > Viridiplantae > Streptophyta > Magnoliopsida > Poales > Poaceae > Miscanthus > Miscanthus floridulus. The sequence continues at coordinate 23,443,849 of NC_089583.1, read as the reverse complement.
ACTTTTTAATTTATTTAAAAATATTTTTGGCCCTAGCTTACGCTACCCACTCAGAATATTAAATTTGATATATCAAAGATTTATGTGTCCTTAGTATATAAATATAGAGTGCTCAAAATTAAACTATTAATATTGGTATGACATAGTATTTAAGTCAAAAGGTAAAAAGTTATTTGAAATAACAACTTATAGATTTTATTATCATGGAGTATTAATAAAAACTAAAGTTGGTATGTAATTTTGTTAAGGGACCATTTTCCACGTTAAATAAGCTATAAAATAAATATTTATCCAAATGTATTGTATTTACTTTTGTTGAATCATTGTGATGAATTTTAACATAAGAGTGTAGAAGTATGTAAAAATATATACATAGAGTAATTTATGGATATTAGATTATTTTTCATAATATATTACATTTATATTTTCAGCCGAGGCGGATTAGTATTGATACAAATCAAATGGTGTTACATTATATTCTCTTTGATAACGACATATATCGGAATGCACAAGGGTTACTTTGCATCAACTTTCTTATTGCAAAATGTGGATAATTTTCAAAAAAATTATTCGAAGATTATTTCAAGTAGAATTACCTTTCCTCATGGTAGAGGTGGATAGTTCAGTTATATATTTAGGAAATCGTCTTTCATATGATAGACGTGGGTAATTTAGATATAAAATCATATGTTTATTTTGAATTATATTTTATAAATGACAAATATGATAATTTAGACATGAATTTATATTTTCAATTCTTTCAAATGATAAATAATGAAAACAGGAAGACGGACGCACAACAGATATATTCCTGGTTCCGTGTGGTTGACAAAATTGTCTCGTGTTTTTAGATCGTCGGACCTGTTTAAGATAAGTTTAATGTTGTTTCATAGAACCACGTAATTTGAAGACAACTTAATAGACAACATGTATAATGTTGCATTTTGAGTTGTCTTATTGCAATTAATAGATAACATGTACAATGTTGCCTTTTGAGTTGTCTCATTGCAACGTCCATTTTTTTTAATTTCTGTGCATAAAACTGAAGGAATGTTTGGCCTGTTCGGCAGGACTGAAAAATACTGTTCCGGCTGATTGTTGTGAGAGAAAAATACTGTTCTGGCATGACGTGAACAGTGATTCTGTGAGAGAAAAAACAAGCCAGCCGGCTGCCAGCCGAACACGCTGGTTGTGGTATGTATAGCAACAACAAATCACACAATGATGCCATAGGGACCCCACAGTCCTACATTTTAGCTGGTGACCGCTATATCTCACCTCCTTCTCTTTCCGCACATTATAAAAATTTGCTATTTATATAGTGGCATTCTAACATATGTGTATATCTTATTTGTTGGGGTTGATAGATTATATCCGATGTTTTATGAATAGATTAACCTTCTATTTATTTTTTAATAGATTATACGAATAGATTAACCTTCTATTTATTTTTTATTAATAGATTAACTAACGGAACTACGTATTTTATTAGTCACAATTGTGAACATTGTTACATTGTATCGAGATTTTTCCGTACCTCTTTGAAATGATTTTCACCTTACGACATAAGTTGTTTTTTATTGGACAATAAGATTTTAGGCTGTTTTTTAATCTATCTACTGTGGACTTTGTTACATCGTATCATGATTTTTCCCCTGCCTATTGAAAAAGAGTAGTGTCGGGTTCATCATCCCGGGGCCTCCAATGGATCCGCTTCCCTACAATACTTGGCCCAGCAGGCGGTGCAACGATAGCGTACGTCTGGGCCGGTCCAGATACATAATGACAGGCCAAGACTACGATCCGGTCCCCGACCGACACCTCTGGCCAGGAGACATGGTCGAAACCCCGACCGGAAGGCCTGGCTGTGGTGGGACCGCTGTCCGACTCCGACCCCGTTCCTCTGACCGAGGATATGCTGGACCTTTGCTCGCCTGTCTTTCCCGGCCGATATAGTCGGGGCCGACTAGGAACGACCGACCAGGACGCCTGCTCGGTGTGGACCCGGGGAGCAGGCGGAACAGATAAGGTAAGACGCTAAGTCAACCGCAATACCGAGGACCGTACCCCGCCATGTCCTGTGCATCTGCAGGACGGTGCCGTCAGACCATGTCAGACGAACATTATACAGCCACACTATATCTAATATGAACATTGTTACATCCTATCATGGTTTTTTCCCGTAACTCTAAAAAAGAGAGTAGTTTTTAGCGGATAATGAGTTATATTGGGTTATTTTCAATTATGTTGCGTAATGGTAAAGGTGGATAATTTAGATACAAAATCGGGGGTTACTTTATGTATTTTTCATAATGGCAAAGGTGGATAATTTTTTAAAATTTATAATAGATCCAATGGCTATTATCGATAATGATGATTCGAGTCTACCGAATTAAAGACCAGATGTTTCTGATTATTAAGAGAATTTAAAGGATTTTTTTTCTAGCGCGTCTAGTGAGGATGAATGTGATGTCTCCGTTGGAGCCTCTAATTAGTAATAGTAAGATAAGATGTATGTAGTAAAAGCAATTATGTAGAAAAGTAAAAAAGTTCTTATAATTTGAAACTGAGGGAGTAATCAAGTAGTTGAATATACCGTGTCCCTTTCTCCTCACTGCCGTTGTTTGGTTTCATTCTTGTACTTTTGCTCTTTGATTGAACCAGACTCTCTTCTTGTCGGGGACCTAATACCAGGGTACCCTAGAAGGTGGAACCGATAACCACCGAACGTGAAAAACTTCTGGACGCATAAGGGCTCCATGTCATCCCTTGTTCGAGTGACAGGAGTTCGGTTCCGCCTCGCCCGACACCTTTGGGACGGGCTCAGTCTCGCCCGAGGGCCGAGGGATAAACTCCGTCTCGCCTGACGCCTTGAGGGCGGGCTCGGTCTCGCCCGAGGGCTGAGGGATGATTTCCGTCTCGCCCGACCCCAGAGGGGCGGGGTCAGCCTCACCCGACGCCTTTGTGGGATAACCCTGCCTTGCCCCAAAAGCTCAAGGCTAATCTCCGTCTCGCCCGACGCCTATAGGGCGGGCTCGGTCTCGCCCGAAGGCAAAGGGATGGATTCCGCCTCGCCCGATCCCGGAGGGATAGGGTTAGTCTCGCCCAAGAGATAGGGATTGGTCTCCGCCTCACCCGACGGCCCAGAACGAGCCTCGCCCTGATCGATATCTATCCCTCATAATGATGGGTATAGGACGAGACAAGACGTTCGGGTCAACCATGGCTCCAACGACCATACCCTGCGCCCTGGCAGGAAAAGGACTGCCAGGGAACGACAGGACTGATGCTTTAGACCCTTCCGGGCGCCGCAGAGCCCAAAAGGTATTACAGGTGCGTGCATCTCACCCTGTAGAGTTGTAGGCGCCGTCTTCAGCTCTGGGACATGGAACCCAACGAAGATATACGACAACCGCTACGCTCCAAGAATGGATTTGCTATCTCCACGAACGACGGATATTCCGTCACCACGCTGTGGACCCGAGGGAGCGGCGCCCTATTCCCGATCCCTCAGGTCCTCCCAGTCAGAAGGCCTTGGCCACGGCGCTACACCAGACCCCGACCCCGAATTCTCCCAACAAGGAATCATGGGAACCAGAAGGCGTGCGGAGCAAGGCTGGAGGGAGACTCATAAGTCAAAACCACTGTACTATAGCCCATACCCTGCGGGCAGCATTCTGTGATTAATCTGACATCCTACAGAGACATCGACAACATGGTAAGCACTTATCTTCCTTCGCACTCATTAGAATAGAGGACCTGACCAGGTAAACATGAGCCACATGACTAAGTAGAGTACACATCTTGGAGCCCTCACCCTTGTAAAGCTAGCCCCTTCATCTATAAAAGGGGATGCGCTTCCTCCATCAGGGAGGACGGAAAAAATAGGACCAAACAATAGAACGCACTCACACACACATTCAAGCAGCTACGAAGCTCTTGACCACCTTTCAATCCTTCGATCAGAGACTTGGGACCAGTCCCTCTCTCGCCAGTTTGTATCCCTTACTATAGACCGTTCACGGTGCTAATAACACAAGCAGCAACAAACTGGACGTAGGGACGTTCCGCCCGAACCAGTATAAATCCTGTGTCCTTTAGCGCACCATCCGAGCCTAACGCGCATTACTATAAATTTACTTGCCGGTGCTTGTACGAAACACCGACAGTTGGCGCGCTAGGTAGGGGCTTTGCGCATTCCAAATCAGGTCTCGGATGGCCACCCACGCAATCACCTGGGCCCCGGGTGCACACGTGCGTTTCGGCGACTTGGATTTCATCATCACATTAGGAGGAGAGCTGGCGCTGACTCGCTCAGCCGCCCCATCTCACCCTTCCATCAACCTCAGCCATCTCAGGCTTGAGGGCCCACCGGGCAACTCCCGGGGAGTCCCGTCACCCAAGGAGGCCTCTCACAATGCCACCATGTGTCCGGAAGGGTCCGTATGGAGCGCCCCGACAGCGTTTCCGTTCGGTCTCCGCAACGTTGCGTCAACCGCTGGCCGCCTTCTGGCGCTACGTGTGGTTCAACCACCCACGGACATTGAGTTCGTGGGGGCGATTGAGCGGGATACGGAGACCCTCTACGAGCTCCTCAACGAGGAGCCTGTATCACTCTCCAGCTCAAATTCCAGTAGGGGGAGCCACCACCCTTCCCGGGAATGCTACATGATGCAGACCCCCGAGGGTCACGTCGAAAGCGCCTCCAGGGAAGAGGCCACCCCTACAAACAATCCTGACAGCAGATTCGAGGAAGAGGGGACAGCCCCATCTCACCTGAGGATGGAGCAGCTAAGGGCTCGTCAGCAAGAGATCGATGAGGCCGGGCAAGGGCTCGCACGGGAATACGCGGACATCAATCGCGAGATTGAACGCCGTAAAGACGGGGGGCACGCACGCGCCACAGCCCGCACCGTACATCAAAGGATCCTCACCGACGATGGGGCCTTTCCTCACTTTGCCCGAGCCAGCCAGAACATCGCCGCAGCAACCACCTTGCTGCATGGCCTTCCGGAGGCCGCGACGTCCGAGGATCGACGCGCTTATCGGGAGGTTCGCACGTTGCTCGAGCGTGCAGCAGCGCAGTAGGCGAAAAGTTCGTTGTCTCGACGATGCGAACCCGACACCAGCCAGCGCGCGCCCTCAGTGCGCACCACCAAGGACGCATCCGTACACCAAACACCGCTAGCCGGAGGGCAGCCCTCCGTCGTCCCTGTACATCAACGCCTTGGCCGTGGCCGTGACGTACGCAGCATCATCGACGCCCGGAAACATGCCCACGGCGACGAGGGAGAAGCAGCGTGTCACGGCTATCATCCCTGACGTGGCGGGCGCTACGACAGCAACGAGGACCGAAGCCCAAGCCCCGTCCTGCCAGGCCCTCAGGCCTTTGGCCGGCACATCCTCAATGCTGCGTTCCCCCTAAGGTATCGACCGCCTACAAACATTCCTAAATATTCTAGCGAAACAAATCCCAGGCTTTGGCTCGAAGACTATCAGCTTGCATGTCAGGCCGGTGGTGCGAGTGATGATAATTTTATTATTCGCAATCTCCCGTTGTTCTTGGCCGACTCGACGCGAGCATGGCTGGAGCACCTACCGTCCAATGCTATTCAGAGTTGGGCAGATCTGACTGAGATCTTCGTGGGTAATTTCCAGGGCACGTACAAATGCCCTGGAAACCTATGGGACCTTAAGAACTACCATCAGAAGGCCGATGAAACCCTCCGCGGGTACATCCAGCGCTTCTCCCGACAGTGCAACGAGCTCCCGAACGTCACCGATGCCGACGTAATAGGAGCCTTTCTGTCCAGAACAACCTACGAATCCCTGGTCCACAAGCTAGGACGCAGGGGCCCGCAAACCACCAAGGAACTTCTAGACATCGCCACCAGTCATGCCTCTAGAGAGGAGGCGGTCGGAGCCATCTTTGATCGCTCCGATGGAAAGACAAGGCGGGACGAGGACGCCAGCGAAGGCGCCTCCAACCGCCCCGCCAAAGGGAAAAATAAGAAGCAACGGCGCGACAACTCGCTAGTGGCCGCTGCCGACCGCAAAGGTGGCCGGAAGCCCGTGGAGGGCACTCCGAACCACTTTGAGAAAATGCTCGAGGGGCCATGCCCAAACCACGCCTTCCCGGCCAAGCACCTATACAAGGAATGTGGCCTTATGCGCAAATACTTGGCCGGGGGCCTGAACAAGGGGGAGCAGGGGAAGGAGCCTGTTCCCACCACTGACGACACGGAGGAGAAGGATAACGCCTTCCCAACGCCGACCGGTGCCCTCATGATCTTCAGAGGATCAGCGGCCTACGACTCCAGGCGCCGCCAGAAGGTCGCACGTCGAGAAGTCTATACCGCTAGACCGGTCACGCCAACTTTTCTCCGGTGGTCGGAATCCGCCATAACCTTCGACCGGGCTGACCATCCGGATGCCATCCCACACCTGGGAAGGTATCCGCTTGTCGTTGACCCAATCGTCGGTCCAAAGCGGCTCACCAAGGTACTGATGGATGGGGGCAACGGCCTCAACATCATGTACGCCAAGACGCTCGACGAGATGGGCGTCGACCGAACGCACCTCCGTCCCGTCTGAGCACCTTTCCATGGCGTCGTACCTGGAAGGCAAGCCGTGCCACTAGGGCAGATTGACCTGCCCGTCACTTTTGGGGATCGATCCAATTACCGGACTGAGACCCTCACCTTCGATGTAGTGGGGTTCCCGGGGACTTTCCACGCCATTCTGGGGCGACCATGTTACGCGAAGTTCATGGCCGTACCCAATTACATATACCTGAAGCTGAAGATGCCGGGCCCCCGTGGGATCATCACCATCGGCACCTCCTTCTAGCGTGCTTACGAGTGCGAGGTCGAATGCTGCGGACACGCATCCGCGGTCATCGCATCCGAAGAGCTCGCCACTCTCAGGGAGGAGGTCATCGAAGGGACACCCGACGCAAAGAAGTCGTCTGGATCGTTCGAATCGGCAGAGGGCTCCAGGGACGTCCTCTTGGATCCCAGTAGCTCCAAGGGCAAAAAAGTCCGAATCGGGACCGCGCTCTCCTCCGCATAGGAAAGCGCGCTCATTGACTTCCTCCGCGCCAACAAGGACATCTTTGCGTGGAAACCCTCGGATATGCCGGGCATCCCGAGGGAGGTCGCCGAGCATACCCTCCAGATCCTCCCGGGCTCCAAGCCAGTGAAACAACGCCTGCGCCGCTTCGACAAGGAGAAACGCAGGGCTATCGGCGAGGAGATAGCCAAACTATTGGCCGTAGGATTCATTAAGGAAGTATACCACCCAGAGTGGTTAGCAAATCCTGTTCTTGTCCGGAAAAAGAGCGGGAAATGGAGAATGTGTGTTGATTATACTGGCCTCAACAAAGCGTGTCCAAAGGATCCATTTCCTTTGCCACGAATAGACCAAATAGCCGATTCCACCTCGGGGTGCGAAACCCTCTGTTTCCTAGACGCATACTCAGGCTACCATCAAATCACGATGAAAGAGTCTGACCAGCTCGCGACATCTTTTATCACGCCCTTCGGATCATTTTGCTACGTTTCAATGCCGTTTGGTCTGAAGAACGCTGGGGCAATGTACTAGCACTGTATGCTTAGTTGCTTCGGAGACCTCATCAGACGAACCGTTGAGGCCTATGTCGACGACATCGTAGTCAAATCCAAGCGGGCTGACCACCTTGTCGCCGACCTTGAACGCACCTTTGCGAAACTCCGGGTGAATGGCATCAAGCTCAATCCCGAAAAATGTGTTTTCGGGGTCCCAAGGGGCATGCTGCTCGGCTTCATTGTCTCTGAGCGTGGCATCGAAGCCAACCCAGAGAAGATATCAGCCATCATGAGGATGGGCCCGATCCAAAACATAAAGGGGGTTCAGCGAATCACCGGGTGCCTTGCCGCCCTCAGCCAATTCATTTCATGCCTCGGCGAACGAGGACTCCCCCTTTATCGACTCCTGAAGAAAACTGACCGCTTCGAGTGGATAGCCGAGGCTCAGGAGGCACTTGACATGGTTAAACGATTTTTAACTAAGCCACCGATCCTAGTTCCTCCATGCGATGGAGAATCTCTCCTACTATATATATCGGCCACCACCCAAGTGGTTAGCTCCGCCTTAATAGTAGAGCGAGAGGAAGAGGGGCACGCCTTCAAGGTGCAACGCCCTGTATATTTCATCAGCGAGGTGTTATCTGACTCCAAAACCCGCTACTCCCAGATCCAGAAACTCCTCTACACCATCCTCATCACCAAAAGGAAGCTATGCCACTACTTCGAGTCACACCCCGTGATAGTAGTGACGTCGTTCCCCCTCGGCGAGGTCATTCATAGCCATGACGCTATGGGAGGAACCGCAAAGTGGGCACTCGAGCTGATGGATCAGGGCATTTCTTATATCCCCCGAACGGCAATCAAATCTCAGGCACTAGCTGACTTCATCGCGGAGTGGACCGAGGTCCAGATGCCACCAGCAGCCGTCGATCAAGAGTACTGGATAATGTACTTCGACGGATCGCTGATGAAGAAGGGCGCCGGAGCAGGACTAGTCTTTGTATCCCCCCTCGGGGTGCACATGAGGTACATGGTTCGGCTTCATTTTCCCTCATCAAACAATACTGCAGAATACGAAGCGCTCATCAACGGCCTGCGAATCGCCATCGAGCTGGGCATCCGACGCCTCGACGTCAGGGGTGACTCTCAGCTGATCGTCAACCAGGTCATGAAAGAATCAGGCTACCACGATACCAAGATGGAGGCATACTGTCAAGAGGTCCGACGCCTGGAGGACAAATTCGACGGCCTCGAACTCAATCATATCCCCAGGCGCCTCAACGAAGCGGCCGACACACTCGCAAAAGCAACATCCAGCCGAGAGCCAGTTCCAACAGGCGTCTTCGCCAGTGACCAACACAAACCCTTGGTACGCTACGCGGGGTCGGAACAAGCCGACGACGGCCCTTCTAGTTCGACCCCCAAGGCTGATCCGCCAATTGTTCCTCCCGACCCCGAGGTCATGGAGCTTGAAGAAGACCAATCCCTAGAGTCCGATCCTCCCAATGACTGGAGAACGCTTTACCTCGACTATCTCCTCCACAACGTACTACCGACCGACAAGACAGAAGCCCGACGGCTCGCGCGACGCGCCAAATCCTTCGTTCTTGTAGAGGGCGAACTCTACAAATGAAGTCACATCGGAATCCTGCAACTTTGTATCCCTGGCGAATAGGGAAAACTCCTACTGAGCGACATCCACGGTGGGGCATGCGGTCACCATGCCGCACCAAGAACCTTGGTTGGGAAGGCATTCCGACAGGGTTTCTATTGGCCCACCGCAGTAGCCGATGCCCAGCAAATTGTACGCACCTGCAAAGGGTGCCAATACTACGCTCGGCAAACACACCTCTTGGCCCAGGCTCTCCAGATGATCCCCATCACGTGGCCCTTCGCGGTCTGGGGGCTTGACCTGGTTGGGCCACTTAAAAAGGCGCCCGGGGGCTTTACCCACCTGCTTGTCACCATAGACAAGTTCACAAAATGGATTGAAGCTCGGCCAATATCCACAATCAAATCCGAGCAAGCTGTGCTGTTCTTTCTCGACATCATCCATCGCTATGGAGTACCGAACTCCATCATCACAGACAACGGCACTCAGTTCACCGGTAGGAAATTCGTTCGTTTCTATGATGAACAACACATTCGAATCGATTGGGCAGCCGTCGCGCACCCCCGGACGAACGGACAGGTCGAGCGCGCAAACGGCATGCTTCTTCAAGGCCTCAAACCCAGAATTTTCAACCGGTTGAACAAGTTTGGCACGCGTTGGCTCGCTGAGCTCCCGGCTGTGCTCTGGAGCCTAAGGACGACTCCTAGCCGGGCCACCGGCTACACACCCTTCTTCATGATCTACAGTTTCGAGGCCGTTCTCTCGACGGACCTCGACTATGGAGCACCCAGAATCAGAGCATATGACGAACAGGGAGCCGAGGCATCTCACCAAGCCGCCATGGACCAGCTGGATGAATCCCGCGACATCGCCCTCCTCCGTTCAGCTAAGTACCAACAAGCGTTACGGCGGTACGACAGCCGACGGGTGCGGGGTCGAGCCTTCAACGTCGGAGACCTCGTCCTCCGTCTTGTGCAGAGCAACAAGGATCGCCACAAACTCTCCCCGCCCTGGGAAGGGCCCTACATCGTCGTGGAAATACTTCGCCCAGGCGCCTACCGGTTGAAAACCATCAAAGGCGAGGTCTTCACCAACGCCTGGAACATTGAGCAGCTACATCGTTTCTATCCTTAAAATAAGCTTACACTTTTCCTTATCAGTTTTTGTCTTAACAGAACCCCGATCCTTAGTGACTTCCGACCCCTACAAATCGCGAGGGGTCAGACCTCACTCGGGGGCTGGCATGTGATCGTAACATATGTCATGTGTAATACAAGTATTACGCTTGTAAAAAATCCCTGTGTTATACTTACAAACATTCTCTAAGTTTTCCATTCGCCTCGTAAACGAGTCTCGAGGGCTAAGATCTTGGGAACCAATTCTGAATACAACTGGTAGGACTGCGAGACACCCACGCCCCAGCGGCTGCAACCTCTTTGCTCACCAGTTCAATCAGAATTAGTTCGCCCATGTTCCTAGCTTCGTATGACTTAGACCATGAGAAGAGTTGGAAAGCGTTAAAATGACTTGCCATAAGCAAAGGATGTAATTTTGTTCATTTTTTGCACAAATTCACCACTTACAAAGCGATGTCATTACAAAAAGGAACAATATAATCTGAGGACTGTTTACTCAGGGGCTTCCCCACAACGTTATTTCATTATAGTCTTGGCTCAGCTCTACCACAAGTACTACTGCGGTCACCACGCCACGCTCTCCATCGGTGACGTCTGGGGCATGTACACGGGCCAGCTCATCTACTGCGGTCGCCGCGCCACGCTCTCCATCGGTGATGTCCGGGGCGTGTACATGGGCCAGCTCGTCTACTGCGGTCGCCGTACCACGCTCTCCATCGGCGACATCTTCGCTGGATCCTCAAAGGCGCCACCATCTACGACGCCTCCACCGGAGCATCCGGGGACTACGCCATCATCGTCAGCTACGACCCCGGCAGCGACGCCACCACCATGATGTCTGGAGACTACGCCATCATCCCCAGCCATAACCCTGACAACGGCGTATGGGCAGGAAACGCCTCCCGCCAAGGGAGGAGCACAGCGAACGACGGCGCAGTCAACGACGTACGACGCCCACCGACGCCTCCTTTCCTTCGGCAGCAGCGACTCCTCAGCAAGGGCCGTGTGCACCATCTCATCTACGTTGGATAACCTTTGGCTCGACATCACGCACCAGACTCACGAGCAAGTTTGTAAGTTCTCTATCTCTCTCTGGCATTACTCTTCCTCACTCAGGAACCACCGCGACGCACGGACGCGTTTGGCGGAAAGGAAGAAGAAGGAGAGATAGCGGCTCAGAGGCAGAAGGGGAGGTGGGATGAAAGCTCCTCTCCCCCTCCCTATTTAAAGAGGAAGCGCTGTAACTAAGGAAAGGCGAAAGGTCAGACGAAAAACCCTCTCCCTTCCCTCTTTTTTAATATGCAATCAATGCTGATTGATATCTGAGGGGACGCGCCAGAAGTGACGGGACGAACCCCGGTCTACGAGGCGTCCCTCTTTGGTCAAACTAAACACTGCCTGGGTATGGCCCGCCACTGACCCGCTCCGGATGCGGCGATTAAGGCACCCACATAGGCAGACAACTTTTCGCCTCCCCATGCAGGACCACGGACGACACGACGACGGGACCTTTCAGATCTCCTGGGTCGGCCGTTCGGCCCAGAAGACACGACGAACGAACGACCAAAGAAAGATAAGCCTCTCAGCTTTCTCACTTTATGCGTTAAAATTTGTTCACAAGATTCCGACCCCGTCAAATAGCAGGGACGCGAACATCACTCGGGGGCTGCCGAGGATGACTACCAGTCTAGGCATCCTCTCCACCCGACCCCTCCGTACGCTTGAAACTAAGGGCGCGACATACAGGCACAAAGCTTTGAGTAAAACTGGACGAACTAGCAAATCCTACGCCCCGATAGCTACGGTGTTTCTATTCACCAGAAAAATCATGCTCAACGCCCCTCGCGTCTCTAGTTTCGACGTCTGCCTTCCCAAAGAAGGGATCGGAGGGGTCCGCCTACAGAATCTCCCCCAAAGGAGAAGCTGTCAGGTTGCCCAAGTTAATCGAACAGCTCGGATTGTCACCGAGACACGAAAACAAAGAATAGCAATTCTTACGCAGGTTTTTCCAACCTCGTCACAAACGTCAGGGCCCGAACCCATCTGGTAGGAGCTTTTCCGCCACTTATACCACCAAGGTAACGTCACCGCCTTTACTTTCAATTAAATCTTGCATTCAAAATATTTCATATGCAAAAAATTGCATCCCAACGATTCGTGTCGCACCACGAAACGGCTGTTGCCTCATTTCGATATAGGCAACCACAGGCTGAGGTTCGAAGGTCGGCCGCCTCACGCCGAACAGAGCCAGGGAGAGATAACTGAGACGAACCCCAGCGGCCCTACCCGACCCCACTCAGAAGCGAACCGGGACGTCTCGACCTTCTCTCGTTCGATTCTAACCTCGAGCCAAACCCACAGAATCTCCATCGAGGAGAGGCCATCGGGCCCCCTGAGCTTATCGAACGACTTAGGCATCTGCCGGGAGGCGGGTTAAGAAGTTGTGGAGTGCCACCAGAGGGCTCTGCCGACCCCATCAGCAAATGATGGACCTGGATTCCGCACGAACGTACCCGTTAGCGAGCTCGTTGAGCGCGGTACTCAAGCCGTCGAGGCAAGTGTCGTTCACTCAGCCCCTCCGATTGCGAAAACCGAGGACGGGGTAACACGCAAATAACGGCCGACCCCTATCAGACCCTAACAAGGCTCGGGGGCTCGGGCCAAACAATGCAAGGACAAAGGCCCCACCTTGTCGAGCCCATAGAGTCCCCAGTTGGGATTTCTGTTGGAAGACAGGGCGGGGATTATTGCGATGACATCCATTGTCACCAAAACCACGATTCCGGTCTCCAGTAACACCCGACCCCAGCAGGTGCGGGGGTCAGACCTTACTCGGGGGCTGTTAAGGTACGGCTACCTCCTCAATCTCCTCGCATTATAATCAGCGGCATAATCAATCTCCTCGCATTATAATCAGCGGCATAATTCAGGGGAACATATTGGTAAGACCGTAAAAAATCAAATCGCAAAAAATCAAACAAAACGAAATTAAGACGCAAAAGCACGAAAGGCGTCCAGACTCGAAAAGTACCAACACTTGTCCACATATTACATATAAGCTGTTCTCAAAATTATTCGATTAATTACTCCCGCGGAGGGAGAACCATTTCTTTCAGACTGTCTGCCAGGTTCTTCGCAAGGGGAGCGACCATCTTCTCCATTTCCTCCAGCTCTTCATCCTCGTAGGTGGACGGAAAGCCTTCGCTCATCACCTTCAGGTTTATTTCCTTCTCATAATGGGCGTGGGCGACGGTGAAGGCCTGGGTAATCCCGGCGTGAAAGGCACTCTCCTCAAGTTGGCCCACCCGAGCCGTGATACCTCCGACGCGAGCCACGAGCGGGCTGGTCTCCACCGGCTCCGTCACATTCAGGGCGTTAAGGACCACCCCGACCGCAGCTTGTAGAAGATCGTGCTCATCGCTCTCAGCCTGAAGGGCCCTTCGCGTATAGGCAGCCTCTTTCTCCAGCTTGGTGGCGACGTTCTCAGCACTCAACCTTCCTTCCACCGCGTCACCAAGCTCCGCCCGGAGAGAGTGGACCACCTCAACGTCCTCATCCACCTTCTGCTGGAGGGCTGTGGCCCTACTCTCGGCCTTTCGCCGGAGGTCCCGCTCCATCTCCAGCTCCTTCAGGACTTCGCCGGCCTTCTCATTGGCCGCGGCATTCCTCTGCAGCAACTCGTCTCGCTCTTTTTGGAGTCTGGCAATCTCCTCTCCATCCAGCTTAGACCTCGCCGATAGGTCCTCGAACATCCCGTGCGCCTCCTCCGCATCCTGACGCGCCTGGGCCTCCCGCTCCTGGACGATAGCAAGCTGGGCGGCCATGTTTGCTCGCAGCCGGGCCTCCTCGGAGAGGCGATCCCGCTCCGCCTTCTACTCACGGAGGAATTGGGATTTTTTCCGGCTACGAGCAACAAGAATCTGAACAAGAAGAAGACTGATATCAGAAATGCGAGAACACACAAACACACGAAGAAAGAAGAAAGAAAGTCCAGAAAATACCTGAGAGGTAGGGATAACGATCTCACGGAGGGCTCCTCTGGCCTGGTCCAGGGCGTTCAGCATGGTCAAGATCCCGATGTCAAGACCTTCTCGCTCCATACTCTCGGAATGATCATCGAGCGAGAAAAGAGCCGACGTCGGGTCCTGAGCAGCCATCCACTGGAGCGGCGGCTCCCCCCGCGCAGGGGAGCGGCTTCCTCCCGACAAAGGGGCCGGTGGCGGCTCCCTCCTGACCCTGTGCGGCACCACCGCCGCACTCAAGGACCCTCCGGCTGGACCCTCCTCCGTCTGGACCGCTTCGGGCGCCACGAGCGAATCCACATGGGCGTCTGGTGGCGCGGATTGCACCACGCCCTCGGGTGCCACCACGACCGCGCCTAGCTGATCCTGGCTTGGTGTAGTCACGGTCACCTTCACCGGCGGTATGCGGTCCTTGGCCGGCTGTTCCACGCCCGCCATGGAAGAAACCGCTCGCTCAGTAACCTCCGCGGGCGTGGGAGCCACCATGGACGCCGTCGGTTCGGCCAACGCAGCCCCAACATCGGCACCACTCCTGCCCGAAACAGGGGCGACTCCAGGCGACACCGTCTGTCCCACTTGAAGGGCGAGACTCTTCTTGGGCGCCAGCCCCAGGGGGTGACCCGTCCACAAGAACCTACACAAAGGTAATAACCGTTAAGTCAAAATAAAAATGAAAAAAAGGATGAAAACAGAGGAATCAAGAGCTTACGTTGACGTCCTCGGCCGGCGGAAGCGTTTTGGGGACGGATCCCCAGATCCCTGCCCTGACTCGTCCGGACGGGACCGTTTCGTGCCTGCCCCCTGCTCCGGGGCAGGGGGTTCATCTCGTTGGGCGCGACGCCGGGGGCGCTCCCCTCCATCATCTCGTCGGGCGCGGCACCGAAGCCGTCCCCCTCCATTATCTCGCGGGGCGCAGCACCGGAGCTGCTCCCCTCCATCACCTCGCAGGGCGCGGCATCAGAGCCGAGCGCGGCTCCGGTGCCACCCTCCTCCACGATCGCCTCAGGGCCGGCGGCAGCAAGCCCGGCGTCCCCCATCCACCGATCCTCGGCCGGCACGCCGTGCGAAGTGGCGGACTCGTCGGCCTCCACTGACCTCATTGATTCACTTCCCTCTGCGTGAAAAGCGAAGGGCCCCTGCACGGGTGGGTGGCCACTTGTCAGCGTTTCCTCATCCTCTAGGATGCCCCAATCCACGTCGACGGCTACCTCGTCGTCGTCATCGTCATCATCATCATCATCGTCATCCTCACTGCTCACGTCCTCTCCCCGATCCCGTGCCTCCTGCTTCAGTCGTTTCGCCTTCTTCATCTCCTCCTTTGCTTTCTTGTCCCGCTCGGCCGCGAGCCAATTCGCCGCCACCACAACCTTGTCCTTCGGCAGCGGAGCCAGACTATCCTTGAAGACTAGCCCCCCCGGCTAGCCCCAACATCACAAAAGCAAGTATTAAAAAAGAGATTCAGGAGAAAGAAAAGAGTGCGGGAGAAGAGGGCTTACGAATTCGAAGAACCCAGGCTCCGGCCGCATTGGAGGATGCCCGGGCACCGGATACACGATGTCGAGGACCCTGCCGGCGGAATCCTTCATCGGCTCCGTCGCCTCCTTGATACGCTGCGCCACTTCCGAATAAGGGAGCGCCTCGTCAACGAGCACCGTCCCCTCGAACGATATCCCGGGCATCATCCGATGCAGGGGAAGCACACGCGCCATCAGTGGTGCCACCCTCCTCGCGTGGTAGGCGCTGATAATCCCCGAGCCCTTTACACCCCGACCCTTCAGGGCATGGAGGGCGGAGAGAAGGTCGGAGATATGTTTCTTGTCTTTAGACTGGACGCCCCAACCCCACGACTCCGGAGCATCCACAATAAGACGTCCGGTGTACTTCGGTAGGGTGGCACTCACATCATCCCTAACATAAAACCACTGCGAATGCCATCCCTTGTTGGATGTAGCCAGACGCATGTACGGGTAACCCTTCGACCGGGTATGGCGCAGATGAATGCTGGCACACCCCATCGGCGTGTTCATTTATTTCCCCCCAATCTTCCTCTTCGACAGACTAATGCTAAAGAAATACCGCCACAGATCAAAATGGGGATCGATCCCCAGGAAACCCTCACACAGGGCAACGAACGCCGCCATATGCTGAATCCCATTGGGAGTGAGATGATGCAGCTCTACCTCATAGTAATCTAATAGCCCCCGAAGGAATCTATGCGCGGGTACCCCGAATCCCCGCTCATGAAAGATGGCAAAGGAGACGACATACCCTTCAGGCGGCACCAGCTCACCCTCGTCGCCGGGGAGTAACCACTCCTGGACGGCAGATAGTGGGCGGAGAAGGCCACGGCGGACAAGGCCCTCCAGACGCCGGGAAGTGATGCTTGATCTGCCCCACAACTCCATTGAAGCAGTAGGGGGGAAGGGCAGGCGCGAGCTTAACGGCGGCTGGAACACGAACGCAGGCCGGTCGACGGTGGCGATGCGGGCGCGAGAGGCTGGGAAGATTGGTGGCGGATGTTTCAGAACGCAAAGGAAGGGGAGCAAAATACGGGACCCTGGGGGCAAACCCCGCGGTTTTATAGGGGGCGACGGACGCGAGAAGGGCAACCGTTCGCCTCGATCTCCGGGCCTGCCACGCGCGCCACCGCGTCACGTCGCGGGACACGCGCCCGCAGTCCCTATCCTCTCATCCCAAAAATCTCGGCGGACGGTTCGCCTTCCCCAAGCGAATCCAGACTCTCTACCCACCGGGGAAGCGCAAGCCACAAAGGTCTGTTCTTTTCTCTTTGGCCCACCTAGGGCCCAGCAACTCGCCGGCCGGCCCAACTAAGAAGGAATCCACGAACAATCCGCCACCAAGGGCAGAAGCACCAGTTAAGATGGCCCCGAATCAGTCCCCAGCGAACGGGACGCCACGACCCACTCGGAAAAACACCCAGTTGATGAAAAACTAAGTCCTTCAGCCTTACCCGCGAAGGGGCCGATACAACCCCCCGGGCGACTCTACTCGAGTCACCCGGGGGCTCGGGGGCTACACCCATCGGGTGCGCTCGCGCGCACCCTCCGGCAAATTAGCTTCGACGAAATCAAAAACACCCTCCAGGCGGTTCTACCCGAATCACCTAGAGTCTCGAGGGCTACTGTCGGGGACCTAATACCAGGGTACCCCAGAAGGTGGAACCGGTAACCACCGAACGTGAAAAACTTCTGGACGCATAAGGGCTCCATGTCATCCCTTGTTCGAGTGACAGGAGTTCGGTTCCGCCTCGCCTGACACCTTTGGGACGGGCTCGGTCTCGCCCGAGGGCCGAGGGATAAACTCCGTCTCGCCCGACGCCTTGAGGGCGGGCTCGGTCTCGCCCGACCCCGGAGGGGCGGGGTCAGCCTCACCCGACGCCTTTGTGGGATAACCCTGCCTCACCCCAAAAGCTCAAGGCTAATCTCCGTCTCGCCCGACGCCTATAGGGCGGGCTCGGTCTCGCCCGAAGGCAAAGGGATGGATTCCGCCTCGCCCGATCCCGGAGGGATAGGGTTAGTCTCGCCCAAGAGATAGGGATTGGTCTCCGCCTCACCCGACGGCCCAGAACGAGCCTCGCCCTGATCGATATCTATCCCTCATAATGATGGGTACAGGACGAGACAAGACGTTCGGGTCAACCATGGCTCTAACGACCATACCCTGCGCCCTGGCAGGAAAAGGACTACCAGGGAACGACAGGACTGATGCTTTAGACCCTTCCGGGCGCCGCAGAGCCCAAAAGGTATTACAGGTGCGTGCATCTCACCCTGTAGAGTTGTAGGCGCCGTCTTCAGCTCTGGGACACGGAACCCAACGAAGATATACGACAACCGCTACGCTCCAAGAACGGATTTGCTATCTCCACGAACGACGGATATTCCGTCACCACGCTGTGGACCCGAGGGAGCGGCGCCCTATTCCCGATCCCTCAGGTCCTCCCAGTCAGAAGGCCTTGGCCACGGCGCTACACCGGACCCCGACCCCGAATTCTCCCAACAAGGAATCATGGGAACCAGAAGGCGTGCGGAGCAAGGCTGGAGGGAGGCTCATAAGTCAAAACCACTGTACTACAGCCCATACCTTGCGGGCAGCATTCTGTGATTAATCTGACATCCTACAGAGACATCGACAACATGGTAAGCACTTATCTTCCTTTGCACTCATCAGAATGGAGGACCTGACCAGGTAAACGTGAGCCACATGACTAAGTAGAGTACACATCCTGGAGCCCTCACCCTTGTAAAGCCAGCCCCTTCATCTATAAAAGGGGATGCGCTTCCTCCATCAGGGAGGATGGAAAAAATAGGACCGAACAATAGAACGCACTCACACACACATTCAAGCAGCTACGAAGCTCTTGACCACCTTTCAATCCTTCGATCAGAGACTTGGGACCAGTCCCTCTCTCGCCAGTTTGTATCCCTTACTACAGACCGTTCACGGTGCTAATAACACAAGCAGCAACAAACTGGACATAGGGACATTCCGCCCGAACCAGTATAAATCCTGTGTCCTTTAGCGCACCATCCGAGCCTAACGCGCATTACTAGAAATTTACTTGCCGGTGCTTGTACACCGACACTTCTAGAGCTACAACAGCCTGTAGAAAAACTGAAAAACTACTGCTACCCTGCAAGCCATTATACGACGAGGCCACCAGCTGAATGCATCAATCACTGCGTTGGGCACGGCCTCATGGCCTACGGCCAGGAGCCCGGGGACTGTGTGCTTCTAGCAGACGAGTCTTGTATTGGTTGCGTCACATACTCACATGGCCACATTTTGTGCATCGACGCACACATATTCCGACAAATTCCTTCTCTATCTGTTTGACCTCTCATCGCAACAAGCACGCCGCACGCTCTACCGGCTACAGCGCCGATGGCCGGACAAGAGCAGCGACGCCGCCGGAGAATCGTGCTGTTCCCGCTGCCGTTCCGGGGCCACATGAGTCCTATGCTCCAGCTCGCCACGCTGCTCCATGGGCGGGGCCTCGCCGTGACCGTCCTCCACACCGGCTTCAACGCCCCCGACCCCACGCGCCACCCGGCCGAGTTCACCTTCGTCCCCATCCACGAGTCGTTCCCTGCCGACGTCACCTCCCCCGGCGCCGACATCGTCACACAGCTCCTGGCCCTGAACGCCGCCTGCGAGGCGCCCTTCCGGGAGGCCCTCGCGTCGCTGCTGCTCCGAGGCCAAGACCAGGACGTCGCGTGTGCGGTGGTCGACGGGCAGTGCTACTCGGCGCTGCACGCGGCGCACCGGCTGGGCGTCCCCGCGCTCGCGCTGCGGACGGACAGCGCCGCCACGTTCCGCAGCATGCTCGCGTACCCACGGCTGCGCGACGCCGGTTTCGTTCACGCCAAAGGCAAGTAAAAGCAAGGCCAAACTCGCACTGGATCGGATGGATCTTGGAACGCACATGTCACTACTGATTCACTACCTGCAGAGGAGAGGTGTTGGCGCCGGTGACCGGAGTGGTCTGCCCGACGCCGATCTACGAAGGCCGGCGCTCGCTCTCTGCACTCACGACGTCGCACACGACACAGAACAAAAATCGCCAGACGCAAGAGCAGTTTTCGCCGCCCACTATCGCGGCCTTTTCAGGCTTGCTTTCTTCTCTTTATTCATTCGGAGTACACGGTCTTCGATCCTATTTCCACGCCACGCGCGCGCACGCTGCGCCGTGTCCGCCTGGAGCGCGGAGACGTTTTCCATACGTGCGTGGTGAGAATGCTGCTGGGCCGCACCGTGAACGCAGCACGATTCTAGCCTTACACCCGTTTGATTCATGCAGCAACTAACTAGCTAAACTTGGGAAGATAAACATGGAAATGCAGCTACGCCTATTTACAATATGAATTAAGCATGCACGGGATTAAAAACAACATTTCACCCCCCTAATCCCGCTGCACTTTGATCACTCCCAGCTACTGTCGAAGTTCAGTAAACCTGACAAGTCCAAGGGCCTTTGTCAGAATGTCTGCTAACTGCTCTGTTGTGCTCACATGATCAATGTCCACTTCTCCTCGTTCCACACAGTCTCGAATGAAATGAAACCTTGTGTCAATGTGCTTACTTCGATCATGGTGTACTGGATTTTTGCTCAAGGCAATTGCTGATTTGTTGTCCACCAGGAGTCTCACCTTTGGTGTCTGAATACCCAGCAGTTCTCCCAGAAGCCAGCTGAGCCATATACCTTGGCAGGCTGCATTGGCACTTGCAATGTACTCAGCTTCACATGATGATAATGCTACCACTCTCTGCTTCTGTGACACCCAAGTCACTAGGCATGATCCCAACAAGAATACTGAACCACTTGTGCTTTTTCTGTCATCAACATCACTAGCTAGATCACTGTCACTGTAGCCAGTAAGCTTTGTTTCAGATGCATTCAGTTTCTTGTATATGTAGCCATAGTTCACAGTCCCTGAAAGGTATCTGAGAATCTGCTTGACTGCTGCCCAATGACTTTCTTTTGGATCCTCCATGTATCTGCTGACTATCCCCACAGCATAGGCTATATCAGGTCTAGTATTAACTAAGTATCTTAGACTGCCAATGACACTTCTATATTTTGTTTTGTCAACTGATGGTGATTTGTCATTCTTACTCAGCCTCAATCTATTCTCCATAGGCACATGACAGGGATTACAACCTTTCATACCTGTCTGTTCCAGGATCTTCAGAGTGTATGAGCTCTGACATAATGTGATCACCCCCTTTTCTTGTGTCACCTGAATGCCTAGATAATAGCTAAGCAACCCCAAGTCACTCATGCTGAAACTCTTCATCATCTCCTTCTTAAAAGCATCAATATTTGCTTGGTTTGGGCCGGTGATTATTAGGTCATCTACATAGACTCCTACTAGGAGATAGCCATCACTGTGTGATCTTCGGTAAACTGCATGCTCCAGTGGATTCCTTTCAAAACCAAGCTTCATTAGTTCACTGTCCAACTTTGAATTCCAAGCTCTTGGAGCCTGACGCAGCCCATAAAGAGCTTTCTTTAGCTTGAGTACTTTTCCTTTTCCTCCATCTACAACAAATCCAGGAGGTTGTTGCACATACACCTCCTCAGCCAAGTCACCATTGAGGAATGCAGATTTTACATCCATGTGATGTATCTGCCATCCCTTTTGTGCAGCTAATGCAATCAATAGTCTCACTATTTCAATCCTTGCCACAGGGGCAAAAACCTCATCAAAGTCCACCCCCTCACGCTGAGCATACCCTTTTGCAACTAACCGAGCCTTGTGCTTAATGATGTTGCCATTTGGATCTTTCTTTGCTTTGAAAATCCACTTAAGTCCAATTGCTCGGTGTCCTGCAGGTAAGACTGACAGCTCCCAAGTCTTGTTTGCCTGAATTGAATTCATCTCGGCTGACATGGCATCTCTCCAACATTGTTCAGTAAGTGCCTCATCCACACTCCTAGGCTCTTCTGCAGCAAAGAAGCATACACCACTATACTCAAAGTCATGGACTTCATCAGATGTGTCATTAATGTTTTGATTTTTTCTGAACCTCATTGGCACTCCTTCTGAATCCACTATATTTCCAGTAGGTGGTGTTGCAAACTCGATTGCTTGTGCAGGAGGGCTCCCTGGAGGTGTGGATTGATTTGAACCAGCACCAGAACTTGGATTGGGAGTCCATTGATCTTGGGAAGGTGACCCATGATCTGGGAACACTGGATCTGCTGACTGTTCTGCATCTTCAGTTTCAGTTGTTGTTCCTTGTCCGGCAACAGTATAAAATTCCACATCAAGCACTGAAGTCACTGGATCAGCTCGGCCTTCTTGAGTCCACTCCCAAGCCTTGCTCTCCTCAAATATGACATCACGTGAGATGTGTAACTTCCTTGTCACAGGATCAAATAACCTGTAACCTTTTGTTCCTGTTTCATATCCGACAAACACCATTTTAGTTGATCTGTCTGACAACTTGGAGACACCCGGCCCAACATTCTTCACATAAGCAATGCAGCTAAATGTGCGAATATGATGTACTTTGGGCTTGCGATTGTGCCATGCTTCAAATGGAGTTCTTCCCTGCAAACTCTTGGTTGGAGCCCGATTCAACAGGTAAACTGCAGTTGTCACTGCCTCTCCCCAAAACTCACCTGGGACACCCTTGCTTTTCAACAAGCATCTGGCCATCTCCACCACGGTTCGGTTTTGTCGCTCAATGACACCATTTTGTTGTGGTGTATAGGGAGTTGTTGTGAAGTGCTTCACTCCACGCTCATCACAGTATTGCTTGAATTCTATGGAGTTAAACTCTCCTCCCCTGTCACTTCTGAATGCTCTGAGTTTGCATTCTCTTTCAGTTTCAGCTAGTGCCTGAATCTTCTTGAAACATCTAAATGCCTCATCTTTCGTTGTCAGAAGCTCAATCCACATGTAACGAGAGTGATCATCAACTATGAGCAGAAAGTAGTTCTTGCCACCAGCTGTACTAGGCTTGATCTTGCCACATAAGTCTGCATGTACCAGGTCCAACGGCTTCTCTGCCCGGTAGTTTGCAACTTGTGGAAATGGGAAACGATGCTGCTTCCCCAGTGCACAGCCATCACAAAACTCTTCAGCACGATCTAGCTGGGGTATCCCTTCTACCATGCCTTTTGATCCAAGCTCTCGGAGTGCCCAGAAGTTTAGATGTCCATATCGACCATGCCAGAGCCAGGCCGGATCATCTGTTTTTGCCACTAAACAGATTGGAGCTGCAAGCTGCATCTTTAACAAATATAGACGATTTTTGACTCGTGGTGCTCGAGCCAGCAGTGACCGCTCGACATCAAACACATTGCAAAAACCCTCCTCGATCACAATTTTGCAACCCCCCTCTTCTAATTGGCCTAAGCTAACAATGCTGCTCTTTAATTTTGGGATATAGTATACTTCAGAAAGTACCTTGTGCCCATTTTTCTTTGTCTGCAGCAGCACTGAGCCGATGCCCTCGATGTCAACGAGTGAGCCATCGCCGAACCGCACCGTTCCTCCCACCGACGTGTCCAGCGACGTGAGCACCTCGCGACGCCCGGTCATATGGTTGCTGGCGCCGGTGTCGAGGACCCACGCGTCCTTCTCTTCATTGCGGTCAGCAAGGAACACCTTCTTCTCGTCGAGGTGCACGACATGGCATGCCGAACGACCTCCACAGGGCTCGACGTCGCGCGGATGCACGTGCACGGCGTTCACCGTGGCCAGGAGGATCGCTGGCTGATCGGCGTCCGCCTGCGCATGATGTGCTTCCTCTCTGCGCTCCTTCTTGGGCTTCTTGCAATCCTCAGCCTAGTGGCCATAAATGACACAGTTCCTGCAGTGCCCCTTCCGCCTAGGTGTGCCCATGGATGTCAGCTTGACAACAGGCTCCTTCTTCTCGCCGCAATCACCACGTTCGCCACGCCCTCTACCGCCACCACTCTTTGGCTTCCTGGTCTTCTTCTCCTCTCCACACGACGATGAGGACTCAGGCACGAGTCGATGGCGGTTCCTCGCCGCCCAGTCCTCCTCTGTCAACAGGAGTTTCCCGGCTTTGTCGGTGACGGCCTCAAGTCCGAGGCGATCCTCGGCCATCTTGAGTCTGCCGACGAGTTCTTCAATGGTGAGCGTCTTCAGATCGAGTAAGGTTTCAATCGAGATCGCGATTGGCTGGTAGCACTTGGGGAGGACTCGAAGCATCTTCTTCACCACCCGTGTATCTTCGATCACCTCACCAGATGTACGTAGATCCGCCGCGAGGGCGTTGATGCGCAGGGCGAAATCGTCCACCGTCTCTCCGTCCTTGAACATGATGTTCTCGAACTCTTGGAGCAGGCGTTGAGTGTTGGCTTCCTTCACGCGTTTAGCTCCAACGCGCATGCTCTTCACCGCCTCCCACGCCTCCTTGACAGTCTTCTTCGCCCCCAACATCTGCCACATCTCCTGAGGGACAGACCGGAGAAGTCCGCCCATGGCCTAACGATCTTGGGTTCTCTTCACTCCTTCGCCTCCCGATTCAATCGCCTCCCATACTTCCAAGATCTCGAAGTTGCACTTCATGAGGATCTCCCACTCCGCATAATTGGAGCGGGTCAGCATGGGCCACATCAAGGAGCTCTCCCGAACTCCATGTGCCGAGTAGCTTGATGCCGATGGCGATTTGTCGCCCATCTTCACCGACGACGATGACGATCTTGGTGGGATGACGAACTTCTTGCGGGGTGGTTCACGCGGCGGGCTCACCGACCCGCCGTAGAACATACAACGTGGCTCTGATACCACTTGTTAGCGCCGGTGACCGGAGTGGTCTGCCTGACGGCGATCTACGAAGGCCGGTGCTCACTCTCTGCACTCACGACGTCGCACACGACACAGAACAAAAATCGCCAGACGCAAGAGCAGTTTTCGCCGCCCACTATCGCGGCCTTTTCAGGCTTGCTTTCTTCTCTTTATTCATTCGGAGTACACGGTCTTCGATCCTATTTCCCCGCCACGCGCGCGCACGCTGCGCCGTGTCCGCCTGGAGCGCGGAGACGTTTTCCATACGTGCCTGGTGAGAATGCTACTGGGCCGCACCGTGAACGCAGCACGATTCTGGCCTTACACCCGTTTGATTCGTGCAGCAACTAACTAGCTAAACTTGGGAAGATAAACATGGAAATGCAGCTATGCCTATTTACAATATGAATTAAGCATGCACGGGATTAAAAACAACAAGAGGCTGGAGGAGCTGGTGCCGGACCTCGAGCCGCTCCGAGCGCGAGACCTGATCCGCGTCGACGGCAGCGACACGGACGCGCTGTGCGGCTTCATCGGCAGCGTCGCCGACGCCACCCGAGCCTCGGCGTCCGGCATCGTCATCAACACGTTCGAGGGGATCGAGGCGTCGGAGCTGGCCAAGATCCAGCGCGAGCTATCCCGTCCGGCGTTCGCGGTCGGGCCTCTGCACTTGCTGTCCCAGGCACCGGCGGAGCAGAGCCTGCACGCGCCCGACCGCGGCTGCCTGGCTTGGCTGGACGAGCGCCCGCCGCGCTCAGTGCTGTATGTGAGCCTGGGCAGCGTGGCCTGCGTCGACCGCGGCATGTTCGAGGAGATGGCGTGGGGGTTGGCCGGCAGCGGTGTGCCGTTCCTGTGGGTTGTCCGGCCGGGCTTGGTCAGCGGCGGCGGCGGCGGCGAGGAGGTTCCACCCTTGCCGGACGGGTTCGGCGAGGAGATCAGGAGCAGGGGCAAGATTGTCTCATGGGCGCCGCAAAGAGAGGTCTTGGCGCACGCAGCCATTGCTGCGTTCTGGACGCATTGCGGGTGGAACTCCACGTTGGAGAGCGTCTGCGAAGGCGTGCCCATGCTTGTGCAGCCGTGCTTCGCGGACCAGCTGGTGAATGCGAGATATGTCACGCATGGGTGGGGTGTTGGGATGGAGGACGGGGAAGAGATTGAGAGGGGGAGGGTCGCCAAGGCGGTGACCAAACTGATGGTTGGGGACGATGCAGCTCAGATGAGGGGGAGAGCTTACCATCTGAAGATGCAGGCATCTGCTGCTACTAGTTTGTCCATAGACTGTCTAGTCCATTACATATCGTCCCTGTGAACTGCAAAATACTGTCATGCCAAATTATCAAATAGACAAATACTATTATGTTGCAAACAACTTGCAATCTCCGTCAGGAATCTGAATCTAACATTTAGCAAGTGCCTAATATCAACTCTGCAATTGATATTGTCATATCAATGTGTTGAATTATGCTCCGCTCCCAATGCCAAGAAGCCTGTTCGAGATTTTTAGATAAACCGATCGAGGTTCCATTTTAGGCCACTTTTGGAGCAAAGGAATTTTTTTATTTATGTGTTTTCCTACAAAAATAAATGTCTAAAAAATTTCTACATGGTTCTTGTAAAATTCCTACGATTCGGAGAAGCCCTTAGTATGGTAAGATTAATCTTTGCTAAAACGTCATGCTATTGCCTATCCCCTAAAGATAAGGTTGGATCTAACGTATCCTCTTTTCATCCCCAAACCCAACATATGGTAAAACCAGTGGTGGAGGCAGGAATGATTTTTAGGTGTGGCAAAGTTTATAAAGATCAATCATATATAAAAATAAATATGTAAGGGCAAACTAAAACATTATTATATAAATAAATATTACTTTGTGATTAGCAAATATAATAGAAATCCAAAAGTAAAGGAATGCCACTTAAATTACCTCCGTGTAATACGTATCAATGTTAGGTAAAATAATTAACATAAAAATATAATCCAATTTACAATTCTAACTTATACAATACCTTTTATTATGTTTTTGCTCTTCTTTTTTGAATCTTTGGTGCCGTCATTATATAATTGTACTAGGACTCGCGCGGCTCCCATCCATAGGCCAGCGTCGGTCGCTGCCTTTTGCATGCTTCTGTCATTCTATACTTCTAATTGGATTCAAGAATACGGACAGGTGAGGGAGCCGATTGATCATGGAAAAGAAAACCCAGACGCGTCATGCGGCCTGCCATGCGTATTAGCTTCTTGCGTTTGGATTTGCTACCATAAGGCCCACCAGACCCAGCAAGCGAGCACTTACTCCCCCCTTCCCAAAAAAAAAAAAAAAACGTTATTTTAGAAAGCTGGATAAACACCTGTCTAGATTCATTCCTAAAACAACAGTGTTTCTAGAACGGATGGAGTATAATGTATTGACCTATATATACAGTATATATACTTGTCTTTTTTACCGCTCCATCACAAATTATAAGTCATTCCAATAATCTTGGAGAGTCAAAATATCTCAAGTTTGACTAAATTTATATGCTAAGATAATAACATTTGTGATACTAACTAAGTATTATTAGGTTCTTTATTAATTATATTTTTATAGTATATTTATTTGATATCATAAATCTTTGTAATTCTTTCTATAGTTTTGGTCAAACTTGAGATGCTTTGACTCTCCAGGATTCTTAGAATGATTTGTAATTTGAAATAGAGGGAGTACTATTTTTAGGTACGGCGGCTGCCAAGCCTAGCCATATACCTGCCTCCGCGCCCATGAGTAAAATTCTACATGTAACACCCTGTTTTTTCTATATCAAGAAAGTCGATGCTTGTTGATATCAATGTGTGCAAATAGAGTGCCAATGAACCAGCAAAAGTACCGTACTATTGTCACCTTCATGCGCACAGGGCGATCAATCTATCTCAGTTGCACATAGCGAGCAAGGACAAGTTGCCAAGACTGCGACACCGAGCTTCAAGCATCTCCAAGAGTACCTCAAACACTCTCCCAATTTTTGGAAAGATTGGACCAAACTGATGCTTGTCGTGTGCTATTGCTCGGCAATTGTGTGTTGTTGCTCCTTGCTGAGCACCATGGCGTCCACCGCCACCTGCTGTTCAGTGCTTGTGTGTTGTTGCTCGGCTATTGTGTGTTGTTGCTCCTTGCTGAGCACCATGGAAGGAGGTGGCGACGCGAAGGGTTTCGTACGAGCGGCGTAGGATGCCGCGCGAAAAAGGAAGTGCTGCAAAAAAAAAAAGTATTGTGGGACCAAATTTTGATTTTTTTTTGGAAGTCAATTATTGAAAACTCTTGGAGATTGACTATTTTATTTCTCCCGGTACTTTTTTTTGAGAGTTGAAAAACTTCATGTTTTTAAGAACAAAATATTTGGTGCTCTTGAAGATGCTCTTACGTACTAGTTGAATCCCTAAAATTCATACCTAACAGAAAAATAAGCCTAACAAAACTAAATTCTGGTCAGTGAATAATTCAGCATCACTTGTCTAGTAGAGTAAAAGTGCACAACACACCAGTGCAGCTCGTCTGCCTCCGCCATTGGCTGCATCTGCACCCAACATCGTGAGACTTCAGGTGTGTAGGTGGCCCAATGCCTCCCCTTTTCACCCACGCCGTTCTCACGCCCGCCGGCACTGAAAGCGATGTTAGAGTTGAGAAAAACTCACGAAAAGCTCAAATCTAGCCAGAAGACGACTAATAGACGACGGAAAATGATCCGGTCACCTTGCTCTCGTCCAGCCACTAAATCCACTCGTGCCTGGTCATTGCGCATGTCACTGAGTCACTGTTATTGGAGCTAGTGACAAATCGAACTCATTTTACAGTTTCCTGAAAAACTGTGCGTCATTATTTTGAAAGAAGAGTCGAGTTTATAAAAATCATCGATCGTTCTCGGATAGCTAGTCTGGAAAGAATTTTATTGGGTACTAAGAAAAGAGATCAAATAGCTAGGGATCCTCAAATAGCTAGTCTAACATGATCTTACAAAAAATAAGTCTCTCACAGATAATATAAACCTCCACTATAGTGCTCTTTTTTTAATGACTTATGCCTCATCTAGCTAGCAATTTATAAATTGTCAATTGCCATTAAGGACGCCATAAGAGCAAGTACAACAATACACTTCAGGTTGTCTTATAGGAGCCAAGTCAGCAAAATCATATGTGGAAGAGAAAAGGAAATGGACGTTAGAGCAAGGTCAATAATATAGCCAAGTTGCTTGGCTATAAGTTAAGTTACGAGAGCCAAGTTATACAATAAGTGTCTCCTATTTGTATTAAAAAAAGTCTCTCTTTCCTATCTCTCCTAACGACACTTGCTACTTAGGTCCCACTAATGCATATGCTTCCATACCTAGCTTTGTGCTTGCATGGGAGCTCAGCTTCCATCTCTCTCCTTCTTTCTCTCCTCAACGTCAGCATTAGCTTGGCTCTAAACTCATTACTATACCTGCTCTTGCCTGCAGCGCCCGTTGCATCCTAACTCCCATGCAGCCTATGGGTCCTCCTGCCACTACCACATCTCCTCACATCTTGAATGCAATTATTGTGGGCCGCCACTATCACCTCCTCACAATCTGCTCCCGCGTATCGCATATGTACATGTTGTGGTTCTTAGATAATAAATAATGTTGTTAAAATTTATGTAAAGAGCTGAACTATTGTACGACTAGTCTGTAAGATTAGTCTCTTAATGATATGGCTTGGCTACCAGCTTATTAAACTTGGCTCTAATGGTATATAGTTGTCCCGAACTATCGCGGCTATTATTTTTCCCTGTAAAACAAACTTTCGGCCGGCTGTTCCTTGTTCCATTACTCAAGTTCATACGAGTTACGAGAATTAGACCACCACAGCTCCGTGTGCCAAATTCACAACCACAGGGCCACGAGGTGTCCAAGAACCATCAAATGGGATCCGTAGGACACACCGCCACCGGCACCCGCACCCGCCGCCGCCGCCGCGTGCTGTTCTTCTCGCTTCCATACCAGGGCCACATCAACCCCATGTTCCAGCTCGCCGGCCTGCTCCACGCGCGTGGGTTCGCCATCACCGTCTTCCACACCCACTTCAACGCGCCGGATGCGTCCCAGCACCCCGCCTACGACTTCGTCCCCGTCCAGGACGACGGGATGCCGGCGGACAGCCCGGACACGGTGCAGGTAACCGTGGAGCACATGTTCGCCTTGAACCGCGCGTGCGAGGCTTCGTTCAGGGAGCGCCTGGCCGCGCTGCTGGAACAGCAGCAGCAGCACGCGCGGGAGGAGGACGTCGCGTGCCTGGTCGCCGACGCGCACCTGCTGACGCTCATGGACGTGGCGCGTGGTCTGGGCGTGCCCACGCTCGCACTTCGCACCGGCAGCGCCGCGTGCTTCCGCTGGTTCATGGCGTTCCCCATGCTCTGCGACAAGGGCTACCTGTCCGCTCAAGGTGTCCAATCTCCAGTGTCAGAGTCGCAGCTGGACATGCCGGTGATGGAGCTGCCGCCGTACCGCGTCCGGGACCTGCCGTCGGCCGCCAGCGGGGCCACCCACGGTCTAATGCGGGAGGTGATTTCCCGAGCGGTGAGCGCGGTGAAGACCTCGTCGGGACTCATCATCAACACGTTCGACGCGCTGGAGGCCGACGAGCTCGCGTCGCTCCGGCGCGACCTCGCCGTCCCGGTGTTCGACATCGGCCCGCTCCACGTGCACTCGCCGGCTGCCTCGAGCAGCCTGCTGCAGCAGGACAGAGGGTGCCTGGACTGGCTGGACGCACAGGGCCCTGCGTCCGTGCTTTACGTCAGCTTCGGCAGCCTCGCCAGCATGTCCGCCGCGGACCTCGCGGAGACGGCCTGGGGCATCGCCAACAGCGGCCGCCCGTTCCTCTTGGTGCTCCGGCCGGGCCTCGTCCGCGGCGCTCCGCCAACGCAGCAGCGGCAGCAGCTGCCGGACAGCTTCGACGCGGAGACGCGCGGGCGGGGCATGGTGGTGAGCTGGGCGCCGCAGGAGGAGGTCCTGGCGCACCCTGCCGTGGGCGCGTTCTGGACGCACTGCGGCTGGAACTCAACGCTGGAGGGCGTGTGCGCGGGCGTGCCGATGCTGTGCCGCCCGTGCTTCGGCGACCAGATGGGGAACGCGAGGTACGTGGATAACGTGTGGCGGACCGGACTCTCGCTCGACGGCGAGCTCGAGAGGGGCAAAGTGGAGGCGGCTATCTCGACGATGATGGGGTCAGGCGAGAGCGAGACCGGCACCGAGCTGCGGGGGAGGGCACGGGAGCTCAGTAGAAGAGCGGCGGAGAGCGTGGCCAAGGCCGGATCGTCCGACCTCAACGTCGACAGGCTGGTGAACCACATCCTGTCCCTCTAGCCATTTGGTAGAGGTGCAAAACCATGCCTGCTGTTTCTCTGGCTATGTTTCTTTTCTTTGGTAAATAAACAATTAAGGCTTTGTTTTGGATGCACGTGGATCCACTTCAATCCACATGTGTTGGAATGTGTTGGAGTAGACTGGAATAAAACTTAGGGGCCGTTTGGATCCCTTTATTTTAGAGGAATTGAAATCTACTTAATAGATTAGGCTATTTGACTTGGATTTGACATTCCATGACATTTTCAAACTCACAAATAAGCCTATCTCAAATTTATAGGGTGGTGAATGGAAATGGATTTTATAAATCACTATGCTATAATTCTACTTTCCAACTTATAGGACACTCTGCAACTCACTTCCCTACAATAAAAATGCAATATATAAGTACGTCCCTTGTGTGCATAACAATAAATATATAAATATATTCCATATACAACTATAGTAGCTTAATTAATCTATGTCTGAAATATAATTATTAGAATGAATTCAAGTTCAGGGATCCAAACGGGCCCTTAGTTTAATTTCACTCATATCCACTTCCACACATGCGGATTGAAATGAATACATACACGTCCTAACAAAGCCTAAATAGAGCCCACGCTGCTTCCGGGAGGTTGAAACGTAGGTCCCTCAACTCTTTCAAGTGATAAAGCACGAGGCAGAGCAATAGTTGTGGGGAGGGATCCTTAACTTAGGGAGTGTTTG
This sequence comes from Miscanthus floridulus, assembly GCF_019320115.1. Lineage (NCBI taxonomy): Eukaryota > Viridiplantae > Streptophyta > Magnoliopsida > Poales > Poaceae > Miscanthus > Miscanthus floridulus. The sequence continues at coordinate 23,412,166 of NC_089583.1, read as the reverse complement.
GATACAGGGGCTAAAGTTTAAGAGATGTCACATTAGGTGTCACATCGAGTATTCGGATAGTAATAATAAAATGAATTACAAAGTCGTAGTAATCCATAAGACAAATTTATTAAGCCTAATTAATCTGTCATTAGCGCATGTTTACTGTAGCACCACATTGTCAAATCATAGACTAATTAGGCTTAATAAAATTCGTCTCATAAATTAGTCTCAATCTGTACATTTAGTTTTGTCATTAATCTATATTTAATACTTAAAATTAGTGTCCAAACATTCAATGTGATAAGGACTAAAAATTAGAAGGAGAAACCAAACACCCCCTTAGGTTGTTTGTTCAGTGGGTAATAAGACAGGGGTACAGTAGGCGTGCCGGTGCCATTGATCCAGAGCTTTTGTGCTGCGGCAGTGACTGGTGCCTTGTAAACACTTAGAACAATTCTTCTAGCTCAATTCTTAATACAATGATGCATAAGTCTTTTGCATATTTGAGTAAACAATAAGGGAGACGCTACTGCCCGGACGTCCAGCCCTAGTAGGCATCCGGACGTAGCTCCTACTTAGCCTATAAAGTTATCTGACACTACTACAAATCTGTACATCATTGTCAACCTCATCACTACCGGATTAGGATGAACGGGCAGTGATGTACCTTCACTGTCGGTTCAGAGCTTGAAAATCATAAAATAATTGGGCTGGGCCAAAACCGGGAGTGAAGGTCCACATCACTGCCGGTTTGTGGCTTGCACCGGTAGTGTTTTGATGTCTACTTCTCACTGTCGGTTCTAGCCAAGAACCGTCAGTAATGTTGGGCTATCACTGTCGGTTCTAGACAAGAACCGACAGTGATAACATCACATTATAAAAAGTTGGCGTCGTCCTCTCTTCCATCCTAAGCATAGAGGCGTGTGTTTGGGTCGCTCCCTCTATTGTTGTAGCTGCTCTTCACCATGAAGCTAGCTCTTGAATTTGGAAGAATGGCTTGATCTTCTTGCTTTAAGGTTAGTAACAAGCATCCACTCCTTTAATTTTGTTGCTTAATTAGCGTTGTTTTGATGGCTACATTGCTTGATTCTCATTCTAGTTCTTTCTTTATTCTAGAGAGCACTTTTTCAATTGGACTTTGTGCAAGGCTTGCAAGCAAATTATGGTGAATTCATCATCCAAAAGGTTGGTGTCTTTGAACACATTTAAATTCCTAGCTAATTACATGGGGGACAAGATCATTGTTAGTATATGATGCTATAATTAGTTCTTGATAGGAGTAGAGTAGATTCTTTTACAATTTTGGTGAGCAAATTAATCCATGTGCCACCTACCAACACATTGTTTGGAGCTATATCATTGTTTATGATCATATCTCTAATTTTAGTGTTTTTTAATTAGTGTCTCCATTTTTATGTAGCATGGAGTAGAATAATTGTTCTTTATTATTGTGAAATAATTGTTTTTTAATGGTGCTACTATTTTCAATTTATATGGCCGAGGCTACCAATTTCAATATTCTAATAATTAGTGTACAATAATATTTTCCAAAAATGGGGTGACTAAATTAGTGTAGAATAAATTGATGTTTTGAGCAACAATTGTTGTTCATGAAGCTCCACTTATTATTAATTTCTCTGTAATTACTATCTCAATATTTTGTTGTGCAGAGATAGATCGAGAGTGGATGTATGTGTTCCGAATGGACAAGCGGTACATGGTTGGCGTTGGCAAGTTTCTCACCGATGCCAAAGCCCATGCTGGGAATGAGAACCCTGTCTTCTGCCCATGCAAAGATTGAATGAATCAAAGAAAATGGGCTTAAATTGAGTCTGTATGAATACACTTGATTATCAGGGGGTTCATGCCAAACTATACGATATGGACTATGCATGACGAGATTGGTGTGAATGTTCCGCAGGAATATAATGATGATGTGGTCATGCCTGACGTAGCCATCCATGATACTAACAAGGAACCCGGTGTCAACATGGAACCTATGGCCACAATTAATGATGTGTTTAGGAACACGCTAGCTGATGACATCGAGAATAACGACGGCATTTCTTAGCTGCTACGTAATGTAGAGTTTAGATGTCTTAGTGAAAGACAACTGAGAAAGCTAGAGAAAATGAGACAAGATGGCAAAACACCATTGTATAAGAATTGTCCAATGAGCAAATTGAAAGCCGACATGATGTTGTTAGAGTTCAAATCGACAAACAGATTGAGCGATAAAGGCTTTGATCAGTTGTTATGTATAATAAGAAAAATGCTCCAAAAAAATGATTTACCAGAAAAGACATACCTGACCAAGCAAATGATCTGCCCCATCGGACTCGAGGATGAAAATCCATGCGTGTTCCATTTATTGTAAATTATACCGTGGAGACGAATACAAAGACTTGGATGAGTGCCCCAAGTGTGAAGCTCCATGGTGCAAGGAAGAGCCGTCAGATGAGGGTACTAAGATCAGAGGAGGTCCCGTGAAGGTCGTTTAGTATTTCTCTATAGCTCCTCGGGTGCATAAGCTGTTTGCGTGTGCAAAGTCAGCCAAGCTGTTGCACTAACGTGGCAAAGAGCGTAAGAAAGATACAATGATGAGGCACCCTGCCGATGGGAAGGACTAGAGGACAGTCAATACTGTGTTCTATAAGAACATCGGTGGAGAGGTAAGGCACATTTGGTTTGGTTTGAGCACAGATGGGATGAATACTTTCGACCAGATTAGAAGCAATCATAACACCTAGCCAGTGACGCTCTCTATACACAACCTTCCACCTTGGCTCTGTATGAAGCAATTGTACATCCAAATCCACTACTGATTCAAGGGCCAAGACAACCTGGGAATAACATCGATGTGTTTCTGGAACCTGTGATCGATGAACTAGTGGAAATGTTTGAAAAGGGTGTGGAGGATGTTTGGAATGAGTACAAAAAAGAACATGTCACGATCAAGGCAGTACTTATCGCTACAATCATCGACCTGCCAGGTCGAGCTTTCTTGTTTGGAGAGAAAACAAAAGGCTATACTAGATGTGTCAAGTGCTTGGACGACAACGATACGGTACATCTGTCAAAGAACTCAAAGATAGTTTATATGGGACACCATAGATTTCTACCTAAGGATCACCCTTACCGTAGGAACAGAAAAGATTTTGACGGGACTATTGAGAAACGCTTACTTCTAAAATATCGAGATGTGCATGCGATTCTTCGAGAAGTCAAAAAACTAGAGGTTGTTCTTGGGAAGGGGCACAATGCAGTAGCAACGTCTGATGGGAGTGTCTAGAAGAAAAAACTGGTTTTTGGAAACTACCTACTAGCCAGTTCTGAGTGTATGCCACTATCTTGATCACATGCACATTACTAAAAACATGTGCGGTAACACGCTTAACACCTTCATGGACACCGGGGGGACATCGAATGATTCACTAGCCACACGCCTGGATATGTAACACTTGAGAATAAGGAATGAGCTACATCCCATGGTGCTAGAGGATGGCTAGTTTGAACTTCCAGTTGCATCGTGGACCTTGAAGAAGGAAGAAAAGGGTGCGCTTATTTCTTTCTACAATGTACTAAGTCTCGATGGGTTACTATGCGAACCCAAAGAGGCTAGTGAACATAAGAGAACTCAAATTCAACTATGGCTGTATGAAGGCCCATGACTATCATGTCATTATGACTCAGCTGCTCTCTTTTGCCCTGCGTGGTATCCTCCCCCCAAAGGCCGGCGCCTCAATCATAAAGTTGTGTCGTTCTTCAATGTGATCTCAAAATAGGTCATTGATGTGTCCACGCTGGACCAGCTGTAGCTAGACATAGCCGAAACTCTCATTAGGGTTGAGATGTATTTCCCACCGACTTACTTTGATACCTCAGTGCATCTGTTTGTTCATCTTGTTGACGAAATTAGAGCCCTTGGCCCAATGTACCTGCATCAGATGTTTGCTTTCGAAAGGTTGATGAAAGTTTTCATACGGTATGTTAGGAATAGATTTAGGCTAGAAGGGGGCATGGTTGAAGGATGGTCAATGGAGAAGGCCATTGAGTTCTACACATACTATCTGGACATCAATAGGGTCAGAGTTCCAGAATCTCATCATGAGGGAAGACTAGGTGGCAAAGCAACAATCAGGGAGAAATATATCATAGTAGATGACCCCGTTTCTTTCAGACATGCACAATTCGTTGTTCTCCAGCAAACAGAGGATGTGATGCCATACATTGATGATAATAGGCAATCGCTACAAACTGTGTATCCGAGCTGGTCACAGGCTTGGCTTGATAAAAAAATATAAGGAGAAATTTGTCAGCTGGTTGCGATGCTGCTTGATTAGAACAATGTTGGGTAATCAACTGGATATCTTAGCCAAGGGACCTTCGAGTACATTGCTTAAGTACCAAGGGTATGAGATTAATGGATTTACATTTTACATAAAAAAGCAAGATGGAAAAAGCATATACCAAAATAGTGGTGTTCGTTTCAATGCTCACAACGAAAACAACAACGTGCATGCGACGTACTATGGTTTCATAGAGATATGAGAGTTAGACTACGATCGGTTGAAGGCAACTCTTTTTCGCTACAAGTGGGTCCGGCTTGAGAAAATCACCATCGACAGAGAAGGGTTAACTACCGTTGATCTCACCAAGACCGCATACAAAGATGATCCCTTCGTCCTTGCAAAAGACGTTATGCAAATTTTCCATGCAGAGGACAACAAGACAAAGGCAAAGCTAAAACGAAGATTGTCGGTGTCGATCGAGTGACGGACGAAGAAGACTACAAGGGCTATTAGGAAATGCATGCATTTGGGCTGAATATACCCCTACCTATCCTTGAAGAGGGTGACGAACCTACTTATGTCCGGCGTGATCACAATGAGGCCCTCTTTGTTGGACCCGATGAAGATAGTTAGATTATTATTAACTATGTAATCATTATTCAGACGTTGTATCAGTAATTTGCACTAAATATCTAATTTATATTTTGTGCGCATCTCTATAATTTAATTATTGACTATGTAATCAAATATTGAGATGATGTTCATAAACACTATTATTTGATAAATATAGACCATTAATTAATTATCATAGAATTAAATAATCAAGACACAATTTTTTGTGTTATTTTAGAATATAAACTAACTATATTTACAAACAATAAATTAATAAAAGAAAAAACAAAACCAATCCCAGTCTAAATACAAGAAAATTGAACAAAACTTTTAATAGTGTGTCTAAATAAAAGAAAATAGAATATAAACTAATTTCGGGTACATTTTTCTGTCTTATTAATTAATAGTTTGTTAGAATAGGATAAAACAAAAAATAAAACCAAACTAACTGAACTCCCGATACTACCGCAACGGTTAAGGCCGCACACTCTGGACCCTGAGACCCACGCTTGAGCACCAGGTGGGCCAAGCTTTTTTATGTTTTGTTTTATTAATTAATAGTGCATTAGCGTGGGAAAAAACAAAAAATAAAACAATCTAACTGAACACCCTACACTACCACAACGGTTAAGGCCGCACACTCTGGACTCTGAGACCCGCGCTCGAGCCCCAGACGAGCGCACAGGATAAAAGATAAAATAGAATAAAACCAACTGAACTCCCTATCCTAGCGCAACGGTTGAGCCACTAAACTATGTACCCTGAGACCCAAGTTTGAATCTCGGTGACGGGACAATTTTTTTTATTTTTATTTTTAAAAAGCTACGACGGCAGGCAGCCCAGCTACAACATTGCAGCATGCTAGGGTCCATCACTGTCGGTTTTGGTTTAAAAACCGATAGTGATACAAGCTATCACTATCAGTTCCCAAAACCAGCACAGATGAGCACCTTCACTATCATTTTTTAACTAAAACCGACAGTGATCTAAAGATGCTCCTCATGGGACTACAATGCTCCCACCAACCACTGAAAGCTCTAGTTTAGTTTTGGCGAATTGATAAAACCCTAAGTGCTAACCTAGTTTATCAAAGTGATCATGAGATAGGTAGCACATTCCAAGTAATGGAGCAAGTGGTGAAGATCATGATGATGGTGTGACCATGGTGATGATCAAGTGCTCGGCTTGGAAAAGAAGAAAGACAAAAATAAAAAGCTCAAGGCAAAGGTAAAATTTGACAGGAGCTTTTTTGGTTTAGTGATCGAGATGCTTAGCGAGTGTGATCACATTTAGGATCAATAGCCATACTATTAAGAGGAGTGAAACTCGTATTGAAATGTGGTTATTAAAGTGCCACTAGATGCTCTAACTTATTGCATATGCATTTAGATTCTAGTGAGTGCTAACACCCTTGAAAATATTTGTGAAAATATGCTAACACACGTGCACAAGGTGATACACTTGGTGGTTAGCACATAAGATCAAGGGTGGCAAAGTTGGAGTTGAGAAGGGGTTGTCTCGAGGTGATCGGATGCTGCTCTAGCAGCGACTGGACTCAGCAGCCGTGTCTGGTCAGTGACACGCAGTGAAGGCCACCCTTAGTCTTTTGATCAAATGCTAAACAGTGAATGTGACCGAACGCGTAGGACCTGCATTCGATCAGAAGGTGACGTACGCTGATGTTAGTTGTGAAGTGTTAGCGCGTAGAGGAAAAGGACCAGACTCTGCCTTGGGTCCAATCACACCTAAGCGGACACGTCCGGTCATGAAAAATCGCCTCTGGATGCTTGCTAGAAATAATCTAATGCTGGGTTATCGCGGGGAGTGGTGCGTCCGGTCGCTGGGTGATGGCACGGGTGCGCACATAAGCAGGGCTAGCACCGGCGCATTTGGTCCTATCTCTTGTGCGCCTAGTCATCACTTGAGTGCTGGCATGGGCGAATCTGACCCTTAGGATCGCATGGTGGATAATCAAAGGAAGGGACACATGGCATAGATCTGCGGACTGGACGCTGGTGTCCTATGTCCGATTGACCCAACCTGTGCGTCTGGTCGCCCCATGGAGGCAGAGGAGTGTGAGCCCAACGACTCTATTTGGTTGGAGGCTCTATTTAAGCCCCATGGCCGGCTCAAGCTCACACTCTTGGACATTTGCATTGACATAGCAACCTTGTGAGCTTAGCCAAAGCCCTCTCACTCATCTCCATCATTGATTCATCATCTTTGTGAGATTGGGAGTGAATCCAAGTGCATTGCTTGAGTGATTACATCTAGAGGCACTTGGTGTTCGTGTTTCACTGTGGAATTCGCTTGTTACTCTTGATGGTTGCTGCCACCTAGACGGCTTGGAGCAGCGAGGATCATCGAGCGGTGGAAGGTGCTTGTCTCTAGCTCTAATCATGGTGATTGTGAGGGGTTCTTAACTTTTCCCCTACGGAGAGCCAAAAGATACTCTAGTGGATTGCTCGTGGCTTGTGTGATCCTCATCTTGTGTTGGTTGTGTGGCACCTGGTTGCGTGTTTGGCGTGTGATGCCAATTAGCGTGTGAACCTCCAAGTGAGTGAATCGCCACAATGGGGACTAGCTTGTCGGTAAGCAAGTGAACCTCAGAGGAAAAATCATTGTGTCTTGATTGTCTCCTTAGTATTCATTGGTATTCATTAATTGATCTCTTGCCATGGCGGTGTACCTCTCTACCACTCTCTTGTATTACATTGTGCCTTTACTTGTGTAGAGCTTGTGGTAATTGAAACTAGTTAGTGTAGCTCTTAGTTGTAGTTCTCTTGCTAGCTTGCTCACCTAGGTGTAAGTTAGTGACTTAGCCTTGTTGTGATATACTAGAGATCATAGATTCTAGAATTGTGTAGGTGGCTTGCAACACAAGTATAGTGCTAGCGCAAAATTCACTTTGCCATCTTATTTACTAATCACTTGCCTTAGTATTGTTGTAAAATTTTTAATAGGCTATTCACCCCCCCTCTAGACATTAGGACCTTTCAAGTGGTATCAGAGCCGTGGTCACCATGATTTGAGGTTTAGCAACCTTTAGTGTCAAAATAGCTCGAATCAACAACACCAAGAAGCCACCCCAATTTGATGGAACAAATTATCCTTATTGGAAATCAAAGATGACCACTCATATCAAGTCAATCAATAGAAGAGTGTGGAAGGTGGTGGAGACCAAAATTCAGATAGCCGATCCAGAGAATCCCACCACGGTCGAAGAAATGCTCCAAAACAATGACATTGCTCTTAATGCTATTCATGATGCTATCGATGAGAGAACATTTGAACAAATCAAGAACATCTAGATGGCTCACGAAGCTTGGAAGAAGTTGGAAGAATCATTTGAGGGCACCAAGACAATAAAGGGTGCAAAGGCATATATTTTCAAGGAGAAATTTGCTAGCTTTAAGATGAAGAAAGATGAGAGTGTGCCAGACATGTTTCATCAGATGGAAGTGCTTGTCAATGATCTCAAAGCATTTGGTGAGAAGGTGAAAGACAAGGACTTCTCCCATACATTCTTAAGATTAATACCCGTAAGATTTGGCATGTTGGTCACCTTGCTAGTGAGGACCAGTTTGGACACAATGACACCAAACCAAATCTTAGGAGATATCATGACCAATGATGCTTATAGAGATGATCATGAGAAGGAAGAAAAGAACAAAGAGAAGAAGGATGAGAAGAAGAAGAGTGTGGCATTCAAAGCCGGTTCATCATCCAAGGGCAAGGCCAAGCAAGATACATCAAGTGAAGATAATAGCTCATGATTATGAGTATGAGAAGATGGCTCTCTTTGTCAAGAGATTTGACAAGTTTATGGTGAAAAAGGGCTACCATGCTAGAAAGAAGAAGTCTTCATCCAAGAACAAGGAAGAGTCAAGAAGATGCTTCAAGTGTGGAAGCAAGGATCATCTTGTTGCTCAATGCCCATAAAATAGCAACAATGATGATGATGATGACAAGAAGAGCAAGAAGAAAGATAAGAAGGACAAGAAGGAGAAGACGGACAAGATGACCTTCAAGAAGAAGAAGAAGGGTGGTTCATATGTGGTCACTTGAGATAGTGATGCTTTCTCAAGTGATGATGATGATAGTGATGATGACAAGACCACCAAGAAGAAGGCTCTTGCAAGCATTGTTATTAATGAGAAGCCTTCTCTTTTTGACACTTCATCATGCTTCATGGCTAAGACCACTAAGGTACAATCCAATGATGAGTGTGATGATGAGGAACATGATAAAAATGAAAGTGATAGTGATGTTGATGATGAACCCACTAAAGATGAATTAATTGACAAGTTAGATGATGCTAAGGAACATTTTAACATTAAGAGAAGGGAATGCAAACTCTTGCGAAAGGAACTAAAAGCCCTTAAGCAAGCCTTTGATGAGCTCAATGCATCTCATGAGAGGCTAGAAGAAGCCCATGAGAAGCTTGGCAAGGCTCACAAGAAGCTTGAAAAAGCTCATTCCTCTCTACTTAATGAGCAAAATTAGAAGGAGCATGTTATAACATGTGACAAAGGCTTAACTTGTGATATAATTGATGAATCGTTCTATAAGCCTATCATTGTTGCTCCCACTAACCCTTCTTGTAGCACATCCACTTCTAGCTCATCTAGTGGTGATGGTTTCACTTGTGATGCCTCACTAATGGTTGAGAATGAGACACTCAAGAAGGAGGTAAAAGAGCTCAATCACACCTTGGCTAAGGCCTATGATGGTGAGGACTGTTTACTTATGTGCTTAGGTAGCCAAAGAGCTTCTCTCTATAAAGAGGGATTGGGCTATACCCCCAAGAAAGGCAAGGCGGTCTTTGCTCCTCACAAGACTAGTTTTGTGAAGAACAATGGTCGGTTTTGCACTAGTTGCAAGTAAGCTGGTCTTGTAGAGGAAACATGCATGAAAAAGAGGCCCAATGCATCCTCTATTAAACTTGATTCCTTCTATATGCTTACTAAGGGTACAAATGGTATAAAGGCTAAGTTCATTGGTGCACCATGGATGGGCTCAAAGAAGAAAGCCATTTGGGTGCCAAAGAGCTTGGTCACTAACTTTCAAGGACCTAAGCAAGTTTGGGTACCTAAAAAGAATTGATTTTTTGTAGGTCAATTACAAAGCTAGAGGAAGACATTGGGTTCTTGATAGTGGATGTACTCAATACATGACCGGTGATGCAAGAATGTTCAACTCAATCAACACCAATGGCAATGATGGTTATGATAGTATCACATTCGGTGACAATGGCAAAGGCATGGTCAAAGGGCTTGGTAAGATTGAAATATCCAATGACATGAGCATATCTAATGTATTGCTAGTTGAGAGCTTGAACTTCAATTTGCTATCCGTGGCTCAATTGTATGATCTTGGATTCAAATGCATATTTGGGGTAGATGATGTAGAGATCATAAGTGTAGATGGCTCTAACTTGATCTTCAAAGGCTTTAGATATGAGAATCTATACTTGGTTGATTTCAATGCTAGTGAAGCTCAATTATCAATATGCTTGTTCACTAAGTCTAGTATGGGTTGGTTATGGTATAGAAGGCTTGGTCATGTTGGAATGAAATAATTGAATAGATTGGTTAAGCATGACTTGGTTAGAGGCTTAAAAGATGTGTTTGAGAAGGATAAGCTTTGTAGCACTTGTCAAGCCAACAAACAAGTTGGAAACACCTATCCTAAGAAAAGCATGATGAGCACTAGTAAAGCATTTGGGTTATTGCACATGGATTTGTTTGGGCCAACACAATACACTAGCATCGGTGGAAACAAATATGGCTTTGTGATAGTGGATGACTATACAAGATACACTTGGGTATTCTTTCTAGTGGACAAGAGTGATGCGTTTGCAACATTGAAATCATTTGTCAAGGGCATTCACAATGAGTTTGAAACAACCATTAAGAGAGTTAGAAGTGACAATGGTAGTGAGTTCAAGAATACTAGAATTGATGAGTTATGTGATAAGTTTGGAATTAGACATCAATTTTTGGCCAAGTACACTCCACAATCAAATAGCCTTGTTGAGAGGAAGAATAAACACTCATTGATATGGCAAGGTCTATGCTTAGTGAGTACAATGTGAGTCAATCTTTTTGAGCCAAAGCTATCAGCATGGCTTGCTATTGTAGCAACCACTTGTATTATCACCCATTGAAAGAGAAGACACCTTATGAGCTCTTGAATGGTAGAAAGCCTAACATTGTATATTTTTAGGTCTTTGGTTGCAAATGCTATATCTTGAAGAAAGACACTAGATTGGGCAAGTTTGACAAGAAATGTGATGAAGGATTCTTACTTGGATACTCCACTACAAGCAAAGCATATAAAGTTTGGAATTTGGCAAGTGATACTCTTGAAGAAGTTCATGATGTCGAATTTAATCAAACCAAGGGCTCAAAAGATGAGAATGAGAACTTGGAAGATGTTAGAGGCATTCAACTTTCAAATGCCATGAAGAACATGGATATTGGTGAATTGAGGCCTAGGCAAGTGGTTGATGAAGAAGATGATCAAGTGCAAGTGCTCTCTAAATCAAATGTGCAAGATGACACTAATCAAGCAAGTTCAAGTGGCTCTCATGACAATGAATAAGATCAAGTGGCTAGTACATCATCTCAACCCAATGATCAAGTTCGTGCAAGCAATCAAGTTCCTATTCTCCAACCAACTAATATTGCAAGGGATGATCCATTGGACACTATCATTAGAGATATTTCTAGAGGTGTACAAACTAGATCAAGATTGGCTTCATTTTGTGAGCATTTCTCATTTGTGTCATCCATTGAACCAAAGAAGATAGATGAAGCATTGAAGGATATTGATTGGGTGAATGCTATGCATGAAGAATTAAACAACTTCATAAGAAATCAAGTATGGGAATTAGTTGAGAGACCAAAGAACCACAATGTAATTGGAATGGGTCTATAGAAACAAGCAAGATCAAGATGGAATAGTAGTAAGAAACAAAGTAAGATTGGTAGCACAAGGTTAAACTCAAGCTGAAGGTCTTGACTTTGGAGAAACATATGCCCTGGTTGCTAGATTGGAAGCAATTAGAATCTTGCTAGCCTATGCTTATGCCCACAACATCAAGCTCTATCAAATGGATGTCAAGAGTACATTTCTCAATGGCTACATCAATGAAAAAGTATATGTTGAGCAACCTTCCGGTTTTGAAGATGACAAGAAGCCCGACCATGTGTACAAGTTGAAGAAGGCATTATATGGCATGAAGCAAGCACCTAGAGCATGGTATGAGAGGTTGAGGGACTTCCTACTCTCTGAAGGGTTCATGATGGGCAAGGTTGACACCACTCCTTTCACCAAGAATATTGGCAAAGACTTGTTTGTGTTATAAATCTATGTTGATGACATCATATTTGGATCAACTAATCAAGACTTTTATGAAGGGTTTGGAAAGATGATGGTAATGAGTTTGAGATGTCAATGATTAGAGAGTTGAGTTACTTCCTTGGTCTTCAAATCAAGCAATTGAAGAATGGTACATTTGTGAGTCAAGGTAAGTACATCAAAGACATGCTCAAGAAGTTTGCCATGAACGAAGCAGAGGCCATTGGTACACCAATGGAAATAAATGGCAACTTGGATAGTGATGCAAGTGGCAACTTGGTGGATCAAAAGTTGTATCAATCTATGATTGGAAGCCAACTCCATGTGGCCGCATCAAGGCCGGATGTCATGTTTAGTGTGTGCATGTGTGCAAGATTTCAAGCCTCACCAAGAGAAAGTCATTTAAAGACTACAAAGAGAATATTGAGGTACTTGAAGCATACATAAAATGTTGGTTTGTGGTATCCCAAAGGAGCAAAGTTTGAGCTAGTTGGTTACTTCAACTCGGATTATGCTAGATGCAAGATTGAAAGGAAGAGCACCTTAGGCATATGTCAATTATTAAGAAGATCACTTGTTTCATGGTCATCAAAGAAGCAAAATAGTGTTGCATTATCAAGTTATCAACCATCGAAGCTGAATACATATCTGCCGGTAGTTGTTGTGCACAAATACTTTGGATGAAGGCTACCTTGAATGATTTTGGAATCAAATTCAAGAAAGTGCCGTTGCTTTGTGACAATGAGAGTGCAATCAAGCTAACCAACAATCCGGTTCAACATGCAAGAACAAAGAACATTGATGTCCGCCACCATTTCATTAGAGATCATCAATAAAAAGGGAACATTTGCATTGAGAGTGTGGGCACCAAAGATCAACTTGCTGATATATTCACCAAGCCATGGATGAGAAAAGGTTTTGCAAGCTAAGGAATGAGTTGAACATATTGGATTTCTCCAATTTGTGTTGATGCATCCCCACTTATATGACATGCCTCTCATTCAAGCAATCCAAGATAAAAGTTGATTAGCATGCATACATCCTTTGCTAAGGACTTGCTTAGTGCATCTAGTAATTCCTCACATGTCTTAGGCTCATTTATGAAAATCAAATGAATTTGATGCTTGTATGGTATCACTATTGCTTCTATGCTTGATTTGATCTAGTGGTAGCATATGACATGTTTGTGGGCTTGTGTACCTAGTGTTTAATCTAGAAAATGAGCTATAAGTGTTTAACTCAACATGGTATAAAATAACCCTTGAAATGAGGTGTGAAGAAGCTTATTCTTGGATCAAACCGAGTTAAATATCTTTGGCAAGTGTTCTAGATTGGACCAAATATGGGAAAATGATCCTCACCCCATTGATTGATATTGATAATCTTAACCTATCTAAAATTGAACCTTTGTGGTCATTGCTGACAAAGGGGGAGAAATTGCATAAAGATAATGTTGACACAAAAATGTGGTGATGCGTCTAACACACAGGAAGCCAGAACGATCTAAGCGAGGTCAACCCGTAGATCTTGCTTGGCTTCACAATAGGACCAGTCGATCCTGAAAATCCCAAAAGGTGTGGTAGTTAATTTGACCTACAGTTGACAAGGAGAGAAAATTTTATCAGTAGTTTAGGGTGGAACATGCCGGTTTTGTCCAGATAGTTCCAAGTGTGTTGCTTCGAGAGCAGCTAAATAGGAGAATCGACTAAATAGCCGATATGAGGAGAAATCGACTGTTAAGGACTGTGATGTTCGTGGGTCATGATTGATTTATGATAACAAGTACAATGCACCCAGATATAACTAACATCATCAGCTAGATAGATATAACCAGTGTAAAGCATTGAGCCGATAAGTTTAATGAGGAAAGATATAACATGCGAACAAATTGACTGTCTAGTACAAACGAATCTACAAACGCTCTGAATCTAATCTGTTACCATCAATAGTGAGTTCAACCGGATTGATACAGCTATGATAATGATAACAAACTAAAGCCAAAGAATCCATAAAACCATCTATATATTGACACGTTCATGAAAAAACATGCTATATGTGTGAAGGCATAGGCGAATCGGCTAAAATAGTCGATGCATGCATAACAAACAAACAGAGTAGGTATCTCGATCATGAACAGAACCACTAATCGATAATATCTAATCTAAAGTCTTACCAGTGAGGTTCGACCAGATCGATGCAGCTATGGTGGTGTCGTTAGATTAGATCTCATTAACTAGTGAGTTCATCCAAGATCGAAAACATGTCTTTGAATGCATACTATGCTTGATAGGAATAGAGGTAAAACAGCCGATCTAGCAGAATTAAGCCATCAATTATGAGATTCAAAGTGTGACCAGACTAGAAGACAACCAATTATGATGATATGATGCCGATCTATCTCTATGTCAATTAGATGATTTGTTATGATTAATGAAACAGTCATTATAACAAGATCGATAACTGGCGAATCAACCAAGAATAGCTAGGAAAATCTTACTAATCTTAGAAGATTCGATAACTGGTGATATTGTATTAAACAACAAGTTATTTAACACAAGATTGATAACTTTGATATATATTATGATCCGTAAGAGGTCAATCAGCTGATGCAGCCTTACAAATAATGGTATAGATCGATAACTAACTTATACTATACTCGTAAAAGATCAATCTGCTGATGCAGCTTTACAAGCATAATATAAGTCGTGACGGCACTCATAGACAAGTCAGAGGTCGATCAGTCGATGCAGTCCTGCTTGTTGAAGAACTCATCGAGATCTACAGTACTCCAACTCCTAAGGGTTGGCGTGAAGCCAAAAAAAGTAATTATATTGATTGGTTGTTCGTCTCTTTACAATAACCAGGGTCCAATATTTATACCTAGAACCTAAGTATGAATCCTACTCAAATACGACTCATTACAATTCTTGGAATAAAAGAAAACATTCCTAACTTAAAATAACTTGGACTCTAATCTTTCCTTTTTATAGAGTCCGACATATCTTTCCCCGACGCCATCCAGTACGTAGTCCATTGACGTCGTCTGCTGACGTCATCTATAAAATAGCTGATTTCGACACTACATCAAAACCAGCCGATATCGATTCACATCTGATCGATTCCTTGATGATACAATCTTAGAAGCTTTGAGTTCTCACTTTCTTCTCTCTAGATTTTGGTGTAAACACATGCCCCCCAATTTTGGGATAAAAATAGGTTTTATTCCAAAATTTATATTTACCTGCTCACTGTGTCACAACCGTTTATTCCAAAATATACGTGCAACTCGTAATTTCTTGGTCTAAATTTTATATAATACCCCAATAGTATCATTTCCAAGCTCATTCAGCCTATTCGCTTTCCCCTTCTTTCTCGAGCAAGCCTCAACAACCAAAGCCGCTATCACCAAGGCCTTAACACTAGCAAATCCTCTGCTCTATCAAGTTGTTATTCAAGTAATCTTCCTCGGATTTAGATCCATCTTGGCGGCAATGGCAACCAGCGACCATGTCCCTGAGGTATGCTTTCAAGTTCCCGTCTTCCAAATATTAGCCGTTACCCTGTATTTTCTTTCTTCTCAAATTTATTCTATCTGGTTCCTAGGAAATAAGGAACGAAATCTTGATTCCATCGGCTATTATTCCCAATGTCTATTATCTTGGGCCTATGGGTGACCCTGATCCATCTAACTTTATCAGACAAGAAACCAACCAAATCCCCTTCAAACAATCTGTAGTAGATTTATCCTCCTAAAACACCAAAACTCTCATTAGAAACTGGCCCAAAATGCCTAAGGGATAGAGAGATTGGTTTCGTAGAGTATCGGAGAAAAAAGCTAGAGATTGGGAGATTTATGACTTGAATCAATGCTTAACACTCTCACTGTCTAGAGTGGAAAGGAATGATTCACTTCTGATTTCTACATCTTACTTCTGGTCCAACATCTTAAATGCTTTCATTTTTGGTCATGGCCCAATGACCATCACTTTGGCTGATGTTCATATGTTAACCGGCCTTAGAATAATAGGATCAATGCAACCTTATGACTTCTTAAGTGCTGGATCTAAGAAATTAGCCAAAATATCAAACTACACAGGATGGGCAAGCAACATTCTGAACCATATTGGAGACGGAATCAACTGTGGCCAAAAAGGAACATGTAGCTTTCTTGAACATGTGGCTAGGAAAGATTATCTTTTGTTGATCATCTTGTGGTCCAACTTTCAATCATAAATACCCTGGCAGAGCATCTAGCAGCTAGTAATGAAATCCCTCTTGGAAAATACCTGCTAGGATCTGCTTATCATCTACTGCACCAAGTAGCTGTCCAATTGCTAAAGAATGAACCAGTGCATACCATTAGTGGCCCTTGGTGATTGATACAACTATGGCTGAACCTATATATGCACAAGATTGTAAGACCCGATCTTAGAAAATTGGGCTTTCCTTCTTTCCAACTTTGCTGAAGATTACAAAGGAAAAGAAGGAAGAACTCGACTAGTGCATGAATTATGGTGAGGTTGCATCAGCCATAACAATTGTTGTAGATGTAGTCCATCTCTTTAAGAAATTATATAGAGCATTTGATGCAAACATCTTGACTTGGCTACCTTATGATGAAGATGAAGATAATGAATTAGTTCTGCCAGTCAAATTTTGGTTTGAATCAGGCTGCTCAGATGAAATAGCTGCAGCAATTTTCAGTTGCATCATCAAACCCTATGTATTGCCAGCTGAATTTTGCCCTGGGCATGGCAAAATGGCTACCGGTTCTTGTCTTCCAGAAAATCTTCCAACTTACGAATTCTATAATCCTTGTTTCATGGCCCAGTCAATTCAGCCTTGGTCAGCTACCTCCTCAACTGTTCTACAAGAACACACTAAAGCCAAGAGAAGGTATCAAGTGAAGTAATGGAAGCCTCCTAGAGTCTTTCAACTTGGATAAGTTCTTCCTTCCTTTTGCTTGCATGACTGGACAAGAGTCACCTTCTCTTCCAACCTTTTTGACTCCTGGTGGCTAAGAATGGCACTCCCATCTCTTCTGTGGGTCACTCCATCCTAACTACATAGCTCTAGATGCAGATTTCACTTCTGACAGTGAGGTAACTTACATTCCTTTTAGAAAAAATATTCAATAAATTCCCTTGCCAACTGTTGTAACAAACTTTTCTAGGACACTAATTCGATCCCCCAAGCATGGACAGGAAGGGGCATCCCATAGAATACTATCCACCATGTCCAGCCTCAAGAATGGGATCCACAACACCAATCCTAAAGAAGCTGATGAAGACCCCAGCTGCTCCAGCAATACTTACATACCAGTCTTCCAAACGCAAGGTAGCCCAAGATGTAACTCAGAAAACCACCATCGGGAAAAGACTCTGCAGAACCAAACCATCAGCTACTCAGGTAAATCAACTAATCTCTTTTCTCACATTAATATTTAATGACTGATCCAATCCACTTTTGTAGCCTTCAAGTATTGTATCCTAGTCTGTTTTGGGTGCTAAACTACTATCCTAGGCACTTGAATTAGTATCCACCAACCTCTCATCGGTTGTTCCCCCTAAAGAGCCAATTATAGTTGAAACAACTAATATTTCTAACAAACTTCAGATGATAGAAGATGAGCATCTCTCTAATTCACCTCCTGATGCTACCAAGGTAATATCCACACAAGAACAGAAAATTAACCATCCATCAGTCGAAGACAACCCTATTAACGTTGACACCTAGGCTATCGATTCCCCAGTTCAACAAACAATTGATGGTAGGAAAATCATATATTTATTTTATCCTTCCGCAATAGACATGAATTGAAAAAATTTCCTTAATGTTTGCAGATACTAATGTTGAAAGTTTAGAGCCGATTCAACCAGATACCATTGGTGCATCATCAGCTATTCCATCTCTTCAACTAGAGCCTCCTCCAGAAAAGGTACTGTGTTTACCATTATCTTGTTATCAATTGATTCGATCCTCCTACTAAGATTTCCTTTGCTCATATATAGACACTTAATTCTCCAGCTCTGAGCTATTCCTTCAACTTTGAAGAATACATAGATGAAGGTGAGATTAGCTCATCAGCCACCTCCCTCCAAGAGACTTTATCAAAAGAGACTAGAAATTGGCTAAGGGACATATTGCTAATGCTTGAGAAGGATATAACCGATTTGGTCTAGGATGTAGATTCAGTTAGAAGAACTTTCCTAGCCATTAAGGGTAACTTGCCTTCAAATCTTGCTAAAACTCTGACACCTTTGTCCAACATTGAGGATCAAGCTCCAAGAGTGAAAAGGGCTTAGAGAAACCTAGCTGATAGCGAAGCTTTATTGGCCAAGAAGAACTCCAACAAACAAGAGGCCAAAGAGCTAGCACAACTAATCGATAACTTGAAGAACTCCTCCCTCAGGATCAAACTAGAGCTAAACCAACTAAAAGCCAAGCATGTAGAACTCAAGGAAGAACTAGAGAATGTGTAGGCTGCCATTGATCATCATGAGTCCAACCTAAGAAAAAGAGATACTGACCAATGTCAAAGAAGGCAAGGTCATTCGCAGCAGCCTTGAGAACATTCTTGGATTAACCGAAGAAGACAAACCACAAATCGCAGAAGTCGATGCTATCCGGCTAAAAGCATTGAAAGTAATCTAGGATGTTCTAAACTTGTAATCTGCATACCAATATTTGTAATATATATCTTGTGTGGAACCAATGACAACCATATTTTCTACTGATCTATTGTATCTCTTATCTCGGCTAGAGAGCCAATTTGAAAATAACCAATTCTAGACCTCTGACCTTAATCCAATTAAATATGAAAACATGGCCTCTACTAAGAAAACTCCTCAATCTTCCATCCTTAGCTATCAATGCCGCATTTTCTTTGGCATTAGTGGGGTGACGCTTCGCCTTTTATTAATTGCGGTTCCCTTTTGCATGTCCTGAGATATCTACTACCTTGCTTCGTGACTATAAATACTAGCCAAGGGCTCCGACCTTAAACACATCTACACTTGCAACTATTTCTATTTTCTCTACCTTCACAAACCCTGTAGCAGTTCCCTTCTCCTTCCATGATCTAAACCAGCACCCAATGGTAGGAGAGGATCACCACGGCAAGCGCGCAGCGGAAGATCTCCTGGTCGGCTAGCGACTCCGCCGCATGAGGTAAGACCGAACACTCAAGTCCATAGCAAGAATCATCCACTAATGCATCTATAGGTTCATCCTCAATGATAGACTTCCTACTCACCCTAGGGCCAGTGAGCCTTCTGCCACCACGTTTGCTGATGCCACACCGGATTCGTCGTTAGATTCCTTCGACTCCTATAATAGCGATGACGCCTGACGTTTCCTCCGAGAGTGGAGGGCGGCCTAGGACCATTACTCCAAGACAACTTGGGAGAATGGTCAGCTTGAGATCCACCTCGGGGCCTCTCAAGCCACCCTCCTCATCATCGAGGAAGAGGCCAGTGCTACTCGGGCGTGGTTGGATGAGTTCGATGCCACGGTGGCGGGTAAGATGAACTCCAAGAAAACCCTTATTTCAATTTCCACTGTCCTCATCTTGATAGCCCTTTTGTTTATATGATTACCAGCCTTGATGGTGCAGTTGGAGAACCTCCAACTGGCGGCGAATACAGGTACGATAGCCGTCAATGCCCGAGGCCCTCTCCTCAACAATCGCATGCACGCATCCCGGCGTGTGTCCAGGAGATCGCCCTCCACGACGTTCACCGTGGTGCAGCAGTGGCCCTAGCCGTGGTGTAAGTCTAGACAGGGCATGATCTCCGCACCATGGAGCCGGGCTTCCCGATGGCCGATGACCCTAACATGCGTGAGGATTTGATCGAGGACTTCGACGATGCGGCGGAGGCCATTGTGGACATCATATATGCCCAGGATGTGATAAATAATGTCTTTGATTAGTTTGTACTTAGGGGCAAAATGATCAATAAACAAAACTTCTATTTTTATGATTGTGTCTCTGTGAATGCACCATGATACGAATGTCTTTGTGTGTTTTTTGCTCTATAGGCGATACATATTGTATCGGCTTTTAATGTAGACAAGGCCCGATCTTCCAAAAGGTATGATAGCGTCGATTGATGGAGACTCGACGTTCATGATCTAGGCTTCAAACCAAGACTGATTTGGACCCCTGCAATCATTACACCATGCTCCATTGGTTATCAACCACGTGAACGCGATTGACCTCGCCGAGAAGGCTTTCTGCAAGCGAATTGAGAACACAAGCAAGAGTGGGATGAACGCAATCTGAAATTACAAATAAATATGAGGCTTATGATAACGAGGAGTTCAAGTCTTTATTTGAAAGGACTAATCACCACAGGCGAACAAGATCAAGAACTAGGGCCCTGGTTCACAGCAAGCAGCCTTGGCTTCATAGTTGCAGCAAAACGACATATGTTTCACGAGGAAATCAAGAACTAAACAAAACCCAAACCCTAAGGAGAGCAATGACTGCTAATTATAGAGTCTTGGGCATCACCCCCTAGACGCGCCCCTAATGGACCCAAACACGATACATGGTCCAACGGACCAAAAGACGGTGTCACAGCACCCTGGTAGATTCTGGATGCTAACTTGTTTCGACGATTCCCATTGATTCTGAAGGGCTTTTGACATGAGACCACTTGAATTGGCTTCCTTATAGAATTAGCTTTCCATCCATATGTGGATCATCGAAAACAGAGTCCAAACGCGCCCGTGTGACCAGTTTTATAACATACTGGTCCTGGAGAGATGGGCTCAAACTTGATTTGGGCCTCCACCTTGGTGACTCGAACCGGATGAGCTTCGAGCCTCCTTCTTGGTTAGGACACCCTCGCTGATCTCCTCATCCTCTATCTCCAAGCATGGTCATATGCATGGAGCTCATGTCCTTATCATCCTCCCTTTCTTGATGAAAAGCCGTCCTCGGTGTCTATTTTGCTTGAAGTCGATCCTGCACAACATGAGGACAAACGAGGTTTCTAAAATAATGGGAATAGACAATGTTGTGAGAAAGAATATGACCACATGTCCTAGGTTTGTAGCATGTCTTGTCCTACATGTAGTCTGCTCAATTGAAATACACATGATTTTTGCTAATACTATCCTGCAAAAGATTAGTACTAATAAGAAACATATGCTCCCTTTCTTTGGATTCGACTTGTGTTCGAAAAGCAAAACTAGAAGAATATGGCATAACAACAGTGTTGATTTTACTGTCCTCTAGTTAATCATTACTTTGCACAACAAAAGGAGAATTTGGATTTGTACAAATGTAAACTCGTTGTATCAAATATTATCCTTGGTTGTTATATTTGCCAAAAATATGATATGTATGTCTAGAGAACCATGGCAAACCAGCATATGCATAAAGTTTCTCCTCTAAAGAACTAAGATTACATGGAACATCAAATTCAATGTAACCCAAAGTATTTAAAGAAGACAACAATTTCAGCTCATCAACTTCACTAGCATTATGAATAACAAGTCTATTTTCAGCACAAGTATTCAATTTCAGCACACATATAGCATGATCATTTTTCAATAATTGCATGGGTATAACATAAATATCATCATGCAAGTCTTCTTCATCACAAGGAACATCAAGCAAATCATCTTGTGACAAAGGTAAATCAAGCGAAGACTCCACTAAAATTTGCTCTATCATAGCATGATTGGTGGAAAAATTTAGCACATCAAGAGAACTCTCACCTTCCATGAGTTTAGCATCATGGGCATTACCTTTGCTCTCATGTTCAGTAGGAGTAATAGTTGATGGTTCTGAATTTCCACATGAGGCTATGAGCATCTCATTTTCTGTCACGTCATCCTCGCTCTTTTGTACATTGTCCTGCAAAAGGTTAGGCATAACAGGAGGAATAACAAGAGATTGATCTAGTTGATACACCTCATCATTTGAATTAATTACAAGAGATGGATTAACAAAATTTTCTCTCATAAGATCTTTCATATCATTCCATGTGTGAGGTTTATCTGAAAAACTTAAAGACTCCCACCAAGTTGATGCAGATTGTCTCAACACACTAGTTGCATTTTTAATTTTCCTCCGTTCACACATATAACTTTGTGCAAAAATATTATCTATTTTAGTTTCCCACTCAATATACTCATTAGTACCAATACCATCATAAGTAGGCAGGGAAGAAAGAATAGATTGACCTACGGGAGGAGGTGTAGCAGCAATAGTGCATGGCTCATGCATCATTGATGTCTCATATCGGTACGTGTTGTAACCTATCATTGTTAGCATCAAACAAGAAAACACACAAGTATGTATTTTTCTATCAGCTACTATAGGATGTGGTCAAGGAGTAAAGTCACACACGCTCAAACGTCTTACCACGGTCTTACAAGTGTTCTTACCAAAGCAATGGGCGGTGCAATCGGTCGGTGACTGTGATACCGTTGTAGCTTGAGTGTAACAATTGCAAGGCAAACCTGTACTTGGTTAGAAGAAAGTGGAGCTTGGACAAACACAATATAGTAGTAAGGAATAGTAATATTCACAACTGAATAGCAAAGCTGAATAAGTATCCCGAGTACTTGTCTTAGTTGCTGGCCTATTCACGTTCCAAGTACTAGACGCATCAAGTGATGTGAAACAGCAGAAATATGATTAGGAATAAGGCAGAAATTAGCACACGCAAACATAGCTCAAATGGCGCTCTCTATGTGCTCCTCTAGATATTGTTCCACTTTTGTCCCTCTTTTTTTATCTATTTTTGGGCTGTCGTTGTTTTTTTGGAATTCTTTGACTTTTTCTTTTTCTTTTTTGATATTTTTCTTCACTTAGGAGCATAAAAGAAGTAATTATAGAAAATATGAGCTTAAACAAGTGAAAGGCGTGGTCTATGGAAAATTCAGAATACATGCTCAAAATTGACAAAAAGCTTGTGACCATGAAAAGAGGATCTTGTGACCAGTTTTTGGCCAAAATAAAAATTTTCAAACCAAGCAAAGCAAGGGACGAATGGATCTAAAATTTTTTCTAATCGATTTTGATATATGGAACATCAAAATCTGAGTTGGTATACGAAAACTAGACCAGTTTTGAGAACTGACTCTGAATTAGAGGATAAAATGGGAACAATGCGCGCAAAAGTTGTTGCGGCGGCTATGGATAGATGCAAACAGTGAAGATAAGTGTAACAAATTAGATGGCGTGGACTAGGGTTTGATGGATACAAAGAAAACAAAGCAAGACTTGAAGGTGTTCAAGGATTATGATGAAAAACAAAGGGAAAGACACAAACTAGACTAAAAAATAATCTAAAACCAGCAACCAGAACTTGCCCTAGGACACAAACTCAACAACGCGAAACAGAGATGAAATTTCACGGTACAATGAGGCTATAGGATAGGGAATATGTGGTGGTGTATTTTTTTGGCTTTTTATGGACTATAGGTAAAGCAAAAATAGTAACAATCTAAAAGGGAAAATAAAAGTATACCTAATGGGCAATAAGGGCTCTGATACCACTTGATGTAGACAAACCCTGATCTTCCAAAAGATATGATAGCATCGATTGATGGAGACTCGATGTTTAGGATCTAGGCTTTGAACCAACACTGATTCGGACCCCTACAATCGTTACACCACTGCTCCGTTCGTTATCAACCACGCGAACACGATTGACCTCGCCGAGAAGGCTTTCCTGCAAGCGAATCGAGAACTCAAGCAAGAACAGGATGAACACAATCTAAAATTGCAAATAAATATGAGACTTATGATAACAATGAGTTCAAGTCTTTATTCGAAAGGACTAATCACCATAGGCAAACAAGATCAAGAACTGGGGCCCTGGTTCACAGCAAGCAGCCTTGGCGGCACAGTTGCAGCAAAATGATGTCTGTTTTATGAGAAAATCAAGAACTAAACAGAACTCAAACCATAAGAAGAGTGACAACTGCTAATTATAGAGTCTTGGGCGTCACCCCCTTGGACGCACCCCCTAATGGGCCCAAACAAGATACACGGTCCAACAGACCAAAAGACGGTGTCGTAGTACCTTGGTAGATTCTGGACTCTAACTTGTTTTGATGATTCCTGTTGATTTTGAAGGGCTTTTGATGTGAGACCACTTGCACTAGCTTCCTTATCGAATTAGCTTTCCATCCATATGTGGATCATTAAAAACAGAGTCCGGACGCACCCGTGTGACCAATTTTATGACAGATAGGTCCTGGAACCCGAGATGGGCTCAAACTAGATTTGGGCCTCCACCTTGGTGACTCGAACCGGATGAGCTTCGGGCCTCCTTCTCGGTTAGGACACCCTCGCTGATCTCCTTGTCCTCTATCGCCAAGCATGGTCAGTATGCATGGAGCTCATGTCCTTATCAGCTTTCACCCCTTTGGTTTAATTTTTTGAACTAAAGGCGATACCGTTCTGGTATCGGCTATTAGAGCCGATGATTGAACAAATCGGCTGTCAAGCATCAACCCAGACGCTAGAATAATACTTCTTTAGATATTTTCCATTAATCGCTCAATTAAATTCTTCTCTTCCTTCTAGCAGTTTCTAGAATGTAAGCATTGCCAGGAGCACAACGACTAATCCGATATGGACCATCCCAATTAGGTGACCATTTGCCAAATTTGTTGTCCTTAGACCCAATCGACAATTTTACTTTCTAGACTAATTCTCCTTCATCAAACTTCTTGTTCTTGACCTTTTTGTTATAATACCTTGCAACCCTTAACTTATTGGCTTCAATATTCTCAAGAGCACGCAGCCGATGACAACTTAAGTCCTCTAAATCATCTATCATTAGATTCTTGTAGACTTCGGTTGTCAAATCATTCTATAATGTAACACGTCTTGATCTAGTCTAGATTTCCTAAGGAAGAACTGCATTATGCCCATATACTAACTCATAAGGTTATGATTTAATCGATCCATGGCATGCCATCCTATATGCCCACAATGCCTCATTGAGTGTTAAATACCACTTCCTTGGTTGCTCCTCAATTTTCTCCTTAATCAATTTAATCATAATTTGATTGGACGCCTCTGCCTAGCCATTAGCCTAAGCATAGTAAGGAGAAGAATTTAATAACTTAATTCCCACACTGGCAGCAAAATCTCTGAACTCTTCAGATATGAACATTGTTCCCTGATCAGTAATAATAGTTTGAGGAATTCCAAAACGATACACAATATTTTCCTTGACAAAATCAACCATATTCTTTGAGGTTGCTGTCTTCAAAGGAATTGCCTCAACCTATTTGGTGAAGTAATCTGTTATTACCAATATAAACTTATGTCCTTTACTTGAAGGTGGAAGAATCTGACCAATTAAATCAATTCCCCAACCTCAAAATGGCCATGGTTTAATTATTGGATTCATAGCCAATGCAGGCAATTTCTAAATATTACCAAAACATTAACAATCCTGACACCCCTTGTAATATTCAAAACAATCTTCTAGTATTGTTGGTCAGAAATATCTAGACCTACGAATAATCCATTTCATCTTATAAGTCGATTGATGAGCTCCACATATCCCTTCATGTATTTCACCCATCAACACTTTAGTTTCCTCTTGATTTAAGCATTTAAGCAACACCCCATTGATAGTCTTGTAACATAGCTTATCATCCAACAAAACATACTTAGTCAATTTATACCTTAGTTTCCTAGTAACCTTCTATGATGGATTCTTAAGGTATTCGGCTATTTCAACTCTACAATCATTAGTCAAGGTTTCACTGCTTAAAATCTCTTGAAACACTCAATAACCTGACGCACTCTGAGCTAATCGATTAGCCTCTTGATTCTGTGCTCTTGGAATATGCTGAAGAAAAATATGGGAAAACTTTTTGAGTAACCTCCGACATTCATCATAGTGTCCCCTTAGAATATCATCTTTACATTCATATGGGTCGATCAACTGATTAATAACTAACTATGAATCTCCAAATACTTCAATTGGCTTGGCCTTCACTTCATGAAGTAGTTGAAGTCCCTTAAGAATAGCTTCATATTCTACTTGATTGTTGATAGTCATTGGTTTAATTTGAAAAGCAAACTCAAAACTTGCCCCACAAGGTAAAACAATAACAATACCAATGCCACCACCTTGCTTGCATGATGATCCATCAAAGAACAATGCCCAAGGTATCAGTTCTACATAGCCAATACTTGATTTATGATGCTGAGTAATAAAATCGGCTATTACTTGCCCTTTGACTGCTTTAGCCGATTCGTACCTCAAGTCAAATTCCGATAATGCAAGAATCCACTTTCTCATTCTCCCATTTAATATTGGCATTGATAACATATGCTTGATCACATCAGTCTTAGACACAACCGTACACTCAGCCAATAACAAGTAATGTCGTAATTTAGTGCAAGAGAAATATAAACATAAACATAACTTTTCAATAGGAGGATATCTTGTTTCTGGATCCAAAAGTCTTCTACTTAAACAGAAAACAACTTGTTCTTTTTCTTTAAACTTTTGCATTAAGGCTGATTCAATTGTTTGGCTATTGGCCAACACGTACAACTTAAAAGGTTTACCTTACTGAGGAGGGACCAGCATAGGTGGACACTTCATATATTCTTTTATCTCCTCAAACGTCCTTTTCTTGTATGTCACTCCATTTAAATTCTTGATCATTTTTCAACTTCAACAAAGGAGAAAATGATAGAATTCTTTCTGACAAATTTTAAATAAACCTTCTAATAAAATTAATCTTACCAAGCAAAGATTGTAATTCTGTTTTAGTAGTCGGGGATACTGCCTCATCAATTGCTTTCATACTTTTTTGACCAATTTCAATTTCTCTCTCGTGGACCATAAAACCTAAAAATTGTCTAGCTGATACTCCAAAGGCACCCTTATTAGGATTCATCTTTAAACCATGTTTTCTTGTGCACTGCAAAGTCTCCCACAAATCAGCTAGATGTTCTTTGTACCCTTTAGATTTTACCACCACATCATCAATAGTAGATTTCAACAATCTTGTCGATCAACTATTGAAAAATACAATTCATTGCCCTCTGATAAGTTGCACCAGCATTTTTCAAACCAGAAGTCATCACAACCCATTCAAATAAACCGATTATGTCAGGGCACCTAAAAGCTATTTTTGCTATGTCTTCCTTAGCCATAAAAATTTGATTATATCCTGCATTGCCGTCCATAAAACTAATAACCTTGTGCCTGACTGCTACATCTACCAACATGTCGGATATTGGCATCGGATAACCATCCATGGGTGTAGCCTTATTTAGATCTCTTCAATCAATGCAAACTTTTAACTTCCTATTTTTCTTATACAGCGAAACAACACTCGATATCCACTCTACATAACGGCACGGTCAGATAAATTTTGCTTCTAGTAATCTTTTAGTCTTCCTTTTTGATATCATCAAGAATATTTGGGTTAAATCTCCTCGGAGCTTGTTTAAATGGCCGATATACAGGTTTAATTAGTAACCAATGTTCAATAATTGATAAATCTAGACCAGGCATCTCATAATATTTTCAAGCAAAACAATCTTTAAAATCCTTGAATAAATCTATCAACTCTTGCTTATACTCAGGATTCAACTTAGCACTTACATACGTCGGCCTAGGCCTATCTCTAGGACCAATATCTATCTCCTCTAATTCATCGGTCGACGTAAAGCCATATCCTAGTTTACCATCAGTACCATCTATTGGATTATCCATTAAAACAAACTCTTAGAGCCGACTGCTTGGATCGGCTGTTGGCTTTCATCATTGATCTTAATAAAGCCTCCTTCCCATCGCTTGCTAGAAAAACACTCAAAATCTTCTAGTTCCCAATACATTATGTCAGCTGTTTCTATACTCATAGAATCATCAGCATGAACCAGCTCAACTTCATCTCCATGCCACTGAATCAAGCATTGATGCATAGTCGATGGTACACAATAATTTGCATGAATCTAATCATGACCAAGGAGTAAACTGTATGAACCCTTTCCATCAATGACAAAGAATGTAGTGAGCAAAGTCTTACTTCCAATTGTCAATTCAATGTTTATTGCCCCTGGTCTTGGATGCATTACCCCAAAAATTCTTAAGTATCATGTCAGTCTCAATCAAATCTCCTGGTCCCTTACCAAGCTTGCAAAAAATAGTATAAGGCATAAGATTAACAGAAGCACCTCTATCCACCAACATTTTGCCCATCGGCTTGCCATCAACTAAACCTTTTACATATAAAGCCTTCAAGTGCCGATGCTTGACTGGCTTATCAAATATAACTTATTGTGTCACTGTCAATTTGGCGACCATCTTCTCATATTTTGATTCATCAAAATCTGAATAGACTTCTTGATCTACTAGAGCTCTAAATTTTGATGGTAAAAGAAAAGCCATTTGAATATTAGCCGAATGGTTGACCCTTATCGGCTATTTGTTTAACACGCCATACTTGAGGTTTACTAGATTTCTGAGCCTGTTCTAGCTCTCTATTCTTTAGGTGTTGTACCCTTCTTTTCTGACTTCGTGTTAAACCTCCTGGACACCATTGCCCTTCCTGCCAAACATACTCTTCCTCATCACCTTCTTCTTCATAATCAGCCCAATTTTGATCAACATCTTGCTTCCCAAGACGATGATGAACACTTCTAATTTTTAAGCGCCGATCCATATTATCATGATGATATCCAATTCGAGCATGGATAGACCGGCAGGTTGGCTTGAGATTGTCTAAATTCCCAATATTGTTCACTACACTCTGGGCAATTATTTTTAGTAGGCAATTTCAAACCTTCATTCCAACAATGTCTGAAAAAAGGACAATTCCAATGTAATTCAGCTTGTTCTCTTTCATACCTCTCCTCTTTTTGTTGATGCTAATATTCTTTCTCTTCTAACCAACACTGATAATCCTTCTCTTTCTACCATTGCCATTTATTCAACAAAATTCGAGATGTAACATGTGGCCTCATCACCTCGTTCTTTGATGTCTCTCCCTGCTCATATCAGCCTTTCTATTGGTCATGACGCCTTCTAATTTCTTTATATTCATCAGCCGATATTTGCATCTCTAGATCAACTGTTCTAGTTTCTTTTGCCCTAGTTGATGTTAAAACTTTAGCCTTCCCTTTGAGCAACTTAGCATCAACCATATTTTGATCTTTTGAGAAAGGATTATCATCAACTTTCACCTTCCGAAGTGTATCAAATTTAAGCTTCCCTTGCTGAATAGCCCTCTGTATATGTTGCCAGAAAATTCTGCACTCATTAGTAGAATGAGAAGTAGTGTTATGAAATTTGCAGAACTTCTTATTCTTCAACTGATCTAGGGGGTAATATGACATGATTGGTGGGCAATTTGATCTGTCCCTACTCAAGCAAGAAATCAAAGAGCTTATCTGATTTTAGTGACGTCAAAATCATAACTTTCTTCAATTCCTTTTCTCCAAGGATTTGGAACCATCACTATCTTCTTACCCCAATTCCATTTAGCCATAGCAATCTCCTCTTCTTCATCATCCTCACCATCATCATCAGCTAAATATGGATTATAAGCTTTAGCAATTGCAGCATTCTTCTGAAATCAGGTATCTCTACGCATAATCTAGGAATTTGCTATTAAGTGCTATCACCCATTGAGCCAATTGACCTAAATTGTCAAACTCTTGCCCAAGCAATTTTTCTCTCCATGTTGAACAAAGCCATATAGTTGATCATCAGTTAGATTCAATGAAAAGCATGAATTTCTTGTTTCTCGGAACCTCTGAAGAAACTCAGCACCTGATTCATTATTTCTTTGCCTTATGGCCGTCAAATCTATGATTTTCTTTTCTCCTATCCTAGTATAGAAATATGTATGAAATTTCTTCTCTAGGTCAGTCCAATTGGCAATAGAATTAATTGGTAATGATAAAAACCAGGTGAAAGCTGGTCTTAATAGGGATAAAGAGAAGAAACAAACTTGATGAGCTTCTTCAATGGATGCTTCACCCAACTGAGTAAGATACTGACTAACATGTTCTATTGTACTTGTACTATCTTAACCAGTGAACTTAGCAAATTCTGGAAGCCTGTAATTTATAGGAAGAGCAACCAAATCATACCACTCTGGATATGGACATTTGTACGAAAAGGTCTGCCCTTTTGGTTTTAAACCTAAACTGATTCTTCATTATTTCAGTTACTTTGAGCAACAACTCATCAGCATTCGAATTTGGATTTCCTTGCAATTGCTGACCCATCTACGGATTAAAATTTTCGGTACCTTGATACCCTAGATTTGGAATCATATGAAGAGTATTATAATCCGTGCCATAATGATATCCTTATGGGATCTCTGTCTGTATCTCTACGAATCCTTTGAACTGATTGTGCTATTTTTTGAGCCAACGACGGTATTTGCCCTGATGTACCAAAATTAATGATTTGATTCTAAACTTGCCCTATTGGCTGTTGCACATGTTGTACTGATGATCTCAGATTATACCGTATTTGATTAGTAGTAGTACCGTGAACTTGCTCAGATGAGCACTAAACTGCTAGGACATCATCATTGCCGGCTAGTGCTACTTCTTGATGACCAGTACCAGCTCGATTAGTCCCCTGAGTTGATGGATGTGGAATATTGTAATAAATCAGTCCAATATGATCAATTGGATATCTATGAAACACCTCCTTCATGGTGTTGTGGAATGTGTTCAAGAAAGATGTATTATGATTCAACATGGCATCATGAATATATTTATTGACAGCATCTACAAAGAAACGTCTATCATCAGCTTCATCTGTATCTGACTGCCCATATATCAAAACTCTTGGTAGTGGATATTTCTAAACAACTTTCATTGTCATGTGTCTTGGTGTAGGACAACAAACACTTGTTCTAAAACTCTTCTATAGCTTTACCAATGACATCTTTATCCTCATCAGTTAAGTCTTCATAAGGTACTATAAGAATGTCCCTACTGTTGTGAGCTACCATGACAATTATGGTCCCACCGGGCATGCGAAAACGTGTGTTGACTGCAAAAATGTGGTGATGCGCCTAACACACAGCAAGCCAGAATGATCCGAGTGAGGTTAACCCATAGATCTTGCTTGGCTTCACAATAGGACCTAGTCGATCCTGAAAATCCAAAAGGCGTGCCATTTAATTTGACCTACAATTGACAAGGAGAGGAAATTTTATTAGTAGTTTAGGGTGAAACATGCCGGTTTTGTCTAGACAGTTCCAAGTGTACTGCTTCGAGAGCAGCCAAATCGGAGAATCGACTAAATAGCCGATATGAGGAGAAATCGACTGTTCAGGACTGTGATGTTCGTGGGTCATGATTGATTTATGATAACAAGTACAATGCACCCAGATATAAGTAACATCATTGGCTAGATAGATATAACCAGTGTAAAGCATTGAGTCGATAAGTTTAACAAGAAAAGATATAACATGCGAACAAATTGACTGTCTAGTACAAACGAATCTACAAATCCTCTGAATCTAATTTGTTACCATCAATAGTGAGGTTCGACCGGATCAATACAACTATGATAATGATAACAAACTAAAGCCAAAGAATCCATAAAACCATCTATATATTGATAGGTTAATGAAAAAACATACTATATGTGTGAAGGCACAGGCGAATTGGTTAAAATAGCCGATGCATGCATAGCAAACAAACAGAGTACATATCTCGATCACAAACAAAACCACTAATCGATAATCTCTAATCTAAAGTCTTACCAGTGAGGTTCAACTGGATCGACGCAGCTATGATGGTGTCATTAGATTAGATCTCATTAACTAGTGAGTTCATCCAAGATCGAAAACATGTCTTTGAATGCATACTATGCTTGATTGGAATAGAGGTAAAACAACCGATCTAGCAGAATTAAGCCATCAATTTTGAGATTCAAAGTGTGACCAGACTAGAAGACAACCAATTATGATGATATGATATTGATCTATCTCTATCTCAATCAGATGATTTGTTATGATTAATGAAACATTAATTATAACAAGATCAATAACTAGGTGAATCAACCAAGAACAGCTAGGAAAATCTTACTAATCTTAGAAGATTCGATAACTGGTGATATTGTATTAAACAACAAGTTATTTAACACAAGATCGATAACTTTGATCTATATTATGATCCATAAGAGATCAATCAGCTGATACGGCCTTACGAATAATGATACAGATCGATAACTAACTTATACTATACTCATAAAAGATCAATCGGCTGATGCAGCTTTACAAGCATAATATAAGTCGTGACGGCACTCACAGACAAGTCAGAGGTCGATCAGTCAATGTAGCCCTGCTTGTTGAAGAACTCATCGAGATCTATAGTACTCCTACTCCTAACGGTTAGCGTGAAGCCAAAAAAGTAATTGTATTGATTGATTGTTTGTCTCTTTACAATAACTAGGGGTCCAATATTTATACCTAGAACCTAAACATGAATCCTACTCAAATACGACTGTTTACACAAAAATTTGGGAAGAGAAATATGGGAACTTGAAGCTCCCAAGGTCGTGTCATCAAGGAATTGATTGCATAAAGGTCGATATCAGCTGATTCAAATACAACACCGGGATCGGCTCTCTTTAGATGACGCCAGCAGATAATGACAAAAGCCACGGTTAGCATCAGGAAAAGCATGTTGGACTCTATAAAAGGGGAAAGATTAGGGTCCAAGTTATCTTAAATTAGGAATGTTTTCTCTTATGTCAAGGATTGTAATGATTCATACTTAAGCAGGACTCATGCTTAGACTCCGGGTATAAATATTGGACCCCGACTATTGTAAAGGGACATCCAATCAATCAAATACAAGTTACTTACTTTTTCTGCTCTAGCCAACCCTTAGGAGTAGGAGTAGAGTAGATCTTGGTGAGTTCTTTAGCGAGCAGGCTACATTGGTTCGGCCGACCTCCGTCTTATCTGTAAGTACCATCATGGCTTATACCTCTGTTTGTATGGCTGCATCAATCCGGTCGACCACCACTGTGACTCTGGTATAAGCTAGTTATCGACTCTTATCTGGTTCAAGTACGGCTGCATCGATCCGATCGATCTCCACTGCTCGAATTAGATTAAGGTCAAGTTATCGGCTCTACCTAGGAGTGGCAACCTTTGGGTAGATTCATTAAGTTAGCGATCTTACTAATGTTCTTATTGTCGTTAGTTTGCAGCAACATTAATCTACCCAGTCAAGATTGATTTACATCAGCCTCATATCCTTTAGTCCATCATTTGCTTTGTCACAGCATGATATTTCTTACTCTGAGCGACGGGTTATGTTTCATCGACTATTTTTACTTCGATCTTGATCGTGCATAGTATGCAGTCAAGGTATGTATGATCTTGGAGAGGTTTGCTGGTTAGTTAAACCTAGTTTATAGTTCGCTATTATGGTTGTAACAATCCGGTCGATCCCCACTGATGGCACTATAGATTGGAGGACGCTAGTTTGTAGATCTGTTCTTGATCAAGCGTGACCTTGACCGTTTGCTATGCCTACATTGGCTAAATAGACAATTGCCTATGCTTTAATGCCTACAGTGTGCGTCCATGATTCTGTTAAACGTGAATAGATCTATTTGCTTTAAAGGTTTGATTTGTTGTCTTTATCACGGCTGCATCGATCCGGTCAAACCCCACTGTTAGAGATAGCAGGTTAGGTCTGATGAGTCCATAGGTTTGTCCACGTGAAATAGTCGATTGTTCACATGCCGTAGTTCTCTTCACCTGAATCGGCTATTTTAGCCGATTTACCTGAGCCTTCACGTATATCATGTCTTTCGGAAAGCCCATCAAAGTGTAGATGGTTTTACGGATTCTTCAGTTTTAGTTTGTTATTATCATCATAGCTACCATCAATCTAGTCGAACCTCACTATTGATGGTAACAGATTGGATTCAGAGCGTTTGTAGATCCATTTGTATTAGATAGTTGATCTATTCGCATGTTATATCCTTTCTCGTTAGATTCATCGGCGCAATGATTCACACTGGTAATATCCACCTAGTTGATGATCTCATTTACATATACGTGTACTGTACCTATCAATATAAAATCAATCGCTACCCATGAGCTTTACAGTCCGTAATAGCTTATTTCTATGCGTATCGGCTATTTAGTCGTTTTTCCCATCTGGCTGCTCCTGAAGCGGCACACTTGGAACTGTCTGGGCATAGACCGGCATGTTCTACCTTAAATTACTGATAAACTTTCTCTTCTTGTCAATTGTAGGGTTAAATTGACTGACATGTCTCAGGAGGTATACGTAGGATCAATTATCCCTGCGTTGAAGCCAAGCAGATCTCTAGCTCTATCAAGCAGATCCTTCTGGCTTGCTCGTGTGCCGACACGACACATTTTCATGCCGACACACATTCTAGCACACTCGGTGGGACTCCACAACACAATCGTCATGGCGGCTTACAACAATAATGACATCCTTATGGTGCCTTATGAAGACCTACTAGATGGAGATAAAGATATCATCAGCAAAGCTATAGAAGAATTTCTGAACAAGTGTTTGTTGTCCTACACCAAGACACTGTGACACTACAATTGTTCAGAAATATCCACTATCGAGAGTTTTGTTGCATGGGCAGACAGATGCAGATGAAGCTGAAGACAGACGTTTTTTTCGTAGAGGCTATAAACAAGTCCGTTCATGATGCCATGTCAAATCACAATGAAGTTTTCTTGAACACATTCCACAACACCATGAAAGAGGTGTTTCATGGATTTCCAATTGATCAGTTTGGGCCGGCTTATTACAACATTCCACATCCATCGACTCAGGAGACTAATTAAGCCAGTACTAGCCATCAAGAAGCAACACAAGCTGGTAATGATGATGTCCAGGTAGTTCAGAGTTCATCTGTGCAAGTTCAAGGTGGTACTACTAATCAGATACAGTATAATCCTGGATTGTCAGCGTAGCATGTGCAACAGCCAACGGGGCAAGGTCAGAACCAGATAGTTAATTTTGGCACATTAGGCCAAATACCGTCATTGACTCAAAAAATAGTGCCATCAGTTCAAAGGATTCGTAGAGATATAGATCCTAATATCTATAACCAGAGACTTCAAGTATCAAACCAGCAAAGGACCCATCAGATAGAGATTCCACAAGGGTATCATTATGGCATAGATTACAACACCCTTCACATGATTCCAAATCCAGGGTATCAAGGCACTCAAAATTTTAATCCACGGATGGGTTAGCAATTGCAGAGAAATCCAAATTCAAATGCTAATGAATTATTGCTTAGAGTGACCGAGATGATAAAGAATCAATTCAATTTGAAGCCAAAATGGCAGACCTTCTTGTACAAACACCCATATCCAGAATGGTACAATTTGGTCACTCTCCCTACAAATTACAGGCTCCCTAGAGTTTGCTAAGTTCACTGGCTAGGACAACACAAGCACAATAGAACATGTCAGTCGATATCTTACATAGTTGGGTGAAGCATCCATTGAAGAGGCCCATCGAGTTCGCTTCTTCTCCTTGTCTCTGTCAGGACCGGCCTTCACTTGGTTTTCATCGCTGCCTAGTTAACTCCATTGCCAATTGAGCCAACCTAGAGAAGAAGTTTTATAGATATTTTTACACTAGGATAGGGGAAAAGAAGATTACCGATTTGACAACTATAAGGTACAGAACTAATGAATCGGGCACCGAGTTTCTTTAGAGGTTCCGATAGACTAGAAATTTGTGCTTCTCATTGAACTTGACTGATGATCAACTGGCTGCATTGGTCATTCAAGGAATGTTGCCAATGTGGAGAGAGAAGCTACTGGGACAAGAATTCGACAACTTGGGTTAGTTGTCTCAACGAGTGGCAGTGCTCAATAGCCAATTTCAGAATATGCGCTAGAGATACCCGATTCCAGAAAAGTACCACAATGGCCGAAGCCTATAATCCATATTCAGTTGATGACGACTATGAGGGCAATGAAGAAGAAGAGGTTGCTATGGCCAAATGAAATTCGAGTAAGAAGACAGTAATGGTGCCAAATCCTTGGGGAAGAGGAGTTGAAGAAAGCTACGATTTTGACGTCACAAAATCAGACAAACTCTTTGATTTCTTGCTCAAGAAGGGACAGATCAAGTTGCCCTAATAATCATGTTATGTTGCCCCCTGATCAGTTAAAGAATAAGAAGTTCTACAAATTTCAGAACACCACTTCTCATTCTACTAATGAGTGTAGAGTTTTCTGGCAACATATATAGAGGGCTATTCAGCAAGGAAGGCTCAAATTTGAATACGCCTCGAAAGATAAAAGTTGACGATAATTCTTTCCCAAGAGATCAGAATATGGTTGATGCTAGGCTGCTCAAGGGGAAGACTAAAGTCCTATTAGGTCAAAAGAAACTAGAATAGTTGATCCTGAGATGTAGATATTGGCTGATGAATATAGAGAGATTAGAAGGCATCGTGACAAACAAAAGAGCCGATATGAGCAGGGAGAGACGTCGAAGGATGGGGCGATAAAGCCATGTGTTACATCTTGAATTTTGTTGAATAAATGGCAGCGGCAGCAAGAAAAGGATTATTAGCGTTGGTTAGAAGAGCAAGAATACCAGTGTCAATAGGAAAAAGAGATATGAAAGAAAAAAAGCTGAATCCCATTGGAATTGTCCTTTCTTCAGACATTGTTGGAATGAAGGTGTGAAATTTCCTACCAGAAATAACTGTTCGGAGTGCAGCGAGCAATATTGGGAGTTTAGGCAATCTCAGGCCAACCGCCAGTCTATCCATGCTCAAGATGAGTATCATCATAATAACATGGATCGGCATTTAAAAAATACAGGTGTTCATGATCGGCTTGGAAAACGAGTCGTTGATCAAAACTGGGCTGATTTTGAAGAAGAAGTAATGAGGAAGAATATGTTTGGTAAGAAGGCCAATGGTGTCCAGGACGGTCTGACAAGGAGCCAGAAAAGAAGAGTGTAACACCTAAGGAATAGAGAGCTGGAACATGCTCAGACATCTGGTAGACCTCAAGTGTGGCATACCAAACAAACAGTCGATAGGAGGCAACCATCAGCTAATATTCAAATGGTTTGTCTATTGCCGGTTAGAATTTAGGGCTCTAGTAGATCAAGAAGTTTATTTAGATTTTGATGAATCAGAGTATGAAGAAATAGTTGCCAAGTTAACAGTGATACAACTAGGCTATATTCGATAAGCCAATCAAACATCGGCACTGAAAGGCTTTATACGTAAAAGGTTTTGTCGATGGGAAGCCGATGAGCAAAATGTTGGTGGATGGAGGTGCTTCTGTCAATCTTATGCCTTACACCATGTTTCATAAACTTGGCAAGGGGCTAGAAGATTTGATTGAGACTGGTATGATGCTTAAGGATTTTGGAGGTAATGCGTCCAAGACCTAGGGGGGCAATGAACGTCGAACTGACAATCGGGAGTAAGACCCTACTCACCACATTCTTCGTCATCGATGGAAAGGGTTCATATAGTTTACTCCTCGATCATGATTGGGTTCATGAAAATTGTTGTGTACCATCGACCATGCATCAGTTTTTGATTCAATGGCATGGAGATGATGTTGAGCTGGTTCACGCTGATGAATCCGTGAGTATCGCAACAGCCGATCCAGTGTATTGGGAGCTAGAAGACTTCGAGTGTTTTTCTGGCAAGCTATGGGGAGGTGGCTTCATTAAGATTAGTAATGAAAGCCAACAGCCGATCCAACCAGTCGGCTTTGAAAATTTGTTTTAATGGATAATCCAATAGATGGTACAAATGGTAAACTAGGACATGGCTTTACGTCGGCCGATGAATTAGAAGAGATAGATATTGGTTCTAGAGATAGACTTAGGCCAACTTATATAAGTACCAAGCTGAATCCTGAGTATAAGAAAAAGTTAGCGGATTTATTAAAGGAATTTAAAGATTGTTTTGCTTGAGAATACTATGAGATGCCTGATCTAGACCGATCGATTGTTGAACATCGGTTGCTAATCAAACCTAGATATTAGTCGTTTAAACAAGCTCCGAGGAGATTCAACCTAAAACATACTTGGTGATATAAAAAAGGAGACTAAAAGATTGCTAGAAGCAAAATTTATCCGACCATGCCGATATGCAGAATGGATATCGAATGTTGTTCCTGTATATAAGAAGAATGGGAAGTTAAGAGTTTGCATCAATTTTAGAAACCTAAACAAAGCTACACACATGGATGGTTATTCGATGCCCATAGCCGATATGTTGGTAGATGTGGCAGCCGGACACAAGGTTATTAGTTTTATGGACGCCAATGCAGGATATAACCAAATTTTTATGGCTGAGGAAGACATAGCAAAAATAGCTTTTAGATGCCCTGATGCAATCTGTTTATTTGAATGGGTTGTGATGACCTTTGGTTTGAAAAATGCTGGTGCAACTTATCAGAGGGCAATGAATTATATTTTTCATAAGGTGATCGGCAGGATTGTTGAAATTTACATTGACGATGTGATGGTAAAATCCAAAGGGTACAAGGAACATCTAGCTGATTTGTGGAAGACTTTGGAGTGCACAAGAAAACATTGTCTAAAGATGAATCCTAATAAGTGTGCCTTTGGGGTATCAGCTGGACAATTCTTGAGTTTCATGGTCGATGAGAGAGGAATCGAAATTGGTCAAAAAAAGCATGAAAGCAATTGATGAGGCAGTGCCCCTGACTACTAAAATAGAGTTACAATCTTTGCTTGGTAAGATTAATTTTATCAAGAGGTTTGTTTTTAATTTGTCAGAGAGAGTTTTGTCGTTTTCTCCCTTGTTGAAATTAAAAAATGATCAAGAATTTAAATGGGTGACGTACAACAAAAAGCGTTTGAGGAAATAAAAGAATACATGAAATGTCCACCCATGCTGATCCCTCCTCAACAAGGTAAGCCTTTTAGGTTGTATGTATCGGCCGATGACCAAACGATTGGATCAGCCCTAATGCAAGAGTTTGAAAGGAAAGAGCGAGTTGTTTTAGGCTTCTAGATCCATAGACAAGATATTCTCCCATAGAGAAGTTATGCTTATGCTTGTATTTTTCTTGCACCAAGTTACTGACACTACTTGTTGTCAGCTGAGTGTACAGTTGTCTCCAAGACTGATGTGATCAAAGAAATACTATCAATGCCAATATTAAATAGAAGAATGGGAAAGTGGATCCTTGGGTTGTTAGAATTTGACTTGAGGTACGAATCGGCTAAAGCAGTAAAAGGACAAGTAATAGCCAATTTTGTCACCCAACATCATAAGCTAAGTGTTGGCTATGTTGAGCCGGTACCCTGGACGTTGTACTTTGATGGGTCATCATGCAAGCAAGGTGGTGGTATTGGTGTTGTTATTATTTCACCTCGGGGGGCAAGTTTTGAGTTTGCTTTTCTAGCTGAACCAATGATTACCAACAACCAAGCAGAATATGAAGCTATTCTTAAGAGGCTTCAACTTCTTCATGAAGTAAAGGCCGAAGCGAATTGAAGTATTTAGGAGATTCACAGTTAATTATTAATCAATTGATCGGTCTACATAAGTGCAAAGAAGAAACTCTGAGGGGATATTATGATGAGTGCCAAAGGTTGCTCAAGGAATTTCCTCATGTCTTTCTTCAACATATTCCAAGAGCGCAGAACCAAGAGGCTAATCGTCTAGCTCAAAGTGCGTCAGGTTATTGGGTATTTCAAGAAGTCTTAAGTAGTGAAACCTCAAATAATGATTGGAGAGTTGAAACAGCCAATTACCTTAGGAATCCTTCACAAAAAGTTACCAGGAAGCTAAGATACAAATCGACTAAGTATGTTTTACTAGATGATCAGCTATATTACAAAACAGTCGATGGGGTGCTTCTTAAATGCTTAAATCAAGAAAAAGCTAAGGTGTTGATGGGTGAAGTGCATGAAGGGATATCTAGGAGCTCATCAATCGGCTTATAAGATGAAATGGATTATTCGCAGGACTAGATATTTCTAGTCAACAATGCTAGAGGACTATTTTGAATATTATAAAGGATGCCAGGACTATCAACATTTTGGTAATGTTCAGAAATCACCCGCATCGGCTATGAATCTAATAATCAAACCATAGCCGTTTCGGGGTTAGGGAATTGATCTAATTGGCCAAATTTTTCCGCCTTCAAGTAAAGGTCATAAGTTCATATTGGTAGCAATGGATTACTTCACTAAGTGGGTTGAGGCAATTCCTTTGAAGACAGTAACCTCAAAAAACATGGTTGATTTCATCAAGGAGCATATTGTGTATCATTTTGGGATTCCTCAAACTATCACCACTAATCAAGGGACAATGTTCACATCAGAAGAGTTTGGAGATTTTGCTGCCAGTATGGGAATTAAGCTACTAAATTCTTCTCCTTACTATGCTTAGGCTAATGGCCTAGGCAGAGGCATCCAAACAGATTATGATTAAGCTGACCAAGAAAAAGATTGAGGAGCAGCCAAAGAAGTGGCATTCAACTGCTTAGTGAGGCATTATGGGCATATAGGATGGCCTATCATGGATCGATTAAAGCATCGCCTTATGAACTTGTGTATGGTCATAATGCAGTTCTTCCTAGGAAGTTCAACTAGGATTGAGACGTGTCACATTGCAAAATGATTTGTTAGCCGAAGTCTACAAGAATCTTATGATAGATGACTTAGAGGACTTGAGTTACCATCGGTTGCGTGCTCATGAGAATATCGAAGCCAATAAACTAAGGATTGCGAGGTATTACAATAAGAAGGTCAAGGACAAATAATTTTCTAAAGGAGACTTAGTCTGGAAAGTGAAATTGCCGATCGGATCAAAGGACAACAAGTTCGACAAATGGTAACCTAATTGGGAAGGACCTTATCGGATTAAACTGTTGTGCTCTTGGTAATGCTTATATCCTAGAAACACTAGGAGGAGGAGAAGAGTTTGACAGAGCGATCAATGGAAAATATCTAAAGAAATATTAACCTAGCATTTGCATTAATCCTTGATAGCCGATTTGTTCGATCATCGGTTCTAATAGCCAACACCAGAAGGGTGTCACCTCTAGTTCAAAAATAAAACCCAAAGAGGTAAAAGCCGGTATGATATGTATCGCCTATAAGAGCAAAGCAAACATGGATAAATTGATGCATGGAACATGAAGTATGAAGCAAAAGAGGAACCACTTAAGACAAAGAGATTGTTTGCTAGTATCACTTATTACAAGCTACAGGCCATAAAACACTTTGTTTACTATGTCATCGGCCTGGGAAGTAAGGGCCATAGAGTTGGCAGCATCGAAGAAATCCTCGACTAGGCGCTCATGATCCCTAGGGTGTTCGGTGGCTAGAAAACCATGGGGAAGAAGCCGAAGCTCAGTGGCCAGAGCGGGCTTGCTGCAACAGCCAACACCATGGCAGCACCATGACGAATGCCATGAAGAGTGACCTCTCTAACATGGTTTGGGATGTCATGCAAGCGAACCACCTAGAATAGTGCCCCTGGCATTGATGAATCCTGTCCGCGTACTCTGCAGCTGATCGGAGGCTTTCTAGCTGAGCCGATAGATCTAAAAGATTCAAGGGAGGAATGATCAAGATCTTGAAGATAAAATTAAGGAGAGATAGAAAGTTGTGCTAGGCATCTCACTCATGATTCTAGCCTCGGCCTTGGCCAACCTATCCTCCACCTAGGTTGGCCTCGGAGGGCGATCAACATCGAACCATGGCCAAAGCCTGATTCTACGAATGGAGAGGCAGTCGGCGAGATTCTAGGCCAGCTCGATCGATGGAGGCAAGCAGATCATCATTGTCGATCCGCCTCCTCAGGTAGCAAGGGAGCTGGTAGTGAGCTATTGACAAGGATAACCCCAAAAGTTGAGTGGAGTCAGCCCTATGCTCTGGGATGATGGGAGCATCTCCTGATGACAAAGACGTCGGCGTGGTGACATAGACCCATTGAAGGCCTCTTCAGCAGACCTCTTGCCATTCTCCATGCTTTCAAACCTAAGGGAAGGTAGAATCACACCAATGATACGGAAGGTTTGGGATGAAGCAAGTTGTTTTTCGATCCATAGCCAGTGGCCTGTATATATAGCCTAGGATGTGAGAAGATAGGCTTCATCGGGGTTATGGAATTAAAGTCGGATATGGAAACGGATCAACACTCCTGGAAGTTCAGGGGACGGATCATGAAGAGACAATAGATTCGAATTTATTGCTTCCCATAATTACAAAATATCATGGGATTGATACGAAGGGTTTACATTAACTGGTGATCAACCCACCAAGACTTCTTTGGATTGAAGGGAGTCCGGATATCCACAAGGCCGAAGGTCATTATGGACCAAGTCATATCGGCCCGTTAATAAAATTTCATCAGGAGAAGAGAAAAGGCCATCTGCTTAAAAGATGCCCATATACCCAATTGATTTCTTGGTGACTAGGAAACAATGGGAAAGAAAAGCCACCTATTAAGATATGCCCATTTTATTGGTGGCTAGGGGAAACTATGGGAAAGAAGTATGTGGTTTTCCCAACGGGCATTTGATGGAGTGAACAAGGGGAAGGTCTCCACACATTTTAGCCCTTGCAAACACTAGAACAGCTCTGCGATCATGGTGAGGAAACTTAGGTGATGTCACAAGAATTCTTCTAACCGCAGTAGCTGATCCTCTTGATCAACAAGGCGCTAAAATGAGCGACACAACCACCCTATGCACAAGAATTCTTCTAACCACTCAAGATCCTCATAGCAAGGGATTAGACCA
This sequence comes from Miscanthus floridulus, assembly GCF_019320115.1. Classification (NCBI taxonomy): domain Eukaryota; kingdom Viridiplantae; phylum Streptophyta; class Magnoliopsida; order Poales; family Poaceae; genus Miscanthus; species Miscanthus floridulus. The sequence goes on along the minus strand of NC_089583.1, from coordinate 23,369,147 downwards.
TGGAGGGTCTAGCGGAGCCAGGGGCACTCGAGGAAGCAAGCAGAAGAGAAACATAACTGAGTTGTTGAGTTACTCTCGCCAGAGTCGGATGGACATTTTATAGTCAGCCTAGAAAGATGGATCCAAGCACCCGTGAAGCAATGATGATCTCATAAAGTTCTAAAGCATGGGCTCATAAGCTAGCAAGGACGATGACAGATAATAGACTCCAGATCAAGATTCTCTACCCATGACTATGGACTTATCAGAGGCACAGGCATGGAAATTTTAGAATAAAATTACTTTTATCCCAAAATTGGGGGGGCATGTGTTTACACCAAAATTTGGGAAGATAAATACGGGAACTCGAAGCTCCCAAGATCATGTCATCAAGGAATCGATCGCATAAAGGTTGATATCAGCTAATTCAAATATAGCTCTAGGATCGGCTCTCTTCAGATGACGCCAGCAGATAATGACAAAAGCCACGATTGGCGTTGGGAAAAGCATGTTGGACTCTACAAAAGGAGAAAGATTAGGGTCCAAGTTATCTTAAATTAGGAATGTTTTCTCTTATGTCAAGGATTGTAATGATTCATACTTAAGCAGGACTCATCCTTAGACTCTGGGTATAAATATTGGACCCCGACTATTGTAAAGGGACATCCAATCAATCAAATACAAGTTACTTACTTTTTCCACTCTAGCCAACCCTTAGTTAGTTTGCTAGCAACATCAATCTGCCCAGTCAAGATCGATTTAGATCAGCCTCATATCCTTTAGTCCGTCGTTCACTTTGTCACAACACAATATTTCTTACTCTAAGCGATGGGTTATGTTTCATCGGCTATTTTTACTTCGATCTTGATCGTGCATAGTACGTAGTCAAGGTATGTATGATCTTAGATAGGTTTGCTGGTTAGTTAAACCTAGTTTATAGTTCACTATTATGGCTATAACGATCTGGTCGATTCCCACTGGTGGCACTATAGATTGGAGGAGGCTAGTTAGTAGATCTGTTCTCGATCAGGCGTGACCTTGACCGTTTGCTATGCCTGCATCGGCTAAATAGCCAATCGCTTATGCTTTAACGCCTACACTGTGCGTCCACGATTCTATTAAACGTGAATAGATCTGTTTGCTTTAAATGTTTGATTTGTTGTCTTTATCACAGGCTGCATTGATCTGGTCGAACTCCACTATTAGAGATAGCAGGTTAGGTCTGATGAGTCCATAGGTTTGTCTGCGTAAAATAGTCGATCGTTCACATGTCGTAGTTCTCTTCACCTGAATCGGCTATTTTAGCCGATTCACCTGAGCCTTCATGTATAGCATGTCTTTCGGAAAGCCTGTCGAAGTGTAGATGGTTTTATGGATTCTTCAGTAGTTTGTTATTATCATCATAGCTGTCATCGATCTGGTCGAACCTCACTGTTGATGGTAACATATTAGATTCAGAGCGTCTGTAGTTCCATTTGTATTAGATAGTCGATCTGTTCGCATGTTATATCCTTTCTTGTTAGATTCATTGGCTCAATGATTCACACTAGTAATATCCACCTAGCTGATGATCTCATTTACATATACGTGTACTGTACCTATCAACATAAAATCAATCGCTACCCACGAGCTTTACAGTCCATAACAGCTGATTTTTGTGCGTATTGGCTATTTAGTCATTTTTTCCGTCTGGCTGCTCCCAAAGCAGCACACTTGGAACTGTTTGGGCACAAACCAGCATGTTTCACCTTAAATTACTGATAAACTTTCTCTCATTGTCAATTTCAGAGTCAAATTGATTGGCATGTCTCGGGAGGAATACGTAGGATCGATTATCCCTACGTTGAAGCCAAGCGGATCTCCAGCTCCATCAAGCAGATCCTTTCGGCTTGCTCGTGTGCTAGCACAACACATTTTCAGTGTCGACAATGACTCATTACAATTCTTGGAATAAAAGAAAATATTCCTAACTTAAAAATAACTTGGACTCTAATCTTTTCCTTTTTGTAAAGTCCGACATATCTTTCTCCGACGCCATCCATACATAGTCCATTGATGTCGTCTACTGACATCATCTATAAAATAGTCGATTCCGACACTGCATCAAAACCAGCCGATATCGATTCACATCTGATCGATTCCTTGATGATACAATCTTAGAAGCTTTGAGTTCCTACTTTCTTCTCTCTAGATTTTGGTGTAAACAGATAGTGAAAAGATGAAAGATGACAAAGGGGGAGAACTTTAACATAGGGCATAGGGGAAGAGATATGAGAAAGTAAGGGGATCAATTAAAATTGAGAAAGTAAGGGGTTCAATTAAAATTTGAGCACAAAAGTAGGGGGAGCAAGCTCATAAACTTGATTAATGTATTTGAATGTGCATTTCATATGTTTACCTACATGACACTAGTTTTTTAATTTAAAATCCATGTTGTGTGGTGTATGCTAGTTGTAGGTTTGAATGATGAAATGAAAAACTAGCATGCATAGGTTGAGTAACTAGATTTGTGCTTATATTATGAAAACTAGACCCTTGCTTCTAATGTTGATCTCATGGGGTATTCTAGTTTTTGTGTATATCTAGTTACTAATGGTGCTAAGGAATGGTATAATGGTGCACTCCGATTGGTATCTCACTTCAAAGGTTCATCTCTTATACATTAGCATCATTTGGTAGATATTACTCTCCCACTAACTCAAATCCATGCATATGTGCAAGCTTCAATCCAAACTCTTAGCACATATGTAGGGGGAGCAAATGCTACCAATTAGGGTTCATGAAAGTTGTCCATATTCTTTTACACATAGTAAATATGCTTGGGCAAGCAACATGGATTCAAATGAATTTCAATTTATATCTTTGTGAAAGGGTTGTCATCAATTACCAAAAAGGGGGAGACTGAAAAGCTCTTGTTTGGTTTTGGTGAATTGATGAAACCCTAAGTGCTAACCTTAGTTTATCAAAGTGATCATGAGATAGGTAGCACATTCCAAGTAATGGAGCAAGTGGTGAAGATCATGATGATGGTGTGACCATGGTGATGATCAAGTGCTCGGCTTGGAAAAGAAGAAAGAGAAAAATAAAAAGCTCAAGGCAAAGGTGAAACTTGATAGGAGCTTTTTTGGTTTAGTGATTGAGACACTTAGAGAGTATGATCACATTTAGAATCGATAACTGTACTATTAAGAGGGGTGAAACTCATATCGAAATGCGGTTGTCAAAGTGCAACTAGATGCTCTAACTCGCTACATATGCATTTAGATTCTAGTGAGTGCTAACACCCTTGAAAATATTTGTGAAAATATGCTAACACACGTGCAGAAGGTGATACACTTGATGGTTAGCACATATGATCAAGGGTGATGAAGTTAGAGTTGAGAAGGTGCTATCTTGAGGTGACCAAAACCTGCTCTAACAGTGACCGAACTCAGTAGCCACGTCCGGTCAGTGACGCGCAGTATAGGCCACCTTCGGTCTTTTGATTGGACGCTAAACAGTGAATGTGACCGAACACGCAGAGCCTATGTTCGGTTAGAAGGTGACGTACGCTGATGTCAGTCACAAAGTGTTGGCACGTAGAGGAGAAGGAGCGGACTCTGGCCTAGGTCCAGTCACACCTAAGTAGATGCATCCGGTCATGAAAAATTGCCTCTAGATGCTTGCTAGAAACGATCTGACGCTAGGGTTATAGCAGGGAGTGGTGCATCCAGGTTGTTGGGTGATGGCACAGGCGTGTGCATGAGCAGGGCTGGCACCAGCATGTCCTGGTCCTGTCTCCTGTGCATCTGGTCATCACTTGAGTGCTAGCGCAGTGAATCTGACCATTAGGATCATGCGGTGGATAATCAAAGGAAGGGACACATGGCGTAGATCCATAGACCAGATGCTAGGGTCCTACATCCAGTCGACCCAACCTATGCATCCGGTCGCCCCATGGAGGCTAGAGTAAGTGTGAGCCCAATGGCTCTATTTGGTTGGGGCTCTATTTAAGCCCCATGGTCGGCTCAAGCTCACACTCTTAGCCATTTGCATTGACATAGCAACCTTGTGAGCTTAGCTAAAGCCCTCCCACTTATCTCCATCATTGATTCATCGTCTTTGTGATATTGGGAGTGAATCCAAGTGCATTGCTTGAGTGATTGCATCTAGAGGCACTTAGTGTTCGTGTTTCGCTATGGGATTCGCTTGTTACTCTTAGTGGTTGCCGCCACCTAGACTGGCTTGGAGCAGCGAGGATCATTGAGCGGTGGAAGATGCTTGTCTCTGGCTCTGAATCATGGTGATTGTGAGGGGTTCTTGACCTTTCCTTGGTGGAGAGCCAAAAGGTACTCTAGTGAATTGCTCATGGCTTGTGTGATCCTCATCTTGTGTCAGTTGTGTGGACACCCGATTGTGGGTTTAGTGTGTGATGCCAATTAGCGCGTGAACCTCTAAGTGAGTGAATCGCCACAACTGGGGACTAGCTTGTCGGTAAGCAAGTGAACCTCAGAGGAAAAATCATTGTGTCTTGATTATCTCCTTGGTATTCATTAGTATTCATTGATTGATCTCTTGCAATGGTGGTGTACATCTCTACCACTCTCTTGTATTACATTGTGCCTTTACTTGTGTAGAGCTTGTGGTAATTGAAACTAGTTAGTGTAGCTCTTAGTTGTAGTTCTCTTGCTAGCTTGCTCACCTAGGTGTAAGTTAGTGACTTAGCCTTGTTGTGATATACTAGAGATCATAGATTTTAGAATTAGGTACGGTGGCTTGCAATACAAGTGTAGTGCTAGCGCAAAATTCGCTTCGCCATTGTATTTACTAATCACTTGCCTTAGTGTTGTTGTAGAATTTTTAATAGGCTATTCGCCCCCTCTAGCCATTAGGACCTTTCAACCACCACATAGCAGGAGCACTGCTCCCACCTACCCTGATAGCTTTAGTTCAAAAATAAAAACATACATGACTGCTAGCCCCGATATAGTGGCTGCAAGCAGCACTTAGCTTGCTCATGGTGTTGGGCATTGTTGAGAACACGGCATCTGCTGATGATGGTCAAACTTGGACGTGTGAACTAAGCTTCTACATCCCTTCGAGGCTACCATCAGGGCTTCAGGAATTTATTCGGTGGATGGGATCATGGATGCTGAGTAGAAGCGTCCATTTCTCTGTCGTGCGCAACTATTTGGTGGCACTTCAGCACATTTGCTATCAGGTGCCCGATTTCTCGCACTTCAAGATACAAGCTTTGCGTGCTGGTGATGTCTTCATTCCGCAACTAAGCGAATACTAGGCGAGCTACAATAAAATGGATGTGATAAAGTCAATGTCACTGATATCTGAGTCATGGTCATTTTATTGTATTGTTATTGTAATAATGATCTCTCATTTTTTTGCCCGCTTGCAGGTGGTGCTCTATGACATTACTTATGCTGCATTGGGCTTGTCGGCCATTCTAGACCAAGCTACGAAGAGACTCAGGTATGACTGGGAGTACTATACTAGGAACCTCGGTTAGCACACTACTACAGGATGCCAATTCTGCATAAGATTTACAAATAGGGTCAATGGTCATTCAGTAGGTTACATCTATGGACGTCCATGTCACTGGTCTTTTGAGGCACAAGAGAGTGCAATCGTACGGGCATTGGCCTTCATCGATGGCTGTGGTTATAGAATCCGTGACATTAATTACCATGCTTGGATGCAAATGTATGGTGCTGCGCATCCATCCCCGAATTAGTGTTTGCTTAGGTTTAATTTGCAAGGTTTAAGTTTAATTTGGCTTGTGTTTGTCATGTAATTCATGTGCTATGGAACAAGAACTCCAAATTCTAGTGCCGTATTGGTCTCAAACTTTTTCTCAGGCTTGCACGTGCCATGGGTGAATGAAACACCAAGTTTGGGATTTTTCTGAGATGGTTTGGTACTTTCTTTGATTTAATTGAATTTCCTCACGATGTCACCGATTAATTAGAAGTTGAACTGAGCCTACCCTAAAATGATTCAGAATGGTGCCAAACTTTTCCATAGCCTCTTATGTGCCCTAGGGACCAATTTTTGGTCGAGGTGGATGTAATTGTCCCATTTGGCACAAAGAAAAATATAATAATAAAAAAATGATCAGAAAAACCTAAGATCTTGTGTGGGGCCATAATTTGCATGTACATGCTTGCAAAAAAATTTCAAGCCATTTGGACACTGGCGGTACATACCTGCTTCACAAACCTATACAAGCCATCTCATGTTACAATGACTAAACACCTAGGTTCTTAAGGTTTCTGTGATTCATATGCATTCTGGTGTCATATTGGTCTCAAACTTTTTCTCAGGCTTGCACGTGCCACGGGTGAAGGAACCATCAAGTTTGGGATTTTTTGAGATGGTTTGTTACTTTCTGTTGTTTAATTGAATTTCCGCATGACGTCCCCGATTAATTAGAGGTTGAACTGAGCCTACCCCAAAATAATCCAGAATGGTGCCAAACTTTTCCATAGGGTCTTATGTGCCCTAAGTACCAATTTTTGGTCGAGGTGGATGCAAAATTCTAGTGTGCCAACATGTAACTAGGCCTCTTTTGTCCCATCTAGCACAAGCAAAAATATAATAATAAAGAAAATAATCGGAAAAACCTAAGATCTTGTGTGGGGTCATAATTTGGGTGTACATGCTTGCAAAAAAAATTTGAGCCATTTGGACATAAGCGGTATATAACTGCTTCACAAACCTATAGAAGTTGTCTCATGTTACAATGACTAAACACCTAGGTTCCCAAGGTTTCTGTGGTTTATATGTATTATATTGTCGTATTTGTCTCAAACTTTTTCTCAAGCTTGCATGTGCTATGGGTGAAGGAACCACTAAGTTTGGTATTTTTCTAAGATAGTTTGGTACTTTCTACTGTTTAATTGAATTTTCACGCGACATCACCGATTAATTAAAGGTTGAACTAAGCCTACCCCAAAATGATCCGGAATGGTACCAAACAGTTTCCACAGGGTATGATGTGCCCTAGGGACCAATTTTTGGTTGAGATGGATGCAAAATTCTAGTGTGCCCAACATGTAATTGGGCCTCTTTTGTCCCGTCTAGCACAAAAAAAATATAATAATAAAGAAAATGATCAGAAAAACCTAAGATCTTGTGTGGGGCCATAATTTGGATGTACATGCTTGAAAAAAAATTCAAGCCATTGGTACATAGGTGCAATAGGAATATAAATGCGTGAATTTATTTAGTTTAAAAGAGGAAAAAATATATATAATAATCACTGTCGGTTTAAAAAACTGGCAGTGATGGTCAGAAACCGATAGTGATGGCAACTACCACTGTCGGTTTCATTTTGAAAACTGACAGTGATACATATATTTTAAAAAAAATCAAAAAAATGTACCTAGCCTCGGGTTTAAGAGCGAGTCTCGGGGTCCAGAGTAGCGGGCCTTAACCACGGTGCTATGATAGTGCTTGCATTAGTAGTACTTTTTAACTTTTTTATTCAAAAATAAAACAAAGTTAAAAATTTTGGCCTTCTTGGGTTTTGAACCTAGGTCTCGGGCTCCAAAGTTTATAGACTTAACCGCTGCGCTAGGATAGTAATTGCGTTAGGGTTTGTTTTTTATTTTCTTGTTTATTTAGAGTGCAGTAAGCTGATTGAAAAATCAATCAAAAAGTTTAGCCTACATGCACTACACTAGGGTTTGAACCTGGGCCTCGGGGTACAGAGTGCGGTGCCTTAACCGCTGCACTAGAAGTACGAGTTCGCAAGGAACTCGATAATAACACTACATAAAGGCTAAGCAGAACCGATAGTGCTACAGTTCATCACTGCTAGTTCTAGGCTACAACCGGCAGTGATGAGGCTCATCACTGTCAGTTTGTCTTGGCCACCAGTAGTGATGCGCCATCCTATATGTAACCAGAGGGCACGTTGGCAAAAAAAATTCACCCTCTTTTGAACGCCCGCGCCGCTCTCTTCCTCCACACCGGCAAAGCACCGCCTCCACCTGCCCTGCCACCCGCTATGCTTGTGCCCTCCTCTTCCTCCACATCGGTGGCCATTCTTCATAGTGCACCCAGTGGTCCCCCATGAGGAAGCTGCTTGAAGCCATGCCCCACCCCACGGTCTTCCACACCGCATTGCTCCACGCTGCTGTGCCATCCCCCATGCCACCGTCCGACGCCCGATGCCTATGTCTTCCTCAACATCGCCCAACACCGTCTGTGCCACGCCGACGTCCTAGTCTTCCTCGACACTGCCGGAGCACCACCGGACCACCGTCGTCACCCGTGCCCTCATCTGGTCATCCACGCCGGTCGTGCCCTCATCCACGCTTATAGCTGCCAAACCTAGCCATGAACTGAGGCCCTTAGGAGCATGCGGAGAGTTGCTACCAACCCCCATAGTGAGTGCCTTTGGCCATGCCCCTTAGGTGTTTGCTGAAATGCCCATGAGGATGACAGATTCATGTAGAATCACTTTAAATTTCCTTAGTTCATGTTGGGTTGGACTACATTTGTTTATTGCAATTTTGAGTGAATTAGTTGGTTTGTTTGAAAATTATTCTCATCGAACAATCACTTTGAAGTAGCTTAATTATTTCCACTTTTGCTAGAGCGCAACAGTGTATAGGAATGTAGCATGCCATGTGACATGAATCAATACTAGGAACTGGGATTGGGCTTTGGTACTTTTGTGACAACTTAGTCATTTTAGTTTGCATTTGTAAGCACTAGCTGCAGAACATGGTTGTTTAGGATTGAATCAAGTGCAATGAAAGGTACTATATACCTAATTACTGACCATATCTAAACGAACGCACATGCTAGAAAAGGATGCAGATGTAAGTATGCAACCTATGTGTCTAAAAAATATCTTGATGTTGCAAACAACCTATTTTATGTATGGTCATTTATACTTGTGCACCTAGTGTTTGAATGTATCATATTGTTAGGCGTTGTTTGTGTATGGAGAATAAATCGTGACTCAAGTGGGCACTACAATTTGATCTGTTAATGGCAAGTTAGAAAGGCATGGTAAATTGGTTTGCTATTAAGATTCTCAAATCTTTTCAGGATTTTTATGCAAATTTGCATGGTGTTTACATTTGGGTGCATGAAGGCCATATTTGTATACATTGATATTTAAGATGTTCTTTAATCTATGGCAAACAAATTAGCTTAAAACACTATGGTCATTTAAAGCATGGTTGAATACATACTAGTGCTCAAACATACATTGAAATGAGTTAGCTGTTGAAATTCATGATTTAGTGTTGTTGGAAATTGAAGTTTGAATATTTGAATATAGTCTACAACTTTGCTCAATACACTAAACTTAGTTTGCTTGGTCTACAACATGTTTGAATGACATAGCACTATCAACATAATTTGGTTACATGTATAGGCAACCATGGTATGGTATATAGTGCATGTTGGTCAGGATGCCTAGGATCTACCTTATCTAGGAAGATTGCTATGCTCAAGTCAATCGATACCCAGATAATTGTTACAAAAAATACAACACAAAAGCTGAAGCTTTGAGGGCCTACTATGGTCCAATGAGTGCAAACCATGTGTGGCAGAACCTCCTAAATTATAGGGCCCACATGCACCTGTCACTATTCGACGACCTTTGACATTTATGCATATGTTTCCGATAACTTAAGAAGACTGTCGGGTGTCCTCGGGGAACCCTGAATCATCCACGATTTCCAAGCAGGATCACATTATAGAGTCACTGCAGTATTACAACATTTATTCAAATATCGACATCAGAGTAAAAATAGCGAAAGTCTTACAATAACTTAGTTTACAAACCAGTTGTTTCAAACCTTACAAACTAAGTTTCGATAATTATTACAAACCATAGTAGTAGTGGAGTGGCATAATTAACATAAACATAACACACAAAATAAGCATCCTGCCCAAGGATCACACATTTACTTCTCATCGTCAGATCGAACGATAGTCATGCAGCACGATCCAAAACAGATCTGCTCATGAGGCTCACCTACTAACATGGGTCAACGAACCCTGAGTACAAAAGTACTCAACAAGACATAACTAAAATATGAACTGATAAACTCAGGAATGCAGGCTCAGGGATTCAAGGTATAGCTTTAACAATAATCAAGGTTCTTTTGCATAAAAGCTCTTTAACAAAATTCTTTATATAGAAAACTTCATAAAAATCATATACAAAGCTGACACGATCCGTGTTGAGATCATGAAACTTCATAGTCCAACACCTTCACAAGCCTTATTCGAGTTCCAGTTATTAATACTACGATGATGAACAGAGAAGTGAGTCTCCATAACCGAGGAGCAACGATGATTCGAAGCCGATTAAAAACCCAGCTGGGAATTCCTAGACCACACGACATATGCAGGTCCCCGACCTACATATACCAACCTACTCTCAGGTCCTCTAAACAAGAACTGGGTCCGCGCCACCCTGAGAATACAGTACTCCACCAATCCAGCCCATTGCCACATGGGTACATGCTATTCCCGCCATCTCTCCACTCCTAGTGCGCGAGTAGCCATTCTCGTATTAGAATCGCCAAGTTAAGGCTTACTGGAGTATGTGGTTAGTACTACAAAGTCTCACCAGCACACAGTTCCACAACGGACGGACCTTAATCGACACAGGCGGAAAGAACCCGCTCACAAGACCTCCATGTCTTGTGGCTCTCACACACTGAGTCTGCCCTGGTCTAGATTTATTACTTCACATACTCATATTTCATGATAACATAAGTAACCAAAGATCCATTTAAAACTCGCAGGTGATAGGTAATCACCCTGACTAAGCATGACTAAGCATAACTAGTCATTTACGAATAAAACAGGTAATCAAGGTAGATATGGAAAAGCAAGGTTGGTAATGCACCAATTAGGTTTCCACCTTACTCCTAATCACTTAATGCAGTATAGAAAAGCAAAAGCGAAATTAATTTGTAAAACGCAAGGTAGGGTTGTATGCATCCGGGGCTTGCCTTCGTTGACGGAAAAGTCCGGTTCCTACGACGTTTCACAAGTATTCGATCCGACCTCAATAGACGGATTAACCTCCTCCGCAACTTGATTAACTACCACGTGTTCACCTTCGTTCACTATACGTAGTAACAATGCCATGTTTAACATGATGCGGAATACGAAACATGATGCTCGATGATGGATGCAAAAATTAACAATTTGAATACAACTTTCCTTCGCGGTACAGTTACAAGTCAAACTAACCAAATCTTTTTTGTATTACTTACATCAATTGCTAAGGATCATTACCAACTAATGACCCAAGGGCATCACTCAATCAAAAATTCAAACAAAACCTAAATCACTAAAGGTTACTATTTGCTTTTAAGAATTAATTAATTAATTAAGAATTATGAAATAAATCAACTTGTTCCAATTGACCTCAAAATTTTTGTAAATGTTCATTACATGACAACTAAATGGCAACACAAATTTCATAATTTTTGGACAATTAAATAAGCCTAGAAAAATCATGGAAATCTATTTATTAATAAATTGAGCAATTTTCATCACATTAAAAAATTACTGAAAAATAATATTTCATATTTTTCTTAAATATTATACATCACAGAGAAGTCACACAAAAATTTTCATAATTTTTGGAGCTCTAAATAAATCTACACAAAAATAACAAAAATAGACACTATTCATTTAATCTGAAAATAGAAAAATCCATTTTGAACGTTGAGTCGCTGACAACCCGACCCCACCCGTCATCTTCTACCACTGGCTTTGACCGCGACGGCGACGGCACTGACCAACGATTCCCCGCCGCCGGTGAGACTAACGGCGAAGGCAACTGCACCAACATACTCCCCACGACTAAGCGCACCTACTGACGTCCTTAGTTGCATCGATTGCGGCATGAAATGAGCACGGTACCTGCCATGGCGGACACGGTGGCTCGGCTGGCGTTACTGCTGGTGAAACAAGGCTGGTAGCGACTAAACAAATGGCCCAGAAAGACTCAGGGGCTCACCCCGATCATGCTAGAGTCGATGACCGAGCCAGAGGACCAACGGAGAGATGGGTCAACGTTCACAGCAACCACGGCAGAGCAAGCCACGACGACAGGCGATGTTTCGGCTACTGCGGTGGACAAAACGGTCAATCAACCAGGCATGAAGCACCACAGGCATCACTGAAGAAGCTAAAACAAGGCTTCACAAGGTCAGAGGCTCACCGTAGAGCGCTGGCCACGACGGCGCTGTCACGACGGAGATGTTGCCGGACCGCGAGGAAGAAGAGCGTGATCAGCGAGTTCCAACGAAATTAGTCGACCACAGTTGGTTGGGTGGATGCGCAAGAAGGAGACGGAGCTGGAACTAGGCTTTAGCTGCGATGGTGGAGCACTACCGCGACGGTGCGAGCTCGTCGGAGATGAGCAAGGCTGACGGAAAAACAGAGCAAGGGAAAAAGAAGAACGGCGACTGCTCCAGAGCTTTATAGGACAGCCAAGGAAGCAAGGAGAAGCCACGGCGGAGTCTTTCCTATGCCAGCGCAAAGCCAAGGCCGCCACGAGCGCGCCTAGAACGCCGAAGATGGTCGTCGGCCATGTAGCAAGAGCGATGAACACTGTTCATCAATTTTACAGAATTGCCATTCATTTTCAAATTCAAATTACTCCCAAATTTGTGTAACAACTCAAAAATCTCCAATAATAAAAGTTGTTCAAAATCAAAAGTTCTACAACTTTGCTTTTATAACTAATCCCTAATTCAGTCTAGATTTTGAAATGAACTTTTGAATTCGAATAGGGGAAATTTAACGAATTACGCCTTTTCGAATTACTCCAAATTTTTCATAACAACTTTGAAAACTCGAAAAAACAAACTTTGTATAACTTGCCAAGCTCTATACTTTTGCTTTTGGGCTCAACCCCAAAATATGCTTAGATTTTGAAATGAGTTTTCATGGTAGGATTTAAATGCTGAAAATCAGGGTTTTCTCAAAAATTTAAGAATCCAAGCAAACTTTGGACTTGAGTCAAACAATACAATTCAGCACATACCCCATAAATATAAACTTGTTTTAGTGTATGCATCTCAAAGTTTTCACTAAATGCCAAATGCTTTGCAATGCATATGATGACATGTCAGGTTTTAGTATTTAAACACCCGAGGTGTTACAATCCTTCCCCCTAAAAGAAATCTCGCCCCGAGATTCAAAGCCATAGGGTAAGTAATGGAAAAGGAAATGTGTCGCAAGAACACACACAAAATTTGTCCATAAAACAGTTGAGGTCCCTTTATAAAACACAACTTGTACAACCGAGCTCAACTAACATTACTCTATTCTATATTGACGCTAGAAACTCTGAAAACTTTTCTAACAAGTAATCTTCTGATTCCCAAGTAGCTTCCTCTTCTAAATGTTGATTCCATTGTATCTTATAGAACTTTATTGTCCTCCTTCGAGTAACACGATCTTTCTGATCCAACACTCGGATAGGATATTCGGAATAAGTCAAATCTGGTTCAAGTTCCACTCCTTCAACCTCAACATTCTGCTCAGGCACTCGGAGACACTTCTTCAATTGAGAAACATGGAACACATCATGCACAGCTACGAGATGTTCAGGTAATTTCAAGCGATATGCCACTTTTCCATACCTCTCCAAAATTTGATATGGTCCAATATATCGAGGTGCCAACTTGCCTTTAACACCAAAACAGGTAACTCCCTTCATTGGTGATACTTTCATATATACAAAATCTCCTTTGTTAAATACCAATGGTCTCCGTCTTCTATCCACATAACTCTTTTGTCAGGGATTGAGCTATCTTCAAATTACTTTGTATTTGCTTAACCTTGTCTTCTGTTTCTTTCACAAGGTCAACTCCAAAGAATCTTCTTTCTCTAGGCTCAGACCAACTCAGCGATGTTCTGCACCTACGACCATAGAGTGCTTCAAATGGAGCCATTCTAATGCTTTCCTGATAACTATTGTTGTATGAGAACTCGGCCAAAGATAGACATTCATCCCACTTTTTGGAATAGTTAAGAACACAACATCTTAACATATCTTCAAGTACTTGATTGACTCTTTTAGTCTATCCATCAGTTTGCGGATGATAAGCTGTACTATAGTAGTTTGGTACCCAATGAAGAATGCAACTATTTTCCAAAAGTTGGAGACAAACTATGTACCCCCTATCTAACACAATAGTCTTGGGTACTCCATGGAGACTCACAATTCGCTCTAAATACATCTTGGCATACCGTATAGTGGGATATGTATTCTGAACTGGAAGAAAATGTGATGATTTGGTTAGTCGATCCACAATAACCCATACTGAGTCAAATCCTTTGGATGTCTTGGGTAGACCAATAATAAAGTCCATGCTTATGTCCTCCCACTTCCAAGATGGAATAGGTAATGGTTGTAATTCACCAGTAGACCTCAAATGTATAGCTTTCACCTTTTGACAAGTATCACACTTTGCTATATATCTAGCAATCTCTATTTTTATTTTAGTCCACCTAGAATCTTTGCTTCAAGTCATGGTACATCTTGTTGCTTCCCGGATGGATAGATAACCTAGTAGCATGTGCCTCTTCTAGAATTGACTGCCGCAACTCAGGAACTTTTGGTACCACCAAGGCGATCCTTGAACCATAACACATCTTCCTCATCTATGCTAAAGCATTCCGCTTTTCCATTCTTGACTCTTTCCTTGATATGGGCTATACCCTTGTTTTCCTTCTGAGCAGCAATAACTTGATCTCGAATAGTGGCTTCAACAATTATGTTGGTCGAACTTCCTTGTTGAATTACTTCTATATTCAACTTCTCCATTTCTTGACATAAATTCAAACCCATTGTTCTCACTGTCAGACAATTGCAATAACTTTTGCTGACTGAGGGCATCTGCAACCACATTTGCTTTACCAGGGTGATAATGTACTTCCAAATCATAATCCTTAATCAGTTCTAACCATCTTCTTTGTCGCATGTTCAACTCTGACTGAGTAAAGATATACTTTAAGCTCTTGTGGTCTGTATACATATGGCACGTATTACCAAGCAGGTAATGCCGCCAAATCTTCAGAGCATGAACCACAGCTGCTAACTCTAGATCATGAGTCGGATAGTGTTCTTCATGTTGCTTAAGTTGCCTGGATGCATAAGCAATAACTCGGCCTTCTTGCATCAACACACATCCAATACCAATACCTGAAGCATCACAATAAACATCAAATGGCTTCTCGATATCAGGTTGGGCTAATACTGGTGCAGTAGTCAATAGTCTCTTCAAAGTCTAGAAAGCCTCTTCACAATCAGATGACCAGACAAACTTGACTTGGTTCTTCAACAATTCAGTTATAGACTTTGATACTTTAGAGAAATCTGGAATAAACCGATGATAATACCCTGCCAATCCCAGAAAACTCCGAACTTGATGAACTGTGGTTGACGGTTTCCAATCAAGCACATCCTTCACTTTGCTTGGATCAACTGCAACGCCTTCAGCTAACAAGACATGTCCAAGAAATTGTACTTCCTTAAGCAAAAAATCACACTTGCTGAACTTGGCATATAGTTGATGTTCTCTCAAGCGGGTCAGAACAATTCTGAGGTGTTCCGCATGTTCTTTCTTATTCTTGGAATATACTAGAATGTCATCAATAAACACCACTACAAACTTGTCTAGCTCAGGCATGAATACTGAATTCATCAGATACATGAAATGAGCTGGAGCATTTGTCAAACCAAAAGACATTACCAAGTATTCATATAATCCATATCTTGTGGTAAATGCCATTTTGGGAATATCTTTAGGCTTTATCTTGATTTGGTGATATCCTGACCTCAAATCTATCTTGGAAGAAAACTTTTGCTCTGGCCAATTGATCAAAAAGCAAATCTATCCGAGGTAAGGGATACTTATTCTTGATGGTCACTTCATTCAACAGACGGTAGTCAACACATAACCTCAGGGTCTCATCTTTTTTTCACAAAAATTGCCGGACATCCCCAAGGTGATGAACTAGGTTGGATAAACCCCTTCTCAATCAATTCTTGTAACTGAGTCTTCAACTCGGCCAATTCCTTAGGTGGCATCCTATAAGCTCTCCGAGAGATCGGAGCTATTCTAGGTTGCAACTCTATGTTAAACTGTACATCCCTATCAGGTGGTAGACCGGGTAAATCTTCAGGAAACACATCCGGAAATTCACACACTACCGGGATATCTCTAATCTCTTTGACAGCAGTTGCACAAACCTTGCCCACTGATCTTCTTAGGGTTGGAAGTTGGATGAGAAGTTGAGAAGTATTATTAGGCAAACTTACCCTTAAAGTTCTATTCAAAGCATCTATAACAGCCTTATGCTAATACATCCAATTCATTCCCAAGATTACATCTATATCCTGATCCTTAAGGATAATCATGGTAGTGGGAAAAATATGCCCACCCAGGTTTATGGGTACCTGGTATACCATTTCCTTAGTACACAGACGTCCCCCGGGCGACTGTATAAAGAAACTTTCCTTTGTTGCCCCAATTGAAATTTCATACTTCACGACAAATATTCTATTGATGAATGAATGCGATGCGCTAGAATCAAAAAGTACAACTGCAGGGTGATTGGCAACAGGAAACATACCCATCATCACTAGCTCCCCTTCCAGAATTTCTCTAGCTTAAATATAGAACACCCATCCTATCTTCCTCTCATCTTTGCCCTTCTGAGCATTCTAATTGGGGTTCTTGTTTGGTGCCTGACCCTGTTGTTGATTGGCAGGGGCCTTCTGATAATTTTGATTAGCCTGCCTAGGATATGGACATTCCCTAGAGAAATGACCAGTCCTTCCACAATTGTAACATGGATAGTTGTGACCCTAGGATGTTGGAGCATTGCCACCAGGAGCATTGGTTGACTGTGAATTTGGGTAGGTTATAGCAGGACCAACATTTGACTGTTGCTCGGCTTGAGACTGCGGTGGATGACAAGGAGGACGATTATGATGTACTGGATGATAAATCACCCTCTGCCTCTTCTGATTTCCTCCAAAGGATCCAGATGGCATACTCTTTTTTTTTAGCTCCTTATGTTGCTGATACTTTGACTCCGAAGCAATTGCAATATTTACTGCCTCATGATAAGTAACATTAGTACAAGTTGTCATCATTGTTTGCAGCTTGGTATTCAGGCCTCTCATAAACCACCTTTTCTTCTTAGCATCAGTATTAACATGTTCGAATGCATATTGTGACAGGTGATTGAATCTTCCCACATACTGCATCACTATTTGATCTCCTTGCTTCAAAGCAAGGAATTCATCTAGCTTCATAGCCATAACTCCTTTAGGGATATATGGGCTCTGAAGGCAATATGGAACTTAGCCCAGGTTATTGGAATGCCAACTAGTTGCATAGCCACTAAGTTTGCCCACCAAGCACTTGCTGCTCCTCTAAGTTGCTGGGCAGGCAAACACAGGTTTCTGATACTCCGTGCATGGAATGAGATCAAATTTCTACTCCATGGTTCGAAGCCAGTCATCAGCCTCCAATGGTTCATCTGCCTTGGTGAACACCGGTGGTCTTGTGTCGGTAAAATCAACGTATGTAGCCTCCTGTCTGTTATGGTGGCGACCACGGTTTCTGTGCATCTAATTCTGATTACTCTAAGCTATCTCATGAAGCAAACGAGAATTTTTAGCCGTCACATTGACAAGTGCGGTTATAGCATCAGCCAGATTTGTTGGAACTGGTGGCAGGATCTAGAATACCGTCCTCATCTTGTGAAGTTCCCAGAATATACGAACCCCGCGTATGACACATCTACTCATAACAAACCAAACTTTATTCACAAGTCTTTATTGAATTGCACCAAAACTTACTCCAGACACATTACATAGAGTTTACTTAATATAAACACAAACCCGCAAGTACCAAAACAAGACTACATAACTTAACTAGAACTAACTATTATACAACTCTACTCCTTTTCTTGATTACTTCAAACTTCAGGCTCGGTATCCATTCCGGAATTATTACTGCCTTCATTATCACTTTCATCGAACATTACTAATTCTTCAGGATCTTCTTCTTCTTCCAACTCGTCATCATCGGCAAAGATGACACCAGGATCCATGGCATCAGCTTGGGGTTCATGATTTGGATTTAGTAGATTGCTAAGCCTATGAACTTCCTCATGTAGATAGGTATTATGTTCTTCTAAATCTTCTACATAGAATTATAGCTCATGAGTTCTAGCTCTAGCTACATTTTCCCTATGCCAAGCTTCATTCCTTCCCTCCACCATACGAACTAACATGCTTTCGCAGTTCCTGTGCGTGGTGGTGAGACGCCTCAATTGATCCTGTAATTCTCCTACCTGTATAGCATCCAAAGCCCTATCTCTAGTAGCTTGTGCTAACTCTGCAGAAATCCTCTGTATCTCTGCCTAGGGATCAGTCCTAGAGCTGCTACTAGCTAGCACCGTCATTCCTAGGGGCAAGTTGGTGACGAGGAACTCCTTTGGGTCCAGTGGACTTACGGGGCAGTCATCTTGGTACGAGCCATACTGTAGGAAGCCAATTTAATTCAAGTAAGATCATTTGATCAAAGTCTAAAGAGCAGCTATGATGGATTACATTACTCAAACCAGACTCACTACTCAACTCTAGACTCAGAGGTGAAGGAAGTAACTAGTGAATTAATCATGATGCATGAATCATTCTTACGAACAAAAACATCAAAGCTTATAATGCACATAAACAACATTTGTTTTTATATAGGGCATAGTAAGATTACTACTCCACCACACAAAACCTTTTTAATCAAATAAGGAATGGTGAGAAAGAAATAATGATAAGTTAGAAGCAATTTGGACCACATTATCAAGTTAAATTTAGTCATCCAAATCATTTTGAAGTTTTTTGTAAAACAATACAACAAAAACCTTACAACGATCGCTCTGATACCATTCTATGGCAGAACCTCCTAAATTATAGGGCCCACATGCACCTGTCACTGTCCGACGACCTTTGACATTTATGCATATGTTTTCAGTTAACTTAAGAAGACTGTCGGGTGTCCTCAGGGAACCCCAAATCATCCACGATTTCCAAGTAGGATCACGTTACAGAGTCATTGCAGTATTACAACATTTATTCAAATATCGACATCAGAGTAAAAATAGCGGAAGTCTTACGATAACTTAGTTTACAAACCAGTTGTTTCAAACCTTACAAACTAAGTTTGATAATTATTACAAACCATAGTAGTAGTGGAGTGGCATAATTAACATAAACATAACACACAAAATAAGCATCCTGCCCAAGGATCACACATTTACTTCTCATCGTCAGATCGAACGATAGTCATGCAGCACGATCCAAAATAGATCTGCTCATGAGGCTCACCTGCAACAAGGGTCAACGAACCTCTGAGTACAAAAGTACTCAACAAGACTTAACCGAAATATGAACTGATAAACTCAGGAATGCAGGCTCAGGGATTCAAGGTATAGCTTTAACAATAATCAAGGTTCTTTTGCGTAAAAGCTCTTTAACAAAATTCTTTATATAGAAAACTTCATAAAAATCATATACAAAGCTGACACGATCCATGTTGAGATCATGAAACTTCATATCCAACACCTTCACAAGCCTTATTCGAGTTCTAGTTATTAATACTACGACTGAATGAACAGAGAAGTGAGTCTCCATAACTGAGGAGCAACGATGATTCGAACCGATTAAAACCCAGCTAGGAATTCCAGACCACACGACATATGCAGGTCCCCGACCTACATATACCAACCTACTCTCAGGTCCTCTAAACAAGAACGGGTCCGCGCCACCTGAGAATACAGTACTCCACCAATCCAGCCCATTGCCACGTGGGTACACGCTATTCCCGCCATCTCTCCACTCCCAGTGTGTGAGTAGCCATTCTCGTATTAGAATCGCCAAGTTAAGGCTTATCGGAGTATGTGGTTAGTACTACAAAGTCTCACTGCACACAGTTCCACAACGGACAGACCTTAATCGACACAGGCGGAAAGAACCCGCTCACAAGACCTCCATGTCTTGTGGCTCTCACACACCGAGTCCGCCCAGTCTAGATTTATTACTTCACATACTCATATTTGATGATAACATAAGTAACCAAAGATCCATTTAAAACTCGTAGGTGACAGGTAATCCCCGACTAAGCATAACTAGTCATTTACGAATAAAACAGGTAATCAAGGTAGATATGGAAAAGCAAGGTTGGTAATGCACCAATTAGGTTTCCACCTGATTCCTAATCACTTAATGCAGTATAGAAAAGCAAAAGCAAAATTAATTTGTAAAATGCAAGGTAGGGTTGTATGCATCCGGGGCTTGCCTTCGTTGACGGAAAAGTCCGATTCCTGCGACGTTTCACAAGTATTCGATCCGACCTCAACAGACGGATTAACCTCCTCCGCAACTTGATTAACTACCATGTGTTCACCTTCGTTCACTATATGTAGTAACAATGCCATGTTTAACATGATGCGGAATACGAAATATGATGCTCGATCATGGATGCAAAAATTAACAATTTGAATACAACTTTCCTTCGCGGTACAGTTACAAGTCAAACTAACCAAATCTTTTTCATATTACTTACATCAATTGCCAAGGATCATTAGCAACTAATGACCCAAGGACATCACTCAATCAAAAATTCAAACAAAACCTAAATCACTAAAGGTTACTATTTGCTTTTAAGAATTAATTAATTAATTAAGAATTATGAAATAAATCAACTTGTTCCAATTGACCTCAAAATTTTTGTAAATATTCATTAGATGATAACTAAATGGCAAAACAAATTTCATAATTTTTGGACAATTAAATAAGCCTAGAAAAATCATGGAAATCCATTTATTAATAAATTGAGCAATTTTCATCACATTCAAAAATTACTGAAAAACAATATTTCATATTTTTCTTAAATATTATACATCACAGAGAAGTCACACAAAAATTTTCATAATTTTTGGAGCTCTAAATAAATCTACACAAAAATAACAAAAATAGACACTATTCATTTAATATGAAAATAGAAAAATCCATTTTGAACGCTGAGTCGCTGACAACCCGACCCCACCCGTCATCTTCTACCTCTAGCTTTGACCACGACGGCAACGACGCTGATCGACGATTCCCCACCGCCGGTGAGACTAACGGCGAAGGCAACTGCACCAACATACTCCCCACGACTAAGCGCACCTACTGACGTCCTTAGTTGCATCGATTGTGGCATGAAATGAGCACGGTACCGGCCATGGCGGACACGGCAGCTCGGCGGCGTTACGCTAGTGAAACAAGGCCAGTAGCGACTAAACAAATGGCCCAGAAAGACTCAGGGGCTCACCTCGATCACGCTGGAGTCGATGTCCAAGCCGGAGGACCAATGGAGAGATGGGTCGACGTTCACAGCAACCACGGCGGAGCAAGCCACGACAACGGCGATGTTTCGGCTACTGCAGTGGACAAAATGGTCAATCAACCGGGCATGAAGCACCATGGCATCACGAAGAAGCTGAAACAAGGCTTCACAAGGTCAGAGGCTCACCGTAGAGCGCTGGCCATGACGGCTCTACCACGATGGAGATGTTGCCGGCCGCGAGGAAGAAGAGCGTGGTCAGCGAGTTCCTGGCGAAATCAGTCGACCACAGTTGGCTGGGTGGATGCGCAAGAAGGAGACAGAGCTAGAACTAGCTTTAGCTACGATGGTGGAGCACTACCGCGACGGTGCGAGCTCGCCGGAGATGAGCAAGGCCGACGGAAAAACAGAGCAAGGGAAAAAGAAGAACGGCGACTGCTCCAAAGCTTTATAGGACGGCCAAGGAAGCAAGGAGAAGCCACGGCGGAGTCTTTCCTACGCCAGCGCGAAGCCAAGGCTGCCACGCGCGCTCCTAGAACACCGAAGACGGTCGCCGGCCATGTAGCAAGAGCGGTGAACACTGTTCATCAATTTTACAGAATTGCCATTCATTTTCAAATTCAAATTACTCCCAAATTTGTGTAACAACTCAAAAATCTCCAAAAATAAAAGTTGTTCAAAATCAAAAGTTCTACAACTTTGCTTTTATAACTAATCCCTAATTCGATCCAGATTTTGAAATGAACTTTTGAATTTGAATAGGGGAAATTTAACGAATTACGCCTTTTTGAATTACTCCAAATTTTTCATGACAACTTTGAAAACTCCAAAAACAAACTTTGTATAACTTGCCAAGCTCTATACTTTTGCTTTTGGGCTCAACTCCAAAATATGCTTAGATTTTGAAATGAGTTTTCAGGGTAGGATTTAAATATTGAAAATCAGGGTTTTCTCGAAAATTTAAAAATCCAAGCAAACTTTGAACTTGAGTCAAACAATACAATTCAACACATACCCCATAAATATAAACTTGTTTTAGTGTATGCATCTCAAAGTTTTCACCAAATGCCAAATGCTTTGCAATGCATATGATGACATGTCAGGTTTTAGTATTTAAACACCCGAGGTGTTACACCATGGCCATCCGCCGGAGTGAAGATTGAAGAGGAGCCACCTGTCGGAGATATGAAGATTAAGAGAATTGCTCCTTGGTCTTGGAAAGAGGCCATGCTTTTATTTATGGCTATGGTCATTGCTTTTCTTATTTGGAAGTTGATGTAGGCTTTGTTTCATAGAACAGTAGGTAGACTTTGTTGTATGGAGCCAATCAAACAATACATTTGTTGTTAGTGAACTGTTTGTGGACTTATTATTAGACTTTGCATTAAATCTCTATTAGTTGGGTACTATATATGCAAAAATGCTACTAGTAGATGGACGCAGCCAAAACTAAGCACGATCATGTCATAGCCATGACTCGTCGTCGCCCAAGAACTGATAGGCAACAAGAAGCGGTTGATATCGATGGGACGGGAGAGCAGCATGATCTGACAAACAGTGGTAGTAACAAGTAGGATGGTGAGAATGAGGTACCATGGACCCCTACCACTCTTCTCGAGCTAGATCAAGATGACCAATATGACTAGGTAACTTAGGTATCATATGACTAGGTAGCCACACACGCTAATTAATTGAGAGTGTATTAGCTTACTTGGTGTCTCCAGCAGGAGGTTGAACCAACCGAGCAGCCAGATGGTTCGGGTAGCATCAAGGCTAGAACCAAGCGAGGCATGTCATAGCTTCCTACTGGTAAGAATGCACACTGGCACATCACTGAGTTTGACCAAGTCGGTGAGCCGCTCGCACCTAAAAAAGTTACGGCCAAATACAAGACTGTCATTGAGGCACCTGTAAGGGACTACATCCCGATTAAGTGCAGAAAGTGGATTGGGAAAGATGACCCATGGAGGGTTCCCGAAAGTGAGAAGAATGACATATGGGAGAAATAGATCCCACAATATTTCACTTTCCCACAAGACTATGATAAGGAGCAAGTCAAGAAAAAAGCAAAAGAAATCATGGGAACATGCTTCAAGATTTTTAAGGGGACATTGTACAAGAAATTTATCCTCGGGGATAAAGAGACAAATTGGGATGGTGTAGAGTACACCAAGTAGAAGGACTTCTGGCAGGAATTCAAGCAATACAGGCAACCCAAGGAGTACTTGGAACTAAGCAGGAAGAATAAGGAGAACTCGCTTAAAGTGACGAATCCTCATAAACTCGGCTCTCGTGGCTGTGCCAGTAAGATGGAAGCATTTGAAAGGGAACTTGAGGAGGTGGAACGCCTTGGCATTGAGCCAGAGACTGCCAATTCGGAGCTCAGATCGATATATTTCTATATAGCAATTGGGGTACACCACAGCCTAAATGGAAGCTTTAGTTTCACAAATTCAGCCATGAGCAGCCTTGTCCAAAGGATCTCTGAAGTAAATGTTGAGGTGGGGAAAGGGACCCATAGTACTAATAGGGAGAATGACATGCTCGCCCAAGCACTTAGAAACAAGGAGCACCCTGGTCGCACTAGAGGAGCTGGTCTTGTTCCTTGGAAAATAGCATTCGAGGAAGAATCTTCCACTTATCGGAGCCGCTCGAGGGGTAGAGCAGCACAAGAGGCAGAGTATATGAGGGTTCTGAAAGAGATGGAAGACAAATTCGAAAAATGGATTGATGAGAGGGTTCAAAAAAAGTCAATGTACTTATGGCGTCCATGGGCTCAGGAGTAGTACCACAAGAAGCTCTTCCGACTAGCTTTAGCCCGGGTCGCAGCAGCTACGGATCGACCCTGCTCGATGATGAAGAGGCGAATGCACCTCATCCGGTGGATAGCATCACCAAACCCATCAATGTTAGGCTATACATCCGTCAGCAATGAACAACTGACAAGGTGGTGGTCGGCCAGGCCTGGCCTATGGGAGACTGGACCATTAATGGCCGCCTAATTTCAACGGGGTATGCCCACGTTAGCATTGATACTATACTTGATAAGAAGTATAACAAGATGCACATTGATTACCCCACACAGGAAGACAGGCAATGCCTTGTTCAAAACAAGGGCGCTCAGGTGGCCTGGCGTAAGTGCTTCATTAAGCTTGATCACCAGTTGTCTTCGGATGATGATGAGGATGATGATGAATCTTTGTCGCCCAGAGATGATCACTCACCACCTCCCAACAGAGGAGATCACACTACCTTCCCTGGTTCGTTGCCATCATCCCCGAGAAGACAGAAGTATCCTCTTCCTCCTTGTCCTCCATCTTCATCAGCCCCAAGAAAAGAGAAGACTCCTCCTCCTCCTCCTCCCACTTCATCACCCCCAAGAAAACATAATTCTCATCCCTCTCCTCCATAATAGCCCAAAACAAGATCTAAGGCATCCTCATAGTCGTAGAAAAGGTCCTCAGATTCGGTCACTAATACTCCCAAAGTGGACCAACAAAAAAAGAAAATGACAATGAGTGGCAGTGTTACAAACTTGATGAACCAACAAAAGCCAGAAGTAGCCTCCAACGAAGACAAAGTTAGATTCTAGAATCTATTTGCCTCATTGCCTAAGTGGAGGGTGCAGTCCGAATTCAATAGGCAAACAGAGAGTAAGCACAATCAATTAAGAGTCGAAGAAATACACCATGAAGATCAAAGGAAGATAAACAAGATTATCGAGGACAACCCTAGATTAACCAGGGATGATGCTGCGAACATCTATTATGATTCACTAGCATATGAGACAGCAATACCAGTAATGCAGTTTCAAAGAGGCAATTTTTATTGGTGGACGAGGAGGAGTATAAAAATTTGACAACATATATGCGTGACTTGCATGATTATTACATGGCCGAAGCACTTGAGACGGGACAGGCGGGTTTCGGATATATTATCCGTCCGCCGCATGTTTTCCATTATCCTAATGAAAAGAAGCACTTTGTTGGTTGGGATCACTTGTTTTAACTATTCTAGAGACGCGATCTCGATACTCAAATGTTGATATTGTGGACTATGTAAGTACCCTACTCACACGATATTATAATTAACTACTCCCTCGATACACAAATAGTTAACGACTGCACATTCCCTATGAATTATGCAGGTGTGTAGCAAAACATTACTTCAAAATAAAGTACGCTCATATGTCTTTCATGGACCCCGAGCTAGTCAACGAGAGAACATGCAGAGGCATGCATGGAAATAAAGTGGAAGATCTGACGGAGACACTGACTGCCATTTTCGAAAATTTCAAGATGAGTAATAAAACCGAAATACTTCTAGCCTACAATTGCGAGTATGTGTTCTTTGCTCTTATTTTTATGCTTGTTTTTTGTAGTTATGTTTATTCGTTAACTAGGGTTTTGTGATTGTAGCAACCATTTCGTCTTCATTGTTGTCAATATTAAAAGAAATCATATCAAAGTGTGGGACAAAAAGAAAAAATCACTTTCTTTGCTCGATCCCCTAGTCGAAGTGCTTAATGCGTAAGCGAACCTAATAACAAATTATTTTCTAATCACACATAGCATATTCTAATGTTGCCCCTTTTTCACACTTTATAATGTGGCATAGTGTCCAGGCAAGAATAGTCGGTGGGACGAAGGTCCCATTCGAGGTTGCACCAATGCAATTGGAGACCCTAGACCAGTCGGCGAGAAACAATGAATGTGGGTTCTATGTAATATGGGCAATGCTTCGCTACCTTGTGGTAAAATCGGAGGTGGCAAATGCTTTGGTGTGTATAATCCCCATTTCATTTATATCTGTTAATTCAATAAAACGATCTACTTATTTCTCTAACATTTTTGTTTTTTTTTAATGATAGCGCAAGAAATTTAAACACAATAGGCTGTTAGAAATGAAGGTCATAGCACTGTCATCGGAGCTAGCAGCCTTCATCGTATCGGAGTACTTGGAATAAATGAACATTCGCCATTGCACAATCCGTGAAGTACAAGGCATAGTATGGGCCAGAGCGGCTCGCTAGACTATTATAATATCTTTTTTATTTCAAGGGATCGAGAGCTTCATAAGTACATTTGAACTGTAACCATAACATTTGTAATATTTAATGTTGATGGACATGCCGTCTACGTAGTGAATATAAAGCGAAACCCGATTCCACCAAAAAATAAAAAAATAAATTATATAAAACAATAAAATACAAAAAAGGGATCACTGCCAGTTTGCATGTCATGCCGGCAGAGATGTCATGAGCTGGTAGTGTTGGCTTGAGCATCATTGTCGGCTCGTGCCACAAGCCGGCAGTGTTTGCTTGAGCATCACTGTCGGCTCGAGCCACAAGCCGACAGTGTTGGCTCAACTGACACTGCCGGTTGATGCCAGGAACTGACAGTATTTCCTACACATCACTGGCGGTTCAGTGATGTGAACCCCACATCATTGCTGGTATGCCACTGCCGGTTCAAAATCCGGCAGTGAAGGGGGATTTTGAACTGACAGTGATGTCCTGATCTAGGGTAGTGTGATTCCACTTGTCAACAGAAAAAGATATCTGATTCCACCGGTCAAATAGAAAACAATTGCTACATGCCTGCTGCATGCACAGGGGGGACCGCCCGCCCCTGCGCCTTGCTGCACGCATAGGCGGGGACTGCCCGTACCCTACCGCCATCCCACTCCACTTCCTATGCCGCGCCATGCTTCATCCTTCCGCTTCCCACACGCATGCATTGCGCCCCAGCAGCTGCAGCAGGCGGCTGCAGCAGGTGGGTCCCATTGCAACATGTTTAACACTCAATCAACTTTTGCAATATTCAAATAAAACACTTTCAACGTACGTCTAAAACAACTGAAACACTTGCAACATATGTCTAAAACACCAGAAAAACACGTGTGTGACCATTGCAAAATATATGCAACATCTAGATGAAATACATCTAGATGAAATACTTGAAACATACGTTTGAAGCAACTGCAAAAACTTGAAACATACGCTTGCAACATGCATGTATATGCAACATTTAGATCTATTTTTGCAACGTCCAGATAAAACACTTGCAATATACGTCTAAAATAGATAAAATCATTGGAACATACACTTGAAATATACGTGTATAGCCATTGCAACAAGTGCAACATCCTGTTCTACTTTTGTAACACTGATATATGACACTTGCAATATACCTCTGAAACACCTACAACACGTGAAACATACGTTTGCAACATGCCCTTTCAGCGCAATATCTCCTTGTTGTTTGGAAATGGAGGCTCATTGGTGAGATGCTAGTGGTGCGGAGCTCGCTGCTCCGGTGGAAATCGTCATGGAGGGAGCACGGGGTGCGACAGTCGTGGAGAGGGAGAGGCGAAGATAGCAGCTACTGGCGCAAGCTGCCACCGAAAACGGGCGAAACTTGGCAGGCAACCGCGGCTGCTAGGGTTGGGGTATGCTGGGTAGCGCAATGGAGCGGCTGCGGTGGCCGAATGCCGTGGTGCAGGTGGACCGCGCGTTGGAGGCGGAGTGGGGAAGGCGGGCAGCGTGATGTAGCGGACGCGGCTGCCAGATGCCGATGGAGGTGCCCACGTGGGCAGGATGCACCTATGGAGCGGCCACGCGGGCAGGATGCAGCGGTGGAGTGGACGCATGGGCAGGATGCGTGGCGGTGGAGCCAGCCGGGATGATCGGGTGAGGAAATGGCGATTTTTTTTTGTTTTTGTTTTGAGTTACAGGCGGTGAAGATGAGTGGCCAGTTGCACGGGCCGGTCCAGAGCCCCCAGCAATTAAGCGTCTAGGCGGACGGAGACGGACGGACACCCTGTTCGCAGCATTATCGAAAAAATAAATAGACAGAAGTTCCAATCAAATTACTGGGAAAAAGAGATTTGATACTGCAGCCAGCGACCAACTGACCATGTCGCTAAATAGACAGAAGTTCCGACCAAATTACTGGGAAATAGACAGAAGTTCTGAAGCTTTGAGGGCCTACTATGGTCCAATGAGTGCAAACCATGTGTGGCAGAACCTCCTAAATTATAGGGCCCACATGCACCTGTCACTGTTCGACGACCTTTGACATTTATGCATATGTTTCCGATAACTTAAGAAGACTGTCGGGTGTCCTCGGGGAACCCTGAATCATCCACGATTTCCAAGCAGGATCACATTACAGAGTCACTGCAGTATTACAACATTTATTCAAATATTGACATCAGAGTAAAAATAGCGAAAGTCTTACGATAACTTAGTTTACAAACCAGTTGTTTCAAACCTTACAAACTAAGTTCGATAATTATTACAAACCATAGTAGTAGTGGAGTGGCATAATTAACATAAACATAACACACAAAATAAGCATCCTGCCCAAGGATCACACATTTACTTCTCATCGTCAGATCGAACGATAGTCATGCAGCACGATCCAAAACAGATCTGCTCATGAGGCTCACCTACTACATGGGTCAACGAACCCTAAGTACAAAAGTACTCAACAAGACATAACCAAAATATGAACTGATAAACTCAGGAATGCAGGCTCAGGGATTCAAGGTATAGCTTTAACAATAATCAAGGTTCTTTTGCGTAAAAGCTCTTTAACAAAATTCTTTATATAGAAAACTTCATAAAAATCATATACAAAGCTGACACGATCCGTGTTGAGATCATGAAACTTCATGTCCAACACCTTCACAAGCCTTATTCGAGTTCTAGTTATTAATACTACGATGATGAACAGAGAAGTAAGTCTCCATAACCGAGGAGCAACGATGATTCAAACCGATTAAAAACCCAGCTGGGAATTCTAGACCACACGACATATGCAGGTCCCCAACCTACATATACCAACCTACTCTCAGGTCCTCTAAACAAGAATGGGTCCGCGCCACCTGAGAATACAGTACTCCACCAATCCAGCCCATTGCCACATGGGTACATGCTATTCCCGCCATCTCTCCACTCCTAGTGCGCGAGTAGCCATTCTCGTATTAGAATCGCCAAGTTAAGGCTTACTGGAGTATGTGGTTAGTACTACAAAGTCTCACCACACACAGTTCCACAACGGACGGACCTTAATCGACACAGGCGGAAAGAACCCGCTCACAAGACCTCCATGTCTTGTGGCTCTCACACATCGAGTCCGCCTGGTCTAGATTTATTACTTCACATACTCATATTTCATGATAACATAAGTAACCAAAGATCCATTTAAAACTCGCAGGTGACAGGTAATCACCCGACTAAGCATGACTAAGCATAACTAGTCATTTACGAATAAAACAGGTAATCAAGGTAGATATGGAAAAGCAAGGTTGGTAATGCACCAATTAGGTTTCCACCTTACTCCTAATCACTTAATGTAGTATAGAAAAGCAAAAGCGAAATTAATTTGTAAAACGCAAGGTAGGGTTGTATGCATCCGGGGCTTGCCTTTGTTGACGGAAAAGTCCGGTTCCTGCGACGTTTCACAAGTATTCGATCCGACCTCAATAGACGGATTAACCTCCTCCGCAACTTGATTAACTACCATGTGTTCACCTTCATTCACTATACGTAGTAACAATGCCATGTTTAACATGATGCGGAATACGAAACATGATGCTCGATGATGGATGCAAAAATTAACAATTTGAATACAACTTTCCTTCGCGGTACAGTTACAAGTCAAACTAACCAAATCTTTTTTGTATTACTTACATCAATTGCTAAGGATCATTACCAACTAATGACCCAAGGGCATCACTCAATCAAAAATTCAAACAAAACCTAAATCACTAAAGGTTACTATTTGCTTTTAAGAATTAATTAATTAATTAAGAATTATGAAATAAATCAACTTATTCCAATTGACCTCAAAATTTTTGTAAATGTTCATTACATGATAACTAAATGGCAACACAAATTTCATAATTTTTGGACAATGAAATAAGCCTAGAAAAATCATGGAAATCTATTTATTAATAAATTGAGCAATTTTCATCACATTAAAAAATTATTGAAAAACAATATTTCATATTTTTCTTAAATATTATACATCACAGAGAAGTCACACAAAAATTTTCATAATTTTTGGAGCTCTAAATAAATTTACACAAAAATAACAAAAATAGACACTATTCATTTAATCTAAAAATAGAAAAATCCATTTTGAACGTTGAGTCGCTGACAACCCGACCCCACTCGTCATCTTCTACCACTGGCTTTGACCGCGACGGCGACAGCACTGACCAACGATTCCCCGCCGCCGGTGAGACTAACGGCGAAGGCAACTGCACCAACATACTCCCCACGACTAAGCGCACCTACTGACGTCCTTAGTTGCATCGATTGTGGCATGAAATGAGCACGGTACCGGCCATGGCGGACACGGTGGCTCGGCGGCGTTACGCTGGTGAAACAAGGCTGGTAGCGACTAAACAAATGGCCCAGAAAGACTCAGGGGCTCACCCCGATCACGCTGGAGTCGATGACCGAGCCAGAGGACCAACGGAGAGATGGGTCAACGTTCACAGCAACCACGGCAGAGCAAGCCACGACGACAGCGATGTTTCGGCTACTGCGATGGACAAAACGGTCAATCAACTAGGCATGAAGCACCACGGCATCATGAAGAAGCTAAAACAAGGCTTCACAAGGTCAGAGGCTCACCGTAGAGCGCTGGCCACGATGGCGCTGTCACGACGGAGATGTTGCCGACCGCGAGGAAGAAGAGCGTGATCAGCGAGTTCCCAACGAAATCAGTCGACCACAGTTGGTTGGGTGGATGCGCAAGAAGGAGACGGAGCTGGAACTGGCTTTAGCTGCGATGGTGGAGCACTACCGCGACGGTGCGAGCTCGTCGGAGATGAGCAAGGCTGATAGAAAAACAGAGCAAGGGAAAAAGAAGAACGGCGACTGCTCCAGAGCTTTATAGGACGGCCAAGGAAGCAAGGAGAAGCCACGGTGGAGTCTTTCCTATGCCAGCGCAAAGCCAAGGCCGCCACGAGCGTGCCTGAACGCCGAAGATGGTCGTCGGCCATGTAGCAAGAGCGGTGAACACTGTTCATCAATTTTACAGAATTGCCATTCATTTTCAAATTCAAATTACTCCCAAATTTGTGTAACAACTCAAAAATCTCCAATAATAAAAGTTGTTCAAAATCAAAAGTTCTACAACTTTGCTTTTATAACTAATCCCTAATTCAGTCTAGATTTTGAAATGAACTTTTGAATTCGAATAGGGGAAATTTAACGAATTACGCCTTTTCGAATTACTCCAAATTTTTCATAACAACTTTGAAAACTCAAAAAACAAACTTTGTATAATTTGCCAAGCTCTATACTTTTGCTTTTGGGCTCAACCCCAAAATATGCTTAGATTTTGAAATGAGTTTTCAGGGTAGGATTTAAATGCTGAAAATCAGGGTTTTCTCAAAAATTTAAGAATCCAAGCAAACTTTGGACTTGAGTCAAACAATACAATTCAGCACATACCCCATAAATATAAACTTGTTTTAGTGTATGCATCTCAAAGTTTTCACCAAATGCCAAATGCTTTGCAATGCATATGATGACATGTGAGGTTTTAGTATTTAAACACCCGAGGTGTTACAATCCTTCCCCCTAAAAGAAATCTCACCCCAAGATTCAAAGCCATAGGGTAAGTAATGGAAAAGGAAATGTGTCGCAAGAACACACACAAAATTTGTCCATAAAACAGTTGAGGTCCCTTTATAAAACACAACTTGTACAACCGAGCTCAACTAACATTACTCTATTCTATATTGACGCTAGAAACTCTGGAAACTTTTCTAACAAGTAATCTTCTGATTCCCAAGTAGCTTCCTCTTCTAAATGTTGATTCCATTGTATCTTATAGAACTTTATTGTCCTCCTTCGAGTAACACGATCTTTCTGATCCAACACTCGGATAGGATATTTGGAATAAGTCAAATCTGGTTCAAGTTCCACTCCTTCAACCTCAACATTCTGCTCAGGCACTCGGAGACACTTCTTCAATTGAGAAACATGGAACACATCATGCACAGCTACGAGATGTTTAGGTAATTTCAAGCGATATGCCACTTTTCCATACCTCTCCAAAATTTGATATGGTCCAATATATCGAGGTGCCAACTTGCCTTTAACACCAAAACAGGTAACTCCCTTCATTGGTGATACTTTCAGATATACAAAATCTCCTTTGTTAAATACCAATGGTCTCCGTCTTCTATCCACATAACTCTTTTGTCAGGATTGAGCTATCTTCAAATTACTTTGTATTTGCTTAACCTTGTCTTCTGTTTCTTTCACAAGGTCAACTCCAAAGAATCTTCTTTCTCCAGGCTCAGACCAACTCAGCGATGTTCTGCACCTACGACCATAGAGTGCTTCAAATGGAGCCATTCTAATGCTTTCCTGATAACTATTGTTGTATGAGAACTCGGCCAAAGATAGACATTCATCCCACTTTTTGGAATAGTTAAGAACACAACATCTTAACATATCTTCAAGTACTTGATTGACTCTTTTAGTCTATCCATCAGTTTGCGGATGATAAGCTGTACTATATAGTAGTTTGGTACCCAATGAAGAATGCAACTATTTTCAAAAGTTGGAGACAAACTATGTACCCCTATCTAACACAATAGTCTTGGGTACTCCATGGAGACTCACAATTCGCTCTAAATACATCTTGGCATACCGTATAGTGGGATATGTATTCTGAACTGGAAGAAAATGTGATGATTTGGTTAGTCGATCCACAATAACCCATACTGAGTCAAATCCTTTGGAGGTCTTGGGTAGACCAATAATAAAGTCCATGCTTATGTCCTCCCACTTCCAAGATGGAATAGGTAATGGTTGTAATTCACCAGTAGACCTCAAATGTATAGCTTTCACCTTTTGACAAGTATCACACTTTGCTGTATATCTAGCAATCTCTATTTTTATTTTAGTCCACTAGAATCTTTGCTTCAAGTCATGGTACATCTTGTTGCTTCCCGGATGGATAGATAACCTAGTAGCATGTGCCTCTTCTAGAATTGACTGCCGCAACTCAGGAACTTTTAGTACCACCAAGCGATCCTTGAACCATAACACATCTTCCTCATCTATGCTAAAGCATTCCGCTTTTCCATTCTTGACTCTTTCCTTGATATGGGCTATACCCTTGTTTTCCTTCTGAGCAGCAATAACTTAATCTCGAATAGTGGCTTCAACAATTATGTTGGTCGAACTTCCTTGTTGAATTACTTCTATATTCAACTTCTCCATTTCTTAACATAAATTCAAACCCATTGTTCTCACTGTCAGACAATTGCAATAACTTTTGCGACTGAGGGCATCTGCAACCACATTTGCTTTATCAGGGTGATAATGTACTTCCAAATCATAATCCTTAATCAGTTCTAACCATCTTCTTTGTCGCATGTTCAACTCTGACTGAGTAAAGATATACTTTAAGCTCTTGTGGTCTGTATACATATGGCACGTATTACCAAGCAGGTAATGCCGCCAAATCTTCAGAGCATGAACCACAGCTGCTAACTCTAGATCATGAGTCAGATAGTGTTCTTCATGTTGCTTAAGTTGCCTGGATGCATAAGCAATAACTCGTCCTTCTTGCATCAACACACATCCAATACCAATACCTGAAGCATCACAATAAACATCAAATGGCTTCTCGATATCAGGTTGGGCTAATACTGGTGCAGTAGTCAATAGTCTCTTCAAAGTCTAGAAAGCCTCTTCACAATCAGATGACCAGACAAACTTGACTTGGTTCTTCAACAATTCAGTTATAGACTTTGATACTTTAGAGAAATCTGGAATAAACCGATGATAATACCCTGCCAATCCCAGAAAACTCTGAACTTGATGAACTGTGGTTAACGGTTTCCAATCAAGCACATCCTTCACTTTGCTTGGATCAACTGCAATGCCTTCAGCTAACAAGACATGTCCAAGAAATTGTACTTCCTTAAGCAAAAAATCACACTTGCTGAACTTGGCATATAGTTGATGTTCTCTCAAGCGGGTCAGAACAATTCTGAGGTGTTCCGCATGTTCTTTCTTATTCTTGGAATATACTAGAATGTCATCAATAAACACCACTACAAACTTGTCTAGCTCAGGCATGAATACTGAATTCATCAGATACATGAAATGAGCTGGAGCATTTGTCAAACCAAAAGACATTACCAAGTATTCATATAATCCATATCTTGTGGTAAATGCCATTTTGGGAATATCTTTAGGCTTTATCTTGATTTGGTGATATCCTGACCTCAAATCTATCTTGGAGAAAACTTTTGCTCTGGCCAATTGATCAAAAAGCAAATCTATCCGAGGTAAGGGATACTTATTCTTGATGGTCACTTCATTCAACAGACGGTAGTCAACACATAACCTTAGGGTCTCATCTTTTTTTCACAAAAATTGCCGGACATCCCCAAGGTGATGAACTAGGTTGGATAAACCCCTTCTCAATCAATTCTTGTAACTGAGTCTTCAACTCGGCCAATTCCTTAGGTGGCATCCTATAAGCTCTCCGAGAGATCGGAGCTATTCTAGGTTGCAACTCTATGTTAAACTGTACATCCCTATCAGGTGGTAGACCGGGTAAATCTTCAGGAAACACATCCGGAAATTCACACACTACCGGGATATCTCTAATCTCTTTGACAGTAGTTGCACAAACCTTGCCCACTGATCTTCTTAGGGTTGGAAGTTGGATGAGAAGTTGAGAAGTATTATTAGGCAAACTTACCCTTAAAGTTCTATTCAAAGCATCTATAACAGCCTTATGCTAATACATCCAATTCATTCCCAAGATTACATCTATATCCTGATCCTTAAGGATAATCATGGTAGTGGGAAAAATATGCCCACCCAGGTTTATGGGTACCTGGTATACCATTTCCTTAGTACACAGACGTCCCCCGGGCGACTGTATAAAGAAACTTTCCTTTGTTGCCCCAATTGAAATTTCATACTTCACGACAAATATTCTATTGATGAATGAATGCGATGCACTAGAATCAAAAAGTACAACTGCAGGGTGATTGGCAACAGGAAACATACCCATCATCACTAGCTCCCCTTCCAGAATTTCTCTAGCTTAAATATAGAACACCCATCCTATCTTCCTCTCATCTTTGCCCTTCTGAGCATTCTAATTGGGGTTCTTGTTTGGTGCCTGACCCTGTTGTTGATTGGCAGGGGCCTTCTGATAATTTTGATTAGCCTGCCTAGGATATGGACATTCCCTAGAGAAATGACCAGTCCTTCCACAATTGTAACATGGATAGTTGTGACCCTAGGATGTTGGAGCATTGCCACCAGGAGCATTGGTTGACTGTGAATTTGGGTAGGTTATAGCAGGACCAACATTTGACTGTTGCTCGGCTTGAGACTGCGGCGGACGACAAGGAGGACGATTATGATGTACTGGATGATAAATCACCCTCTGCCTCTTCTGATTTCCTCCAAAGGATCCAGATGGCATACTCTTTTTTTTAGCTCCTTATGTTGCTGATACTTTGACTCCGAAGCAATTGCAATATTTACTGCCTCATGATAAGTAACATTAGTACAAGTTGTCATCATTGTTTGCAGCTTGGTATTCAGGCCTCTCATAAACCACCTTTTCTTCTTAGCATCAGTATTAACATGTTCGAATGCATATTGTGACAGGTGATTGAATCTTCCCACATACTGCATCACTATTTGATCTCCTTGCTTCAAAGCAAGGAATTCATCTAGCTTCATAGCCATAACTCCTTCAGGGATATATGGGCTCTGAAGGCAATATGGAACTTAGCCCAGGTTATTGGAATGCCAACTAGTTGCATAGCCACTAAGTTTGCCCACCAAGCACTTGCTGCTCCTCTAAGTTGCTGGGCAGCAAACACAGGTTTCTGATAC
Source organism: Miscanthus floridulus (assembly GCF_019320115.1). Taxonomy (NCBI): domain Eukaryota; kingdom Viridiplantae; phylum Streptophyta; class Magnoliopsida; order Poales; family Poaceae; genus Miscanthus; species Miscanthus floridulus. Next base: position 23,332,862 of record NC_089583.1, on the reverse strand, counting down.
TCCGTGCATGGAATGAGATCAAATTTCTACTCCATGGTTCGAAGCCAGTCATCAGCCTCCAATGGTTCATCTGCCTTGGTGAACACCGGTGGTCTTGTGTCGGTAAAATCAACGTATGTAGCCTCCTGTCTGTTATGGTGGCAACCACGGTTTCTGTGCATCTAATTCTGATTACTCTAAGCTATCTCATGAAGCAAACGAGAATTTTTAGCCATCACATTGACAAGTGCGGTTATAGCATCAGCCAGATTTGTTGGAACTGGTGGCAGATCTAGAATACCGTCCTCATCTTGTGAAGTTCCCAGAATATACTGAACCCCGCGTATGACACATCTACTCATAACAAATCAAACTTTATTCACAAGTCTTTATTGAATTGCACCAAAACTTACTCCAGACACATTACATAGAGTTTACTTAATATAAACACAAACCCGCAAGTACCAAAACAAGACTACATAACTTAACTAGAACTAACTATTATACAACTCTACTCCTTTTCTTGATTACTTTCAAACTTCAGGCTCGGTATCCATTCCGGAATTATTACTGCCTTCATTATCACTTTCATCGAACATTACTAATTCTTCAGGATCTTCTTCTTCTTCCAACTCGTCATCATCGGCAAAGATGACACCAGGATCCATGGCATCAGCTTGGGGTTCATGATTTGGATTTAGTAGATTGCTAAGCCTATGAACTTCCTCATGTAGATAGGTATTATGTTCTTCTAAATCTTCTACATAGAATTATAGCTCATGAGTTCTAGCTCTAGCTACATTTTCCCTATGCCAAGCTTTATTCCTTCCCTCCACCATACGAACTAACATGCTTTCGCAGTTCCTGTGCGTGGTGGTGAGACGCCTCAATTGATCCTGTAATTCTCCTACCTGTATAGCATCCAAAGCCCTATCTCTAGTAGCTTGTGCTAACTCTGCAGAAATCCTCTGTATCTCTGCCTAGGGATCAGTCCTAGAGCTGCTACTGCTAGCACCGTCATTCCTAGGGGCAAGTTGGTGACGAGGAACTCCTTTGGGTCCAGTGGACTTACGGGGCATCATCTTGGTACGAGCCATACTGTAGGAAGCCAATTTAATTCAAGTAAGATCATTTGATCAAAGTCTAAAGAGCAGCTATGATGGATTACATTACTCAAACCAGACTCACTACTCAACTCTAGACTCAGAGGTGAAGGAAGTAACTAGTGAATTAATCATGATGCATGAATCATTCTTACGAACAAAAACATCAAAGCTTATAATGCACATAAACAACATTTGTTTTTATATAGGGCATAGTAAGATTACTACTCCACCACACAAAACCTTTTTAATCAAATAAGGAATGGTGAGAAAGAAATATGATAAGTTAGAAGCAATTTGGACCACATTATCAAGTTAAATTTAGTCATCCAAATCATTTTGAAGTTTTTTGTAAAACAATACAACAAAAACCTTACAACGATCGCTCTGATACCATTCTATGGCAGAACCTCCTAAATTATAGGGCCCACATGCACCTGTCACTGTCCGACGACCTTTGACATTTATGCATATGTTTTCGTTAACTTAAGAAGACTGTCGGGTGTCCTCAGGGAACCCCAAATCATCCACGATTTCCAAGTAGGATCACGTTACAGAGTCATTGCAAGTATTACAACATTTATTCAAATATCGACATCAGAGTAAAAATAGCGGAAGTCTTACGATAACTTAGTTTACAAACCAGTTGTTTCAAACCTTACAAACTAAGTTTGATAATTATTACAAACCATAGTAGTAGTGGAGTGGCATAATTAACATAAACATAACACACAAAATAAGCATCCTGCCCAAGGATCACACATTTACTTCTCATCGTAGATCGAACGATAGTCATGAAGCACGATCCAAAATAGATCTGCTCATGAGGCTCACCTGCAACAAGGGTCAACGAACTCTGGGTACAAAAGTACTCAACAAGACTTAACCGAAATATGAACTGATAAACTCAGGAATGCAGGCTCAGGGATTCAAGGTATAGCTTTAACAATAATCAAGGTTCTTTTGCGTAAAAGCTCTTTAACAAAATTCTTTATATAGAAAACTTCATAAAAATCATATACAAAGCTGACACGATCCATGTTGAGATCATGAAACTTCATATCCAACACCTTCACAAGCCTTATTCGAGTTCTAGTTATTAATACTACGACGATGAACAGAGAAGTGAGTCTCCATAACTGAGGAGCAACGATGATTCGAACCGATTAAAAACCCAGCTAGGAATTCCAGACCACACGACATATGCAGGTCCCCGACCTACATATACCAACCTACTCTCAGGTCCTCTAAACAAGAACGGGTCCGCGCCACCTGAGAATACAGTACTCCACCAATCCAGCCCATTGCCACGTGGGTACACGCTATTCCCGCCATCTCTCCACTCCCAGTGTGTGAGTAGCCATTCTCGTATTAGAATCGCCAAGTTAAGGCTTATCGGAGTATGTGGTTAGTACTACAAAGTCTCACTGCACACAGTTCCACAACGGACAGACCTTAATCGACACAGGCGGAAAGAACCCGCTCACAAGACCTCCATGTCTTGTGGCTCTCACACACCGAGTCCGCCCAGTCTAGATTTATTACTTCACATACTCATATTTGATGATAACATAAGTAACCAAAGATCCATTTAAAACTCGTAGGTGACAGGTAATCCCCGACTAAGCATAACTAGTCATTTACGAATAAAACAGGTAATCAAGGTAGATATGGAAAAGCAAGGTTGGTAATGCACCAATTAGGTTTCCACCTGATTCCTAATCACTTAATGCAGTATAGAAAAGCAAAAGCAAAATTAATTTGTAAAATGCAAGGTAGGGTTGTATGCATCCGGGGCTTGCCTTCGTTGACGGAAAAGTCCGATTCCTGCGACGTTTCACAAGTATTCGATCCGACCTCAACAGATGGATTAACCTCCTCCGCAACTTGATTAACTACCATGTGTTCACCTTCGTTCACTATATGTAGTAACAATGCCATGTTTAACATGATGCGGAATACAAAATATGATGCTCGATCATGGATGCAAAAATTAACAATTTGAATACAACTTTCCTTCGCGGTACAGTTACAAGTCAAACTAACCAAATCTTTTTCATATTACTTACATCAATTGCCAAGGATCATTAGCAACTAATGACCCAAGGACATCACTCAATCAAAAATTCAAACAAAACCTAAATCACTAAAGGTTACTATTTGCTTTTAAGAATTAATTAATTAATTAAGAATTATGAAATAAATCAACTTGTTCCAATTGACCTCAAAATTTTTGTAAATATTCATTAGATGATAACTAAATGGCAAAACAAATTTCATAATTTTTGGACAATTAAATAAGCCTAGAAAAATCATGGAAATCCATTTATTAATAAATTGAGCAATTTTCATCACATTCAAAAAGTACTGAAAAACAATATTTCATATTTTTCTTAAATATTATACATCACAGAGAAGTCACACAAAAATTTTCATAATTTTTGGAGCTCTAAATAAATCTACACAAAAATAACAAAAATAGACACTATTCATTTAATATGAAAATAGAAAAATCCATTTTGAACTGCTGAGTCGCTGACAACCCGACCCCACCCGTCATCTTCTACCTCTAGCTTTGACCACGACGGCGACGACGCTGATCGACGATTCCCCACCGCCGGTGAGACTAACGGCGAAGGCAACTGCACCAACATACTCCCCACGACTAAGCGCACCTACTGACGTCCTTAGTTGCATCGATTGCGGCATGAAATGAGCACGGTACCGGCCATGGCGGACACGGCAGCTCGGCGGCGTTACGCTAGTGAAACAAGGCCAGTAGCGACTAAACAAATGGCCCAGAAAGACTCAGGGGCTCACCTCGATCACGCTGGAGTCGATGTCCAAGCCGGAGGACCAATGGAGAGATGGGTCGACGTTCACAGCAACCACGGCGGAGCAAGCCACGACAACGGCGATGTTTCGGCTACTGCAGTGGACAAAATGGTCAATCAACCGGGCACGAAGCACCACGGCATCACGAAGAAGCTGAAACAAGGCTTCACAAGGTCAGAGGCTCACCGTAGAGCGCTGGCCATGACGGCTCTACCACGATGGAGATGTTGCCGGCCGCGAGGAAGAAGAGCGTGGTCAGCGAGTTCCTAGCGAAATCAGTCGACCACAGTTGGCTGGGTGGATGCGCAAGAAGGAGACAGAGCTAGAACTAGCTTTAGCTACGATGGTGGAGCACTACCGCGACGGTGCGAGCTCGCCGGAAGATGAGCAAGGCCGACGGAAAAACAGAGCAAGGGAAAAAGAAGAACGGCGACTGCTCCAAAGCTTTATAGGACGGCCAAGGAAGCAAGGAGAAGCCACGGCGGAGTCCTTCCTACGCCAGCGCGAAGCCAAGGCCGCCACGCGCGCTCCTAGAACGCCGAAGACGGTCGCCGGCCATGTAGCAAGAGCGGTGAACACTGTTCATCAATTTTACAGAATTGCCATTCATTTTCAAATTCAAATTACTCCCAAATTTGTGTAACAACTCAAAAATCTCCAAAAATAAAAGTTGTTCAAAATCAAAAGTTCTACAACTTTGCTTTTATAACTAATCCCTAATTCGATCCTAGATTTTGAAATGAACTTTTGAATTCGAATAGGGGAAATTTAACGAATTACGCCTTTTTGAATTACTCCAAATTTTTCATGACAACTTTGAAAACTCCAAAAACAAACTTTGTATAACTTGCCAAGCTCTATACTTTTGCTTTTGGGCTCAACTCCAAAATATGCTTAGATTTTGAAATGAGTTTTCAGGGTAGGATTTAAATATTGAAAATCAGGGTTTTCTCGAAAATTTAAAAATCCAAGCAAACTTTGAACTTGAGTCAAACAATACAATTCAACACATACCCCATAAATATAAACTTGTTTTAGTGTATGCATCTCAAAGTTTTCACCAAATGCCAAATGCTTTGCAATGCATATGATGACATGTCAGGTTTTAGTATTTAAACACCCGAGGTGTTACACCATGGCCATCCGCCGGAGTGAAGATTGAAGAGGAGCCACCTGTCGAAGATATGAAGATTAAGAGAATTGCTCTTTGGTCTTGGAAAGAGGCCATGCTTTTATTTATGGCTATGGTCATTGCTTTTCTTATTTGGAAGTTGATGTAGGCTTTGTTTCATAGAACAGTAGGTAGACTTTGTTGTATGGAGCCAATCAAACAATACATTTGTTGTTAGTGAACTGTTTGTGGACTTATTATTAGACTTTGCATTAAATCTCTATTAGTTGGGTACTATATATGCAAAAATGCTACTAGTAGATGGACGCAGCCAAAACTAAGCACGATCATGTCATAGCCATGACTCGTCGTCGCCCAAGAACTGATAGGCAACAAGAAGCGGTTGATATCGATGGGACGGGAGAGCAGCATGATCTGACAAATAGTGGTAGTAACAAGTAGGATGGTGAGAATGAGGTACCATGGACCCCTACCACTCTTCTCGAGCTAGATCAAGATGACCAATATGACCAGGTAACTTAGGTATCATATGACTAGGTAGCCACACACGCTAATTAATTGAGAGTGTATTATCTTACTTGGTGTCTCCAGCAGGAGGTTGAACCGACCGAGTAGCCAGATGGTTCGGGTAGCATCAAGGCTAGAACCAAGCGAGGCATGTCATAGCTTCCTACTGGTAAGAATGCACACTGGCACATCACTGAGTTTGACCAAGTCGGTGAGCTGCTCGCACCTAAAAAAGTTACGGCCAAATACAAGACTGTCATCGAGGCACCTGTAAGGGACTACATCCCGATTAAGTGCAGAAAGTGGATTGGGAAAGATGACCCATGGAGGGTTCCCAAAAGTGAGAAGAATGACATATGGGAGAAATAGATCCCACAATATTTCACTTTCCCACAAGACTATGATAAGGAGCAAGTCAAGAAAAAAGCAAAAGAAATCATGGGAACATGCTTCAAGATTTTTAAGGGGACATTGTACAAGAAATTTATCCTCGGGGATAAAGAGACAAATTGGGATGGTGTAGAGTACACCAAGTAGAAGGACTTTTGGCAGGAATTCAAGCAATACAGGCAACCCAAGGAGTACTTGGAACTAAGCAGGAAGAATAAGGAGAACTCGCTTAAAGTGACGAATCCTCATAAACTCGGCTCTCGTGGCTGTGCCAGTAAGATGGAAGCATTTGAAAGGGAACTTGAGGAGGTGGAACGCCTTGGCATTGAGCCAGAGACTGCCAATTTAGAGCTCAGATTGATATATTTCTATATAGCAATTGGGGTACACCACAGCCTGAATGGAAGCTTTAGTTTCACAAATTCAGCCATGAGCAGCCTTGTCCAGAGGATCTCTGAAGTAAATGTTGAGGTGGGGAAAGGGACCCATAGTACTAATAGGGAGAATGACATGCTCGCCCAAGCACTTAGAAACAAGGAGCACCCTGGTCGCACTAGAGGAGCTGGTCTTGTTCCTTGGAAAATAGCATTCGAGGAAGAATCTTCCACTTATCGGAGCCGCTCGAGGGGTAGAGCAGCACAAGAGGTAGAGTATATGAGGGTTCTGAAAGAGATGGAAGACAAATTCGAAAAATGGATTGATGAGAGGGTTCAAAAAAAGTCAATGTACTTATGGCGTCCATGGGCTCAGGAGTAGTACCACAAGAAGCTCTTCCGACTAGCTTTAGCCCGGGTCGCAGCAGCTACGGATCGACCCTGCTCGATGATGAAGAGGCGAATGCACCTCATCCGGTGGATAGCATCACCGAACCCATCAATGTTAGGCTATACATCCGTCAGCAATGGACAACTGATAAGGTGGTGGTCGGCCAGGCCTGGCCTATGGGAGACTGGACCATTAATGGCCGCCTAATTTCAACGGGGTATGCCCACGTCAGCATTGATACTATACTTGATAAGAAGTATAACAAGATGCACATTGATTACCCCACACAGGAAGACAGGCAATGCCTTGTTCAGAACAAGGGCGCCCAGGTGGCCTGGCACAAGTGCTTCATTAAGCTTGATCACCAGTTGTCTTCGGATGATGATGAGGATGATGACGAATCTTTGTCGCCCAGAGATGATCACTCACCACCTCCCAACAGAGGAGATCACACTACCTTCCCTGGTTCGTTGCCATCATCCCCGAGAAGACAGAAGTATCCTCTTCCTCCTTGTCCTCCATCTTCATCAGCCCCAAGAAAAGAGAAGACTCCTCCTCCTCCTCCTCCCACTTCATCACCCCCAAGAAAACATAATTCTCATCCTCCTCCTCCATAATAGCCCAAAACAAGATCTAAGGCATCCTCGTAGTCGTAGAAAAGGTCCTCAGATTCGGTCACTAATACTCCCAAAGTGGACCAACAAAAAAAGAAAATAACAATGAGTGGCAGCGTTACAAACTTGATGAACCAACAAAAGCTAGAAGTAGCCTCCAACGAAGACAAAGTTAGATTCTGGAATCTATTTGCCTCATTGCCTAAGTGGAGGGTGCAGTCCGAATTCAATAGGCAAACAGAGAGTAAGCACAATCAATTAAGAGTCGAAGAAATACACCATGAAGATCAAAGGAAGATAAACAAGATTATCGAGGACAACCCTAGATTAACCAGGGATGATGCTGCGAACATCTATTATGATTCACTAGCATATGAGACAGCAATACCAGTAATGCAGTTTCAAAGAGGCAATTTTTATTGGTGGACGAGGAGGAGTATAAAAATTTGACAACATATATGCGTGACTTGCATGATTATTACATGGCCGAAGCACTTGAGACGGGACAGGCGGGTTTCGGATATATTATCCGTCCGCCGCATGTTTTCCATTATCCTAATGAAAAGAAGCACTTTGTTGGTTGGGATCACTTGTTTTAACTATTCTAGAGACGCGATCTCGATACTCAAATGTTGATGTTGTGGACTATGTAAGTACCCTACTCACACGATATTATAATTAACTACTCCCTCGATACACAAATAGTTAACGACTGCACATTCCCTATGAATTATGCAGGTGTGTAGCAAAACATTGCTTCAAAATAAAGTACGCTCATATGTCTTTCATGGACCCCGAGCTAGTCAACGAGAGAACATGCAGAGGCATGCATGGAAATAAAGTGGAAGATCTGACGGAGACACTGACTGCCATTTTCGAAAATTTCAAGATGAGTAATAAAACCGAAATACTTCTAGCCTACAATTGCGAGTATGTGTTCTTTGCTCTTATTTTTATGCTTGTTTTTTGTAGTTACGTTTATTCGTTAACTAGGGTTTTGTGATTGTAGCAACCATTTCGTCTTCATTGTTGTCAATATTAAAAGAAATCATATCAAAGTGTGGGACAAAAAGAAAAAATCACTTTCTTTGCTCGATCCCCTAGTCGAAGTGCTTAATGCGTAAGCGAACCTAATAACAAATTATTTTCTAATCACACATAGCATATTCTAATGTTGCCCCTTTTTCACACTTTATAATGTGGCACAGTGTCCAGGCAAGAATGGTCGGTGGGACGAAGGTCCCATTCGAGGTTGCACCAATGCAATTGGAGACCCTAGACCAGTCGGCGAGAAACAATGAATGTGGGTTCTATGTAATATGGGCAATGCTTCGCTACCTTGTGGTAAAATCGGAGGTGGCAAATGCTTTGGTGTGTATAATCCCCATTTCATTTATATCTGTTAATTCAATAAAATGATCTACTTATTTCTCTAACATTTTTGTTTTTTTGAATGATAGCGCAAGAAATTTAAACACAATAGGTTGTTAGAAATGAAGGTCATAGCACTGTCATCGGAGCTAGCAGCCTTCATCGTATCGGAGTACTTGGAATAAATGAGCATTCGCCATTGCACAATCCGTGAAGTACAAGGCATAGTATGGGCCAGAGTGGCTCGCTAGACTATTATAATTTCTTTTTTATTTTAAGGGATCGAGAGCTTCATAAGTACATTTGAACTGTAACCATAACATTTGTAATATTTAATGTTGATGGACATGCCGTCTACGTAGTGAATATAAAGCGAAATTCGATTCCACCAAAAAATAAAAAAATAAATTATATAAAACAATAAAATACAAAAAAGGGATCACTGCCAGTTTGCATGTCATGCCGGCAGAGATGTCATGAGCTGGTAGTGTTGGCTTGAGCATCATTGTCGGCTCGTGCCACAAGCCGGCAGTGTTTGCTTGAGCATCACTGTCGGCTCGAGCCACAAGCCGACAGTGTTGGCTCAACTGACACTGCCGGTTGATGCCAGGAACTGACAGTATTTCCTACACATCACTAGCGGTTCAGTGATGTGAACCCCACATCATTGCTGGTATGCCACTGCCGGTTCAAAATCCGGCAGTGAAGGGGGATTTTGAACTGACAGTGATGTCCTGATCTAGGGTAGTGTGATTCCACTTGTCAACAGAAAAAGATATCTGATTCCACCGGTCAAATAGAAAACAATTGCTACATGCCTGCTGCATGCACAGGGGGGACCGCCCGCCCCTGCGCCTTGCTGCACGCATAGGCGGGGACTGCCCGTACCCTACCGCCATCCCACTCCACTTCCTATGCCGCGCCATGCTTCATCCTTCCGCTTCCCACACGCATGCATTGCGCCCCAGCAGCTGCAGCAGGCGGCTGCAGCAGGTGGGTCCCATTGCAACATGTTTAACACTCAATCAACTTTTGCAATATTCAAATGAAACACTTTCAACGTACGTCTAAAACAACTGAAACACTTGCAACATATGTCTAAAACACCAGAAAAACACGTGTGTGACCATTGCAAAATATATGCAACATCTAGATGAAATACATCTAGATGAAATACTTGAAACATACGTTTGAAGCAACTGCAAAAACTTGAAACATACGCTTGCAACATGCATGTATATGCAACATTTAGATCTATTTTTGCAACGTCCAGATAAAACACTTGCAATATACGTCTGAAATAGATGAAATCATTGGAACATACACTTGAAATATACATGTATAGCCATTGCAACAAGTGCAACATCCTGTTCTACTTTTGTAACACTGATATATGACACTTGCAATATACCTCTGAAACACCTACAACACGTGAAACATACGTTTGCAATATGCCCTTTCAGCGCAATATCTCCTTGTTGTTTGGAAATGGAGGCTCATTGGTGAGATGCTGGTGGTGCGGAGCTCGCTGCTCCGGTGGAAATCGTCATGGAGGGAGCACGGGGTGCGACAGTCGTGGAGAGGGAGAGGCGAAGATAGCAGCTACTGGCGCAAGCTGCCACCGAAAACGGGCGAAACTTGGCAGGCAACCGCGGCTGCTAGGGTTGGGGTATGCTGGGTAGCGCAATGGAGCGGCTGCGGTGGCCGAATGCCGTGGTGCAGGTGGACCGCGCGTTGGAGGCGGAGTGGGGAAGGCGGGCAGCGTGATGTAGCGGACGCGGCTGCCGGATGCCGATGGAGGTCCTACGTGGGCAGGATGCACCTATGGAGCGGCCACGTGGGCAGGATGCAGCGGTGGGGTGGACGCATGGGCAGGATGCGTGGCGGTGGAGCCAGCCGGGATGATCGGGGTGAGGAAATGGCGATTTTTTTTGTTTTTGTTTTGAGTTACAGGCGGTGAAGATGAGTGGCCAGTTGCACGGGCCGGTCCAGAGCCCCCAGCAATTAAGCGTCTGGGCGGACGGAGACGGACGGACACCCTGTTCGCAGCATTATCGAAAAAATAAATAGACAGAAGTTCCGATCAAATTACTGGGAAAAAGAGATTTGATACTGCAGCCAGCGACCAACTGACCATGTCGCTATGTTTGGCTCACGTTGTCTTATGCAAGGGAGGCGGTTGGGTTAACTCGTTAATCCACAGATTTAGGATCTATTTGTTTCCGCTTTATTCGAATTCGGCGGTGGCAACATTGGCAGTCATCAAAGAATAGCTCCGAGCGTCACACGGCGACAACGCTTCTACCAATTGCCCGTGAGGAGAAAACCTATTCTATGTACCACGGACACGAGCTAGAATTCGGCTACGATACCGCGCAGCGGTCCCAAACAGAGACTTAATTATATGAAGTAACACATGGTCATCTGCGTAATTAAGCCTGACTAATGTCTTTGAAACAAAGGCTTTGTTTCAAAGTTTCAAGTTTGATGGAGACATGGAACATGGATTACTTACTGTTGTATACTTCAGCACCTTCATATGATCACGTGTGCATACAGCTTTGTTGAGATCACGTGGCATGGAATCTATCGGTTAAAAAACGTTAGGGCGGCTAGCTAAGGTTTGGCGTGACATGGTCAGTACGTGGCAACCAAACATGCATATATGACTTGTAAGGGTACATTTACTCCTTGGCATGAGGGCGTCCTACATCGACAAGTGCGTGCAGTCCAAGAGGCAACGGTTAATTACGGCAGATGCAACATGTACGAGTAGATGTAAAAATATATCATTATCCTTTGGTGGATATGACTATATCACGCTTCTCTGCTCATATTAATCTAATGATATATTGCATCTACTATATATGGGACCACTCATCAACATAGTGTAAGTGAGTATCCCTCGAAGAAGCTAACCTACGCTATTCTTTTAGATCACTGGATCCATTCAGTCACTCGTCCTGTTCAATATACAAGTTTTATAAGGAACTCTCGGGTAGGAGTTTTATCTCCTATTGTCTCACCTATTGTCTAGTATACCATTGTGTGGACTCAATCTATATATTGCAATTGTGCGATTAAGATACATTTATAGAAGTAGAGTTAGAACCATAGGAATCTTATACTCTCTTGTTGTCCTCCCACCTAACTATTAGAAACGATAGATAATATAAACGATGAAGAACAGCAGATCAAACACAGGGGACACGAGATTTTAACGTGGAAAACCCTCCCAACGTGGAAGGGAAAAAACCACGGGCACCAGCCAACAAATCTTCACTATATCGGGTGAGGTTACAAACGTCGGGGATTTACAATTTTTCTTATCCCATGACGACGGCTTACATGAAGTATATATAGATAGAAAACCCTAATAGGCGACGATCCGTACCGCGGAGGGCTTCGCCCCCACCCCCTAGGCGTCCCGGTGTGCGGCGGCGAAACATGATAGGCTAATTTCAACCTCCGCATCGCTTCGGCCCAAGCCTCCCAACGACAGGCCTCGCTTTGCTCCGGCAGAAATTAGCCTTTATCTTGTACATAACTGAATTTTGATCATAACTCAGCACTAACTACACCTCACTAGGTTATCCTTGAGCGATCTTAGACTTGTTTCATTAATTCTCTCTATCAATATTCAATTACCCCTCTACACTATTTGGTACTAAGTTATGGTAAACATTGAGATCTCTCATTTATTTTTTTAAGGTCATCTCTTATTTATTATCATTCCTATCTACCACTTTTCCTTTGAATAAAATAAATGACACTACCTTAGAATACTTCTTGATAAAGTTCTATAACAGTATATTCTGTGCGTTTACATAATCCTCTACCAACAGTGAGGACGAGGATGCTCTTCTCGGCCTCGTCGACGATGACCTGCTCGACGGCCTCCGCGTCTCCCTCGGCCACCACGCGTTGGTGGGGTCCGGGTGCACGGTGGACACCCTCAGGATTGCCTACGGCGTCGACGACCATCGCATGCGGCACCACGCCGACCGCATCATAGCCCTTGCTGACACACGCAAGATCCGCATCACCGTCCCATACGTCGGCCGCAAATGGAGAGACGCGTGGACGCTGGCCCTGCCGCCCGTGGCGTGCCACTTGGACATCGCCCTCTTCGACCACTCACAGGGCCAAGCGCTGCCGCGCTGCAAGAGCTCTCCCTCCGCCTCAGTCGCTCCGGGCTCCGCGAGACCACGACTTGCCGCGCCTCAGCTCCTGTCCCTATGCTCCCTGATGCTAAACACCGTCAGTGTTGAGGAGCCGTTCCAACTTCCTGTTGAGAAAGTATACAATTGCCAAACTAAAACAAGAACATAAATCATGACAGCAGTGCAGTAGCGAAAAGAGGCAAAAAAAAAAAAAAACCATAGCGGGATTAGATGCGTTTTGGTGTGGCCGATAGACTGTTTACATAGGCATGTCCAATCCGATCTCATGTTACGATCATGATCTAAACCGTTTAGGATTCCTATTAGCAAACTTGTAACAAAAAACTAAAATTGCAAAAGAAGCTATGCCAAACGTGTAACCAAAAACTAAAATTGCAAAAGAAGCTATGCTTGAGAAGCTAGATTTCGGAGGACCAAGCCCTTCGCCCAATGTGTGTGTGGGGTGGGGGCGGGGGGTAAGCGAAAGCACACATGTGAGCTTCCTTTTCTCCTTATATTAGATTTAAGGAAGTGGAGAGGACTAATATTTAAACATGGCTACCTCTGCTTTCCCATGTAAGGTGGGACTAAAGATTCACACTCCCACATAAATAGGCCTCAGAGAATTTTTTCATGGGAATTTCTAAATTTTTATTGGGCCAAGCCCATTTATTCCAACACTTCCAACCCTGCAGCCCGCTTGCAATTCTAGAGTCGAGCAAGCACGGGTGGACATTACCTCCTTCAAAGTTTGCTCACAGTTACAGGAGACCACAAGACATTACATTATTCGACGAAAAACACGCTACGGCCTGCTCGAGAAAAAAAATTACATTATTCGACCAATTTGCAAACAGATCCGGATTACCTTGCAATTCATGCCCAACCCGACTCGATCAAATTTCTGATATGTTCGCTGCTCGCAGGGACAATACGTACTAGGGGCTAATTTAAATTCTAAAGTTGCAGGGTATCATGTCAGGTATCATAGATGTCGTATTGGGTGTTTGGATATTAATAAAAAAATTATAGAATTCACCAGTAATCCGCGAGACGAATTTATTAAGCCTAATTAATTTGTTATTAGCACATGTATACTGTAGCACTACATTGTGAAATCATGGACTTATTAGGCTTAAAAGATTCATCTCGTAAATTAGTCGCAAACTATGTAATTAGTTATTTTTTAGTCTATATTTAATACTATATATATATATATATATATATATATATATATATATATATACAGCACGATCCAAAACAGATCTGCTCATGAGGCTCACCTACTACATGGGTCAACGAACCCTAAGTACAAAAGTACTCAACAAGACATAACCAAAATATGAACTGATAAACTCAGGAATGCAGGCTCAGGGATTCAAGGTATAGCTTTAACAATAATCAAGGTTCTTTTGCGTAAAAGCTCTTTAACAAAATTCTTTATATAGAAAACTTCATAAAAATCATATACAAAGCTGACACGATCCGTGTTGAGATCATGAAACTTCATGTCCAACACCTTCACAAGCCTTATTCGAGTTCTAGTTATTAATACTACGATGATGAACAGAGAAGTAAGTCTCCATAACCGAGGAGCAACGATGATTCAAACCGATTAAAAACCCAGCTGGGAATTCTAGACCACACGACATATGCAGGTCCCCAACCTACATATACCAACCTACTCTCAGGTCCTCTAAACAAGAATGGGTCCGCGCCACCTGAGAATACAGTACTCCACCAATCCAGCCCATTGCCACATGGGTACATGCTATTCCCGCCATCTCTCCACTCCTAGTGCGCGAGTAGCCATTCTCGTATTAGAATCGCCAAGTTAAGGCTTACTGGAGTATGTGGTTAGTACTACAAAGTCTCACCACACACAGTTCCACAACGGACGGACCTTAATCGACACAGGCGGAAAGAACCCGCTCACAAGACCTCCATGTCTTGTGGCTCTCACACATCGAGTCCGCCTGGTCTAGATTTATTACTTCACATACTCATATTTCATGATAACATAAGTAACCAAAGATCCATTTAAAACTCGCAGGTGACAGGTAATCACCCGACTAAGCATGACTAAGCATAACTAGTCATTTACGAATAAAACAGGTAATCAAGGTAGATATGGAAAAGCAAGGTTGGTAATGCACCAATTAGGTTTCCACCTTACTCCTAATCACTTAATGTAGTATAGAAAAGCAAAAGCGAAATTAATTTGTAAAACGCAAGGTAGGGTTGTATGCATCCGGGGCTTGCCTTTGTTGACGGAAAAGTCCGGTTCCTGCGACGTTTCACAAGTATTCGATCCGACCTCAATAGACGGATTAACCTCCTCCGCAACTTGATTAACTACCATGTGTTCACCTTCATTCACTATACGTAGTAACAATGCCATGTTTAACATGATGCGGAATACGAAACATGATGCTCGATGATGGATGCAAAAATTAACAATTTGAATACAACTTTCCTTCGCGGTACAGTTACAAGTCAAACTAACCAAATCTTTTTTGTATTACTTACATCAATTGCTAAGGATCATTACCAACTAATGACCCAAGGGCATCACTCAATCAAAAATTCAAACAAAACCTAAATCACTAAAGGTTACTATTTGCTTTTAAGAATTAATTAATTAATTAAGAATTATGAAATAAATCAACTTATTCCAATTGACCTCAAAATTTTTGTAAATGTTCATTACATGATAACTAAATGGCAACACAAATTTCATAATTTTTGGACAATGAAATAAGCCTAGAAAAATCATGGAAATCTATTTATTAATAAATTGAGCAATTTTCATCACATTAAAAAATTATTGAAAAACAATATTTCATATTTTTCTTAAATATTATACATCACAGAGAAGTCACACAAAAATTTTCATAATTTTTGGAGCTCTAAATAAATTTACACAAAAATAACAAAAATAGACACTATTCATTTAATCTAAAAATAGAAAAATCCATTTTGAACGTTGAGTCGCTGACAACCCGACCCCACTCGTCATCTTCTACCACTGGCTTTGACCGCGACGGCGACAGCACTGACCAACGATTCCCCGCCGCCGGTGAGACTAACGGCGAAGGCAACTGCACCAACATACTCCCCACGACTAAGCGCACCTACTGACGTCCTTAGTTGCATCGATTGTGGCATGAAATGAGCACGGTACCGGCCATGGCGGACACGGTGGCTCGGCGGCGTTACGCTGGTGAAACAAGGCTGGTAGCGACTAAAAAAATGGCCCAGAAAGACTCAGGGGCTCACCCCGATCACGCTGGAGTCGATGACCGAGCCAGAGGACCGAACGGAGAGATGGGTCAACGTTCACAGCAACCACGGCAGAAGCAAGCCACGACGACAGGATGTTCCGGGCTACTGCCGGATGGAAAAACGGTTCCAATCAACCTAGGCATGACAGCACCACGGCATCAGAAGAAGCTAAAACAAGGCTTCACAAGGTCAGAGGCTCACCGTAGAGCGCTGGCCACGATGGCGCTGGTCACGACGGAGATGTTGCCAGACCAGCGAGGAAGAAGAGCGTGATCAGCGAGTTCCCAACGAAATCAGTCGACCACAGTTGGTTGGGTGGATGCGCAAGAAGGAGACGGAGCTGGAAACTGGCTTTAGCTGCGATGGTGGAGCACTACCGCGACGGTGCGAGCTCGTCGGAGATGAGCAAGGCTGATAGAAAAACAGAGCAAGGGAAAAAGAAGAACGGCGACTGCTCCAGAAGCTTTATAGGACGGCCAAGGAAGCAAGGAGAAGCCACGGTGGAGTCTTTCCTATGCCAGCGCAAAGCCAAGGCCGCCACGAGCGTGCCTGAACGCCGAAGATGGTCGTCGGCCATGTAGCAAGAGCGGTGAACACTGTTCATCAATTTTACAGAATTGCCATTCATTTTCAAATTCAAATTACTCCCAATTTGTGTAACAACTCAAAAATCTCCAATAATAAAAGTTGTTCAAATCAAAAGTTCTACAACTTTGCTTTTATAACTAATCCCTAATTCAGTCTAGATTTTGAAATGAACTTTTGAATTCGAATAGGGGAAATTTAACGAATTACGCCTTTTCGAATTACTCCAAATTTTTCATAACAACTTTGAAAACTCAAAAAACAAACTTTGTATAATTTGCCAAGCTCTATACTTTTGCTTTTGGGCTCAACCCCAAAATATGCTTAGATTTTGAAATGAGTTTTCAGGGTAGGATTTAAATGCTGAAAATCAGGGTTTTCTCAAAAATTTAAGAATCCAAGCAAACTTTGGACTTGAGTCAAACAATACAATTCAGCACATACCCCATAAATATAAACTTGTTTTAGTGTATGCATCTCAAAGTTTTCACCAAATGCCAAATGCTTTGCAATGCATATGATGACATGTGAGGTTTTAGTATTTAAACACCCGAGGTGTTACAATCCTTCCCCCTAAAAGAAATCTCACCCCAAGATTCAAAGCCATAGGGTAAGTAATGGAAAAGGAAATGTGTCGCAAGAACACACACAAAATTTGTCCATAAAACAGTTGAGGTCCCTTTATAAAACACAACTTGTACAACCGAGCTCAACTAACATTACTCTATTCTATATTGACGCTAGAAACTCTGGAAACTTTTCTAACAAGTAATCTTCTGATTCCCAAGTAGCTTCCTCTTCTAAATGTTGATTCCATTGTATCTTATAGAACTTTATTGTCCTCCTTCGAGTAACACGATCTTTCTGATCCAACACTCGGATAGGATATTTGGAATAAGTCAAATCTGGTTCAAGTTCCACTCCTTCAACCTCAACATTCTGCTCAGGCACTCGGAGACACTTCTTCAATTGAGAAACATGGAACACATCATGCACAGCTACGAGATGTTAGGTAATTTCAAGCGATATGCCACTTTTCCATACCTCTCCAAAATTTGATATGGTCCAATATATCGAGGTGCCAACTTGCCTTTAACACCAAAACAGGTAACTCCCTTCATTGGTGATACTTTCAGATATACAAAATCTCCTTTGTTAAATACCAATGGTCTCCGTCTTCTATCCACATAACTCTTTTGTCAGGATTGAGCTATCTTCAAATTACTTTGTATTTGCTTAACCTTGTCTTCTGTTTCTTTCACAAGGTCAACTCCAAAGAATCTTCTTTCTCCAGGCTCAGACCAACTCAGCGATGTTCTGCACCTACGACCATAGAGTGCTTCAAATGGAGCCATTCTAATGCTTTCCTGATAACTATTGTTGTATGAGAACTCGGCCAAAGATAGACATTCATCCCACTTTTTGGAATAGTTAAGAACACAACATCTTAACATATCTTCAAGTACTTGATTGACTCTTTTAGTCTATCCATCAGTTTGCGGATGATAAGCTGTACTATATAGTAGTTTGGTACCCAATGAAGAATGCAACTATTTTCAAAAGTTGGAGACAAACTATGTACCCCTATCTAACACAATAGTCTTGGGTACTCCATGGAGACTCACAATTCGCTCTAAATACATCTTGGCATACCGTATAGTGGGATATGTATTCTGAACTGGAAGAAAATGTGATGATTTGGTTAGTCGATCCACAATAACCCATACTGAGTCAAATCCTTTGGAGGTCTTGGGTAGACCAATAATAAAGTCCATGCTTATGTCCTCCCACTTCCAAGATGGAATAGGTAATGGTTGTAATTCACCAGTAGACCTCAAATGTATAGCTTTCACCTTTTGACAAGTATCACACTTTGCTGTATATCTAGCAATCTCTATTTTTATTTTAGTCCACTAGAATCTTTGCTTCAAGTCATGGTACATCTTGTTGCTTCCCGGATGGATAGATAACCTAGTAGCATGTGCCTCTTCTAGAATTGACTGCCGCAACTCAGGAACTTTTAGTACCACCAAGCGATCCTTGAACCATAACACATCTTCCTCATCTATGCTAAAGCATTCCGCTTTTCCATTCTTGACTCTTTCCTTGATATGGGCTATACCCTTGTTTTCCTTCTGAGCAGCAATAACTTAATCTCGAATAGTGGCTTCAACAATTATGTTGGTCGAACTTCCTTGTTGAATTACTTCTATATTCAACTTCTCCATTTCTTGACATAAATTCAAACCCATTGTTCTCACTGTCAGACAATTGCAATAACTTTTGCGACTGAGGGCATCTGCAACCACATTTGCTTTATCAGGGTGATAATGTACTTCCAAATCATAATCCTTAATCAGTTCTAACCATCTTCTTTGTCGCATGTTCAACTCTGACTGAGTAAAGATATACTTTAAGCTCTTGTGGTCTGTATACATATGGCACGTATTACCAAGCAGGTAATGCCCGCCAAATCTTCAGAGCATGAACCACAGCTGCTAACTCTAGATCATGAGTCAGATAGTGTTCTTCATGTTGCTTAAGTTGCCTGGATGCATAAGCAATAACTCGTCCTTCTTGCATCAACACACATCCAATACCAATACCTGAAGCATCACAATAAACATCAAATGGCTTCTCGATATCAGGTTGGGCTAATACTGGTGCAGTAGTCAATAGTCTCTTCAAAGTCTAGAAAGCCTCTTCACAATCAGATGACCAGACAAACTTGACTTGGTTCTTCAACAATTCAGTTATAGACTTTGATACTTTAGAGAAATCTGGAATAAACCGATGATAATACCCTGCCAATCCCAGAAAACTCTGAACTTGATGAACTGTGGTTAACGGTTTCCAATCAAGCACATCCTTCACTTTGCTTGGATCAACTGCAATGCCTTCAGCTAACAAGACATGTCCAAGAAATTGTACTTCCTTAAGCAAAAAATCACACTTGCTGACTTGGCATATAGTTGATGTTCTCTCAAGCGGGTCAGAACAATTCTGAGGTGTTCCGCATGTTCTTTCTTATTCTTGGAATATACTAGAATGTCATCAATAAACAACCACTACAAACTTGTCTAGCTCAGGCATGAATACTGAATTCATCAGATACATGAAATGAGCTGGAGCATTTGTCAACCAAAAGACATTACCAAGTATTCATATAATCCATATCTTGTGGTAAATGCCATTTTGGGAATATCTTTAGGCTTTATCTTGATTTGGTGATATCCTGACCTCAAATCTATCTTGGAGAAAACTTTTGCTCTGGCCAATTGATCAAAAAGCAAATCTATCCGAGGTAAGGGATACTTATTCTTGATGGTCACTTCATTCAACAGACGGTAGTCAACACATAACCTTAGGGTCTCATCTTTTTTTCACAAAAATTGCCGGACATCCCAAGGTGATGAACTAGGTTGGATAAACCCCTTCTCAATCAATTCTTGTAACTGAGTCTTCAACTCGGCCAATTCCTTAGGTGGCATCCTATAAGCTCTCCGAGAGATCGGAGCTATTCCTAGGTTGCAACTCTATGTTAAACTGTACATCCCTATCAGGTGGTAGACCGGGTAAATCTTCAGGAAACAACATCCGGAAATTCACACACTACCGGGATATCTCTAATCTCTTTGACAGTAGTTGCACAACCTTGCCCACTGATCTTCTTAGGGTGGAAGTTGGATGAGAAGTTGAGAAGTATTATTAGGCACAAACTTACCCTTAAAGCTTCTATCAAACGCATCTATAACAGCCTTATGCTATACACTACATCCAATTCCATTCCCAAGATTACAATCTATATCCTGATCCTAAGGATAATCATGGTCAGTGGGGAAAATATGCCCACTACAGGTTTATGGGTACCTGGGTATAAGGAACGATTTCCTAGTACACCAGACGTCCCCCGGGCGACTGTATAAAGAAACTTTCCATTTGTTGCCCCAATTGAAATTTCATACTTCACGACAAATATTCTATTGATGAATTGATGCGATGCACTAGAATCAAAAAGTACAAACTGCAGGGTGATTGGCAACAGGAAACATACCCATCATCACTAGCTCCCTTCAGAATTCTCTAGCTTAAATATAGAACACCCATCCTATCTTCCTCTCATCTTTGCCCTTCTGAGCATTCTAATTGGGGTTCTTGTTTGGTGCCTGACCCTGTTGTTGATTGGCAGGGGCCTTCTGATAATTTTGATTAGCCTGCCTAGGATATGGACATTCCCTAGAGAAATGACCAGTCCTTCCACAATTGTAACATGGATAGTTGTGACCCTAGGATGTTGGAGCATTGCCACCAGGAGCATTGGTTGACTGTGAATTTGGGTAGGTTATAGCAGGACCAACATTTGACTGTTGCTCGGCTTGAGACTGCGGCGGACGACAAGGGAGGACGATTATGATGTACTGGATGATAAATCACCCTCTGCCTCTTCTGATTTCCTCCAAAGGATCCAGATGGCATACTCTTTTTTTAGCTCCTTATGTTGCTGATACTTTGACTCCGAAGCAATTGCAATATTTACTGCCTCATGATAAGTAACATTAGTACAAGTTGTCATCAGTGTTTGCAGCTTGGTATTCAGGCCTCTCATAAACCACCTTTTCTTCTTAGCATCAGTATTAACATGTTCGAATGCATATTGTGACAGGTGATTGAATCTTCCCACATACTGCATCACTATTTGATCTCCTTGCTTCAAAGCAAGGAATTCATCTAGCTTCATAGCCATAACTCCTTCAGGGATATATGGGCTCTGAAGGCAATATGGAACTTAGCCCAGGTTATTGGAATGCCAACTAGTTGCATAGCCACTAAGTTTGCCCACCAAGCACTTGCTGCTCCTCTAAGTTGCTGGGCAGCAAACACAGGTTTCTGATACTCCGTGCATGGAATGAGATCAAATTTCTACTCCATGGTTCGAAGCCAGTCATCAGCCTCCAATGGTTCATCTGCCTTGGTGAACACCGGTGGTCTTGTGTCGGTAAAATCAACGTATGTAGCCTCCTGTCTGTTATGGTGGCAACCACGGTTTCTGTGCATCTAATTCTGATTACTCTAAGCTATCTCATGAAGCAAACGAGAATTTTTAGCCATCACATTGACAAGTGCGGTTATAGCATCAGCCAGATTTGTTGGAACTGGTGGCAGATCTAGAATACCGTCCTCATCTTGTGAAGTTCCCAGAATATATGAACCCCGCGTATGACACATCTACTCATAACAAATCAAACTTTATTCACAAGTCTTTATTGAATTGCACCAAAACTTACTCCAGACACATTACATAGAGTTTACTTAATATAAACACAAACCCGCAAGTACCAAAACAAGACTACATAACTTAACTAGAACTAACTATTATACAACTCTACTTCCTTTTCTTGATTACTTTAAACTTCAGGCTCGGTATCCATTCCGGAATTATTACTGCCTTCATTATCACTTTCATCGAACATTACTAATTCTTCAGGATCTTCTTCTTCTTCCAACTCGTCATCATCGGCAAAGATGACACCAGGATCCATGGCATCAGCTTGGGGTTCATGATTTGGATTTAGTAGATTGCTAAGCCTATGAACTTCCTCATGTAGATAGGTATATGTTCTTCTAAATCTTCTACATAGAATTATAGCTCATGAGTTCTAGCTCTAGCTACATTTTCCCTATGCCAAGCTTTATTCCTTCCCTCCACCATACGAACTAACATGCTTTCGCAGTTCCTGTGCGTGGTGGTGAGACGCCTCAATTGATCCTGTAATTCTCCTACCTGTATAGCATCCAAAGCCCTATCTCTAGTAGCTTGTGCTAACTCTGCAGAAATCCTCTGTATCTCTGCCTAGGGATCAGTCCTAGAGCTGCTACTGACTGCTAGCAACCGTCATTCCTAGGGGCAAGTTGGTGACGAGGAACTCCTTTGGGTCCAGTGGACTTACGGGGCATCATCTTGGTATGAGCCATACTGTAGGAAGCCAATTTAATTCAAGTAAGATCATTTGATCAAAGTCTAAAGAGCAGCTATGATGGATTACATTACTCAAACCAGACTCACTACTCAACTCTAGACTCAGAGGTGAAGGAAGTAACTAGTGAATTAATCATGATGCATGAATCATTCTTACGAACAAAAACATCAAAGCTTATAATGCACATAAACAACATTTGTTTTTATATAGGGCATAGTAAGATTACTACTCCACCACACAAAACCTTTTTAATCAAATAAGGAATGGTGAGAAAGAAATATGATAAGTTAGAAGCCAATTTGGACCACATTATCAAGTTTAAATTTAGTCATCCAAATCATTTTGAAGTTTTTTTGTAAAACAATACAACAAAAACCTTACAACGATCGCTCTGATACCATTCTATGGCAGAACCTCCTAAATTATAGGGCCCACATGCACCTGTCACTGTCCGACGACCTTTGACATTTATGCATATGTTTTCGTTAACTTAAGAAGACTGTCGGGTGTCCTCAGGGAACCCAAATCATCCACGATTTCCAAGTAGGATCACGTTACAGAGTCATTGCAATATTACAACATTTATTCAAATATCGACATCAGAGTAAAAATAGCGGAAGTCTTACGATAACTTAGTTTACAAACCAGTTGTTTCAAACCTTACAAACTAAGTTTGATAATTATTACAAACCATAGTAGTAGTGGAGTGGCATAATTAACATAAACATAAACACACAAAATAAGCATCCTGCCCAAGGATCACACATTTACTTCTCATCATTAGATCGAACGATAGTCATGAAGCACGATCCAAAATAGATCTGCTCATGAGGCTCACCTGCAACAAGGGTCAACGAACTCTGGGTACAAAAGTACTCAACAAGACTTAACCGAAATATGAACTGATAAACTCAGGAATGCAGGCTCAGGGATTCAAGGTATAGCTTTAACAATAATCAAGGTTCTTTTGCGTAAAAGCTCTTTAACAAAATTCTTTATATAGAAAACTTCATAAAAATCATATACAAAGCTGACACGATCCATGTTGAGATCATGAAACTTCATATCCAACACCTTCACAAGCCTTATTCGAGTTCTAGTTATTAATACTACGACGATGAACAGAGAAGTGAGTCTCCATAACTGAGGAGCAACGATGATTCGAACCGATTAAAAACCCAGCTAGGAATTCCAGACCACACGACATATGCAGGTCCCCGACCTACTATACCAACCTACTCTCAGGTCCTCTAAACAAGAACGGGTCCGCGCCACCTGAGAATACAGTACTCACCAATCCAGCCCATTGCCACGTGGGTACACGCTATTCCCGCCATCTCTCCACTCCCAGTGTGTGAGTAGCCATTCTCGTATTAGAATCGCCAAGTTAAGGCTTATCGGAGTATGTGGTTAGTACTACAAAGTCTCACTGCACACAGTTCCACAACGGACAGACCTTAATCGACACAGGCGGAAAGAACCCGCTCACAAGACCTCCATGTCTTGTGGCTCTCACACACCGAGTCCGCCCAGTCTAGATTTATTACTTCACATACTCATATTTGATGATAACATAAGTAACCAAAGATCCATTTAAAACTCGTAGGTGACAGGTAATCCCCGACTAAGCATAACTAGTCATTTACGAATAAAACAGGTAATCAAGGTAGATATGGAAAAGCAAGGTTGGTAATGCACCAATTAGGTTTCCACCTGATTCCTAATCACTTAATGCAGTATAGAAAAGCAAAAGCAAAATTAATTTGTAAAATGCAAGGTAGGGTTGTATGCATCCGGGGCTTGCCTTCGTTGACGGAAAAGTCCGATTCCTGCGACGTTTCACAAGTATTCGATCCGACCTCAACAGATGGATTAACCTCCTCCGCAACTTGATTAACTACCATGTGTTCACCTTCGTTCACTATATGTAGTAACAATGCCATGTTTAACATGATGCGGATACAAAATATGATGCTCGATCATGGATGCAAAAATTAACAATTTGAATACAACTTTCCTTCGCGGTACAGTTACAAGTCAAACTAACCAAATCTTTTTCATATTACTTACATCAATTGCCAAGGATCATTAGCAACTAATGACCCAAGGACATCACTCAATCAAAAATTCAAACAAAACCTAAATCACTAAAGGTTACTATTTGCTTTTAAGAATTAATTAATTAATTAAGAATTATGAAATAAATCAACTTGTTCCAATTGACCTCAAAATTTTTGTAAATATTCATTAGATGATAACTAAATGGCAAAACAAATTTCATAATTTTTGGACAATTAAATAAGCCTAGAAAAAATCATGGAAATCCATTTATTAATAAATTGAGCAATTTTCATCACATTCAAAAATTACTGAAAAACAATATTTCATATTTTTCTTAAATATTATACATCACAGAGAAGTCACACAAAAATTTTCATAATTTTGGAGCTCTAAATAAATCTACACAAAAATAACAAAAACAGACACTATTCATTTAATATGAAAATAGAAAAATCCATTTTGAACGCTGAGTCGCTGACAACCCGACCCCACCCGTCATCTTCTACCTCTAGCTTTGACCACGACGGCGACGACGCTGATCGACGATTCCCCACCGCCGGTGAGACTAACGGCGAAGGCAACTGCACCAACATACTCCCCACGACTAAGCGCACCTACTGACGTCCTTAGTTGCATCGATTGCGGCATGAAATGAGCACGGTACCGGCCATGGCGGACACGGCAGCTCGGCGGCGTTACGCTAGTGAAACAAGGCCAGTAGCGACTAAACAAATGGCCCAGAAAGACTCAGGGGCTCACCTCGATCACGCTGGAGTCGATGTCCAAGCCGGAGGACCAATGGAGAGATGGGTCGACGTTCACAGCAACCACGGCGGAGCAAGCCACGACAATGGCGATGTTTCGGCTACTGCAGTGGACAAAATGGTCAATCAACCGGGCACGAAGCACCACGGCATCACGAAGAAGCTGAAACAAGGCTTCACAAGGTCAGAGGCTCACCGTAGAGCGCTGGCCATGACGGCTCTACCACGATGGAGATGTTGCCGGCCGCGAGGAAGAAGAGCGTGGTCAGCGAGTTCCTGGCGAAATCAGTCGACCACAGTTGGCTGGGTGGATGCGCAAGAAGGAGATAGAGCTAGAACTAGCTTTAGCTATGATGGTGGAGCACTACCGCGACGGTGCGAGCTCGCCGGAGATGAGCAAGGCCGACGGAAAAACAGAGCAAGGGAAAAAGAAGAACGGCGACTGCTCCAAAGCTTTATAGGACGGCCAAGGAAGCAAGGAGAAGCCACGGCGGAGTCTTTCCTACGCCAGCGCGAAGCCAAGGCCGCCACGCGCGCTCCTAGAACGCCGAAGACGGTCGCCGGCCATGTAGCAAGAGCGGTGAACACTGTTCATCAATTTTACAGAATTGCCATTCATTTTCAAATTCAAATTACTCCCAAATTTGTGTAACAACTCAAAAATCTCCAAAAATAAAAGTTGTTCAAAATCAAAAGTTCTACAACTTTGCTTTTATAACTAATCCCTAATTCGATCCAGATTTTGAAATGAACTTTTGAATTTGAATAGGGGAAATTTAACGAATTACGCCTTTTTGAATTACTCCAAATTTTTCATGACAACTTTGAAAACTCCAAAAACAAACTTTGTATAACTTGCCAAGCTCTATACTTTTGCTTTTGGGCTCAACTCCAAAATATGCTTAGATTTTGAAATGAGTTTTCAGGGTAGGATTTAAATATTGAAAATCAGGGTTTTCTCGAAAATTTAAAAATCCAAGCAAACTTTGAACTTGAGTCAAACAATACAATTCAACACATACCCCATAAATATAAACTTGTTTTAGTGTATGCATCTCAAAGTTTTCACCAAATGCCAAATGCTTTGCAATGCATATGATGACATGTCAGGTTTTAGTATTTAAACACCCGAGGTGTTACACCATGGCCATCCGCCGGAGTGAAGATTGAAGAGGAGCCACCTGTCGGAGATATGAAGATTAAGAGAATTGCTCCTTGGTCTTGGAAAGAGGCCATGCTTTTATTTATGGCTATGGTCATTGCTTTTCTTATTTGGAAGTTGATGTAGGCTTTGTTTCATAGAACAGTAGGTAGACTTTGTTGTATGGAGCCAATCAAACAATACATTTGTTGTTAGTGAACTGTTTGTGGACTTATTATTAGACTTTGCATTAAATCTCTATTAGTTGGGTACTATATATGCAAAAATGCTACTAGTAGATGGACGCAGCCAAAACTAAGCACGATCATGTCATAGCCATGACTCGTCGTCGCCCAAGAACTGATAGGCAACAAGAAGCGGTTGATATCGATGGGACGGGAGAGCAGCATGATCTGACAAACAGTGGTAGTAACAAGTAGGATGGTGAGAATGAGGTACCATGGACCCCTACCACTCTTCTCGAGCTAGATCAAGATGACCAATATGACTAGGTAACTTAGGTATCATATGACTAGGTAGCCACACACGCTAATTAATTGAGAGTGTATTAGCTTACTTGGTGTCTCCAGCAGGAGGTTGAACCAACCGAGCAGCCAGATGGTTCGGGTAGCATCAAGGCTAGAACCAAGCGAGGCATGTCATAGCTTCCTACTGGTAAGAATGCACACTGGCACATCACTGAGTTTGACCAAGTCGGTGAGCCGCTCGCACCTAAAAAAGTTACGGCCAAATACAAGACTGTCATTGAGGCACCTGTAAGGGACTACATCCCGATTAAGTGCAGAAAGTGGATTGGGAAAGATGACCCATGGAGGGTTCCCGAAAGTGAGAAGAATGACATATGGGAGAAATAGATCCCACAATATTTCACTTTCCCACAAGACTATGATAAGGAGCAAGTCAAGAAAAAAGCAAAAGAAATCATGGGAACATGCTTCAAGATTTTTAAGGGGACATTGTACAAGAAATTTATCCTCGGGGATAAAGAGACAAATTGGGATGGTGTAGAGTACACCAAGTAGAAGGACTTCTGGCAGGAATTCAAGCAATACAGGCAACCCAAGGAGTACTTGGAACTAAGCAGGAAGAATAAGGAGAACTCGCTTAAAGTGACGAATCCTCATAAACTCGGCTCTCGTGGCTGTGCCAGTAAGATGGAAGCATTTGAAAGGGAACTTGAGGAGGTGGAACGCCTTGGCATTGAGCCAGAGACTGCCAATTCGGAGCTCAGATCGATATATTTCTATATAGCAATTGGGGTACACCACAGCCTAAATGGAAGCTTTAGTTTCACAAATTCAGCCATGAGCAGCCTTGTCCAAAGGATCTCTGAAGTAAATGTTGAGGTGGGGAAAGGGACCCATAGTACTAATAGGGAGAATGACATGCTCGCCCAAGCACTTAGAAACAAGGAGCACCCTGGTCGCACTAGAGGAGCTGGTCTTGTTCCTTGGAAAATAGCATTCGAGGAAGAATCTTCCACTTATCGGAGCCGCTCGAGGGGTAGAGCAGCACAAGAGGCAGAGTATATGAGGGTTCTGAAAGAGATGGAAGACAAATTCGAAAAATGGATTGATGAGAGGGTTCAAAAAAAGTCAATGTACTTATGGCGTCCATGGGCTCAGGAGTAGTACCACAAGAAGCTCTTCCGACTAGCTTTAGCCCGGGTCGCAGCAGCTACGGATCGACCCTGCTCGATGATGAAGAGGCGAATGCACCTCATCCGGTGGATAGCATCACCAAACCCATCAATGTTAGGCTATACATCCGTCAGCAATGAACAACTGACAAGGTGGTGGTCGGCCAGGCCTGGCCTATGGGAGACTGGACCATTAATGGCCGCCTAATTTCAACGGGGTATGCCCACGTTAGCATTGATACTATACTTGATAAGAAGTATAACAAGATGCACATTGATTACCCCACACAGGAAGACAGGCAATGCCTTGTTCAAAACAAGGGCGCTCAGGTGGCCTGGCGTAAGTGCTTCATTAAGCTTGATCACCAGTTGTCTTCGGATGATGATGAGGATGATGACGAATCTTTGTCGCCCAGAGATGATCACTCACCACCTCCCAACAGAGGAGATCACACTACCTTCCCTGGTTCGTTGCCATCATCCCCGAGAAGACAGAAGTATCCTCTTCCTCCTTGTCCTCCATCTTCATCAGCCCCAAGAAAAGAGAAGACTCCTCCTCCTCCTCCTCCCACTTCATCACCCCCAAGAAAACATAATTCTCATCCCCCTCCTCCATAATAGCCCAAAACAAGATCTAAGGCATCCTCATAGTCGTAGAAAAGGTCCTTAGATTCGGTCACTAATACTCCCAAAGTGGACCAACAAAAAAAGAAAATGACAATGAGTGGCAGCGTTACAAACTTGATGAACCAACAAAAGCCAGAAGTAGCCTCCAACGAAGACAAAGTTAGATTCTTGAATCTATTTGCCTCATTGCCTAAGTGGAGGGTGCAGTCCGAATTCAATAGGCAAACAGAGAGTAAGCACAATCAATTAAGAGTCGAAGAAATACACCATGAAGATCAAAGGAAGATAAACAAGATTATCGAGGACAACCCTAGATTAACCAGGGATGATGCTGCGAACATCTATTATGATTCACTAGCATATGAGACAGCAATACCAGTAATGCAGTTTCAAAGAGGCAATTTTTATTGGTGGACGAGGAGGAGTATAAAAATTTGACAACATATATGCGTGACTTGCATGATTATTACATGGCCGAAGCACTTGAGACGGGACAGGCGGGTTTCGGATATATTATCCGTCCGCCGCATGTTTTCCATTATCCTAATGAAAAGAAGCACTTTGTTGGTTGGGATCACTTGTTTTAACTATTCTAGAGACGCGATCTCGATACTCAAATGTTGATATTGTGGACTATGTAAGTACCCTACTCACACGATATTATAATTAACTACTCCCTCGATACACAAATAGTTAACGACTGCACATTCCCTATGAATTATGCAGGTGTGTAGCAAAACATTACTTCAAAATAAAGTACGCTCATATGTCTTTCATGGACCCCGAGCTAGTCAACGAGAGAACATGCAGAGGCATGCATGGAAATAAAGTGGAAGATCTGACGGAGACACTGACTGCCATTTTTGAAAATTTCAAGATGAGTAATAAAACCGAAATACTTCTAGCCTACAATTGCGAGTATGTGTTCTTTGCTCTTATTTTTATGCTTGTTTTTTGTAGTTACGTTTATTCGTTAACTAGGGTTTTGTGATTGTAGCAACCATTTCGTCTTCATTGTTGTCAATATTAAAAGAAATCATATCAAAGTGTGGGACAAAAAGAAAAAATCACTTTCTTTGCTCGATCCCCTAGTCGAAGTGCTTAATGCGTAAGCGAACCTAATAACAAATTATTTTCTAATCACACATAGCATATTCTAATGTTGCCCCTTTTTCACACTTTATAATGTGGCATAGTGTCCAGGCAAGAATAGTCGGTGGGACGAAGGTCCCATTCGAGGTTGCACCAATGCAATTGGAGACCCTAGACCAGTCGGCGAGAAACAATGAATGTGGGTTCTATGTAATATGGGCAATGCTTCGCTACCTTGTGGTAAAATCGGAGGTGGCAAATGCTTTGGTGTGTATAATCCCCATTTCATTTATATCTGTTAATTCAATAAAACGATCTACTTATTTCTCTAACATTTTTGTTTTTTTTTAATGATAGCGCAAGAAATTTAAACACAATAGGCTGTTAGAAATGAAGGTCATAGCACTGTCATCGGAGCTAGCAGCCTTCATCGTATCGGAGTACTTGGAATAAATGAACATTCGCCATTGCACAATCCGTGAAGTACAAGGCATAGTATGGGCCAGAGCGGCTCGCTAGACTATTATAATATCTTTTTTATTTCAAGGGATCGAGAGCTTCATAAGTACATTTGAACTGTAACCATAACATTTGTAATATTTAATGTTGATGGACATGCCGTCTACGTAGTGAATATAAAGCGAAACCCGATTCCACCAAAAAATAAAAAAATAAATTATATAAAACAATAAAATACAAAAAAGGGATCACTGCCAGTTTGCATGTCATGCCGGCAGAGATGTCATGAGCTGGTAGTGTTGGCTTGAGCATCATTGTCGGCTCGTGCCACAAGCCGGCAGTGTTTGCTTGAGCATCACTGTCGGCTCGAGCCACAAGCCGACAGTGTTGGCTCAACTGACACTGCCGGTTGATGCCAGGAACTGACAGTATTTCCTACACATCACTGGCGGTTCAGTGATGTGAACCCCACATCATTGCTGGTATGCCACTGCCGGTTCAAAATCCGGCAGTGAAGGGGGATTTTGAACTGACAGTGATGTCCTGATCTAGGGTAGTGTGATTCCACTTGTCAACAGAAAAAGATATCTGATTCCACCGGTCAAATAGAAAACAATTGCTACATGCCTGCTGCATGCACAGGGGGGACCGCCCGCCCCTGCGCCTTGCTGCACGCATAGGCGGGGACTGCCCGTACCCTACCGCCATCCCACTCCACTTCCTATGCCGCGCCATGCTTCATCCTTCCGCTTCCCACACGCATGCATTGCGCCCCAGCAGCTGCAGCAGGCGGCTGCAGCAGGTGGGTCCCATTGCAACATGTTTAACACTCAATCAACTTTTGCAATATTCAAATAAAACACTTTCAACGTACGTCTAAAACAACTGAAACACTTGCAACATATGTCTAAAACACCAGAAAAACACGTGTGTGACCATTGCAAAATATATGCAACATCTAGATGAAATACATCTAGATGAAATACTTGAAACATACGTTTGAAGCAACTGCAAAAACTTGAAACATATGCTTGCAACATGCATGTATATGCAACATTTAGATCTATTTTTGCAACGTCCAGATAAAACACTTGCAATATACGTCTAAAATAGATAAAATCATTGGAACATACACTTGAAATATACGTGTATAGCCATTGCAACAAGTGCAACATCCTGTTCTACTTTTGTAACACTGATATATGACACTTGCAATATACCTCTGAAACACCTACAACACGTGAAACATACGTTTGCAACATGCCCTTTCAGCGCAATATCTCCTTGTTGTTTGGAAATGGAGGCTCATTGGTGAGATGCTAGTGGTGCGGAGCTCGCTGCTCCGGTGGAAATCGTCATGGAGGGAGCACGGGGTGCGACAGTCGTGGAGAGGGAGAGGCGAAGATAGCAGCTACTGGCGCAAGCTGCCACCGAAAACGGGCGAAACTTGGCAGGCAACCGCGGCTGCTAGGGTTGGGGTATGCTGGGTAGCGCAATGGAGCGGCTGCGGTGGCCGAATGCCGTGGTGCAGGTGGACCGCGTGTTGGAGGCGGAGTGGGGAAGGCGGGCAGCGTGATGTAGCGGACGCGGCTGCCAGATGCCGATGGAGGTGCCCACGTGGGCAGGATGCACCTATGGAGCGGCCACGCGGGCAGGATGCAGCGGTGGAGTGGACGCATGGGCAGGATGCGTGGCGGTGGAGCCAGCCGGGATGATCGGGTGAGGAAATGGCGATTTTTTTTTGTTTTTGTTTTGAGTTACAGGCGGTGAAGATGAGTGGCCAGTTGCACGGGCCGGTCCAGAGCCCCCAGCAATTAAGCGTCTGGGCGGACGGAGACGGACGGACACCCTGTTCGCAGCATTATCGAAAAAATAAATAGACAGAAGTTCCGATCAAATTACTGGGAAAAAGAGATTTGATACTGCAGCCAGCGACCAACTGACCATGTCGCTATGTTTGGCTAACGTTGTCTTATGCAAGGGAGGCGGTTGGGTTAACTCGTTAATCCACAGATTTAGGATCTATTTGTTTCCGCTTTATTCGAATTCGGCGGTGGCAACATTGGCAGTCATCAAAGAATAGCTCCGAGCGTCACACGGCGACAACGCTTCTACCAATTGCCCGTGAGGAGAAAACCTATTCTATGTACCACGGACACGAGCTAGAATTCGGCTACGATACCGCGCAGCGGTCCCAAACAGAGACTTAATTATATGAAGTAACACATGGTCATCTGCGTAATTAAGCCTGACTAATGTCTTTGAAACAAAGGCTTTGTTTCAAAGTTTCAAGTTTGATGGAGACATGGAACATGGATTACTTACTGTTGTATACTTCAGCACCTTCATATGATCACGTGTGCATACAGCTTTGTTGAGATCACGTGGCATGGAATCTATCGGTTAAAAAACGTTAGGGCGGCTAGCTAAGGTGTGGCGTGACATGGTCAGTACGTGGCAACCAAACATGCATATATGACTTGTAAGGGTACATTTACTCCTTGGCATGAGGGCGTCCTACATCGACAAGTGCGTGCAGTCCAAGAGGCAACGGTTAATTACGGCAGATGCAACATGTACGAGTAGATGTAAAAATATATCATTATCCTTTGGTGGATATGACTATATCACGCTTCTCTGCTCATATTAATCTAATGATATATTGCATCTACTATATATGGGACCACTCATCAACATAGTGTAAGTGAGTATCCCTCGAAGAAGCTAACCTACGCTATTCTTTTAGATCACTGGATCCATTCAGTCACTCGTCCTGTTCAATATACAAGTTTTATAAGGAACTCTCGGGTAGGAGTTTTATCTCCTATTGTCTCACCTATTGTCTAGTATACCATTGTGTGGACTCAATCTATATATTGCAATTGTGCGATTAAGATACATTTATAGAAGTAGAGTTAGAACCATAGGAATCTTATACTCTCTTGTTGTCCTCCCACCTAACTATTAGAAACGATAGATAATATAAACGATGAAGAACAGCAGATCAAACACAGGGGACACGAGATTTTAACGTGGAAAACCCTCCCAACGTGGAAGGGAAAAAACCACGGGCACGAGCCAACAAATCTTCACTATATCGGGTGAGGTTACAAACGTCGGGGATTTACAATTTTTCTTATCCCATGACGACGGCTTACATGAAGTATATATAGATAGAAAACCCTAATAGGCGACGATCCGTACCGCGGAGGGCTTCGCCCCCACCCCCTAGGCGTCCCTGTGTGCGGCGGCGAAACATGATAGGCTAATTTCAACCTCCGCATCGCTTCAGCCCAAGCCTCCCAACGACAGGCCTCGCTTTGCTCCGGCAGAAATTAGCCTTTATCTTGTACATAACTGAATTTTGATCATAACTCAGCACTAACTACACCTCACTTGGTTATCCTTGAGCGATCTTAGACTTGTTTCATTAATTCTCTCTATCAATATTCAATTACCCCTCTACACTATTTGGTACTAAGTTATGGTAAACATTGAGATCTCTCATTTATTTTTTTAAGGTCATCTCTTATTTATTATCATTCCTATCTACCACTTTTCCTTAGAATAAAATAAATGACACTACCTTAGAATACTTCTTGATAAAGTTCTATAACAGTATATTCTGTGCGTTTACATAATCCTCTACCAACAGTGAGGACGAGGATGCTCTTCTCGGCCTCGTCGACGATGACCTGCTCGACGGCCTCCGCGTCTCCCTCGGCCACCACGCGTTGGTGGGGTCCGGGTGCACGGTGGACACCCTCAGGATTGCCTACGGCGTCGACGACCATCGCATGCGGCACCACGCCGACCGCATCATAGCCCTTGCTGACACACGTACGCAAGATCCGCATCACCGTCCCATAGGTCGGCCGCAAATGGAGAGACGCGTGGACGCTGGCCCTGCCGCCCGTGGCGTGCCACTTGGACATCGCCCTCTTCGACCACTCACAGGGCCAAGCGCTGCCGCGCTGCAAGAGCTCTCCCTCCGCCTCAGTCGCTCCGGGCTCCGCGAGACCACGACTTGCCGCGCCTCAGCTCCTGTCCCTATGCTCCCTGATGCTAAACACCGTCAGTGTTGAGGAGCCGTTCCAACTTCCTGTTGAGAAAGTATACAATTGCCAAACTAAAACAAGAACATAAATCATGACAGCAGTGCAGTAGCGAAAAGAGGCAAAAAAAAAAAAAACCATAGCGGGATTAGATGTGTTTTGGTGTGGCCGATAGACTGTTTACATAGGCATGTCCAATCCGATCTCATGTTACGATCATGATCTAAACCGTTTAGGATTCCTATTAGCAAACTTGTAACAAAAAACTAAAATTGCAAAAGAAGCTATGCCAAACGTGTAACCAAAAACTAAAATTGCAAAAGAAGCTATGCTTGAGAAGCTAGATTTCGGAGGACCAAGCCCTTCGTCCAATGTGGCGAGGTAAGCGAAAGCACACATGTGAGCTTCCTTTTCTCCTTATATTAGATTTAAGGAAGTGGAGAGGACTAATATTTAAGCATGGCTACCTCTGCTTTCCCATGTAAGGTGGGACTAAAGATTCACACTCCCACATAAATAGGCCTCAGAGAATTTTTTCATGGGAATTTCTAAATTTTTATTGGGCCAAGCCCATTTATTCCAACACTTCCAACCCTGCAGCCCGCTTGCAATTCTAGAGTCGAGCAAGCACGGGTGGACATTACCTCCTTCAAAGTTTGCTCACAGTTACAGGAGACCACAAGACATTACATTATTCGACGAAAAACACGCTACGGCCTGCTCGAGAAAAAAAATTACATTATTCGACCAATTTGCAAACAGATCCGGATTACCTTGCAATTCATGCCCAACCCGACTCGATCAAATTTCTGATATGTTCGCTGCTCGCAGGGACAATACGTACTAGGGGCTAGTTTAAATTCTAAAGTTGCAGGGTATCATGTCAGGTATCATAGATGTCGTATTGGGTGTTTGGATATTAATAAAAAAAATTATAGAATTCGCCAGTAATCCGCGAGACGAATTTATTAAACCTAATTAATTTGTTATTAGCACATGTATACTGTAGCACTACATTGTAAAATATGGACTTATTAGGCTTAAAAGATTCATCTCGTAAATTAGTCGCAAACTATATAATTAATTATTTTTTAGTCTATATTTAATACTCTGTATATATATATATATATATATATATATATATATATATAGGGAGAGGCTATTCAGTAGCCGGCTACAAAATAAGTTATTCTGTAGCCACTTCCATTTACTATAATTTTATATACTAATTTACTATAATGTCAATACATATTTACGATAGTTAGGTTACTATAACACATGGGGATATTTACCATAACGTTATATTAAACCACTTAGTAAGGAGTTACTGTAATCTTGTAAATTAATATAGTAATTATCGTAACTCAAAGTGGCTACAGAATAAGTTATTCTGTAGCCAGCTACATGATAGTAGTTCTATATATATATATATATATATATATCCACTATTCAATAAAATAGAGAGTAAACTCTGTACGGAGGAACTAAACCGGCCCTAGGTCGTCCATCCCTCATCCGAGGTCCATCTTCCCCAAGCATCCTTGGGTCACCACCTTGGCGACCGTCTCCCTCTCAATCTCTTCCCCAACCTCCAGCCCAACACCCCACTCATGCGTGACATACCTGGCGTTCACGATCTGGTCCCCGAAGCACGGCTGCACAAGCATGGGCACGCCTTCGCAGACGCTCTCCAGTATCGAGTTCCATCCACAATGCGTCCAGAATGCAGCAATGGCTGCGTGCGCCAAGACCTCTTTGTGGAGCCCAAGTAACAATCTTCCCTCTGTTCCTGATCTCCTCGCTGAACCCATCTGGCAATGGTGGAACCTCCTCGCCGCCGGCGCCTCCGCCGCTGCCGCTGACCAAGCCTGGCCGGACAACCCACAGGAACGGCACACCGCTGCCGGCCAGCCCCCACGCCATCTCCTCGAACACGCCGCGGTCGACGCAGGCCAAGCTGCCGAGGCTCACGTACAGCACGGAGCGCGCCAGGTGCGCGTCCAGCCAAGCCCGGCAGCTGACGTCGGGAGTGTACAAGCTCTGCTCCGCCGAATCCTGGGACGACAGCAAGTGCAGGGGGGCAATAGCGAAGGCAGGAAGGGACAGCTCCCGCCGGATCTTGGCAAGCTCCGACGCCTCCATCGCCTCGAGCGTGTTGAAGACAATGCCAGACACCGAGGCTCCTACGGCATCAGCGACGCAGGCGATAAAGTTGCACATCTCGTCCGTGTGTCGCAGCCGTCGACACGGAGCAGGTCTCGCACGCGGAGCGGCTCGAGGTCCGGCACCACCTCATCCAGCTGCTCCTCTGCAGGATGATTTGGAACTAGTGAGTTCCTGACTGCGTGAGTTCGAAATCCAGTGGGGAAAATGATTTGCTTGCCTTTGATGGGAAGATAGCCGGCGTCGCGCAGCTGCGGGTACGCGAGCATGTTGCGTAACGCGGCGGCGCTGTCCGTCCGGAACGCGAGCACAGGGACGCCGAGCTGGCCTGCGGCGCCCAGCGCGGCGTAGCACTGCCCGTCGACCACCGCGCAGGCCACGTCTCGTCCACGTCGTAGTAGCAGCGACGCGAGGGCGCCTCTCAGGCGGCGTTCAGGAGCGTCTCGTGGATGGGGACGAACGTGAGCTCCGGGTGGCGCGCGGGGTCCGGAGCGTTGAAGTCCGTGTGGAGGACGGTGACTCCGAGGCCCCGAGCGTAGAGGACCGCCGTGAGATTGAGCATGGGGTTGAGGTGGCCCTGGAATGGCAGGGAGAAGAGAACGACCTGGCGGCGGAGGCTGACGTGCGATGCTCCTCTTGTCCGGCCATTGCCGCCGGCAGAGTGGTGATAGCTGAGAAGCTCACCAGTTAGGGCATGTTTGGTTACTACATCTCCTCTTAAAATTCCTGTCACGTCAAATGTTTGGAGTATTAAATATAGACTAATTATGAAACTAATTGCATAACTTACGACTAATTTACGAGATGAATCTTTTAAGCCTAATTAGTCCATGATTTGACAACGTGGTGCTACACTAAACATGTGCTAATGATAGATTAATTAGGCTTAAAAATCATCTCAGAAATTAGTCTCCATCTATGTAATTGGTTTTGTAATTAATCTATATTTAATGCTCCTTATTAGTATCTAAACATTTGATGTAACATAAATTTTAGGAGTGACTAAAGAACCCAACCCCTTAGTGATCTCGAATTTATTTGTCTTTGGATGCGAACAGTGTCCGCGTGATGCTGATGCATGCACCTGATCCGACAAGCGACATATTGGGAAACTGTCTCCTATTATAAAATATTGCAAGCTTGAAAAATGGGTCTGGAAATAGCTTGTTTTCTTCTATTTTTCTCCTTCCCGGATCTTCTGGGGACCAGGCAGAGGTACACACTTTCGAAAACTATGCACCATCTTGAATTCATCAGCGTTTTTGCCATCGCTGTTCAGTTATCTTGTGTATGGGTCCCCTACTTGTATGTCCAAAATATCTTGAGCTCCTCTGCTTTAACATGCATGTCCTTCTATGTGGATTCTTGCCTTATGGTTCAGATGTGGAATTTACATGCATATTATGGGTTGCCTTCAGATGCACTAAATGGCAAGCCTATACTTTTGACCAATTTCGAAGTGATGCAGGTCTTTGCTCTTTTGACTGTATATGCTATTGATTTCTAGTCTTTTTAACTTGCTTCCGGTGCTTTTAGCTCTATGTACTCTTTTTTTCCTTGATGTTCGCTTCTGTGTGTGTGCTTGACTGCTTTCCTACTGAAATGTCTCCAATTATAAAACATGACAATCTTGAGAAATGCACCGGAAATCGCATGTTTTCTTCTGTTATTTTCTCCCTGGGGCTCTTTGGGATTAGGCAGAGAGCTACATGAAAACTATACACCAACTCAAATTCATCAGCGTTTTTGTCATCATTATGCAGATATCTCCTGTATTGGTCCCCGTCATGTATGTGCAAAATATCTTGAACCCCTCCGCTTTGACATGCATACCCTCTCAACTTAACTTGAAGATTTCAAATCGTATATTGATATCTTTCTTCTCTATTATCCCTATTTGAGGTTCTACTGGCTACTGATGAACTGAAAACTTTGTGGTGACTACAGACGAACTGAATCCTCTAGCTGGCTCACCCTTTTAGCTTCTGCAATGCACAAGATGTGTGATCAAGTCCAGCGCAATTTGTGTGTTTTCTGTTCCAATTTCAGTTCGTTTACTCGTGCAAACAAACCTTATCATGTGCACTCGTGCAAGCAAACCTTATCATGTGCAAGGATAAGGATTTCAGTCGGTGAAACAAAATTTCAGTCAATAGGAACGCAAATGCGGGTGATTTAAGGATTTGAAAAGGCAACCAAATAAACCGATGGATTAAGAACCACGCAGTGCGCCAAGCACCGGCCAAAGTGACCCACTGATAGTCTCAGGCGAATTAGGCCCTCTTTTACTTCATTGTTTTTCACTCGTGTGATGGCAATGGCATTAGGCAAAGCAAACAGATCAGCCGGAACATGATCTGTTTGCTTGTCTTAAAAATGGCCCACTGATAGCCTCAGGCGAATTAGGCCCGTTCGCTTGTCTTAAAAATGGCTTGTTCGGCTTCTTTTTTCAGCCGGAACAGTGTTTTTCTCTCACAACAATTCAGTCGAAATAGTGTTTTTCAGCCAGTTTCAGCCAAGTTTCAGACCAGCGAATGAGGCCAGAGGTTGGTTGGCTGAATTCTTTAGTCTGCATTGGTAGCATAGAAGTACGGAGTATATGCTTGCGTTAACTCATTGATTTTTTTTTTGAAATGGTTAACTCATTGATTAGGACATGTAACCTTTTTAAGTGATATATGGAAACAAATTTAAGGAAGACAGATGAAAATGAGTGGAAATCATTTCCGGGCAATGCTACGGTACCATTTACTCCTCAGGGCACTCGCACTGGCCGACTCAGAGCAGTCCCAACGAAAGAAACTAGTAATTTCTATAACATAGGATACCGCACCAAAAAAGTACTGCTTTTCAACCCATGGTTTCTATGAGTAATAATTATTTTCTCTTTCTCTCTCCCAACTCTATCTTCTTCCTCCTATGGGAGTGCGACACGAGCTCCCTAGAAACTGGTGGTTTCTTCCCAATGGCGATTTCATGGTTTCTTGGTGCATTGGGTCAAGAGTAGACCTGATTTCTTCATGAAGAAACCATTTCTATGATTTTTGCTCTCTTTCTTCATTAATTACGTTGCCATATCAGCGTTTTGCCTACGTGGCAAGTTATTTAATGAGGATAGAAATCATCATCAATGCACCATTGGGACTGCCCTCATAAGCTAACTCTTAGTATTTTTTACATATTTTAATAGAAGAGAGAAAAACTAGCTCTTGATCAAGAGTTACGCTCATACACACATTCTAAGATCATGTGAGAGTGTCATGTGGATCCAATCTTACTATAAGCCATTGCTAAGAGCTAGCACTATTGGAGAGGTTGGCTTAGAGCTACTAACTGACTTATACCATTACGGGTGCCCTAGGTAATACCTCACATGAATATAAGCCCTTGATTTTTTGGATTTTTAAAATTAATTAATTAATCTAGTAGGAGAGAAAAAATATTGCCCGTGTTGGGGGAGGTACCCCTGGCACCGCTCCTCCCCTAACCCTCAACATGGAGCTGGCTCGATTAATCCGCCCTCGTCCTGGGCGCCACCCCCGCGACGAGGGTGCCCATGTTTGGTTTATTTCATATATGTGTTCAGGTGGCAGCTCGGAGGTCAGCTACGCGCGGTGGAGCGTGGCGAGAAGGTCGGGAGGCAGAGACAGCGAACAAACCCTCTCGGGGACGCTCGAAGGTGGGATGCTTGAAGGTCAGCTACACCGGTGGAGCGTGGCGAGAAGGTCGGGAGGCGGAGATAGTGAACAAATCCTTACTGGGACGCACGAAGGTCGCTGCCTGCCTCGGAAAGGAACCGGCCCATCAACAGCTGGACTCGGGAGTGGTTGGCTGAGGAAAGGAGATTACTGTCGTAGCCCTGGCCCTTGTATAGCGTGTAACGGTTAGGGTCCAACCCTAATGTAATTCCATCGCGCCACCGGGTATGGCCTATAAATGCCCGGGGCGCTCATGTAAGAAAGGGGTTGAACTTTTTCCGAACGAATTAATGGGCATTTAATCCTCACTTTTTCTTGCTTTTCCGTACCCTCGCTGATCCATTCACGACAGTTTAGTCACTCACCTGTGGAAAACCCTCGGCCTCTCCCCCCGTGCCCCTCAGCGAGGGCGAGAGGCCAGGAGTGACTATGGGGGTATGGCCCCCGGTATCCTCAAGACAAGACATGGGCCGCACCATCAGAGGTGGCCCAGCCCACAAGATCAAGGCGTGCACGGTGCTGCTCGGCGTGCACCGTAAGCTATTGTATAGTACCAAATAGGATACTTTCTTTGTAACCCTACCCCTCCAAAGTATATAAAGAGAGGCAGGGGTCCCCTAGTGGATAGATCGATACATCTCAATGCAATACATCAAAACACAGGATGTAGGTATTACGTCATACTGACGGCCGAACCTGTCTAAATCTTGTGTCTTGGTGCTTGTATTACCATCTCGCTCCTGATCTCGCTCACCTCTACGAGAAATTTACTATCGTGGGATACCCCTCGGTGGACTGCCGAGCATCTTTTGTCGACAGTTGGCGTGCCAGGTAGGGGTTGAACCTATGGCCTTCTGCTTAGGAAACAGATGCTCTTGATCCCATGGCGAGCCAGATGGACCTCAAATCAACAGCGCGTTCTCGTCATCAATCTCATGGAGATCCATGTCGGTCCACGACGCCGATTCATCGCTGGCTACACTAGCCCCCGCGATAGCAGATCCGGTCTCAAAACCACCTCTGAGGTCGTCTTCACCAACAACTCACCGCCCGCTAGGTGCTCGCCGTCAACGCTGACCAGATAACGCCATACGTCGCCGACCAGACTTTCTGTCTAAAGCTAAGTCACGTTCTAATATTTTTCTAAATATTCTCCAATCTCCATATATCGCCATAATGTTTCTCTGAGCTGTTTTCTCCATGTTTGCTCTCCAAACGATTTTTCGAACCCCCAAACAGTCATGTTGACGGTCAGACGGCTCCAGAGATGGCCCTGTCTTCGGCTCCTCCCTACACGTGCATGAGCATCTACCCTCTGCGTTATGGGTGGTCGGCAGCGGCTCCTTAGCGACGCCTGTTCCTCCTACACATGCACGGGCTCCGCGCTCGATGTTATGGACTATGGGCTAGCTAGGGCTGGAGACTCAGCTACACACTAACTGGTCGGGCAGTTTATATTAAATATAATTACATCTTCACATCAACTGATCGCTGAGCTACATATGTTATTTCATCGCCATTGCTGATTTTTCTCCAGAGTTCATAT
Organism: Miscanthus floridulus; assembly: GCF_019320115.1. Lineage (NCBI taxonomy): Eukaryota > Viridiplantae > Streptophyta > Magnoliopsida > Poales > Poaceae > Miscanthus > Miscanthus floridulus. The sequence goes on along the minus strand of NC_089583.1, from coordinate 23,290,889 downwards.
ATTTTTACATCATGTACTACCCGTTCTACATATTCGTATTGTAGGATCATTGTCCAGGTGATCGGAACACCTGGTGCTCGAACTTCTCTATCGATCAACTGGTTGGACCGCTAGGTTCACCGACTTCATCGCCGACCAGTTGATCGGACTGTTCGCCTATTGCTTCTACTCAATGCTCACTTCACCGCCGACCAATTGACCGGACTGTTCGTCGCTCGTGCTTCGTCATTAGCTACGCCGGGTACTCCTCGGTGCTCAGATTCTTTGTGCTCGAAGACTAAGTGGGCACACTTCACCTTGCGGACATCGCTAGCGACGTCGGGAACTCCTTGGTGCTCGGACATCGCCAGGGACTCCTCACTCCTTGGTGCTCGGACATCGCTAGCGACGCCGGGGACTCCTCGCTCCTCGGTGCTCACCAGCGATGCCGGGAAACCTCCTCCTCGGTGCTCGGACATCGCCAGCGACGCCGGGGACTCCTCGCTCTTCGGTGCTCGAACATCGCCAATGACGCCGGGGACTCCTCGCTCTTCGGTGCTCAGACATCGCTAGTGACGCCGGGGACTCCTCACTCTTCGGTGCTCGAACATCACCAGCGACGTCGGGGACTCCTCGGTGCTTGGACATCGCCAGCGACGCCGGGGACTTCTCGCTCTTTGGTGCTCGGACATTGTGGGGGTATTAACCCCTATACCCTTACGGCTAAGCTTGGGCCGGCCCGGATCGATGGGTCCGGTCCATCCGAAAGACGACGTGCGGCCCAGCCAACCTGGTTGGAGTCCCGCGCAAGGAGTCAAGGCGGATTTGGCGATCAAGCAGGATCCTGGTCGGTTAGAATAGGAATCCTTATCTGGCCACATATGGCAATTGTAACTGACTAGGATTAGTTTCCAGATCTGTAACCCTGCCCCCGGACTATATAAGGCGTGCAGGGGATCCCTCTAAAAACATCTCTCATTGACATACAGCAATACCAATCAGACGTAGGACATAGGTATTACGCCTTCTTGGCGGCTGAACCTGGATAAAACCTCGTGTCTGTCTTGCGTTACCGTCTTGTTTGTGGCTTGCGTATCTGTCTGCCGACAATCTACTACCTTGGGCATACCCCTAGGTAGACTGCCGACCATATTTCGTCGACAGTGGCGCGCTAGGTAGGGGGTGTGCGTATTGCTCTCCAAGCAAACAAGATGGTCATCATCTCCGGCTCCATGGCTACGCCGAACGGCCTCACGTTCACCGTCGGCCAGATCACCTGGACCACCGGCTCCGATGACGCCATCGCCATGATTACGGAGGAAGCGTGGATTCAGTCTGCGCCGACCACTACTTCACTTGCATCGGCTACGGCTCCGACCACTACGGATACGGCTCTGACCACTACGGATACGGCTCCGACCACGATGGATCTGGCTCCGACCATGGTACATCTGGCTCCGACCACACCTACATCACCTTCAGCCACGTCGACAACCCGTCATCCGCTTCCCCGCTACAAAGGGAAGCAGATCGACAACACCGACCTGCTCGACTCCATCGATCGGGTCGGCACCAAACTAACTGAAACCCTAGCTCTGGTAAGTATGATTCAAAGTCAACCTAATGAGCAGGTAATCGCTACCCACAATAGATCTATCCGACCAGCTCGGACCAGTCATCCTACGTGACTCAGAACAGATCTCGTGGTCATATCTACTCCTGAGGGGCGCTCCGCTCGTCGCCAGCCGACCTTCGCAACGGGTCTCCGGCTCTCTGAATATGAAGCCTCGACGGAGAAGCACCAGGTCCAACCCTACGGCCTACGAGACGCTGCTTCCATCTACGCGTACAACCTACAACGCCGCTCGGATCTGTGCTTTATGCACCGACCTCAGCCAAAGTCATGCAACTTCGTCAATATGGTCCAGATTGAAGATTATCAAGAACGATCCGTCCACACAGTCCGAGAGGGTGACTCTAGCTCCTCGTCTGGCATCGCATCTAATGCATCTGTCCACACCGAGCTTCAGCATCACGTAGATGAAGGCATCAAATATGACCTGGATCTGCCAGACCATGCCCCGGGTTTTCCCCAATTTCCGTCTTTCCCGCCAAGACGAGGGGATTTGATCCATGTTGTCAGCAATGACGAGCTGTCAGCAGTTGGCGAAATAGAACAAGAAAGAACTGCTCGCGAAGCACGCAATATTGACCGGTTTAATCGCCGATAGATCGAAGCTGAAGCAGACTAGGAGGCACGATGCATAAGGGTCCAGCCGCATGACCTCAACAATGCTTTCGACAGGGTGGGGGACAAACAAGTCTTCAAGACTCCAAGCGCCAACAGTAGCCATCGCCATGGCGACAATACAGCGGCTACCCAACACTCCCGAGACCCAGGCAGTTCGCGACGACATACAAGCTTATCTGACGGCTGCTATGGCTTAGACTGCAGAGATGATGAACCAAGCCCGGCTCCATCCGTTTCAGTCGAATCAAGCCACAGCCACCAATACTCAAGTCGCTCACAGCCACTCAACCAGCGTGGCTCGCGCAACAACGACCCATCAGACAATCGGCAAGGCGGAAACGGTGGTCATGATGGTGGTCGGGACGACAACCGCCGCCGGGAGGATAACCGCCACGACGTTCGAGATGACAACCGCCGAGAAAACCGCGACAATCGCCGTGATAACCACGGTCGCAGGGCTAACCCAGATGGCAATCGAGATCACCGCGATGGCAATAACGATCTCCGCCATTACCTCGGTGGACGTGACCTGCGCGCTCGCATCAACCAGAGAGCCAACGATCGTGCATCTCATGAAAGCTATCGCCGTATGGAATATGACACTGCCCACGGCCCGCCGGGTCTGAAGTAGTTTACTCCACACCTTCGCCAAGTCATATGGCCCAAGAATTTCAAGCTCGAGAAACTCCAGAAGTACGACGGCAAGGAAAACCCCGAGTTATGGGTCATGCTCTATGAAACTACGTGCCGATCAGCCATGGCTGACGAGCACATCATGTCTAACTACTTCCCAGTCGCTGTTGGTCATGCAGGTCACCAATGGCTGGTTAGCTTGCCGGCAAACTATTTTGATTCTTGGCAGGAGCTCAAGCAGGCCTTCATCGACAATTTCATTGCTACTTGTGAACAACCCGGCAACAAGTACGATCTGCAACGGATTCCGAGATCGGAAAGACGAACCACTACGCGAGTACGTTCGGCGTTTCTCGGAGATGCGCATCAAGGTCCCATCAATCTCCGACAACGAGGCAATCGAGGCTTTCGTCACCGGCCTCTGCTTCCATGACGCCCTAAGGGACAAGCTCCTCCAGAAGAGACCTGAATCGGTCACAGCGCTCCTGGCCACCGCCAAGAAATACGCGGATGCTGACGACGCTAAAAAGATAATTGTTGAAGAAGCAGCAAGGGTTCCATGTTCTGATCACCCCCCACACCACGACGATTACCGCGATAGTCGTGGTCGGAACGACAATTTTGACCGCCGCAACCAGCGCAATGACTCCCGCGACCACCGTGACCAACGTAATCAGCGGCGTAACCGCCATGATGATTACAGGAGCAAGCACGCTCGGGAAGATGACGGCGAGGTCAATACCGTTAAAAAGGGGGGCGGACATCGTAACTACGAAGACGACTATGCCAAAGCATTGAAGGGGCCCTGCCAGCTCCATCCTAAGTCGAACCATACCATGGAGAATTGCCATGTCCTCAAAACTATCTACACGCGTCAACAGGTTCCGGATACGTCCGACAAGCCTAACGACGCAGGGGAACAGCGCAACGAGGATAACGACGACGACGATGCAGACCCTCGTCATAAATACGTCAAGCCAACTGATCGCGTGCACACCATCATCGGCGGCAAGGTGTCCATTGAGACCAAACGAGAACGCAAGCTGCTCGCCCGCGCTTGCTTGAATGTGGCAAACACCGACAACCTTCTCACCGATCCACGGCTCCCTCCGTGGTCTCACCGTGAAATCTACTTCAGCAGGAAGGGACCAATGGGCCGCCATACCTGAGCCAGGGCGTTTTCCCCTAGGTCCTCGATCCTTGTATCAACAAGGTTTCAGTTCGACAGGGTACTTATCGACGGTGGCAGCTCCATCGATATATTGTTCAGGAACAGCCTGCCCGCCCTGAAAATAGCCCAGGCGGACCTGAAGCCGTACGAGGCACAGTTCTGGGGCGTTCTCCCTGGACAGAGCTCTACACCTCTCGGGCAGATCACGCTACCTGTGCAATTTGGGACTCTGGACCACTTCCGCACCGACTACGTCAATTTCGTGGTCGCTGACTTCGACTGGCACCTACCATGCTATTCTCGGTCGACCAGTCGCTCACCAAGTTCATGGCCATACCTCATTACAGGTATCTGGTACTCAAGATGCCTACCGAGAAAGGAGTCCTAACCCTCAGGGGCAACGTATACGCAGCTTACACCTGCGAGGACGACAGCTTCAAAATAGCAGAGGCCCACGACCTCTCTATTCGCATGGCCGAGACCTGTGCTCGATGCTAAGAAGGCCTCAGCCGACCACCTGGAGATCCCAGACCTCGAGACTCCACGCAAGAACATCAAGTCAAAGGAACACAAGGTGATCCAGCTGGTCGATGGCGATTCCAGCAAAACGGCCCTTATCGGGGCCAACCTGGATCCCAAATAGGAAGACGCGCTCGTCGGGTTCTTGAGGAGCAACATGGATGTGTTCGCATGGAAACCTGCCGACATGCCCGGTGTACCTCGGAACTTGATCGAGCACTCCTTAAATGTCAACAGCAAGGCCAAACCAATCAAGCAGAAGCTACGACAGTTCGCTCGCGACAAAAAGGAGGCGATTAGGGTAGAAGTTACACGGCTTTTGGCAGCCGGATTTATTAAAGAAGTATATCATCCGGAGTGGTTAGCCAACCCAGGTTCTTGTACGCAAAAAGAATAATGAATGGAGAATGTGCGTTGATTACACTGATCTCAACAAACACTGCCCTAAGGACCCCTTCGGCTTACCTCGCATAGACGAGGTCGTAGATTCAACCGCCGGTTGCGAGCTGCTTTCTTTTCTCGATTGCTACTCTGGTTATCACCAGATCGCTCTCAAAAAGGACGATCAGATCAAGACGTCTTTCATCACGCCTTTCGGCGCCTACTGCTACACGACTATGTCGTTTGGGCTCAAGAACGCGGGGCTACATACCAATGCGCCATTCAGGACCTGCCTCGCAGACGAGATAAAAGATGACCTAGTAGAGGCCTATGTGGATGATGTAGTTGTCAAAACCAAGGAAGCACATACCCTTGTTGACAACCTAAAACGTACCTTCGTGGCCCTTAATACATTCCAATGGAAGTTAAACCCAAAGAAGTGCATCTTTGGTGTTCCTTCTGGTATATTGCTAGGCAACGTCGTCAGTTACGACGGCATACGACCTAATCCGGAGAAAGTCAAAGCTGTCTTAGACATGAAGCCCCCCAAAAAGGTGAAGGATGTCTAGAAGCTTACCGGATGCATGGCCGCTCTAAGCCGTTTCATATCAAGATTAGGAGAAAAAGGGCTACCATTTTTCAAACTGCTCAAAGCATCCGAGAAGTTTGAGTGGTCGGAAGAAGCAGACGCTGCCTTCACGCAGCTAAAACATTACCTTACATCACCTCCAGTCCTCACTGCTCCTAGAGAAGACGAAACCCTCCTACTTTACATTGCAGCAACCAATCGGGTGGTCTCCACTACCATGGTGGTCGAGCGCGATGAGCCGGGCCACGCCTATAAGGTACAGCGGCCAATTTATTTCGTCAGTGAGGTACTCAACGAATCTAAGACCAGGTACCCACAGATTCAGAAACTGCTCTATGCCATACTGATAACATCCCGAAAGTTGAGACATTACTTCGACGGATATCGTGTGGTGGTCATGACCGAGTACCCTTTGGGGGACATCATCCGCAATAAGGATGCGAACGGGTGCATCGTCAAATGGGCAATGGAGCTATGCCCCTTCTCCATTAGAATTTGCAAGCCGTACTACAATCAAGTCTCAGGCACTCGTCGATTTCGTCGTCGAGTGGACAGACTTAAGCACGCCTGCCTCCTCGGGATCTGACGAATATTGGACAATGTACTTCGATGGCTCTCTCAACATTGACGGTGCGGGAGTAGGAGTTCTTTTCGTGTCACCATCCAAGGAGCAGCTCCGGTACGTCCTCAGGATTTATTTCCCGGCATCTAATAATGCTGCCGAATATGAAGCATGCCTTCATGGTTTACGCATCACGGCTGAGCTTGGTGTTAAACATCTCTACGTCTATGGAGACTCGGCTCTAGTCATCAACCAACTCAACAAGGACTGGGACACGACCAGCGAAAAGATGGATGCATACTGCAAATCGATAAGAAAGCTGGAGGGTAGGTTCTATGGCATCGAGTACATACACGTGGTCCGAGACAAGAACCAAGCAGCGGATGCGCTGTCAAAGTTAGGATCATCCTGAGCCAAGATCCCACATGGCATATTCGTCCAAGACCTGCTCACGCCTTCCATTGATGACGAAGATTCCGCGGTCTGACCAAGCTCCAGACAAGCAATTAGTGGCTACGGTTCCGACGCCGAGCACAACTGAGTCACCTCTGACCACTCATGAGCCAGACTGGAGAACACCTTTCATCAAGTACTTAACAGATGGCAGCGGTTATACTGATCGGACAGAAAACGAGCGCCTGATGCGTCGCAGTAAACAGTATCTGCTCGTCGATGGCAAGTTATGGCGCAAAAACGCAAAGGAGGAAATCTTGATGAAGTGTATAACCCAGGAGGAAGGCGAGCATCTCCTGGACCAAATCCACTCTGGCTCCTATGGCAACCACGCGGCCTCAAGAACACTGGTCGGTAAGGCTTTCCGAGCAGGGTTCTATTGGCCAGTCAGCAGTAGCCGACGCAGAGAAGCTAGTCCGCCACTGTGAGGGTTGTCAGTTCTTCGCCAAGAGAATCCATGTACCAGCACATGAGATCCAGACGATTCCAGCCTCTTGGCCCTTCGCATGCTGGGGACTGGATATGATCGGGCCTTTCAAACCTGGCTCCTGGGAAATTTACATGCGTCTTCGTGCTGATTGACAAATTTTCTAAGTGGATAGAATACATGCCTCTGGTACAGGCATCCTCAGAGAAGGCTGTCACGTTCCTCGACCAGGTCATCCACCGTTTCGGCGTACCCAACAGCATCATTACTGATCTGGGTACTCAGTTCACCGGGAACGCTTTTTGGGACTTCTGCGATGAAAGGAGCATAGTAGTAAAATATGTCTCGGTGGCGCACCCTAGAGCTAATGGACAAGTCGAGCGGGCAAATGGCATGATCTTGGACGCACTAAAGAAGAGGATGTACAGAGAAAACGACAAAGCTCCTGGAAGATGGCTCAAGGAGTTACCAGCCGTGGTCTAGGGGCCTCCGAACTCAGCCCAGTCGTAACACCGGCGTCTCACCATACTTTATGGTTTACGGCGCTGAGGCAGTCCTCCCACCAGATATAGCTTTCAGATCAGCACGGGTAGAGAACTTCGACGAGGGCAAGGTCAATGAAGTACTGGGAGCTAGAAGTCAACAGCGCAGAAGAGAAAAGGCTCGATTCTTGTGTACGTACGGCCAAATACCTTGCTGTTTTGCGCAGGTACTACAACAAGAATGTTAAAGAACGGTTCTTCGTGATCGGGGACTTGGTCCTGAAGTGGAAGATGAACCAGGCTGGTGTACACAAACTCGCAACTCCATGGGAGGGACCCTTCATGATCAAGGAAGTCACACGACCAACGTCTTACAGGTTAGCTCACCTGGACGGTACGGACGTACCAAACTCGTGGCACATCGACAAGCTCAGACGTTTCTATGCTTAACTACTGAGATATGTACTCCTCTTGTACTTTTCGATTTAATTCAATAAAGCAATTATGATTTCTCCGAGCACTCTAATGTGTCACTTCGAGTTTTATGGTTATTCTAACTTAGCCAGTAAAAGCCGACCACCACTCCTTCTACGGTTTTCGGAGCAGGCCCTGTCTCCGGTTCCTCCCAATACGTGCATGGGATCCGCTCTCTACGTTACGGGTGATCGGCAGGTCCCCCTTGGTTTAACTTGTCTGCGTCTACGTGTGCACAGGTCACCAGACCTCACACTCCGACCACATGGAAAACTAGGGCCATACAAACTTTTCAGGATGATGTGTCGAGAACGATGGTACAACTAAACAGAACGTTAATATGTTCTTACTTAGTTACACCAACATAAAGTATCAAGCTTAAATACGCTTTATACAAAGCAAACAAGCTTATAATAATATATAGTTACGTTATTACAAGCTTGCCTGAAGAGGCTCAAGTTCACAATAACACAACTATGTCCTCCTTCTACAGCTCTAAGCCTATTACATTGGCTGGTCGGGGCGCATGGCACTTACTGCTCGCCGCTTCGATACCCTACTCGAGTCTCGGGGACTCTTGTGCTAGTCGAGCTGAAGGGGATGGCCCCATCCGGTGCCTGGCTGGTCGAGACCGTAGGCTTCGTTGGTTGGCTTGCAGCTGATGGCATTTCCAGCTGACTCGTCGATGGCGTACCCTGTACAGGTGCTGTCCCACCTCCACACTAGGTTAATATCGCCAATTATCTTTGACGACAAGTCCAGCTGGGCCGTCCGAAGCTCCTCTGCCTTGTCTGGGTCTACCTCCTTCGGGTACCCAGCCTCCAGGCGCTTGAGATCGATCAGGGGGTAGTGGGCACGCACCATGCTTAGTACATGGGCACCCATGTACTCACCAGCCTCCTTCACGAACTCTTGGAACCATCCCCACGCTTGTCTGCATCTCTCGACCAGTCGAGCTGGGGCATCCTCGGCTCTTCCTCTGTGAGCGCCGGGTCGATAAGGTCGAGGACGGGCACAATGCCAGTTGCCACTTCTTGGCACCGGTTCTTCCACGTGTCCCGCTCCTCCGTGGCCTTGAGGCATCGTGCTTTCCAGTCAGTCGCGCTCTTTGATCACGGCCTCTAGGTGCTTCTTGGCATTGACTTTCAAAACTGAACACAGTACAAGACATCAAATGTGATAACACGACAAGGCAAGGTGGGCAACAGAATGAGAAAGGTGATCTGGAATACTTACTTTTAGTTCCTCCTTCATTTTGTTGGTGTGGTCTTGGAGTTGAGACTGGCTGCGTGCTAGCTTCACGTTGTCCTCCTTCAGGCGACCACACTCTAGCGGTCACACGGCTATTTTCCCCTTGGAGGCGGGTCACTTCAGCTTCTAAACCTGCATTACAGCCTGTTACTTGCTAAGAATACAACAACACAAGTCCTGCACTTGCTATGATAAGATGAAAATTTACTTGTTTTCTCCAGCTCTTTGTTATTGAGCTGGCCGACCAGGTTTTGGTTCTATGTTTCTCGCTCTGTCCTCTCCTGGTCGGCGGCTTCAAGTTGGCGCCGCAAGCGTTCCACTTCGGCCGCCAGTTCTTTATTGGTCGCCGTGATCCCTTCAATCTGGTCGAAGCACCTCTTTCGGTATTTTGCGGTTTTCATCAAGTCCTGCATACAGACAAGCTAAGTCAGATAGTTCGACTACATAACAGGGTCAAGGATTCAAGCCAAACATACCTGGACTTCTATCACCAGACGCTTGGCCGCCCGTTCGACTCTTAAGGTCTCTTCGACCTCTGGGATTTCTTCGTGCATAACCCATTCGTCGTTCCGATAGCGCGACACATATACATGTTGTCGCCTATCTTGGGGACGGCCCAGGACCTCTTCTACTTCTTCCTCTTCAGCCTCCTGTTCGGGAGGCGGCGCTGGTCTGGCGTCTGCAGACTCCACGACCACCAGGGCTTTTCCATGAGCCGTCGCGTCGGCAAGAATGCTCTGTGCCACTTCTGGCTGCTGCTCCTCGGCTAGATCCGGTTCCCTAGTGCCGAGGTATCCACCTCAGTAGGGTTTGTGCTCGGAGCACTTGTACTCTGCTCGGCTATCTTCTCGACCAGCCGCTCGGGAACTGACGTCTGGTCGTCCGCCTGCTGAGGTCCCGGCGGAGTTCCTACTATAGGCTCCTCCATGGCTGGCTGCTGGGCAGTTTGTCCCGCCATTGCTGGCAAAGTTGTGCCGCACCCGGCTAGCTGGTCGGGGTTCTCGGTGGACGCCGACCTAATATATCAGAGACAAGTTCAGAAGATAATAGTATCCAATGCAAATTACAAGCTTACATCAAAGATATAGATACTTACAGCTTCGATTTGCGGAATGATGTGGCGAAGGAGCGTCTCCTCGACCGCCCCTGCTCCGCGTGCTCGGCAGGTTCCACCGGGTCTCTTTCCACCTCCGGTACAGGCGTCGGGGTTTGATGCTCGACGTTTCCCTCTCTTGTCCTCTGTGTTGCAGTGGTCGGTGATGCGACCACTGCTGGCACAGAGGAGCCACCCTGCTCCGACGACCCCATTTGTCTTCTCCTCTTTCGAGGGACGAGCCGGAAGATGTCCGCATCCTCTGCTTCGTCGTCCGACAGGGGGAAGATGGCTTGGCGTCGTTTGCTGGCCGCCGGACGCTTGCCAGCGGCTCTGGTCGATGCGTCCTCCACTAGTCTCGAGTGCCGCCCAGTGGACGTCGTCGGTCCTGGCGCTGGTCTGGGCGGCTAGGCCGGCAGCTTGCGGCCAATCTACACCGGGGGGAGGCGACACGAACACTGCTGCCCGGTCACGACCATTACACTGAGACACAAAGCGGGGACAACAGTCAATTTCTGGTTACAACATGACTCTACAGTTAAAAGGAGGCATCATTTACCTTTGGGGGAGGTCGAGCCAGCTTGAAGGCGTGCTCGATGTCGTTCAGCCGGACGTAATTGGGATCGGCCAGGTTGAATAGCTCCCCAATCCTGGCCTTGATTTCCATCTTGTCGAGCGGCTCCTTCCTGGTCCTTGTTGGATCGGCGCTCCCCTAGTACTCGAAGCCTGGATGAACCCTCTTCTGGCAGGGCTGGATCCTTCGGCTGATGAAGTTCCCGACCACACTTGGGCCATCTAGCTTTCCCCACGGGATCATCCCGAGCAGTTCGGCGATCTGCTCCAGGTTCTCGGGCTTCTCTGTCTAGCTATTCTTCTTCTCTGGAATCAGCCCCACGTCGCACAGGGTGATGGTGTTCGGCTCTTCACGGATGTAGAACCACTTCTTGTACCACTCATCCAGCGAGGTGTTCCAGGGGCAGTGCAAGTATTGTGCTTTCATGCCGTCGCGCAGATTCAGGTAGACGCCTCCGGCTATCTTCGAGCCACCACTCCCTTTCTTCCGAAGACAGAACAGGTGGCGAAAGAGGTCGAAATGGGGCTGGAAGCCACCATAAGACTCGCAGAGATGGATGAAGGTGGAGATAAGAAGAATCGAGTTGGGATGCAGATTGCAAATCCCAATCTCGTAATACAAGCAGAGACCCTGAAGGAAAGGGTGCACTGGAATCCCGAAACCCCGTTTGAAGAAGTCTTCGAAAACCACAATCTCACCTGGTTGTGGATCGGGGAAGCTTTCTCCTTCCGGCGCACGCCATCCCGCGAGTGCCTTGTTGTGGAGCACTCCCATGGCGACGAGGTCCTCGATGGTCTGCTCATTGCTCCGCGACTTCCACCATTCCTTCGCCATGACCCCGCCTTTCTTCTGGGCGTCTCTCTTCGCCATTAGTCTGTCCTTACTAAGGGGGTGGATGCGGTGGCGAGGGGATTGGCGATGATTTTCGGAGGAATAGGGTTCGGCAGGAGGAAGAAGAAGGTTGCGGCGGCGAATGACAATGGGGAACGGTGTGAGTAACTTACCAGATCTACATTATATAAAACAAAGAGCCCCATTGTTTCGTCCGCCCGAGATTATTGGGAGTCGTGCACACGCGCCGCGGACAGTTGTTCACACAACCTTGAAATCTATGCCAATAAATGCGCTCCTTCGTTACCAGTGTACGTGCCTCTTCGTTGATAGTGTAAGAGGGCCCACACTGATGCACCTTCATACAGGTGCCAAGCGACTGTTTGCTAGAAAAGAGTAAGAAGATAGGATGACGTACTATACCCATTTGCTTTTTTGACCAGGCGTGTCAGACTGGACTTGGCAGAGAATAGAGATAAATAAAATAAACAGAATAAATACACTAATGGCGTTCGAGTTTTCGATGCCTGTTTCGTGCTCAAGGATGGATCAGATTCTTACAATGCTCTAGGACCGCCCAGACCACTGCCATGCTCTAGGATTGCCCAGATCACTGAAGTGCTCGGGGACTGCCTAGACCACTGCCGTGCTCGTGGACTGCCCAGACCACTGAAGTGCTCGGGGACTGCCCAGACCACTGCTGTGCTCGGGGACTGCCCAGACCACTAGCCGTGCTCGTGGACCGCCCAGACCACTGAAGTGCTCGGGGACTGCTCCGACCACTAACGTGCTCGGGGACTACTCCGACCACTATCGTGCTCGGGGACTGCTCCGACAACTGATGTGCTCGGGGGCTATCCCGACCACTGATCGGAGAATCGTTCTCCTCGGCTACATGTGATTTGTACTCACATACAGTTGAGAGATATTTATTTAGACCTTGCTACAAGGCTCATACTTCGCCTTCCAGCAAGCTCGGGGACTACATCGGTACGATGCACCTGCCGGTGCATCTCGTATCGCCTGTACGACGATTGGGTTCTCAACTTAACTGGGAATTCTTTTTAGACCCTGGCACCACGTGCCTACTTCACCTACTACCAGGCTCGGGGACTAAGTGGGCACACTTCACCTTGCGGTGAATGTGTTTGTTTTTCGACCACTACGCCTCTGATGATCAAAGATGCTACGCTTCAAGACGCACTTACATTTCTTTTCAGAAATACAAGTGGGCACACTTCCCGGGACAGAAATCTTTTTCTTTTTCTTAAGAGCACCATACATTCTTCGGACAACCTATTTCTCCGGCGACGACGGTGGTCGAAAGATGTCAAGGACTCGGGCATAACTTGTCGGAGAAGGTCGAAATGGCGTGTCGCAGCATAATACATGGTGCTCGGGGACTAGCTGTGGGGGTATTAACCCCTATACCCTTACGGCTAAGCTTGGGCCGGCCCGGATCGATGGGTCCGGTCCATCCGAAAGACGACGTGCGGCCCAGCCAACCTGGTTGGAGTCCCACGCAAGGAGTCAAGGCGGATTTGGCGATCAAGCAGGATCCTGGTCGGTTAGAATAGGAATCCTTATCCGGCCACATATGGCAATTGTAACTGACTAGGATTAGTTTCCAGATCTGTAACCCTGCCCCCCGGACTATATAAGGCGGGCAGGGGATCCCTCTAAAAAACATCTCTCATTGACATACAAGCAATACCAATCAGACGCAGGACATAGGTATTACGCCTTCTTGGCGGCCAAACCTGGATAAAACCTCGTGTCTGTCTTGTGTTACCGTCTTGTTTGTGGCTTGCGCATCTGTCTGCCGACAATCTACTACCTTAGGCATACCCCTAGGTAGACTGCCGACCATATTTCGTTGACAGACATCACCAGCGACACTGGGGACTCCTCGGTGCTTGGATATTGCCAACGACGTCGGGGACTCCTCGCTCCTCGGTGCTCGGACATCGCCAGCGGCGTCGGGGATTCCTCGCTCTTCGGTGCTCGAACATCGCTAGCGATGCCGGGGACTCCTCGCTCTTTGGTACTCGGACATCGCCAGCGACGCCGGAGACTCCTCGCTCTTCGGTGCTTGGACATCGTCAGCGACGCCAGGGACTCCTCGTTCTTCGGTGCTCGGACATCGCCAGCTACGCCGGGGACTCTCTTGCTGCTTAGATCTTGCTACGTCTCATCGGTGTGCTATCAAGCTGCTCCATGCTGTTCGAATCAGGGTGCTGATCTTGGGCAGCATGTCTGGGGTCTTATACGCACATGTCAGATGACGTCGGCAAGCTTTCAGACTTCTTTTTCTTTGACCCTGCTATAAGATTCATTCTTCATCTTCCAGCAGGCTCGGGGACTAAGTGGGCACACTTCACCTTGTGGTGAATGTGCGCTTTTCTCATCTTGAGGCTATGCCCGGGGACTGGCTGCCTGCTTGGCTGGTCTTCTACTTTCTGACTCTGGCACCACGTGACTACATCACCTACTATCAGGCTAGGGGACTAGCTGTGGGGGTATGGCCCTCGGTATCCTCAAGACAAGACATGGGCCGCACCATCAGAGGTGGCCTAGCCCACAAGATCAAGGCGTGTATGGTGCTGCTCGGCATGCACCGCAAGCTATTGTATAGTACCAAATAGGATACTTTTCTTGTAACCCTACCCCTCCAGAGTATATAAGGAGAGGCAGGGGTCCCCTAGTGGACAGATCGATACATTTCAATGAAATACATCAGAACACAGGATGTAGGTATTACGTCATACTGATGGTTGAACCTGTCTAAATCTTGTGTCTTGGTGCTTGTATTACCATCTCGCTCCTAATCTCGCTCATCTCTATGACAAATCTACCATCGTGGGATACCCATCGGTGGACTATCGAGCATCTGTTGTCGATAGTGACCCCATAGTTGGCACCATCTGTGGGGACCCAAGTCCACCACTCCTTGTAAACAATGGCAACAACAAGAAGAAACACCCAAAGGGATTCGCCCCCCGCCGCGAGGGTCGGACCCGCCGGCGGGAACCTCCACAAGCGGAGCCGATGGGACTCCGGTACTTCAACCCATCGTTCAATCGATGAGAACATAGCTCAGGTCAGATGGGACCGAGGCAGCCGAGGCTAGAGCCAACCCCCAGTCCAAACCATCCAGAACGAAAGAAATCGGTTACATACCGAAGGACGACGATGAAGGTGCGGAGGCAAGAGGCCTCGGGGCCCTAAACCAGATGCATGAGGAACTCCAAGACAAAAGACATCGAGTCGAAGCCCACCAGAGGCAGGCACACCTGCAAGTGATAAGGCAGAAAGCAGACGAAGCCAGGGAACAACTCAGGCAAATGGATGAGTACCTAGCTTCGATCAAAGCTAATCCAAACTATCTACCCAAACAACACGACTTGCAACCTCCACTCCACCCGAATCCACCTTCACTCCACCAAAATCCACCTCTACTCCACCCAAATCCACCTTCACCCCACCCGAACCCAGCACCACCACCACCACCTCGATTCCACCAGCTCTACCCGTAGCACCACAGAAACCAACCCCTGCCAATGCCATACAATCCAAAATCCACATTGACCTAGATACTCCAAACCAAAAGCTGGCCGCTCGAGTACAAACCATAGAACTTAACAAGGTACGATGGAAGCATAGACCCTCGCCAATTCATAATGAGCTATGAAGCGGCAGTGGCAGTGGCAGGCGGGGATGAGTACACCATGGCAAAATCCTTCTTGATTATAGCATGGGACATCAACCAAAGCTAGTATAGCAACCTCTTGCTAGGCTCCATTGATTCCTGGGGGAGCCTCCATGAAAAACTATGCAACAATTTCAAAAGTATTAGTCCCTCGATGACCAATCCCATGTAATTGTTCATCTGTACTCAAGCCGAAAGAGAACCCCTTCGAGACTTCTGGCAAAGATTCATCCAACTCAGAGCGAGAACACCAAATATAACAGATGATTCAGTGATTCTAGCCATAGTCAATGGAGTAAGACCAGGGCCATGCTCCTTGAGGCTAGCGCGGAAGCCACCAAAAACCATCGTAGAGTTACATGAGGTCATGGATAAGTACATCAGATCAGACACTATCTTCCGTTCAAAGATGGAGGCTTTGAAACCTCAAACGTGCCCACCTTCGAGGCCATCACAGCGCAACCAGTACCCTCGCAATGAACCAATCAACGTGAACACAATAGAGACCACACCTCCGCAGCGCCAAAGACAACAACCAAATCCAGCATCTCAACAGCCAATAGCTAGAACAACAACAGCGACAATACCCAAAGCAGACCCAACCCAAGGGATCCAGCAAAGCTATACTGCCATTTCTATGGACTAGGCAAAGGCCACTCAATAAAGCAATGCGCATGTTTCGTGAAGGGAAAGGAATATCAAGAAGCACAGCAAGCCGCCGCTTTAGGCCCACCAAAACCTGTTAACAACACAAGGAAACCCACCCCAATGACCACCCCATACCAATACACACTAGTAAACTACAGCATCCCCTCGCAACAACATCCTCAGCAATACCCAACCTTCGCCGGCTACAATCCCTCCTATCACCATTACAATACCTGCAACAACCCCTAGCCATCATATGGCTACAGCAATCGCTCCAACAGCCAACCATACATGGTTACTCACCCACCAACCCCACCACAAATACAAAGCCAGCACCCGACCTTACCACCACCACCACCCCCACCCCCACCACCATCAACCTAGCCACAACAACAGCAAGTAAAATCAGAACCCATGAGCCAACCCCTTCAAACAACAATCAACAACCTAGCCGCAACCTTCGATGTGATACTCGTAATCACCGGATGATCCAACGATGATCACGGCAACAAGAGACAGCGCAAAGAGCAGATGAGGCGAGTACACCACCTAGCCACCAAAGGGCCACATAGGAATTTGCAATGGTCTCAAATCCCAATAACCTTCGACAGCACGGATCTCAAACTAAAAGACTACCCTCACACCGATGCCATGGTCATCGAGACAAATCTAGCTGGTTGGGCAGTAACAAGGATCCTGGTCGACACTAGCAGCTCTGTCGACATCCTATTCGCTTCAACCTTCGACAACATGAAATTAGATAGAAATCTTCTCCAGCTGGCTGGACGTCCACTATACGGATTCGGGGGCAAACAAGTGAAAGCCATAGGCAAAATCACACTCCCAGTAACCTTCGGTGACCAAAGCAACAGCAGGATAGAGCACATAACCTTTGATGTGGTTGACATGCTATATAACTACAATGCAATCTTTGGCTGAGGGGTCACAAACATTTTTAGCGTAGTCCTCCACCTAGGCTATCTCTGTATGAAGCTGCCCTCCACCAGAGGCATCATTGCCGTATACGGCAACCAAGACCTTGCTAGAATAGCAGAAGAAACAGCCACCCCAGGACAGAAAAATATACACAACCTAGGCAAAGAAAAGCCAAAAGTCAAGATACCCTCGCCAAATGAACCAAAACATCAAGTTAGGGCGAAGCCAGCAGAAGAAACTAAGAAAGTACCACTGTTCGAAGGAAAACACTAGCAAGCAGGTTATCATCTCCACTATGTTGGATGGCAAAACTGAGGCTAAGCTCATCCATTTCCTATGCGACAACAATGACATCTTCGCATGGTCCGTAGAGGACCTTCGAGGGGTAGACAGGTCCATCATTGAGCACACACTCGACATCGACAAAAATCACCCCCCGATCAAGCAAAAGCTTCGCAAAATGTTTGAAGAAAGAAAGCAGATAGCCAAGGCGGAGGTCCAAAGATTGCTCGACATAGGGGATATCTGACCAGTTAAATACCCCACTTGGCTATCAAATGTCGTGCTAGTCAAAAAGAAAAATGGCAAGTGGAGAATGTGCGTCGATTTCACGAGCCTAAACAAATCCTTCCCTAAGGATGATTTCCTGTTACCAAGAATAAGCGCCCTCATCGATTCAATAGCCGGTTGCAAGCTCTTGTCACTCCTGGACTGCTTTCAGGTTACTATCAAATTTGGATGAACCAGGAAGACGAGGAAAAAACAAGCTTCATCACTCCTTTTAGAACGTACTGCTTCAGAAGAATGGCAGAGGGGTTACACAACGCAGGGTCAACCTTCGCCAGCATGACAGCAAAATTATTCAAAAAGGACAAAGCAATCTTAGCTTATGTCGATGATATCGTTGTGCAAAGCAAGCTCAAACAAGAACACATCGAGGACCTCCGCAGAGCTTTCAACAACCTCCATAACGCGGGGCTCAAATTGAATCCAGAGAAATGCATATTTGGCATAAGCAAGGGAAAGCTACTTGGTTGCCTTGTCTCAGTAAGAGGAATCAAGGCCAATCTAGAGAAAATCGATGTAATCCTCAACATGAAACCCCCGACCTCAAGAAAGCTAGCATAGAGGCTTGCAGGAAGACTGGCGGCGTTAAACAGATTAATTTCAAGGTCTGTGGAGCGAGGTCTCCCCTTCTTTGAAGTACTAAAAAACACAGATCCATACAGCTAGGGACCCCAACAAGAAAAGGCTTTTGAGAATTTGAAGGTCTACCTGCACAACATAACAACCCCCGCCAACCCCCAACCCGGTGAACCGCTCCTCCTATATGTCGCAGCCTCGCCACATGCCATCAGTGCAGTACTAGTAAAAGAAAATTAAGAAGAGCATCAGAAGAAGCAGCTACTAGTGTATTACGTATCCGAAACCCTCGACGGAGCAAAAAAGTTCTATACAGAAATGGAGATACAGAAATGGAGAAGGTAGCATACGCAGTCATCATGGCCTCTAGAAAACTGAAGCACTATTTCTAGGCCCACAAGATCACTATACCCTCAAGTTTCTAGCTTGACAACATCTTGAAGAACCCAGAAGCCATAGGCCGAATAGGAAAATGTGGCACCGATATCAACGACATCGCAATACAGTTCGTCGGGAGAAACACAATCAAATCTCAGGCCCTCACAGACTTCTTGGCAGATTGGACCCCCGACACTCACAATATAGTGGAAGTCATAGAACCAATATGGACAGTGCACATAGACGAAGCATGGGGTTCAGCAGGAGCTGGAATAGCGGCAATCTTAACCTCACCTCCGGTATCAAACTCAGATATGCAATTGAAAGTGCAATTAAGCCTTAATTGTGGGTTTTGGTGATAATGACCATGTAATTAGAGAACTAATGAGATTTATCGAGATAACAAGCAGGAAATTTATATTCGAGGATGCTACACGAAATGGAGGAGACCCAATTATAAATGTAGATGGCTTCAAACTCAAAGAACGTTTAAATTCTTTTATATATTGAATTTGAGTATAGGAAAAGTCGTACTATAAAGGGGGGGCACAATGCTTAAGCTAATATGTGCTACCAAGTGCTCAAATAACCACATGCATTCTTAGATTCACAGCCAAGACAGTCTATACTTCACTATTACCCTTGTTGTCTTGTGTGGTGCAGCACTGCCGCACTTGAAGAGAGGCTCTCCTGACCCCTTAGTCGCAGGCTCTAGCTCTCCCAACCCCTTGGTCATGGGCTTTGGCTCGATTGACCCCTTGGTCACGGGCTCTGGCTCGACCGACCCCTTGGTTGTGGGATTTAGCTTGCCCGACCCCTTGGGTGTGGGCTCCATCTTGCCCGACCCCTTAGTCACGGGCTCCGTCTCGCCCGACCTATTGGTCGTGGGCTTAGTCTCGCCCGACCTCGAGGCGACGGGCTCCTCCTCGCTCGACCTCGAGGCCACGGGCTTCATCTCGCCCGACCCCTTGGGTGCGGTGCTTGTTGAGGGCTGGGGTATATATACTTTTCCCTTTCCTTCCCAACGGCTATCTGTGATTTAAGTGATCATTGGGGGCTGGGGGGTACATATACCTTTCCCCTTCCTCCCCAACGGTAACCCGGCTCTCTTCTTCCTCACTTTAGCACGCCCAAAAAATAGAGCAAGAGCTCTCTTTCTCTCACTCCATTGTTGACCTCAAGCCCCCAAGCAAATCCATTGATTTCCCTATCAATCCTTGAGGGAAAAGGGTCCAAAACTTGATTTGAGAGCAGCTCCATTGATTCCCAAACTCTATAGAGCACTTGGTTCACGTTTTAACCAACGGTTGTGTTTGTTACTCTTGGAGCTTGGCTCCTAGCCAGCTAGAGCGTCGCCCATGGAGCTTGCCAACTTGTGTGGCAGCCCGGGAGGTTTGTAACCACCTCTTGTAGCAAGTATAATCACCCCTCATCTCAAGAGTTCACTCTCTTGACTTGAGAACAAGGTAGGGTCACAAAGCCCTAAGCCTTAGTTGTATACCTCAACAACATGGACTTAGGCAAGCCTTGGTGGTGAGCTGAACCACGGGATAAATCCTTGTGTCATCTTGTGCTTGTATTGCTATACTTATGTTCTTATTGTTGTTGAGGTGATTTCTAGAGTTTGAGGCCGACCTACTTGTGTGTGGTGTTCCCACCACTTTTAGCTATTGATCTATGATCTACGACCCTGTAGGAAGCTAAGAAATTTACTCGATCTAAATTTCGTTGGGTAGATTTTGAGCTGTGAACTAATCTCTCCTGTAGGTGTGGCAGTACCACTATTTTTAGCGACTATGCCGTGGGTGAATTTGACTTCAGTTTGAGTTGAATTTTTATAGGCCTATTCACCCCCCCTCTAGGCGTACTAGAGATCCTACAAGTGGTATCAGAGCAGGTTACCTCATGTGCGCTTCACCGCGTGAGGTATGGAGCCCGGGGGAGGATCCGGTGTTGTGAAGCCCATCAACATCGATCCGGAGGACGTTGGGCTGCATGACACCGACAGCAGTGAGCTTAGCGCCTCTATAGCGAGCAACTCCACCCTCCCGCAGCTAGAGGCAATCAATGCCAAAAAAGCTCAAAATCAAGAAGAAAGAAGAAGAAGAAGGGCAGCTAGAAAATAGAAAAGAGAAGCAAGAGAGAAGAAGAAGGAGCAACAGCGGTTAGAAGAGAAGAAAGCAAGAAAAGAAGAAAGAAGACTTTAGAGAGAAGCTAGAAGAAAAAGAAGAGAAGCAAGAAAGAAGAAGGAACAAGAAGCAAAAGCCTCCAATGCATCTTCAAGTGAGCTATCTAGCAACTCCAAAGATGGTGATGATGATGAGTCCTACCAAGTGAATAGCAAGAAGGACAAGAAAGGAAAGGGCAAGAAGAATGATGACAACAAATATGTCACCGTATCTTTTAACTATTCTTCTATGTCTATGACTAACCATGATCGTAAGTCTTTCATCAATATGCCCACGGGCAAGTTACCTCATTTCGATGGGACTAACTTTGCCAAGTGGAAGCACTTGATGAGAGCCTATCTTATAGGTCTTCATCCCAGCATTTGGGAGGTTGTTTGCAATGGATTTGAGCCACCGGTTGATCCCAAGAATCCAACCATGGAAGAAATGAGAATCATCCACCTCAACGGTCAAGCTACTAGTGTGCCACTTAGCACCTTGGATGGTGATGAGTACAGTAGAGTGATTGGTGTAGATGTTGCCAAGCAAATTTGGGATACTTTGCATCTTGCACATGAAGGAGTTGACAAAGTGAGAAAGGTAAGAATTGATTTGTTGATGTCCAAGCTCAACCGATTTGTTATCTTGGATGGAGAAGGACTACAAGAGATGTTTGATAGGTTGATGACCATGGTGGGCAAGATTAGAGGCTATGGTTGTGATGAGCTAGATGATCACAAAGTTGTCAAGATTATGTTGGAAGCTTATTCACCGAGAAATGAGACCGTAGTAACTCTAATTAGAGACAAAAAAAAGTTTGAGTACTTCACACCAAATGATATCCTTGAGAGGATCTTGACCTTTGACATGCAAAGAGAAGAAGAAAATGAGAGGAAGAAGCTTGGAGAATTGCAAGCAAAGCTAGAAGGCATCAAGATCAATAAGGATGTAGCTCTCAAGGCCAACAAATCAAGCAAGCAAGGCTCTACTAGCAAATCCAAGACCAACAAGCAAGCTTCAATTAGCAAGCCCAAAGAAATCAAGCAAGTTCAAGAAAGAGTAGAGACCACCTCATCCTCTAGTGATAGTGAACATGATGATGACAAATATGAGAAAGTGGATGATGTTGCTCTCTTTATGAGGAGGTTTCACAAAGGGTTGAAGAAGCAAGGGTACAAGGTAGTAAAGAGGAAGTTTCCAAACAAGAAGAAGTGGACATGCTACAATTGTGGAAGCACCGATCACTTCATTGCCAAGTGCCCACATGAGATCAAGGAGAACAAGTATAAGAAAGAGAAGGAGGACAAGGCCGACCGGAGAAAGAGCAAGAAAAACATGGGAGTAGCTCACATTGGGCATGAATGGGATTCATGTATTGAAAGCTCAAGTGAAGAAGATGAGAAAGTTGCAACCATTGCTATCCATGAGCCATCTTCTTCACCAAGACTCTTCACCAATATGTCCGATGATGACTACTACTCCCCTCACATTTTTCTTATGGCAAAGGGTGAGAAGGTAAAATCTAAATCCAAGGCCAAAGCTCCTCCACCTCCACCTCCTAGTGATATCTCTAGTAGTGATATTAGTGATAGCTCTAGTGATAATGAATCTAGTTATGAAGAAATTGATAAATTAACTAAGAACTTAGATGGAAAGACCAAACTATTCATCACTAAACTAATGGAGGACTTAGAGAGTGTCCAAGCCAAGCTAGAATCTAAAGAAGAAACTCTTATCCAACAAGAGGATCTCTACATTACTAGCAAGGAAGCTCTTGCATTAGAGAGAAGTGAGGTGGAATCCTTGTGCAAGGCCTTGGCCAAAGAACAAGGGGACCATGTTATCACAAAGAAAGAAAATATTGCTCTCAAGAAAAAGTATTGTGACTTAGATGAAAAGCACAAAGAACTTGAGCTGCAATATAACATTCTTTGGGATAGTAACTCACATCCCTCTAAGGCAAAGGATGCCTCTACTACCTCCACTAGTCTAGGTTGTATAAAATGTTATAATATTGATTTGAATGCTTATTCCACTAACCTTGCAAATATGAAGGCAATGAGAAAAAAATTGCTAGACTCAATGAGATCATTGGCAAGGGCTGCTTGAGTGGTAAGGTTCAAGTAAGTGACAAGAAGACAAATAATTCAAAAGTGCCTCAATTCAAGCAAGGGAGACACCCCTCAATCAAGCATGGGCTTGGGCACACTGCAGGAGCCAAAACAAATGGAAGAAAGATCATAAATGGCTATGAGTGTGTCAAGTTTGAGAGGAAGAAAAGAGTTGGTATAGATTAGCCTGCACAGACAGTGGCAGTGCCATAGTGAAGGCCGACTGTGCCACTACCCACAAAAATGGGAAGGCTACCAATTCTGCTCCTGATCAAACTAAGCTCAAGAAGAAGGTATCCCAGCAGAAACAGGTTCAGCAGAAGCCAAAGGATTCAGTGTGGGGTACTATGAACAAGTATGCCTACCAACCAAAGTTGCAACCACCTCGACAAAGCTTGACTTTGTGTTTTCTTTTAAGGAACAACAACAGTGGAAAAGTGGTTGCCGAATATGTTGGAAAGGAAGCCAACACATATAGGAATACTTCTATTTGGGTTCCTAAATTTCTTGTGACTAACATGCAAGGCCCCAAGTCAAATTGGGGACCTAAATCAAGCAACTAAATCTGTTTTGCAGGCATACTCCTCCAGTGGGTCAAGTTGGGTGCTTGATAGTGGATGTACAAATCATATGACCAGAGAAAGGAGTATGTTCTCATCATATACCCCAAAGATGGACTCAAATAAAAATATTCTCTTTGGAGACAACTCTAAGGGGGATGTGATTGGTCTTGGTAAAGTTGCTACAACCCTTGAGCATTCAATTACAAATGTTTACATGTTGATTCGTTAGGTTACAATTTGTTGTCCATCTCTCAATTATGCAAGATGGGCTTCAATTGTCTCTTTACGGATAAGGGTATGGAAGTCTTTAGAAGGGAGGATTCCTCTATTGTCTTTATGGGTCATTTAAAGAACAAGCTTTACCTAGTTGATTTCAACAAAAGTAAAGCTAATCTTGAGACTTGTTTAGTGGCAAAATCTAGCATGGGGTGGTTTTGGCATCGCCTACTAGCCCATGTTGGGATGAGGAACTTAGCCAAACTTCAAAAGGACAAACACATCCTTGGACTAACAAATGTTCACTTTTAGAAAGATAGGATATGTAGCGCTTGTCAAGCCAGAAAGCAAGTTGGCGTATCTCACCCACTAAAGAGCATCATGACCACGACGCACCATTGGAGCTCATACACATGGATCTCTTTGGACTGGTCGCCTACCTAAGTATCAGGGGTAACAAATATGGTCTTGTTATTGTTGATGATTATTCCCATTTCACTTGGGTATTTTTCTTGTTTGATAAGTGTCAAATTGGTGACAAAGTGAAGACTTTTGTTAGAAGAGCTCAAAAGGAGTTCGGTCTCACATCAAGAAAATGAGAAGCGATAATGGGACCGAATTCAAGAACACCCAAGTTGAGGAGTTTCTTGATGAAGAAGGCATCAAGCATGAGTTCTCAACTCCATACACCCCCTCGACAAAATGGTGTAGTAGAGAGGAAGAATCGTACACTAATTGACATGGCAAGCACAATGCTAGATAAGTACAAGACGCTGGACCTCTTTTGGTGTGAAGCTGTCAACACCGCTTGCCATGCCATCAACTACCTCTACCTACACAAGATGTTGAAGAAAACTTCATATGAGCTTCTAACCGGTAACAAACCAAAGGTGTCCTACTTTAGAGTGTTTGGGTGCAAGTGCTTCATACTTAATAAGAAACCCAAAACCTCTAAGTTTGCACATAAAGTTGATGAAGGTTTTCTACTTGGTTATGGATCAAATGAGCATGCCTATCGTGTTTTCAACAAAACCTCCAGGAGAGTTGAAATAGCGGTAGACATGATATTAGATGAATCTAATGGCTCTCAAGTGGAGCAAGTTGATTCAAGTGTTGTAGGAAAGGAGGATCCACCATGTGAAGCAATCAAGCAATTAGCTATTGGTGATATAAGACCACAAGAAGACGAAGTCACTGAAGTGGAGGTTCCTCAAGCTACTGATGAACAAAGTTCCACTGACGTACCTGATGCTAAGGGGGAGCTGACCCCTACTGCAAATCAGTAGAGTGGCAATGCCGCACTCCCTCTGACAGCAGCAGCACATCCAACTCTGATTCAAGGATAGAACCTTCAACCCATATTCGAGCAAGAATATAATGAAGATCTAGAAGAAGGACAAGAGGCCATTGATTATCCAAGGCTAAGGCAAACAATACAATGGGATCATCCCATTGACAACATCCTTGGGAGTCTTCAAAAGGGGGTAACAACTCATTCACATTTAGCAAACTTTTGCCAATATTACTCATTTGTTTCCTAGAACCTCTTAAGGTTGAGCAAGCACTTGGTGATCTGGATTGGGTGATGGCCATGCAAGATGAGCTCAACAATTTCAAAAGAAATCAAGTGTGGACCTTGGTGGAGAGATCCAACACCAATATCATTGGCACCAAGTGGGTCTTCCGCAACAAGCAAGATGAGAATGGTGTGGTGACAAGAAACAAGGCAAGATTGGTTGTTCAAGGTTTCACTCAAGTAGAGGGCTTGGACTTTGAGGAAACATATGCACCAGTGGCAAGACTTGAAGCATTCCGAATGCTTCTAGCCTATGCCACTCATAACAATTTCAAGCTATATCAAATGGACGTGAAGAGTGCATTCCTCAACGGCCCCATTCAAGAACTTGTCTATGTTGAGCAACCACTGTGTTTTGAAGATCCCAAGTTCCCCAACCATGTCTACAAACTCCAAAAGGTGCTCTATGGGCTTAAGGAATTCTTGCTTAAACAAGGCTTTGAAATAGGCAAAGCTGACCCTACCCTTTTCACTCACAAAGTTGGTAAAGATATATTTGTGTGAAAAAATATGTCGATAATATAATATTTGGTAGTACTAATCATACTTTTTGTGAGGAATTTAGTAGGATCATGATGAAGAGATTTGAGATGTCCATGATGGGTGAGTTGAAGTTCTTCGTCGGATTTCAAATCAAACAAGTGAAGGATGGAACTTTTATTAGTCAAACGAAGTACAACCCGTAATATGCTCAAGAAGTTTGACATGGTGAATGCCAAGCCTATCAAAACTCCCATGCCAACCAATGGACATCTTGATCTCAACAGTGAAGGGAAAGCCATGGATACCAAGGTATATCGTTCCATGATCGGCTTTCTACTTTATTTATGCACATCTAGGCCTGATATTATGCTTAGTGTGTGCATGTGTGCTAGATTTCAAGTTAACCTGAAAGAGTGTCACTTGGTGGCTGTTAAGAGAATCTTGAGATATTTAGTACACACTCCTAACCTTGGTTTGTGGTATCCTAAGGGCTCTAAGTTTGATCTACTTGGGTACTCGGATTCCTATTACGCTAGTTTGCAAAGTAGATTGAAAAAGCACTTGGGGACATGTCAATTCTTTGGACGATCCCTAGTGTCTTGGAGTTCTAAAAAGCAAAATTATGTAGCCCTTTCCACTACCAAGGCTGAGTACATTGTGGCCGGTGCATGTTGTGCCAACTACTTTGGATGAGGCAAACTCTTCGTGATTTCAGATGTCATTTTACTAAAATCCCATTATTATATGACAATGAGAGTGCCATTAAGCTTGCAAACAATCCCGTAAGCCACTCTAGAACCAAGCACATAGACATCCATCATCATTCTTGAGAGACCACGAAACCAAAGGAGATATCAAAATTCGCCATGTGAGCACCGAAAAGTAACTAGCCAATATCTTCACAAAGCCCCTCGACGAGTCAAGGTTCTGTGCTTTGCGTAGTGAGCTAAATATACTTGATTCTCATAATGTGGTTTGAATTTTAGCATGCCTCTGTTTGATAAACTAGTATCTAGGCAAAAGAGTTGAAAATTTTCATATTGTGCGTGAAAATGATTTATAAAAGGCAACTTATGTATCATGATCATGGGCTGTATTGATTATTTTTTCTGCTCATGGTATATAGGTGATATGTGTCCATATCTTATACAGAGAGAGTCATATAGATTATAGCTAACTCCCACTATTTTGGGGAGTGCGGCTGTGCCGCGCTTGCGGCAGTGCCGGGCTAGGCATGCGGCAGTGCCACACTTTGAATCTCAATTGAGATTCGGCCCAAACAGTTTTACTGTGGGGCTCATTTATTCTTCCTCTTATCCTTAGGTCCATAGTAACTTCTTTCCCTCTCTCTTGCCCCCAACACATACACTCATGCCTCTCTCTCCTCTCGTGCCCATTGCCATCGCCGTTGCTTGGCCGCGCGTTGCCGATCTCTGGCAGTGCCACAGCAACTGCCAACCCTCCCTCAATGTCGCTGACGGCTGCTACTACTACCCCTGGCCCGAGCAGTTTCTTCCCTCTCCTCTCCATTCCTCATTTAAGAAGATAGAGCATGGAGATTATGACCGAAAAGGGAAAAGGAAGATGAATGAGCAAAGAGACAAGGATCCACCTCGTCGTGATCGAGGGAGGTCAACAACAGCAGGCAGTAGTATAGCTCCAAGGGGACTTGGTGACAGGGGGAGGCGTGAGCAATACATTGAAGATGAGGAGAGGCTGGAGATGATAGGTCATACCACTGATGCCATTTCTGACACCCCACAGCATATCTCTGAGTTTGATGGCAGATACATGAGAGATTTTGAGGGTGAGATCATCATGAGACCTCCAGTTCACTCCAGTCAACATGCAATTGTTAACTATTCCAAGAGTTGGAAGCTGGTGGAAGAGGCAAGGGGGATCAATCCCTATGCAGTGCGTAAGGATTTGGGCATTGATTATAGATTCTAGAATGCGTTTCATTCCAACTTTTATGACACTGCCATTCTTGCATCCAAGAAAATCAAGATCATCAAGATGCAGTATATTGATTGGGATGAGATGCAGGAGAATGAGGAGCCTGAGTTTGACAAGGTAATCAAAATTTGTGATAGGTTCTAGCTTTCAGACATCATGGGTTTCTAGTATAACTGGAATGAGGAGGTCCTTGCATAGTTTCATGCCACATACTTCTATGACCAGACCTCTGATGAGATTCACTGGATGACTGATGGTTGGCACTACCGAGTCAACTTTGTCACTTTTAGTCGGATTCTTGGCTTTGGGGAGGAGCACAGAGGTTATAATTACATTCATGATGAGCCTCGAGCTAAGATCTATGACATCAGTTACATGTGGAGAGATAGAAGGATTGTAGATGGCAGGAGGAGTGGTCTACACAGCTTCTATTACATCCTCAACAACCTCATCAGGAACACCATCAACCCAAAGGATGGAGCAGCCTCAGATATTAATGGCTATGTGAGAAATATGTTGGCTAGATTTTCTCTAGGTGGAGACAGGTTCAATGTCCCTAGATTCATGTGGACTGAGTTGAGATTTGTAGTGGAGGATGGGAGGAGGGGGCTACCCTATGCCCCTTACCTCATGTTTATGATTGAGAGGGTCACTGGATTTTATTTTCTGAAGGATGGGATGCACACCGTCTACAAAATTGAGAAGACCCAGCTAGCTACAGCTACTCAGGGAGCGGGGAGCTCTCATGCTAATATAGATATCCCTAAGTCTTCCCACTCTAGGTCTTGCAAAGGAGGCAAGATGAAGAAGTTTGGCAAGTGGTTGAAGGCAATCTTCTACAAGTGCACCTTTGCAGCTGATAGAGCATATGAGACATAGCTTGAGCAGCGCTAGCAGCATGGATAGGACCTTCCACCACTTCCACCTATTCCACCTCCTCCATAGTATGACCTTCTGAGTCTCTCCGACACAGATTCAGATGATGAGGATGATAAGGAGGAGGAGGAGCAACAAGGATGAGCAGCAGATTGGGATGAGACCCTAGAGGGATACCGTCAGAGATAGGAGCCGGGGCGTTCCACTCGCTTCACCGCCACTACTCACCATCAGGGCCGTGCATGTATTGACTCCAACGACGGTGATGGTGGTACCAGGACTGATGCAGGAGGTGCTAGGGCTACAGGAGGTGATGATATTTATTGGACAGACATCTAGGGAGATGATGACTAGGTGTTGATCTTTCTTTTTTTCTTCTCTTTTTTGGTGCTTTATGCCAAAGGGGGAGAAAATTAGAGGGGTCAACAACTTTTTCGACTCCATGGAGGTTGCTATAGCTAGAGTCATGTTCATATCCATTTAGAGTAGTCTTCGTTAGGTGAGAGTTTAAGAAAAACTCTAAATTATGAAATAATGCTACTATTTGACTCTTTGTGTGGGATATGGATATATATTAATCTATGTTGTTGCTTGTGATACAATTGTGCTAGAATATATATCTTTATATGTATCACATGCTGTGTGGTGTTTGTTCTGATCTATGCTATTACAGCAAGTGCGGCAGTGCCGCACACCCAGCTACAACAGCAAACCATGTTGTGCATAAAATGGCATTTACATCACGTTTTACATACCTGACACAGTATGCAGCACCCCACAGGAGCATGGATGTAGGGGGACTCTTATGTGAATCTTGGACTCTTATGTTAATTTGAGAATTCAATTCTTTATTCACATACTTAGGGGGAGGCTCTACACCCATGGCTCGAAAGTCTCAGTATTTATTTTATATCTTTTGTAAGCTCTAATTGGGTTGTCATCAATCACCAAAAAGGGGGAGATTGAAAGTGGAATCAAGCCTTAATTGTGGGTTTTGGTGAAAATGACCATGCAATTAGAGAACTAATGAGATTTATCGAGATAATAAGTAGGGAATTTATATTCGAGAATGCTACACGAAATGGAGGAGCCCCCAATTATAAATGTAGATGGCTTCAAACTCAAAGGAGGTTTAAATTCTTTTATATATTGAATTTGAGTATAGGAAAAGCCGTACTATAAAGGGGGGCACAATGCTTAAGCTAATATGTGCTACCAAGTGCTCAAATAAACACATGCATTCTCATATTCACAGCCAAGATAGTCTACACTTCACTATTATCCTAGCTGTCTTGCATGGTGTGGCACTGCCACACTTGAAGAGAGGCTCTCCTGACCCCTTGGTCGTGGGCTCCGGCTCGACTGACCCCTTGGTCATGGGCTCTGGCTCGACCGACCCCTTGGTTGTGGGATCCGACTCGCCCGACCCCTTAGGTGCGGGCTCCATCTCGCCTGACCCCTTGGTCATGGGCTCTGTCTCGCCTGACCCCTTGGTCATAGGCTTCGTCTCGCCTGACCCCTTGGGTGAAGTGTCCATTGAGGGCTAGGGGTATATATACCTTTCCCTTTCCTCCCCAACGGCTATCTACGATTTAAGTGACCATTGGGGGCTGGAGGTATATATACCTTTCCCCTTCCTCCCCAACGGTAACCCAGCTCTTTTCTTCCTCACTTCAGCATGCCCAAAAATAGAGCAGGAGCTCTCTCTCTCTCACTCCATTGTTGACCTCAAGCCCTCAAGCAAATCCATTGATTTCCCTATCAACCCTTAAGGGAAAAGGGTCCAAAACTTGATTTGAGAGCAGCTCCATTGATTCCCAAACTCTAAAGAGCACTTGGTTCACGTTTTATCCAGTGGTTGTGTTTGTTACTCTTGGAGCTTGGCTCCTAGCTGGCTAAAGCATCGCCCGTGGAGCTTGACAACTTGTGTGGTAGCCCCGGAAGGTTTGTAACCACCTCTTGCAGCAAGTATAATCACCACTCATCTCAAGAGTTTACTCTCTTGACTTGAGAACGAGGTAGGGTCGCAAAGCCCTAAGCCTTAGTGGTATACCTCAACAACACGGACATAGGCAAGCCTTGGTGGTGAGCTGAACCATGGGATAAATCCTTGTGTCATCTTGTGCTTGTGTTTCTACACTTGTGTTCTTATTGTTGTTGAGGTGATTTCTAGAGTTTGAGGCAGACCTACTTGTGTGTGGTGTTCTCACCAATTTTCAGCTGTCGATCTGTGATCTACTACCCTGCAGGAAGCTAAGAAATTTACCCAATCTAAATTTCGTTGGATAGATTTTGAACTATGAACTAATCTCTCCTGCAGGTCTGGTAGTGCCACTGTTTGGAGCGGCAGTGCCGCGGGTGAATTTGACTTCGGTTTGAGTTAAATTTTTATAGGCCTATTCACCCCCTCTAGGCATACCAGAGATCCTATAGCAGCGAGGCTAGAATTCCAATGCACAAACAACAACGCGGAATATGAAGCAATCATACTAGCTCTATCAAAGCTCTGCGCTCAGTAAGGCGAGCAATCATCAAAACCGATTCACAGGTCACCTCTGGCCATATCGAGAAAAGCTTCAAAGCCAAATCACGACCAAACCAATATCGAGATCAGAGAATAGCGAGACTGATGAACTAGCAAAAGCCGCAGCTCAAGGCATCACCTTACCCTCGGATGTTTTCTACAAGGTCATCAATCAACCCTCGATAGAACTAAACATAAAAACACCAAAGCTCATCAACGCAATACACAGCGAAGACTAGAGAGCGCCCATAATGGCCTATCTCAAAAGATATCATGAACTAGAAAACAAGGAGGAAGAAAAAAGGATGCAACAAAGGACACGAGGGTACAGAATCATCAATGATGAACTATACAAGGCTAGCGTAACAGGACCACTGCTCAAGTGTGTCACATCCAGTGAGGGAAAACAACTGTTAAAGGAGATACATGAGGGTTCATGCGGTTCATACAACAGACCCAGGGCTCTAGTGGGCAAAGCGTTTAGACAAGGATTTTACTAGCCAACAGCAATCAATGACGCAGTCTCACTAGTACATCATTGTGAAGGTTGCCAACTCTCAGCAACACACTCAAATAGACTAGGGGCCCAAACAACACTAATTTTCCCAACATGGCCTCTCCAGCGATGGGCAATGGACCTAGTCGGACCATTGCCAATAGCTCTAGGAAACCTCCGCTATGCAGTGGTCGCCGTCGAGTACTTCACCAAGGGCGTGATTGGTTGCCCCACTCACATCGTCCGAAGGCCCATCCGGTATCACTCGGTGCATTGTGGCCGCATTTGGTTCCCCTGCTCGCATCTTTCGCCTGCATCCTTTCGTTCATCTACCCTCCTCCATCCTACATGTCTCCATCTTCTCAATTTTCACTTCCCTCTCCATGTAGGATGGCTTGATTCACGCATGGTGCAGGGGCCCATGTGTCAGACACCCAAATTTTTGATGCATGCATGCAACCAAACATGATCTCATCTCGTACTGAACCAACAACAAAGACAACCAAACACGACCACTTGCACGAGCTCAACCCGGCTTCTTTGGTCCTGCACGGCCTAGCCATCCTGGCTCGAGGCTTGCTCTGCAACCAATCATGCCCCAAATGGATAGAAGCAAAGCTACTAGCTACAATAACCTCACAGACTATCAAAAGATTCTTCTAGCAACAAATCATATGCCGCTTTAGAGTGCCAAGAGAACTCACAGTAGACAATGGAACCCAATTTGACTACGAAGCATTCAAGGAGTTATGTATGCAATTAGGAACAAAGTTGTGTTTTGCTTCTATAAGACACCCTCAATCCAATGGCCTCTTCGAAAGAGCAAACATTATAATCCTCCAAGGCATCTCAAGAAGATTGCACGACAGACCCAAGGGAAAATGGGTAGAAGAACTCACCTCAGTCATATGGTCACACAATACCTCCAAATCAAGGGCAACAAAATTCACCCCCTTCGAACCCCTCTTTGGAGAAGAAGCTGTCCTCCTAGAAGAGCTCACTCACAAATCACCAAGAGTGACCTTCACTAAAGACGAAACAAACACCCTCGATGAAGAACAGTTAACAAAAGACCTCACAGAAGAACTCAGATGCCAAGCAGTCAACAACCTTCGCTCATAGCAAGCTAAAAATGTCCAGTGGCGAGACAAGAAAGTGAACCCCCACCAAATCAGCACAGGAGACATGGTGCTAATCAGAAAACAAAATGTGAAGATGGCGGGCAAGCTCCAACCAAAATGGGTAGGCCCATACTTGGCCACTCAAGCAAATAGACCCAGAGCATACAATCTCCAAGATAGCGAGGGCAATCAACTACCTCACACTTGGAAAATAGACAACCTTCGAAAATACTATCCCTAGCGGCGCCTTAGCATGCGCTCGCACAATGTAATTTTTCTTTTTTCATTCAACAATGTAAAAACTTAGCGCTGCATTCTTTTTCCTTGCGAAGGGTGCAAGGTTTTTTAATGAGGTAGTGGTTCCACCCTCTAATGTAACATTTATTCCCCAAAGCTCCAACCTCTGCCGAAATGGGTGGGTCGCGATCAACCCACCCACATCGACGAAAAAGCATAGGTAAAGATTTGTACCAAGTAGGGTCCCTAACCAATCAACCCCCGCTCGGTACAAAACATTCCTCCAAACCTCACAAAAGCAAACCCCACCCGACCTTAAGATAAGGACGGACACGGAGGTCAAAACAAGTGAGCACCCTCACAAAACGCCAGGGGCTCACAAAAGCAAACCCCATCCGACCTTAAGATAAGGATGGAAATGGAGGTCCAAACAAGTGAGCACCCTCGCAAAACGCCAGGGGCTCACAAAAGCAAACCCCACCCAACCTTAAGATAAGGATGGACACGAAGGTCAAAACAAGTGAGCAACCCCGCAAAGTGCCAGGGGTCACAAAAGCAAACCCCACCCGCCCTTAACATAAGGATGGACGCGGAGGTCAAAACAAGTGAGCACCCTCGCAAAGCACCAGGGGCTCACAAAAAGCAAACCCCACCCACCCTTAAGATAAGAATGGACGTGGAGGTCAAAACAAGTGAGCACCCTCACAAAGAGCCAGGGGCTCACAAAAAGCAAACCCCACCTACCCTTAAGATAAGGATGGGCGCGGAGGTCAAAACAATTCAGCACCCTCGCAAAAACGCCAGGGGCTCACAACGTAAACCCCCCACATCCCCAAGACACAAAGACGGACACAGTGCCACCCATCCTCAAAACAAAAGGACAGGAACAAGTGTCAAAGCGCGCGAACACCCTCGTAAAGCAAAACAACCCCAACCGAAGGGCATCCTCGCACCGCCAACACAAAATCCAAAGCCTTGCCTGAAAGAAAAGGGGGTGTCACTGCGCAACAAGTTTTAGAAAATGAACAAACGGCGAGCCTCGCCTAAAAGAAAAGGGGGCATCGCTGGGCACCAAGTTTTAGAAAATAAAAAAAACAGTGAGCCTCGCCTGAAAGAAAAGGGGGGCGTCACTGTGCGCCAAGTTTTAGAAAATAAAAAAGTGAGCCTCGCCTGAAAGAAAAGGGGGGCGTCGCTGCGCGTCAGGTTCTGCAAAAGGAAAAACAGCGAGCCTCACGTGAAATAAAAGGGGGGCATCGCTGCACGCCAAGTTTTAGAAAATAAAAAAATAGTGAGCCTTGCCTAAAAGAAAAGGGGGGCGTCACTGCGCGTTAGGTTCTACAAAACAAAAAATAGCTAGCCTCGCCTGAAAGAAAAGGGGGGCATCGCTGCGCACCAAGTTTTAGAAAATAAAAAAAACAGCCAGCCTCGCCTAAAAGAAAAGGGGGGCCTTGCTACGCGCCATGTTTTAGGAAAAATATAGCGAGCCTCGCCTAAAAGAAAAGGGGGCATCGCTGCACGTCAGGTTTTAGAAAACAAAAAACAGCGAGCCTCGACTGAAAGAAAGGGGGCGTCACTGCGTGTCAAGTTTCAGAGAACGACAAACGGCAAGCCTCGCCTCAAAGAAAAGGGAGGCATCGCTGCGAACTAGAGGGAAAACAAAATCACACCGCATCCTAACTTGTCAATTAAATAGCTCCAAATAATGTTTACAACGATTGGAATCCTCGAAGAGGTTCCCAACAACACGCCAAATTTACAACAAATACAACAACAACCGTTACATCGATAAAAACAGACATCAAGTCGACCCTCGGCGCCGAAACTCCTAGACATCGGGTGCATCCTCTTTGAAACACACCCGCATGCCACCTCCCTCGCCATCTCCATGACTGTATTTTCAAGCACACTCTTAACCAGCTCATCTACTACACCCTCCATAGACTCAGCCACATCATCCACAAATCACCTACAAACCCTCACCCCTGCCCGGCCCCTTCACCCTTACAATTGGCCCCCAAAGAATAGGTGCTGCGGGAACCAAAGGCAAGTCACCTTCCAAAACCCTCGCGCAGTACATATGCCGATGGTCACGCTCATCAAGCTCCAATGGCTCAGGATTTGGCACCTTCAGCTCCCCCTCAGCATCCAGACTCAGGCGCCCTCACCAAAAAATAAAGTCTATGGCATCCTCATCATCAACATCGTCCAAATCCCCCAAAGTAGACCCTAAACCAAAAAGCAAGCGCTCGGACTGACGATTCCTAAGATCTACGTCCTGCCAAAACCTACTCGCTCCTGATTCTTCTTATCATACAAACCAACCTTCGCCTACCAAAAACTATCTAATGACAACAAAGGAAACTTAGACTTAGCATGCGCCCACGACACGCCAGAAATAAACGTATCCTGACGATTCAACATCAGGGGCAAAACATCCAACACCTCACACGCAGACCCCACAGGAACCTATGCAATGAAGGCAACAGTCAATCACCAACCAAAAATAGACCCCCGTAGGGGTACAAGCTATTTTCCAAAAGGCACCACCATCCTAACTACGACGCACATGCGCGTCAAACCTACCTCGTTGTATTGACATCCATGGCTTCCAAGGCTGGCGCTCCTTCAACTTGTGATTCCTCGGTCCCGGGGCCCGCTTTACCACCTTCGTGACCAACCCCAGCAGCGACCTTGCTGGCAGATGCCCCACCGACAGCAGACGCCGTGACCCTCATGCTTATCACAGAGGTACCTACCTCGCCAAATCCGCCAGCTGACGTCAGAGCATCCCAAGGCTGCGTCAGCTAACAAAATGAACAAAATCATAAGTAGAATAAAAAAAGGAACGGAAAGGAACAAAAAACAACAACAAGACTAAAGCCACAACGTACCTCATGAGTGCTAGCCGCCGCCTCGTCAAAGGCCAGAGACCGACCCTCGCCCTCTATCCAAAACTTCATCAAGCAACCCTCAACAATCGAACCCTCCCTCAACAAGCTCAGCAGCAACAACCAGCCAGCAAACGGAAGGGGCAACAATGAAAAACCCAAACCCACTGTAACTATTTATAGGCACCAAGCACCCGCACCAAAGGAAAGAAGCCGGCGCAAAATCACGTAGATTCATGAACAACTCCTCGAGAAAAACGCGAAAAAAAACATCCAGCAATCTCGCGCCCCATCCAACTCCACACCGGGGCCATTCACCTAAATAAATCAAAGGCCCAGCTCCGGTCGAGCAAGATAGGGGTGTCGCAGGACCGGGGCCGCAAGCAAGGTATCCACACGTGCCTCCCTCCCCAAGTATTAACGTTGCTCTGACCCATCACACTGGGCTTGATCCTCGAGGGGTTGCTGTTGGGGGGAGGTACCCCCAGCACCGCTCATCCCCTAACCCTCGACCTGGAGCTGGCTTGACTAATCTGCCCTCGTCCTGGGTGCCACCCCCGCGACGAGGGTGCCCATGTTTGGTTTATTTCATCTGTGTGTTCAGGTGGCACGCTCGGAGGTCAGCTACGCTGGTGGAGCGTGGCAAGAAGGTCGGGAGGCGGAGACAGCGAACAAACCCTCGCTGGGACGCGCGAAGGTGGCATGCTCGAAGGTCAGTTGCGCCGGTGGAGCGTGGCGAGAAGGTCGGGAGGCAGAGACAGTGAACAAACCCTTGCTGGGACGCGCGAAGGTCGCTGCCTGCCTCGGAAAGGAACCGGCCCATCAACAGCTGGATCCAGGAGTGGTTGGTTGAGGAAAGAAGATTACCACCGTACCCCTGGTCCTTGTATAGCGTGTAACGGTTAGGGTCCGACCCTAATTTAATTCCACCGCGCCACCGGGTATGGCCTATAAATGCCGGGGGCGCTCGTGTAAAAAGGAGGTTGAACTTTTTCCGAACGAATTAATGAGCATTTAATTCGCACTTTTCCTTACTTTCTCTTACCCTCGCTCATCCTTTCACGACAATTTAGTCACTCACCTATGGAAAACCCTCGGTCTCTCCCCCGTGCCCCTCAAGGAGGGCGAGAGGGCCAGGAGTGACCCCACAGCCCGCAAGCTGGCAGTCCACCGCCCACCGACAGACGCAGCCCACACAGCCCTGCACTCCGCTCGCCGTCAGTTTGTAGCCCGCCATCGGGCGCAGGCCGTTTGCAGGCCCAGATACATTAAATTAATAGAATATTTATTGATAGATATGTTTTAGACCTTTTACGCTCATATTTAAATCTGTACACGTACAATTTATTTAAATAACTATGAACGATTGTATTAAAGTGGTTAAATAGTACACAAAAGTCTAATGAGAAACACGTCATGCTAACTAATAAAAAGCATTAAACAAGTCATATAATGAACACATCATGTCACATCACATGCAAGTACAGGACACGTCGACACATGCAAATTCAATTGTATTAAGTCACATGTAAAATTCCATGGTAATCTAAGGGTCTGTTTTTTTTCTTCTAAACACTCATTTTCAAAACAATTTTACCGATGAAGCTGTTTTTGTCCCCTCTCAGAAAGACATAAATTAGAATAAAACTAAAAATAGTAAGATAAGATAAAAACTGCAGACAAGATATAGAATAGCAATTAAAAACTATAAATGTTTTCAAGACACGTGCAGGCCGCGCTCGTCGTCTGCCAAGGCCGTGCAGGACGTGCAGGTCGCGTTCGCTGCCGCGCAGGCCGCTCCCTGTCGGTTGCCCTCGCCGCCGCCCACGATGCTGAAGGCCGCGCGCGCTGCCGTGCCGGCCGCTCGCCGTCGGTTGCGCTGGTCGCTCGCTGTCCGCCCCAGCCATGCAGGACGTGCTTGACGCCGCGCAGGCTGCTCGCCATCCTGCTCTACTTGTGCTTGTTCATGAGGAAGAGATGGCAGTCACAAGATGCTCCTGGTGCTTGAAGACATGATAGTCTGTTAGTCACGAGAAGATGGAGTCGGAGAAAGAGAAAAAAGGGCATATTTATCAGGGTAATGATATAGACCGGGCGTCCGGACGGCCGGATGTACCGTTCCATAGCCCGTTCTCTCGCACTCACACTTCCCCCCGCTCTGCTCGCTCCCCCGCACTCGCGCTCCCCCCGCTTTCCTGCCCGCTCTCCGGGCCGTCCCCGGGACAGGGACACCGCGCCCGCACACACGAGCTCGCTGTGCGCCCCGCCTGCCCGTGCTCCCTGCCGTCCCTCGCTCCTCCGCGACCTCCATGCACCCCCATGTTCCCTGCGACTCGGCTCCCGCACCCCCACAGAGACAAGGACGATGGCGGCGGCTCCGACGAGGTAGGTCGCGGAGGGATCTGGATCTGAGCCCTGCTCCTCATCCTCTGGATCTGGATCTGGATCTGAGCCCTCCTCTTCCTCCTCCTCCTCCTCCTCCTCCTCTGAGGGATGAAGCGGTGGCTAGAGTTCCGGCGAGCTCTAGGGTCAGATCTCACCATGTTGCAATGAGTTTTTTTTGGATGTTGCAACAGATGATTTCGAATGTTGCAATGGGATTTTTTGGGTCGTTGTAACAGATGTTTTTACGATGTTGCAGTACTACTGCTTGAGATGTTGCAGTACATTTTTTCAAATGTTGCAGCATAATTTTTCGATGTTGCAATATATGTTTTTTCGATGTTGCAGTACATGTTTTTTAATGTTGCAGTACACATTTTTTCGTTGTTGCGGTAGATATTTTTATTTTTCGTTGTTGCAGTAGATTTTTTTCGATGTTGCAGTGCATGTTTTTTTAATGTTGCACTACATATTTTTTCGATGGTGCAGTACATATTTTTCATTGTTGCAGTAGATATTTTTTGATGTTTGCAATTCATGTTTTTCATTGTTGTACTACATATTTTTTTCGATGTTGCACTATTTACAACCCGATGTTGCACTACATAGTTTTTTCATATGTTTTTGCAATATTGCAGTAGAAGTGTTTCATGATCTTTTAGGATAGTGGCGCAGTGGGGGAACGGGGGATAGGAGCGTGTTGGGGATTGGAGCCGTCGTCGGGGGCACGACGGGGTGGGGGTGCTCCTGCGGGGGCGAGGAAAATAGATGGGGCTGGGGGTGAGGATGGGGATGAGGTGCGCTGGTGCGGGGACGCGAGGTGCGGGCGTGCGTGGGGGCATCCCGATGGAAGCGGGCTCGCATGCATGCGGGTGGGGAGCGGATTGGTTACGGGCAGGCGCACATGCAGGGGCAGCAGCGCGAGCGTCCGGACGCTAGCGCCCGGATCGAACGTCCGGACGCTAGCAGTTCCATATTTATTACGCCAAGAAACCTGCATTATGTGAGATAATTTTTATAGATGGTTTTTTTTACCGACATGGTTGTTACCATGCGTAGTTTCAAGTATTGGAAGTGCCCTTAATAACAAGTTAAAGAATGAAGTTGTGACTTTTATATAAGCTTTTAAATTTTTCTTTCGCTTGGTGCCATTTTTGTTAAGTGGTTGTTAACTTCCTAGATAACACCATTAATAAGTATCAAGTGGCATAAAGGAGATTATCTAAAAATAACCAAACGACACGTGTATGAATCTTGTATTGAATATTTTAGCTTCGAATCGAAGCAATGAACAATGGAAAAGTTTTCAAATATATAGTTTTAGATCTATTCGAATACTACAACTTGATATAGAGTGTGTCTCCATTTTCCATCAATTGGAAAAATTTAAAAATAGATTTTTAATATGAGAACTTAATATTATATATATATATATGTATATATATATATATCATTGCTCCTAAATGGTCTCAAATGAAAAGTCGTCAACTACAATTTTAGATCTCTTCGAGCTCTACAATTTTAATATAGAGTGTCTCCATCCGTAATCATTTTGAAAATTGGAAATCTGAATTCAAAAAGGAAAAATGGTGTTCTTGCCCCTTACACAGATGTGCAATTATGATTTTGCCCTCGTTTTTCTAACTTTGTGATTTTGCCATAAACTGTTCACAAGTCAACGCGATTTTGCCCCTGGTCAACGCGAATTTGCCCCTGTTTTTACCGTTGACCAGGGGCAAAATCGCGTTGACTTGTGAACAGTTAAGGGCAAAATCACAAAGTTAGAAAAATAAAGGCAAAATCACAATTGCACATCAAAGCAGAGACAAGAACACAAGAGCCCCAATTCAAAATAGAACTTGTCAGCATCTCGGCCTCACAAGACCAACAGCAACCCAAGGAGGATGAAGCCGCACCTGATGGGCGTCTTCTGATCGAGGCCCGGCCCAAAAGGCTAGCTCGGCCCAGCATGCACATCTCTGGCCCGGAATGGAAGCAGTAGCTATATGTACTAGCTTGGAGAGATGGAGAGGATTACGAACCATTTTGTAACAAACCTCTAAACTAAATTCGAATCATTCATCACTAAGCCACTACTACTTAAAACTTTTCTGAGGCAGGCGAAAAGGATTTACCGAGGCGGGCATCACAACTGCCTCACTCCAAAGGTCACGATAAATAAATCTTTACGAGGTGGTTCAAATGCCGCCTCGGTAAATCAAATAAAAAAGAGAAAAAGAAAAAGCCTGTATCCAGCCCTAACCGGGCCTAGATCTGGGCCTAGCTCTATCGCCCCAGCGTGCCGCCGCCGCCGGGGGAGCAGGCCTCACTCGGCGCACTGCCTCAGCCAGGGCTGCTCGATCCACCACCGGATCCGCCGCTCCTCCCTCCGCCCTCGCCGCCGTGCCTCGATCCGCTGCAGCCATGACTGGATCCACCGCCGTCGCGACCGGATCTACAGTAGAGGGGCCGCCATGACCCACCGCGACTGGATCTGAGGGAGAGGGACGCCGCTCGGGTGGGGGAGGGCGCTGCTGCCGCTCGTAGCTGGATCCGCTGCTCGAAGCCTCGCACCGTCGGGAGGGAGAGGGCCTTGGGCTCGCCGAATCTGAGGGAAAGGGTGCTCAAACTACCGCCACTTGCCGGGATTTGCTCGGGTCCGCTGCCGTGGGATGGGGAGGTGCAAGGGAGAGAGAGAGTGGACTAGTTGACGGAGGGAGAGAGTGGAGGGAGGGAAGGTGGAGTCGCGAGGCCAGGGCGCCGCTCGGCCGCTCAACTTCGGAGGGAGAGAGTGCGAGTGGAATGAAAACCCTAAGTTCCTCCTTATATACGTGGCTAAGCTAATGGGTCGGCTGAGCTCTGGGCCTTTTTTCCGAGGCGGCCATTTAGGAGGTCCGCCTCCAAAAATAGAGGCATTTTTGGGCCCGCCTCCGTTAATAGATTTTAGGAGGCGGCTATTTTTTAACCGCCTCCGTAAATCAATTTTGTGAGGCGGTTGATTGCAACCGCCTTAGTTAATAAAAATGACCGCCTCGGTTAATCCCAGGCATTAACCGAGGAGGTTCAAATGCCTGCCCGCCTCCGAGCCCCTTTGCCAAACGCCTCGGTTAAGGGTTTTTTTTTAGTAGTGAGCTTCCCTGTTCTTCTCCTTCTCTTTCCCAATTCCCTCATGTGTTGATTGCTAACAGAACTTAATATATTTATCTTTGCTCCTAAACGATCTCAGCTGAAAAAGTTATTGACTACAAAGGTTTAGATCTCATAGATCTCTACAGCTTTCATATAGATTTTATCGTCATCCGACCACATTTGAAAACATAATGAATTTATTTGTTATACAGCTATATATCTTGCTAATATTGTTGTTACCTTCTATATCAGTTTTTAAATTTTTCTGCTGTTTAGTGCCCCATTTCCGTTAGGAAGTTAACAGGTGCTTGACAGAAGTGGCACCATGGGAAAGAAAAATTTAAAAGCCGATATAACAGTCACAGCAAATTTTCAATGGCGCATACGAGCTAGTCAACCATCTTTTCAGGGACACATAAAGAATTGTCTCAACGAACGAAGCTCAGGTACATCCATAGCAAGCCGAATGGATAGAAATATAACAGTAACAAGTGAACAATGTGAAACAAAAGCACACGTACACGAAACAAAAATACGAACTGGAAACGGCTGCTAGCACTTGAGTGTCTTGAAGCATGGGAGGCGCTGCAGCTCGGCCAGCTTCACCGACGGTGGAGCCTGCTCTTCCTTGGAGCATTTGCGTTCATGGTGGCGATGCAGACTACAGGGCAGCGCCACCTCCCGCTTCAGCTGGCAGAGGCACTTGCGGCTCTCGACCACTTTACAGCACTGCCCACGGATCTCAGAACGGGCCAGGCAGTTGGTGAAGTATGTGATTTGCGTCTGGCAGCTTTCTGGGGCGGGCGCGCCGCCGGAGTAGTCCGGTGCGGCGGCAACAGCGCCGACGACGACGACAGCGACGGCAAGGAAAGCTGCGAGCTTCGCTGGGTCCATGGGAAAATGAAGGTTCAGCTAGCTAGCCGGGATAGTCTGGGACTCTCTTAGCATGGGCTGACGAGTGCTGATCATGCCCTCTTCTCTTCTGCCTCCTTTCATAGACGGTGCTGTGTGGACGGTAGCGCCAGCAGGGAACGTGCACAACCATGTGGTAGCTGTGGATGCTGTCTATTATTACACACTAATTTAGTTGTTTCTGCAGCGAAGTAGACAAAAGCTAGCTAGAATCTTGCATAGTGATCACAGCATATGTATCTTGCTGTCTATTGTATGAAGCTGCGCTGTTGGAATAATGAAATTTGTAGGGTTTCTGCCTTAAAAGTCGAATTTTAGTTGTACTCAAATTAAAAGAAATTTCCGCAAGTGGAATCGAAAATCAAAAGGAAAAAAAAATAGAAGGACACCCGTGGGCTAGCTGGCCACTCGAGAGCCCCAAGAAACCGAGCAGCCAGCCAATCACAAGGGCTCGCCTTCTCCCCTTGCGCAGGAACGGGCGGCGCTGCTCTAGTATACTAAAATAATGCGGCTACAATGCTAATCACCATATTTAGTCTTCCTAATTAAACCAAGCCATTAGCAACACACGTCAACAAAATTGGAGCCAATCATCAACTTGCTTCTTATATCGGGTGGCTTCTGAAATTGGCATAACTCCTTTTCTTCAGATAAATTAGCTCCATGAAATATAATTGAGGTTGGCATAGTAATAGTAAAATCTATATTTCCAGCCTTTATTATATTTTGCTTCACATCAAAATAAAATGCACGGAGCTTCAAAAAATAAGGATCCTTTAGATTATTACCGGATGAAATAATTAAATCCTTGTATGGGTGCAATAAAATGCTAGCTGAAATATTTTGATGAACCCTCGCTACCGGAGACCGGCGCTTTGCTGAGTGCCTAATGCACTCGGCAAAGGCTACTTTGCCCTCGGCAAAGTCTTTGCCGAGTACAGCACTCGGCAAAGAGCCTTCGGTAAAAAATCCGTCGGCAAAGAATTCTTTGCCGAGTGCCTTTTATCGGGCACTCGGCAAAGTCTTTGCCGAGTGCCCGACACTCGGCAAAGTTGGAACCGAAAAAAAACCCGAAAAATGGGAAAAATGGAAAAAAATGAATTTTTTTTAATCCGTGAAGGCCCCCACCGGCCAGCGCCCGCCCATCTCCGGCATTTTTCGAGTAAATTTCGCAGCAACGCGGCTGACGGGATTCGAACCCGCGACCTCCCCTGCGCGCGAACCTCCTCTACCACTACACCACACTGTCACTTGTGTTTGGATTCCGTTTTAGTTCCTAACATATTATATTAAACCGAGTGTAAATTGCTTGTTTGAGGCCCTAAACGAATTCAAATAAAAAAGTTGTAAACTACAA
The DNA here is from genome assembly GCF_019320115.1 of Miscanthus floridulus. Taxonomy (NCBI): domain Eukaryota; kingdom Viridiplantae; phylum Streptophyta; class Magnoliopsida; order Poales; family Poaceae; genus Miscanthus; species Miscanthus floridulus. Next base: position 23,247,410 of record NC_089583.1, on the reverse strand, counting down.
AGTTTCATAACTTTTCGAGATCTACACTTTTAGTTTATAAAGTTTTTCCATCCGAGGTCGTTTACAAAATTTGAAATTCAAACGCAGTTTTGCATGACAAGATGATTTCAAATCAAAAAGTTGCCAACTACAATGTTTCATAACTTTTCGAGATCTACAGAGTTTATTTTGGTTGTTTTTCCATCCGAGGTCGTTTAAAAAGTTCGAATTTTAAAATTTTGAAATTCAAACACAGTTTTGCATGACAAGACGATTTCAAATCAAAAAGTTGCCAACTACAATGTTTCATAACTTTTCAAGATCTACAGAGTTTATTTTGGTTGTTTTTCCATCCGAGGTCGTTTGAAAAGTTCGAATTTAAAATTTTTAAAATTCAAACACAGTTTTGCATGACAAGATGATTTCAAATTAAAAAGTTGCCAATTACAAAGTTTCATAACTTTTCGAGATATACAAAGTTTATTTTGTTTGTTTAGTTATCTGTTCATCCGACATGGTCGTTCTAACATTATTCACAAATCTTATATATCTCTCTTGTAGTTTCATAAACTACAAGAGAGATATGTTAGATTTGTAAACAAATTTACTTTCACTTTGTCATATGAAGAAAAGACCAAAACAAATATTGTACATCTTGATGAGTTATACAACTTTGTAGTTGAAAACTTTTTCATTTGAATTAATTTACTGCATCAAAATGTGCTTTGAAATTTTCTTTGCCGAGTGTCAAAAAAAAACACTCGGCAAAGAAGCTTGTCGATGTTTTACCACCGATAGCCTGCCACGGGGGTACCCGGGGCAGTATGTTCGGGCTTTGGCGTATGCCGAACTCGATGGTTTACGCAAGAGACAGCCGATTTATCCTGGTTCAGGCCCTCGATCGTAGATCGAGTAATAACCTTACGTCCAGTCGGCCTTAGCCTTTGCGTTGGATTGATTATGATCTGCTCTCTTCTCCCTTTTGACAGGAGCATTGCCCTCCTTTATATAGTCAGGAGGCCAGAGTCATAGTCGGTTTACAATGAGATTTCCTAGTAGGATTACTTGATAGTTCTACTACTAAGATTTACATGGGAAGAATCCTAGTTGAACTAGATCTTCTCTCTCCCTTGCGGGGTATCCTGTGGGTCCCGTATCGACAGATGGGTCAAAACATTTAGACCTAAAGTACTATGTTGTGAAGGATAGAACCTAGGATCAAACTATTAAAGTTGAGCACATAAGTATTAAGAGGATGCTCGCGGATCCGCTTACGAAAGGCTTACCACATATCCTATTTAAACAGCATGCACTAAGCATGGATTTAGTGGAGAGCCTCTGAGACTGGGTAATAGGGCCATGTACTCTCCCAATAAGTAATAAGTGTTCTAACAAGGTATTGCAGTGAACTATGGGTAATAGGGTCCCAATGGCGATTAATGCTGCTGACGACGCATTAGTCTAGTCTTGCTGTAGTACTGAGTGTAAACATAAGTGTAAAGCGAATATTAGTTGCATAAGTGCATTAGCCGTTAGATCAACTGGGATAATGTTGGAATGTGATCGGTTTGACTAATTCCGAACTTAATTACGAGATTAATTAAGAGTTAAGCTTTTGGTCCACCCACTCGTTATTTATTTCCAATTAAATAAGAATTTCTGTAATCGGCGGCAGCCCATAGAATTCTAATGGTTCAGGAAGGTCCGTATCCCACGGCGCGATTATAAATAAGAGAGGCGCTTTTGGCGTCACTATTGCTCTAATCCTCGTGATTTTTCACATAACCGATCGCTTAGACACTAGAGGGTTCAGGAAGGTCCGTATCCCATCTAGGTCAGTGCCGGTGGCAACCAGAAGGGCGCCGCTACCCGGCACGTCACGTTCGTCACCTGCAGCAGCCGGTGATCTTCTGTCATCTACATCATCACCGACAACTGCATCACCACCGGAGACGCTGATGGCGACTGCCAACACTAGTCTGGCACTATCTACTTAAGTATTTCTGCATTATAGGAGTTATGGTCATGTGTTAGACTATGTATAAGATCTTGTGTACATGTGGTATATGTTTTTTATGCTAAGATTAGATTCAACAGTGCATGCTACAGACTTTGAGCTGGCAAATAGCCCTTCTCGTAGAGCATGTCGTAGCACCTGATCAATCGGAACCAGGCCGCGTTGCTTGTCTGCAGGACGAGCGTCGGTCAAGGAAAACAATTTCGGCGAAATTTCGCTGAAAACCCTGAAATTTCGTATGTTTCGGTGGGTCCCGAAAAAAAACCCATGCCGGTCAAAATTTTCAGCTGAATTCGGCCTCCCCGCCTAAATCGCGCGCCAAAAGGCCCAGAACGCTGATTCCCGCCGTCCAGCCCACCATATAGTCCCCCGAAACCCTAAATCCACTCATTTTACTCCCCAAATCGACCTATGCTCCCGAGTCCCGACCGACACGGACACCCGCGGCACCAGCGCGTTGCCGGCGCCCGTCCTCACGCCTACGCCGCGCGCCCGCCCTCACGCCTGTGCCGCGCGGGTGGCCTCTCCCCGGCTCCCCGCCCATGCCGGCGCGCCACCGGCTATCCCCGACCGTGCCGGCGCGCCGCCAGCCCTCCCCGCCCATGCCGACGGTGGTGACGGGGCTGCCAACGGTGGTGACGGGGGCACGGGGTTGCCGACGGTGGAGGACCTAAATCACAAGCGGGGAAGGCGGAGGAGCTGCCGACGACGCGTCACTTCGATCGCTGCCACAAGCAAGCAGGTGCAGGCCACCGCCACTGCCACTGCCACCTCCGGCAGCAGATAGTGAGTACCACTCTCGTGCGCTTCAGTTCTTGCAGGTTACAAATTCTGTTTTCAGTCTGATTTAGTGCTACATTGACCTGATGTGTGACTGCAACTCTGCAAGTGGAAGGATTATTTAGAAGCTTCTGATTTTGTGATGTTCGATTGCTAGATCTGAGCTGTTGTTCTGTGGTTGCTAAGCAGAGGCTCCTCCTGGAAATGAGTGTTTTGTGATGCTGGACTAAAATTTGGCTCATGATTTAGTTCTCATCATTTATCTGTGTTGTTGTGCACCATGATTTGTCTATGTAGCCAGTAATTGGCATCTACCCAGTGATTTGCTTCCTTCACAGGCTAGTTGCTGTGATATGTTAAAGTGAGCTTGAGAGTACCTTTTTGAGCTGAACAGTAGGTTAATGCTTTGAATGCATAGATTAGAACATCAGGAATTTTTCTGAGGTTACAGTTCTTTCTAATTTCTGCTTCTATATATAACAAGGTTGAATAAATTGGTTGGTTTATAAGTGCCATATGAATCTGTTGAAAACAATATAAATGCGGTTATAAGTGCCATATAAATTGGTTACAGTTCTAATTTTGATTACCTCTTCCTTTTTCTCTCTTGCTGAAATGTTGCGTAAATTCATCAAAACCACATTACAGTTTCCTGTGTGATGAGCACCAAGTGCTAGCAACTAGTTAACTCTATGTTTCAGTTTGAGGTGCATGAAAAATAGATAAAAGCTTCAAATCATTTAATCTATATGTTTACTGTGTTCTATGGTGCAGGTGCTGTCTAGTAGAAGTATCAATGGATTCCTGTTACTTGAATAATAAACTAATACAAAAATGATAAGTTCTCACATGGTATGATTAATTAGAAAACTTTCTTTTGATGTCAGTCTTTAGGTCCAAAACATCATCACAACGCCATGCTGAGGATAGAAGAACCAGATGCCAATGCCATTGGTGGGCAAGACAGAATGGCTGCGACGGAGCGGCAACGTTGCAGCAAGGTACTTGGTGGCGGGCGCGACAGCTACTCCGGTGGAGCTGGCGATATTGTGAGGAGTAAAATAGGTGAGCTTGCATATGATTTTGCAATGGAGGTGCACTGCAATGGTTTTGCACGACATTTGATCATTTTCTAGTGGTTTTACATTATCCAGCACATAATTTTGTATTGTAATGAGCTTTGTCTATGTGTCTTGTGCATCATTGTATATATATTGCCATCCTTGCTGCATGTGTTTTACACCATATCCTGATTTACTTTGTGCACAGCCCACACTTGTTTAGTGAGGTTCTAAATATTTTGTATGGTAATATGAGCTTTGTCTACGATTTCAGTTTGCTCAGATTTCTGTTAATACTCAGTTTGCTCAGATTTCAGTTCAATATAAGTTAAATCACATTTTGGTACCAAGTTAATGTATTTTCTTTCTTTTGAACTGTAGGGACTGAGGTGCGTCTACGAGGACCAATTACGGAGGCTTGGAGCCATGGAGATAAGTGGAAAAGCAATGGTTTCAGTTGTGCTTATTGTTCGATTAAAAGGGATAGTAGAGGTGTGACCCGTCTGAGGAATCATCTAGCTGGAATGGCGGGGGATGTGGTGTCATGCGAAAATGTGCCAAAGTTTGTGAGGAATATAATGTTGGCAGAGAGTGCAAGAGGGAAAAAGAATAGGGCTGATGCTAAGGAACATCTTCTCTATGTGGAAAAGGCAATTATGGAGGAAGCTTATGGAGATGCTAGAAGGTCTAACATTCCTCGTGATGAAGATGGCCAGCTTGAATGGGCATTAAGGGAATCAATGAGGGATACATGGAGGTCAGGTGTTAGCTATTCACCATTGTTTGGGGCAAGCAGCAGGAACCAGCCTGTACGTGGTGAAAGATGCAATAGTAACACTCCACCTTTAGAGAGAGCAAGTGGCTCAGGGAATCAGACTTCAATCAGTAGGTTCTACCGGAGTCTTAGTGTTTCTCAAGCTCCATTTGATTTAGATTTGGCACGCAGCAAGGCACCATCGCAGCCTAGGGTGGACATTATGCTGCAGGGGGATTCCAAAATTAGACTTGGAAAAATTTGATCAAAGTGGTTCCAAGCCAATGATATTGTTGGAATGAAAGCTAACTGCCCATATTTTGCATCAGCCATTAAATTAACTCAACAACTTGGAGAAGGAGTGGCTATTCCATCGGGAAGAGAGATAGATAGCCCTTTGCTGGATTTGAACTATGAAGACTTGCTAGCTCAAATGGAAGATCATAAGGAAAATTGGGCTCGATATGGAGTCACTGTGATGTGTGATTCATGGACAGGACCATACAAGATGTGCATCATCAATTTTATGATATTTTGCAATGGCCGCATGTTTTTCCATAGTTCTGTGGATACAATTGGTCATTCCCAAAAAGCTGCATTTATTAATGGGCATATTAGAAAGGTAGTTGAAGATGATGTTGGGGCAAAGAATGTTGTTCAGATTGTGACTGATAATGGTTCCAACTACAAGGCAGCTTGCAAGCAACTTGTAGCTGAACATCCACATATCACTTGGTAGCCATGTGCAACACATACTATCAACTTGATGTTGAAAGAAATATCATCTTTTACTGAGGTTGATGAAGTAGTGCGAAGTGCACAACGGATATGCAAATTCTTCCACAGCCATAATAGGTAACTCACCTATCTTTGACTTGTTTATGTTTAGATTAGAAGAAATAATCAATCATAGATTATTCTAGTTTAGCTTCTATCTATTGCACATGTAAAGTAAGGGCTGATTATAGCTCCTAGCTGCTGAACATAGCTTCAACCTATTGCACATGCAAAGTAAGGGCTGATTATAGCTCGTAGCTACTGAACATAGCTTCTACCTATTGCATATGCAAAGTAAGGGCTGATTATAGCTCCTAGCTGCTGAACATGCATTTTCTCCATGTAGAAGTGCAGCTCACATGTCCTTATTTTTCCAGGCTTCATGCTACGATGAGAGAAAAGATAGGTGGAGAATTGACTCGATGGAATGCCACCAGATTTGGCACAGTTTTCTTATTCTTACAGAGTTTTTGGGACAGAAAAATAAATTTCAAACATGGATGGTGTCCAATGATTGGGCAAATAGTGAATGGAAAGATGATCTAGCCTATGAATTCACATATGATTGCTTGACAAGTAGGGTGTGGTGGGAAGATGTGGAGTTGGTGTTGAAAGCTGTCACACCACTGTATTGTGTGCTTCGATTTGCTGATCAACAGAAGAATGGGACAATATCTGAATTCATTCCAAGGATGTTAAAAGCTCAGAGAGAAATATTTGTTAAATTGAAGCATGATAAAAAGCTACAAAGGATCTCCTAGATAGGATCAATGAAGTAATAAATCGGAGAACTCGATATCTTCTCAATGAAACTCTCATGCTTGCAGGTACAGAATTAAGAGCTGCACTGAAAATTCTATAACTTATGCCTTTTTCAAGTATTTTTTTGTTGAACTTGCTCATAGAACTGGTAGACTTGTTGTAGACTGATCTATAGCGTTTTTCATGCATTTGTTGTGTTGTTCGTATCAATATTGGCAGCCATAAACATTACTTCAGCTATATATGTCAACCATGCTTACTGCTGATTATTTTACATGAAAATATGTCAACATCTTACAATATTATTAGCTGCTGCATTCTATTTCAGTTGTTGGAGTTTTCTAACTAATACTTCTTTACCTATTCCCATTCCTAGCTGTTGCACTTGACCCTGAATCGCTGTATCACTCAAAAATTACACAAAATCATTCTGCTGTACTAGATGTAGTTGTTGCACTCAAAAAGTTAGCAAGCTCACCAGAGGAGGCATCCAAAGCTATTGACCAGTTTACGAACATATTCAGTCAAAAGAAAATGTTATTTGGATCATTAGAGGCTCGGAGCTTAGCACTTCGTGGTCAAACCAGTCCAGGTATTATATTTTCTTGGCCAAATCAGTTTGCATATTTGTTTTTGTAAACTAAATGCTAAATTCAATCAATTCACTATAGCTGATTGGTGGAATTCATATGGAGGTCAGTGCAAAGATTTACAGAAACTTGCAATACGCATTGTTCCACAATGCAATTCATCAAGTGAATGTGAGCGAAACTGGAGTACTTTTGCTCTGGTTCATACTAAATTGAGAAATAAGTTGAGTTATGACAAGCTTATGAAGTTGGTCTATGTTCATTATAATCTGAAGCCGTACATCCAACAATTTGAAGCTGATTTCCAAAGCCTTAAAGAGAAGGAGACAGATCCATATAGCTTGATGATGGATGCTGCTTTTTTTGATGAAGCCAACCCCATCATGGACTGGCTATGCCACTCTAGGTCTGAGTCTACACCGATACTGGATGAATATGACCTTGAGGCTGATGATTGGACCATGCCTGGAGGCTTTCTTATTGATGAACTACAGATGGACATATCGAAAGTGGCTGCATTCAAGAGGAAACTTTGTTTCGGTCAAAAGGGCGGTAAGAAGAAAAGGAAGGTGCAATTGGAGGAAGATGAACCTGAAGATTTATTTGAAGATGACTCTGATTCAGATTCTCCACATGGTAGCCCAATATATGCTGAGTTACAGGACAGCAGCTCTGCTAGTTCTGACAATGAAGGTGATTGTGAGCTTTTTGTTCAAATAAACTATAGCAGTTGTGATTTCTAATTTACTGTGAATAACATGTGATTTTGTTGAAAATCTATTTTGCTTCCTAGGTGATGATGATGTGGAGGGAGACAAAGCTGATGGTGGTACGTCCGGTGTAACCAAAGGAGATGGTGAGTTTCAGTTTGCTTTAGCTGTTTTGGTTATTTTCAACATTCAAGTTCCTTTATGAAAATTATGATTGTGTAGGTGAAGGTGCTAGTGGTAGTAGAGTTCGTGGTAGTTCAAGTATTAGGATTGAGAAACCGGTTCATTTCCGTCCAAGGTCAACTAGGAAGAAGAAACCAACTCTCAAGAGTGTCAAAGATCTCTAAAAGGTTAGATGAAGAATCTCCCCACTGACTTGGTTATGTATTTATTAGCTTTCAACTTAGTTCCCATAGTAACTTAGCTACATAGACCTTACATGTGAAATTGTTGACTTACACTTTTGTAGCATATGGATGCTTTAATGGTCAATGGTATTGCAAACCGAAGCCCCAAAGGAGAAGATATGGAGCTCCAGTATGGTGCAAGTTCCAGCATTTTGCATATATTTGGGATGTATTTAAACATGTAATATTGGGCACTTCATTAATTTGCAATGCCATGGACATGTAATATTGAGACTTTCCAAGTCTCCATTTAGGTGTAATATTTGGGACTGTTAAGACTACTATTTGGGACTGTTAGACTACTAATATTTAGGACTTTGCATTATCATGATGCACCGTGCTATGGATATATCAATTGTGTGTTATAACTTGTGATATATTGCTATTTATTATATGCAAATGTGATGTGCAAGGATTAGAGATAGTTTTAGTTGAAGTTCTGTCATTTTTTTTGAAAATTTTTAAATTTGTTTAAATTTGGTCTGAAATTTCCGAAATATTGCATTTATCGGCAAGTGACGATTTTTTTTTTCTACCGGTAAAAAAACCCTGGCGTCGGTATCCCAAGGCCGACGGCCACCTTCTGGATGCCTGTGAGTGTGCAGTCGAGGATGAGACACGCCAGCCGGGGCTCCCCCTCCTCTGGCTTCAGCAGCGACGCGAGCACGCTGCGGACGCACTCCGCCATGGCCGGTGCCTCCACGACGGCGTTCAAGGCGAGGATCTTGGCTATGCTGTCCTTGGTCGTGGCGACCACGTCGGAGATGGTGTCGGGCACGGCGACGAAGGAGAACCCCGGGTGGCGTGCGGGGTCCGGGGCGTTGAAGGCCATGTGGAGGACGGTGATGGTGAGCCCCCGCGCATGGAGCGCGCCGGCAAGCTGCAGCATGGGGCTGATGTGGCCCTGGAACGGCAGCGGAAACAGCGCGATGCGGGGGGCGGGCCTGTGCCTGTCTACTCCGGCCATTCTCGCTCGCCGTCGCGGCCTGGGGCGACGTTGCTTGATAGGCTGCAGGATGACTACTCGGATTTCCTCAGTGTTGCAGCTTGAAATGGCCGTGCATATTTATATATCAGCGGTAAAATATGATCTACTGATGGCGATGGGCAATACTGTCAAGTGTCAACTATCTTTGGAGCTTCGAGGAGGGCATCTCCAAGAGTATCTCAAACACTTTCCACATTCATGATTTTTAGTAGGATAGAAAAAAAAATCATCTCCAACAACTCCTAATCCCGTCTCTTAATCTTCTAGCACTTGGGAAAAACCCTCCGTTGTGCATAAAGATGCGCGTACTGGAAGTCGTGTGTATCCACTCGCGCCGATCTAGATGTGCGTATGGTGCGGCCAATTAAAGGTGGAAGAACGGGGAAAGAATAAAAAGTAGTAAAGGTTCCTGATGCAAATGTATAAGAGACAAACAATTTATAAATGTGGTTAGGATAATTTAGAAATAGTATATGATTCCTGATATAAAATTATATTCTTATTTTAGCAGTGGATTATTAGAAGTTGTTCGAGATGATCTTATTTATTTCTCCCAATACTTTTTTAGGAGTTGAAAAAGAACATGTTTTTTTAAGACAAAATAGGATACTCTTGGAAATGCTTAACTTCATAGAGCCACAAGGATACACGGCAGGGTCAAACTGCTGATGCCCACTACTGCTCAAATGGGTGGAAACGGCCAAACAGTCATTGACATATCACCAAAGACCGATCATCATCTATATAATCAATGAACCATACATCCATGAGTTCTTGTAGTTTGATGAGGATCAGCAAAACAAAAAACAAAAACTAAGTAAGATATAAGAATCATTAATAACCATGAAGAATATAATAAGAAAATAACAAGACAATTGTGAGCAATCATTCTTATTTCAAAATATAGATGATATTGATGAACTATTTTAATCGTGTTGTTGTCTAAACAACACATATAAGCACTGCATATTCTTCATGCAAAAAAAAGAGAATAAGCAACCTAATTAACTAACTAATGTACCACTAAACAAGTATTTTTTTACTTACTTAATTGTAATAAATAATTTTAAAGAAAATATTTACCACCAGTTAATATTTTACCCATTATTGTTCATGTAAACTTAATCCAATTTATTAAAAAATAATATGAACGGTTGACAATAAAAAACTAATCCCAAACTCAAGTTATAGATCTAGACCTGGATCCAAACCAATCCCTACCTAAAAATTATTAAATGGAACACTAAAATCAAGACATGGTCGCTAAATAAGGGTATAATCTTGTTCCCCCACTAAGTTCACCATACTACCTTCGAAGATTTGATATAATTTCATCCATAAATGCCTCAACCACCACTAAAACTTCAAAAGAGGCTTGGAATAGCATTTACTTATCTTCTAAAGCCTCCTCTACCAAATAAATCAAAATAAAAAACCATCCCCTTAGATATGCAATTTTTGGGAGATAGGCCCCCTTAGTTGCTCATTGGATTATAGTAAATTTTCCTAGGAGGAAGAAGGGGAGTTGCTACATACTTGGAGCTTTTATAGAGTGGGCTCTATATACAACCGCCTCTATAAATGATCTTCAGAGATGACTATTATTATTTATCACCTCTAAAGATGCATATGTAGAGGTGGCTGGCTGCATCTCCAAAAGCGTATTGTCAGCCAAAATGCCTCCTGTTGCTACAAATCAATTTTGGGGCAGTGGAGTAAAATATGCGAGTGGTTCATTATGGTGTCATTCAGATCCCTGAACTAGCAGAATGCATTTCTAGGTACCCAAACTTGTCTTGAGGTGTCACCAGCTCTCAAAATTTTATTTTTAGGTCCTCGAACTCGATGCGGTGTGTCATCTTGGTTCAAATAAGCTCCAATCAATTCACATGTTGGTTTCTAGCGCTCATCTACATACTCTTCCTCTCTCTTCTACCTCCATCTGCATGTTAGCTCCCTCTCTTCATGTTCCAATCTAGTGTGGCATCACATCATAGTCGCCAACTCGCCATCCCTAACCATGCCTTCGTCATCCTCCACATCAAAGGCCACGGCTTCATCTGTAGCTGTGGCAGTAAAGCCAAAACTAGTGCTCCTTAAACGAAAGAGGTTAGCAAAAGATTCCTTTGCCATTAAGCTCTTACCCTGGTCAAGAATGACATCTCCTTGTTAATCGCTTTTGCCACTGTGATATGGCGAAGGCAACAGAGCATCTGGGAATTATAGATCCTTGATGATTTCTATGACCGCGTCCATAAAATATGGAATAAACTAGTGAACGCCTAAAAGTGAGTGCTTTGCACAGAAATTTGTGAGGGTGGACAGCATCATGCCGGACATTACAAAGCACAAAAAATTAAATTTACAAACAACTATTAATGAGCTCGACTTGAAGACTGAGATTTGTGAACTCTCTTAAGCGGAGCGAGACAACCTTTGTTCTTGTTAGAGATCAATTGACTTGGCTACTTAGATAATAGGAAATTCAATATCTGCAAATGCCTAAGGTGAAAAATGTCCTCGTGGGTGAAAATAAAACACAATACTTCCAACTAATTGCTAATAGAAAACATAGGATGAAGCACATTTTCTCACTTAATTGTCTAGGAGGCGGGAAAGATCGAAGGACAGGAAAACCATAAAGAGCATATTACCAAGTTTTATAACTATTTAGTCCACCAGAGGAGTCCTTATTCTGCCCTAGATATTTCTTGGTTTGATGACACACCACAAGTAAAACCAGAAGAAAATCAATTTCTGACCTCCTGGTTCACTGAAAAGGAAACCCATGATGCAATTTTTGACACGAAACATAACAAAACACTTGTCCCAAATGGCTTCATGGCTGAGTTTTATAAAAAAAATTTAGGAAGTCATTAAAAAAGACGGATCCTAGATGTTTCAAAGTCTCCATAACGGGGATTTCACTACCACAGCTGGCCACTGTAGGGACGGCTAAAGAGCCTATGTAGGGGCAGCTCAACCAGCCGTCCCTATCCAACCGTATCTACAAATCAAAGATTTATAGGGGCAGTTTCCAAGCCACTCCTACAAATCTGATTTGTAGATGCAGCGGGTAACCTCAGCCGCCCCTACAAATTGTTTTGTAAGGGTGGCTGGTATTGTCAGCTGCCTCTTCAAATAAGATTTGTAGGGGCACCTTGTAACTACAGCCACCCCCTATAAAGTTTTTTATAGGGGCGGTTTGAGTTTACAGCTGCCTCTACAATCCATTTTTCGCAAAAAAAAAATTCAAATTTTCAATTTCAGTTTTGACCAGTACGCTCACTGTAGGGGCGGCTGGTGATTGAGCCGCCCCTACTGAAAAAAGGGGGTGTTGCTCAAATCTTTTATGTAGTAGTCTTTGTCAGTACTTAGTTTGAACTTTGATGTTATCAACCTTATTCCAAAGGTGCTAGAAGCAAATCGAATACAACAACATAGACTCATTTATTTGATCAATGTGAGTTTTAAAATCTTCACTAAGGTGGTTACTAATCGAGTTAATATGGTGGTTGATCACATCCTAAGCCAACTCAATCAACTTTCATGAGAGGACTCAACATCCTTGAATGGGTTGTTAACCTACATGAGACAATTCATGAACTGCACCGGAAAAAACTAAATGGGCTCATTTTTTAAATAGATTTTGAGAAAGCCTATGACATATTAGATGGATTTTTTTTCTACAAACTCTGTATATGAAAGGCACTAGTAGAGCTGCAGTCCTGGATGGGAAACCGATACTGCAAATTTGGGACTAAAGGCCTGCCCTTTAGTCCTGGGCCAGTGAACGGGGAGTGGATGGGGACATTTAGTCCCAGTTGGTTATACAAACCGTGACTAAAAAGGTCTCTAGTCCAGGCCCGAAGGTGCCAACCTATAGAACCAGTTGGTATAACCAACCGGCACTGAATGCCCTTTTTTTCTTTTACTGTTTCTTTTCCGTTCAATTTGTTTTCATTTCAAATAGCTTTTTGTATACGTATTATATGCTATTATTACACGTCCATAACTCACCACCTTCTTCATTCACGACCCCACTTGTCGTTTGCTCGAAGATGTCCCACACCCCGAGCAAGAATAGTGTTGATTCTAGCCACTTGATCAGGGATATAGTCTTGACATATGCAACAATCATATTATGAATGAATAATGTATATATGCAAGAATCATATTAGCATGCAAAACTTTAAATATTCCATACTATAGACGGATCTAGGAAACGTGGAACGACCCCATCTGGCGGTGGCACGAATGGCAGAGCGCCAGGGTGGAAACCTGGTTCCAATGGTAGGGGAAGTCCGCCGCCATTCATCATACCTAAAAAAACTAAAAAAACTTTGAAATAAATATAGAACCACATATAAATACCATGCAATATATTAGAGAAACATATATAAAATGTGTCAAGATTAATATGCACCAAGTAAACTTAAACATATTTTGCAACCATTTTGCACCCTACTTGTTGACACATAATTTAATTTAACGATTATTAACTCTCATAAAATGCTAATGTTGGAAACAAAGATCTAGAAATGAGCTACATTATTAACAACAAAATATTAGAAGATAAAGTTGCTAACCTTTAGAAAGTAGAATAAAATGGAGGATCGAAGATCTTCTCAAGAGAGCTAGTCGGCCAAGAGCAAGAACTTGCTCACTGTTAGCGGTCCTTAAAGGCCAAATCTGATCGCCAAATAAGATAGAAAATGAGGAGAACTGACATGCCTTACACATATTTTATTTATATTAACACATTTCCACATGTATTGGAGAATAAGTGTTTTGCAGGGCACATAGTGGAAATCTACCAAAAACGTGCTCAAAATGCGCAAAAGACAAAAGTGTAATGACATCCAACACAAGCATGAGGGGAAAAGGGTCCACAAACCAGAGCATACCACACCAAATTGGGCCTAGGCACACGCAGATGGGGCCCAGGCCAAACCAGCAACCGCCTTGCAGAAGGCGGTCATGGGGAGGCGCCATCTGGGGTCGGCCAACATTGACCCCCTAGCCACACCGACCGCTTCCAGCCGTCGCATGTCATCTCCTGGTGCTTCCCCCACACCGGTTGCATGCGGGGTCCTTTATGGAATATTCTCTACAACCGATCATAGGACTAGTATAAAAGGGAGGGAGAGGCTCTTCCACTCACACACACCACACTTGGAGCCTCTCTCCCTCTACTTTATAGTATTTTAGAGCTAGGCTAGAACTATTTGGAGAAGCTTGGATATCTTGAAGTGTTTTGGTATGAAGAATATCATTGGCTCCTCTATGACTTTGTTCTCAATTTATCAAAGTTGTTATGCTTATGATTTAGAGCTAAGTTCTTATGTTATTAGTTTAGCATATGAACCTCTATGCCCAATCATTCATACAATTTACTTGTTTATACTAGATCTAAGCTACGGTGATGGTTCGTTGTACCTTCGGGTTTTGCCCTCATCCTATGCTTGTCAATCCATAGGGTCAGAGTCCCATGGGGACTTGGTTAGTTTCCATGTACATGGACGTGGTGCATGGGTACACGGGAACCTATGAATATGACTATGCTCCACGATTGAGGTGTAGGCGATAGGTGGTGACAACCATGTCCGTCCCTTGTAATCCCCCGAGTTTGGGTATGGTATAGGAGTCTAAATTGCCCTTCATGCTTGCTGGCAGACCAGTGCTCTCGATTGGTCTCCCCATTCGCCTGGGTGCTTAGAACTAAGTCTTAATCATGTATTTGTATGATCATTTGCTAATCGTTGCATAGCAACACTAGGATACCTGTATGCCTGCTCCTACTTAGATTATATTCTTTATTCTTTATTTTATCCCTAAGATTGGCTCGTGTGTGTCACACTATCCAAATATCTATCATGGCTTACCCCTGCTCTGAACTTCGGTATATTATACATCATGTTATCTTGTTCATGCACCTAATAGAGACTTTTACACCTATGCCTTCCTTTGGGAAAATATAAAAATCATGATACCCTGAATACTTCCAGATGAAATGCTACAACGGTATATCCGTGCGCTTGCAGATTATTCTGTAAACGTTAAGAAATACCAACACTCACCCAAGCAAGAACACACACGAACAACCGAGAGCAATAATTCAACTGGATGGCTCGGGCTAGGGGACCATGGAAGCAGGATATATAGTGGGGAGATTTAGTCTCAGTTGGTGGGGCCTTCCAGGACTAAAAGGTCATCCTCTTGTCCCCTTTAGTCCTGGTTGGAGCCAACAACTAGGACTAAAGTCCCCTCCTACAAAAGCCTGTAGGACTAGTCGCTGGGCCAGGGATTTTAGTCTCGGTTGGTGGCTCCAACTGGACCAATTCTCCTATTAGTCCTGGGCCCAATTTCGGGCGGTACTAAAGCCAAAAACCGAAAGTCTATTATGTACTAGTGAGGTTTTTTGCCCAAATGGGTCTAATTGGTTGAAACCTTTATCATGGACAGAGGTATGACAATTAATGTAAATGATGAGATTCAACACTTTTCCCAAAACAAAAGAAAGACCTTCGTCAATGTTGGTATTTATTAATGTGTCACTTATTTTAAGTAGTCACCCTATGTTATTGACATTCCTTAGCATCTTTTACTAAGTTGTCATCTCTAGTGATGGTGCCAGAAATGCTTGTTGGTACTACCTAGTGCCCCTTCTAGAATAACACTAAGAAGTACTTTAATGTTTCATGTGACTAGAAAGAATATATATAAATGAAAGGAATCTGCAAGCGCACAGATAATTTACCATTGTAACACTTTATCTGAGAGTATTCCAAGTATCGTTATTTATATTTTTACCACAAGGAAGGATGGGTAGTTGGAATATATTGATAACTTATACACATGATGTAGAAATAAATCATAACCAACTTCTACTCACAACAGGGGCAAGTCAAGAGATAAATGTATATGAATGGTAAGTAATAACTAATCATTGATCACTCAGAGTACTCCTTTCTAT
This sequence comes from Miscanthus floridulus, assembly GCF_019320115.1. Lineage (NCBI taxonomy): Eukaryota > Viridiplantae > Streptophyta > Magnoliopsida > Poales > Poaceae > Miscanthus > Miscanthus floridulus. Next base: position 23,231,609 of record NC_089583.1, on the reverse strand, counting down.
GGCATTATCATAGCTAAGTAGAATATTAAGCAATAACTCCTAAGTCATTCTTAATTATAAGTCAAAGCATACATTGATTAGTGCAATTATACTTAGTAATCATGGCTAAGATCAACTTCATATCTACATAAGGGATATTACTAAGGAAGATTAAGAACAGAGCTTGTCGTCCTTCGTAACCGCATCCTACTTGTCCTATATTCGAGGAGTGGACTACAAAGGACTCCACGGGAGTGTCACATCCGTGATCTACCACATGGCCCAGAATATAGGGTACATCCATAGGTAAACAATGTATAAGCACCACACTTACACAATGTCGACCACTCACCCTGTGTACATTAGAGTGAGCGCTATACGAACCCATGTTTAAATATAATGATAATCTAGCTATACTAAGCATATAATCAAAGTAAACGATGAACATTATAACTACAAACATGAATGTTATAAAGAACATTGTCATAACAATTGTAGCAAACATATAAAAGTAATGAGAGATACAAACGAGAGAGGGGTACAAGATCTTTACCAAACCACGCTCTTGACAAGATCGATAATCCAAGAGAAGCTTGCCTCCCTCTAGACCTAGCCTAGCTAGCTATGCCCAATAATAGGTGGAGCTCTGAGGATGATTAGGGTTTCTATCTTCTCTTGATTGAATGCAATTCCTAAGGGAGGGGGTAGGGGCTGGTATATATAGGCCAAAGCATCAATCTTGAGCCCTCAAATCAACCTGATTTGAAAGGACGGCGCAGATACAAACCCTAAGGCGGTGGAGAACTAACATTGCAACAGGGAGCTGACATGTGGGCCTAGAGGCCAGCCCGACCTATCATCCACCTATGGTCTTCTTTGGTGTATTGCTTTCTGGTGTCCTCTAGAACTTTCTAGAGTTGTTTTCGATGTGGATAAGCGTGATTAATTCTGACATGTAGGTCTGCCTTGACGGTTTTCTGAATTAACCCTGCTGAAAACACATATTCACCAAAACTTGTGGAATTTGTTAGTTTAAACCCCTAAACCTATGTTGGTGATCATATTCATGCCCTTATACATGTTATATTGATGGTTTATAATGTTTGTTATCTACCATACACAAACTCCCCCAAGCTTAACCTTTGCTCGTCTCGGAGCAATGCTAAACTCAGCAAATGGATCAGGAGTTGCATCGTTATTTTTACTCCTCAAAAGTACACATGCGTTCAAACAAGAATTCTCCTTCGGATTAGAACAAACTATTCTGACTTTTAAACTTACCCATATTACCATCAACCATGGGGCTTCTTAGCCTTCTCTTGAGTCTTGAGCAATTGAAAGACACAACAATCAAGTCAAGCACTATATCTCAAGTTCTTTGCTCAACCATTATTCCAGAGTTTTTATAGGTTCTTAAAATAAAACTCAGAGCTTCCATTGTATGACACTCTCAAGTCTCTCAATGTATGTGGTATTTATGGATCCTCACCAAGGCAATAATGATGTTATGCCTTTCTCTTCCTACACTAAGGCTTATGTGGAAGCATACTTGCAATAAATATATTGTAAAGTCAAACCTCAGATCCAAAGAGAGTTGAGTCATACAATTAAATAAAGATGTGCATGTGTGTGGATGTATAGTGGATATATATGGTGGCTAACCTAATTCTACTATGCTCCAAGAAAACATGTCTCTCTTTTAAAACTTTGGAAATCTTTTTGTAAGAGAACAGGGGCTATCTTATTCATCACTCTTTTCTCTCTTTTTTCAGGCGGACATCTGAGTACCTATTATTTTAAATATCTCGAACACTTACCTATTTTTTTTATTTCTCTTTTTTATGAATAACTTTTGCATAGCCCCCTGCTTTTTTCTTTTATAACAAAACTTTTAAGAGACAGTAACAAGAACTTGGAGCATTTATTTGGTGGATATCCTATCAAACATATTTTTGGTGTTCACTCCTAGTGTAGGAGTAAAACATTTTTGGTTGGATCTAGATGAAATGGCATGGTCTTGCGCCTACCCCCAATGTGGGAGTAATGCATATGTGGGTGGTGTGTACGTGATCCTGATTTTAAGAGTATGACAAACCTCTCATAAGGGTCTACAAAGCTTGACTAAACTCAATGCAAAACAAGCAGCATATATGAGTGTAAGTTTTCGTAGTCTAAATATCTTATATGGCTCTGGTAGGAATTCAACTTTGTCATACAGGAGCTCATCATGTAGAATTTTTATTTTTTCAAAAGATAAATCTTTAGAACTTTAGTATCACTTGAAACAAGATAAATAACAGCTCAGACCTTCCCATATTATATATGTCAATTTCCTAGACTTAGTTCAAGCATGTGCTATCCACGAGTTTCAAGCTTAGAGTAAATTCTTATATCAAAACAGTCTTATCCTAAACTCAGGGAGAATTCAAGGCTAAGAACTAGGTACTTGAAAGAAATTACTATAAAGCAACTATTCATCATTTCCATTTCAAGAGATCATCTTCAGAGTCCTTTTATTTTAGCTCTTAAAAACAAACTTAAAACTAGACACACATTTTTTATTTTGTTTTCATTTTTTTAGATCACACATTACTAATATATATATATATATTGATAAATCTTTATTTTGTTTTTAGTTATGCATTTTTTTATAAAACAAACTTAGAAATAAAACTAAAAGGAATAAGAAATATTTATCTAGATATATGGGGGATGCCCCTCCCCCAAGCTAGTTGTTGGCGTGGTTGTTCAAACTTGTACTTCTTAGAGTGGGTTCACTAGCAGATGTCTTTCTCGTCCATCAGGAAGTTGGGTTTCTCTAGAGGGTGCACTCCTGGTGGAGCAAGATGAAGATGACCCGGTAAACTTGCTCGTAACCATCCTAAAAAACTTCAACAAGAACAACAAAACTCGTGGAACATATTAAGATAAAAGGGTTAGTGGTAGCTATCCAGGGGTTGTTCATTCTTGGTAATTTTTGAAACATTTTTGAATTGGCAGAATTCTAACAGGATGTCTATCTCATATTTTTTTAATTTTCTCACATAATGCATGCATGGTATTTTTATTTTTACGCCGCCACAGTAAATATTCTTGGGGTTTTTTACACACCGTAGAATTATTCACATATGTCTTAGGATTTTATAATGCAATAATAAATTTTTTATTTTATTTTCTAAATGCATAGCAAATGCAGAAAAGTGAATATGTTAAAATAAAAATAATTTATGCAATGCTATAAAGTAAATATGGATAACTTCAAATTTATCTCCCGGTGAGGGTTCGGAATTTTAAGTCCTCCGGATAGGACTTTTCTCCAATCTTGTTTATTCTTTGGGTGCATCTGCCGGTCCCAGAGATGGAGACCTTGATGGTTGCACCTCTTGTGATGGTGACTCTAATGATATCATCTTTTTCTTCCACACCTGCTTGGTCTATAGACTTGATTTAGGCGGAGTAGGTTCATCTTTTACAACTTCTTCAGATTCTTCATCTTCTTCCCATCCATTCTTTGGGGATTGATTCTTCCAGCATTGGGATGATCGACATCTCCTCCTAGAGCAGGATTTCTTTGGCTATTCAAAAGTAGTATAACTATTGAAATAGCAGCATACCTTTTCTCCAGGGAATTGGAAGTGGACTTGTCCACATCCAACGTAGATGATCGCATTTGTTGTGTTGAGGAATGGTCTTCCAAGGATGATGGGTGTATCATCTTCTTCTCCCATGTCTAGGACCATGAAGTTGGCAGGGGCATAGTGATCATGTATTCTTACTATGACATCTTTTAGTATTCCCTCCAAAAATCGGATTGAAGGTTTTATGAAGGATTCTTTGTCCAATGGTACACTCTATCGTGGGTACACCTGGATCATCCTTCTTAGCAAGGAATGGTGAAGCCAGGAGGTGGTCATACTCTGATCGAAGTGTGTTGATCATGTTGACTGATTCTTCTTTATGGCTACCTCGCCTTGTTCTTCCTTCTTCTTCTGTTGTTTTTCTTCTTGCTTACTATAGTCTCTTCGGGCGGGTACGGTGTCTGTGGATGACCAGGAGATTACAAGATGCGATTCTTGAAAGAAAACTTCTCCTTTTTATCATTGATTATGAAACGGATCTTGGCACTATCCGGGTAGATGATAGCTTTCGTGGTGTTCAGGAAGGGTCGGCCCAGGATGATGGGTGCCCTTACATCTCCACCTGTTTCTAAAACCACGAAGTCTATGGGAACATAGGATTGTCCCACTCATACCCAGATGTCTTTAAGAATTCCCTTAGGGTAGCAGAGTGACTAATCAACAAGCTGCAAACACATATTTGTGTACAACAAAGTATCTCCATTAATTTTATCATAAATTACCTTAGGCATGATGTTGACACTTGCTCTGAAGTCATAGACAACTTCTTGGGAAATGTGAGGTCCAATGGCGATGGGAATGACAAGTCTTCCTGGATCACCTTTCTTTTTAGGCAAGGAATAATCTATCCATCCTCCAGCTAATGGTTGTATACTGTAGTATACTGCATTGTGAATATCGACAAGATTTGCAGTTTCTAGATCTTCCGGTTGCCCCAGAATCTTACCTTTGTCTATAGGAGGAACAACGGCCGCCAGCTAAGTTATTTCTAACTCTTTCATTTTATTAAAGCTATGCTGGTTTTTAATGGCAGAGAAGAAGCTATCAATTCTATTATTTATATTTTCTAAAATTTTATCATTAGAAGCTAGTTTCCTATATAAGCCCTGCATTATTTTAGCGTGGCCAGAAATTAACTCTCTCAAGGGTGATTGATTATTGAAATTATTATTACCTTGGTAGTTACCTTGGTAGTTTGGCCTCTGTTGCTGATTCCATCCTTAATTATGCTAAGGACGATAGTAGTTGTTGTTGACAAAGTTCACATCCTCGTGGGTTTCAGGACAATTGTTCCCTAAATACCTAATGTTTCCACACACTTCACACATCATGCGGGAATCATGAATGTGCATGACTCCTTGCTTCTTATTAGCTCGAGCTTTGAGCTTCTTCATCAGCAGGTCTATCTTGGCAGACAACATGTCTACCTCCTTAAGTTGATGCATATCTCCACCTCTCTTGCGGGTCTAAAGACGTTCTTCATTCCAATCTTGGTTGGAGGACATCTTCTCTATGAGAGCTATTGCACCTAGGACTGTGAGTGATAGGAAAGCACCTCCAGTAGCAGCATCCATGTTCTCACGGGTACTATTAGTCAACACATGGTAAAAAGTCTGCATGAGTAGCCAATTCTCCATCCCTTGATGAGGACATTCTGATATATAATCTTAAAAGCATTCCCATGCCTCAGGGACAGATTCATCGTGTTGCTGCTAAAAACTTGAAATTCTCCCACGCAGAGCATTGGTCTTGCCTGTAGGAAAGAACTTCGCTAGGAAGGCAGTGGAGCAGTTGTCCTATGTAGTATTTCTATCTTTGTTGGCGTAGTATGAAGTCTCTGGTAACTCATTTGATGGTGAAAGTGCTATAGATCTCTAGGAAGTGTTGGAGATGAGCACTCACATCTTCATGTGCCTTTCCACAAAACGGGTTGGCTTGCACCATGTTGATGAGAGCTGGCTTGAGTTCAAAACCATTGTCTCCAACATTGACCATCGGTCCGGTATGGATGTTGGCCATAGTTGGAGCAGAGAACTCATGGAGGGTTTTGTCAGCCATGGCTTCAAAATCTGGTGTTAAGTTGTGCCTTATCTGGTTGTCTTCCGATTCTAAAGCTAAGACTTTCTTGAGTTTAGCTCTAGTTCTCCTGATTAATGCTTCTGGATCTTCAACGTAATTTGTCAATAAGTCAAAACCAGTCATACATTACCCTACATAAGATACAAAAGTAGACAAAACAAGTGTAAGCCTGTTTGAGAAGAGGTTAATGGTTGTCTCGATCACATCAATAAGTATAAGTTTATCAATATTTCCATGATTGCCTAGCTACCTTCCCTGGTAATGGCGTCAAAAATGCTTGTTGGTATTTATTAATGTGTCACTTTTTTTAAGTAGTCACCCTATGTTGTTGACATTCCTTAGCATCTTTTACTAAGTTGTCATCCCTAGTGATGGTGCCAGAAATGCTTGTTGGTACTACCTAGTGCCACTTCTAGAATGACACTATAAAGTACTTTAATATTTCATGTGACTATAAAGAATATATAAATCAAAGGAATCTACAAGCGCACAGATAATTTACCATTGTAGCACTTTACCCGAGAGTATTCCAGGTATCCACTACTAGGAAAGTGCTCATCAATGATGCTCCCCTTTCGTCACGGAAGACTCCAAAATTGTCGCCAAAGTTCTTCTATGATGAACTTGTGATGAAAACAGATTCGTCATGGAATGAGCGTCATTGATCAACAACTGTGACGAAATGCCTTGTTTCGTCACTGAATGGATATCATTTAATGACGAAGAGTTTTTGTCACTGATGTACCCAGGTTTTCGTCATAACATGCTGCTCCATCAGGTTACCAAACAACGCTTGCCACGCTGGTAGCTGACGTGTCTTGTGCACGTGGCATGTCCACGTGGCAGGTGACGTGGCCAGCTGACGTGGTAGCTGACGTGTCCAGTGACGTGGTGGGTCCACATGGCGCTTTTTTGGGCCACATGGCACGCTATGATTAGTCCACGTGGCTTCCTGTGAGTGGTTTACATTTTCATCACAGAACCCAGAATCTTCGTCACAGATTAAAATTACGATAAGGTGACAGAAAACAAAATTTTCGTCACTGATCACATTGCAATAACATCACAGAACCCAGAATTTTCATCACAGATGCACATGCTACTTTTTTACAAAATGCAAATAATATTAAAATGACCAAATGCTTCCATAACTTAATAGATCCAGCAATCCAGTCACCATACAACTGACTCAACACTAATAAATACAGCTGGTGGGACCGCATCACCATGTCATCAAGGTTGGGACCCGAAGGTGGGTCCGCATAGCCACGTCCTCGAAGTGGGACCCGACGGTGGGACCACAACGCCATGTCCTCGAGGTGCAACAAGAGCCAAACAATCAATGACGATTTAGTTTTTGTTATTGTATGACGATCTTTTCCTTTTCGTCATTATTCTTATTGCCAAACCTCCGTCACTTGTGACTGATGACGAACCAGCAAATTTTGTCATAGAATGCTAGCATTCTGTGATGAATTTGGTAATCATCACGAGGGAATCGTCATTGATTAGCACATTTCTAGTAGTGTATCGTTATTTATATTTTTACCACAAGGAAGGACGAACAGTTAGAATATATTGATAACTTATACACATGATGGAGAAATAAACCATAACCAACTTCTACTCGCAGCAGGGGTAAGTCAAGAGATAAATGTATATGAATGGTAAGTAATAACTAATCATTGATCACTCAGAGTACTCCTTTCTATGACATTAGTGTTGATGGTAGTTAACAACCATTATAAACCGTCAATATAACATACATAAGGGCATAAATATAATTACCAACGAAGGTCTAGGGGTTTAAACTAACAAATTCTATGAGTTTTGATGAATCTGTATTTTCTGCAAGGTTTATCTAGAAAACCATCAAGGTGGACCTACATGTCAGATTTAATTGTGCTTATCCACAGTGAAACAGACATTAGAAGACTCGAGAGGACTCCACACCGAGGTGGAGCCCGAGTGGCTTTTGGACTCACCTGCAGGACGCCTGGCCCCTAGGCCGACCTGTCAGCCTCCGCATCACAATGTCAGTTCTCCACTGCCTCCTAGGTTGCATCTACGCCGTCCTTTAAGTCAGTTTGATCCAAGGTCTCACGTTGGACGCTTCGGCCTATATATACCAGCCCCTGCCACCCCCCTGAGGCATATAGAGATAAGTCATTTGAGAAGACAGAAACCCTAATCATCCTCAAAGCTCCATCAATTCTAGGGCATAGCTATTTAGGCTAGGTCTAGAGAGAGGCAAACAGGCTTCGCTTGGATTCCTGATCATGTCAAGAGCGTGGTTTGGTATAATCTTTGTATCCCTCTCTCTTGTATCTCTATTACTTTTATATGCTTGCTACAATTGTTATGACAATATTAATATTCATCTCATTTATGTTCTTCATTATAATGTTCATCATCTACTTTGATTATATGCTTAGTATAGTTGGATTATCATCATGTTCATGCATAAGTTCGTATAGCGCTCACTCTAAGGATCCATGGGTGGGTGGTTGACATTGTGTAAGCATGGTGTTTATATGTTGTTTACCAATGGATACACCCTAGATTCTGGGTCATATGGTAGATCGCGGATATGACACTCCCGTTGAGTCCTTTGTTGTCCACTCCCCAAATGTAGGTGCACGTAGGATGCGGTTACGAAGAAAGACAAGCTCTATTCTTAATCTTCCTTAGTAATATCCCTTATGTGTAGATATGACGATGATCTTAGCAATGATTACTAGGTATAATTGCACTAATCAATGTATGCTTTGACTTGTAATTAAGAATGACTTAGGAATTATTCCTCTAATATTCTACCTGACCATGCTAATGCCATAGAAAGGAGTACTCTGAGTGATTTATCATTATCATTGATCAATACTTATCATATATATATCTTATCCTTTGACTTACCCCTGTTATGAGTAGAATATTAGTTATGGTTTACTTCTCCATCAATAGTATAAGTTATCAATACCTGTCCATACTAAACCTTCCCTGTGGTAAAAATATAAATAATGATACCTGGAATACTCTCGGGTGAAGTGCTACAATGGTATATTATCTATGCGCTTGCAGATCCTTTTCATTCATATATTTATATATTCTTTCTAGTCACATAAAATGATAAAAGAACTACTTAGTATTATTCTAGTAGTAATGCTATGTAGTACCAACAAGCATCTTTAGCATCATCACTAGGGATGACAACCTAGTAAAGTAATGTTAGAAGATATAGGTTTATAATAGGTGGCTACTAAAACAAGTGACAAGTTAATACTACATGGATAGAAATACTACATGGGGTAACTGCTCCACTGCTTTTCTAGCAAAGTTCTTTCCTACAGACAAGACCAATGCTCTGTGTGGGAGAATCTCAAGCTTCTGGATGGGTAACAGATGACAACGGGTATGAGGAGTTTCCTAAGGATTATTAGGCTTGTGGTCAACCAGTTGACCTTCCCTGTGATGGAGTTCCACGAGAGAGTTATCATTTTATCTTCCACTGTGTTGTGTAAGACTGTGTCGTTATTAATCGTGATGTAAGATACATGGTGACGATACTTTTTATGATTTGTCAACTTGTGTGTGTGACTGATCCCTGGGCACACATGAGTTTTATGCATTCAATTTTATCCTTAAAATTGGGTGTGACAAATTGGTATCAGAGCCGTGTTGACTGTAGGACGCAAGCCTAGTTAGAAACGGTCGTTTTAGCATCTTTGCTCCTCTGGTTTCTTGCTTACTGTCTTATTCTTGTTATTTTATTAAAACATTTATGCTTTTCATACCTTAATCTATTATATAAAATTGTTGATTCTAATTCTATCTCACTTTAAATCTATAGATGTCTCATAACCCGAAGACCGCCCGCCTCAGCACTACAGGCTACCGTGCCTTGTTCACCCCACATGCTCCACAGGTGGAGAAGGAGATTGTGATCATCTCCGATGATGAGGAGATGGCTACCCCGACACCTGCACCTGCTCCTACTCTAGCTGTTGCACTGGTCTATCCTGCTGTAGCTACACCCGAGGAGTCATCAGCTACTTCACCTACACCTGTGCCATCCCCAGTTGTTCCTATGGTGGATGAGGAGATAGGCTGGAAGTGCAAGTATTACTTCAAGCTAGCCCCTGAGAAGGCCTACTACCACACCCTCCTCACCCATGTGTTGGATGACTACTACCCCGATCTACATGCCTCCATCAGCTATCATTGTGCAGAGTACCAGCATCCTTTGGAGGCAACCTTTTGGAAGGTAGAGCTGGTTGTCACTGCTTGGAATGACATTAAGAATGGACATGAGGTGGAGACTATCCACCGTGCCACTGCCAGAAGGGCCCATGCATTGGATGGCATGGAAGATGCAGCGCAGGACGCCTACATCTACTATCATGGCCATCGTTTTGAGGCCATGAGGGAGGATCGTTTTAGGTTCCTTCCTTGTAATGATCATGAGGGTGTTTGGCAGGTCCTGGCACCACCAGAGAGTGACCCAACTCTGGAAGCAATAGTGCAGCATGTCCATGCCATGCAGGGGATAGATGAAGAAGTCAAGGGAGAGTTGTGTGCATCACAGAGGGCCGAGAGATGCCTCCAGAAGTAAGTTGATGAACTATGTGCTCAACTTGGGCAGTCACCGATCTACAAGAAGAAGCGCCAGTCGTTCACCATGATTGACACCGCCCCATAGGTGTTAGGTGCCTTGTTTAAGATTACAATGTTGTTAGTTCGTGAGTCATATTTAGACTTATTGGTCTTGTGAACTTTGATGATTAGATGTTTTTAATTATGAACTTGGTTGATTTGGAGTTTGGTTGTTTGCTGGAAGTTTGTGGGCATGTCCATAAATTCCATAGATTGGAACCTTAAGTTTAGATGAAATCTTAATGCAGATGGTTTGCTTTATCTTATCTTTGCTATGCTGTTTTCTAGAGCAGCCTGTGATCTTTATTTTGTATCTCGAAATCTGGGCTGTCAAAAATTCTGAAAGTTTTGTGGAGATATCTACACTTTTGTATCTTTCAAATGTCTCTGGAATCACATCAAAATCTGTTCAGGTTTGTGAGATCTAGCTGTCACAAGTTGATGTTGCTGCGCAGACTGAAACCCAGAACAGATTCGGTTTAGCCCTATTTATGACCATGTGTATGTTAGAATCTGTAAAAGTGATCTAAATAAAAGTTATAGCTGATCTCCTAAGCTTTCCAACCGTTCTTGGTACACCTCTGTTGGATCTCTAAAACTCGAGTTATAACAGATTTACTGAACTGCTGTATTTGAATCTTGTCCAGAAAATTTTTAGCATTGTTCCTTATCTTTATAAGCTCTGTATAAATGGGAAATCTCTAAAATTTTGTGCATTTGTTGGAAAACAGATGGCCGCAAGAGGAGGAAGAGGCAGAGGCCGTGGTCGTGGACGTGATGCTCTCATAAATCCACCACCACCGCCACTAGTGACTATGGAACAATTGATGGGAATGCAAGCGCAATTGATGCAAGCTATGATGCAGCGCTTGGATAACGAACCTGCAAGAGGACCACCGCCTGTTCAGGTCAGAGACAAGCGTGGAGAGTTTATGAAGGGTCGCCCACCAGTGTTCACCCATGCCTCAGACCCTATGGAGGTAGATGATTGGTTGCGTGCTATGGAGAAACAACTTAACATAGCACAATGCAATGATCTTGAGAAGGTGTTGTATGCTTCTGGTCAACTCTAGGGAGCGGCTTAGGATTGGTGGGATTCTTTCCAGTATGGACGCCCCAACAATGCTCCTGCTATCACTTGCCAGGAATTCAAGGACAATTTTCGGTCTTATCATATCCCTGATGGACTCGTGGAATTGAAGCAGGAGGAATTCAGGTCCCTCAAGCAAGGATCCATGACTGTGGTGGAGTATCGTGACAAGTTTGCTCAACTGTCACGCTATGCTCCAAATGATGTAGCTGAGGACAAGGAGAAGCAATGCTGTTTCCTCAAGGGACTTTATGATGGCCTGCAGCTCCAGCTGATGTCCAACACCTACCCTAACTTTTAGTCCTTGGTGAACCGCGCTATTGTGATCGACGATAAGCGCAAAGAGATGGAAGCCAAGAAGAGGAGGCTTCAAGGGCAAGCTTCTGGAAGCAACACATGCCCGTGTGCCTGTCCCTAACAGGGTTTTCAATAGAGGAGTCATGGATCATCTAACTAGGGAAACTGTGATCAGTATCCTCAGCATAACCAGTTCCAGCAACGCCCTCAGTACCAGCAATAGTTTGGTAATCAGCGTCCCCCGCAACAGACTGGCAATTCGACAACACGCTAGGGAATGCCCAACAATGCTCCAGTGAAGAGTGGTGCACCCAATAACCCCAATGCATGCTACCGCTATGGAGAAGTAAGTCACTATGCTCATTAGTGTCCAAAGAAGCAGAACCAGCAAGTCCCTCAGAACCAGAATGGCAATCAGAAGTTCAACGCCCAACCACCTCACACTGTGAAGGTGAACTATGTGTCATCTAATGCAGCTTAGGAGACACCCGAGGTCATGTTGGGTACGTTCAGCATCAACTCTATCTCTGCTACAGTACTTTTTAATTCTGGTGCTTCGCATTCATTTATTTCTCAAGCTTTTGTTAGAATGCATAGCATACCTTTGTGTGCCATGAAAACCCCCATACTAGTAAATTCACCAGGAGGTAGTATGCCCGCTTCTTATTGGAGTCCCTCAACTAGCATTTCCTTAAGGGGGTAGACTTCAAAGTGAAACCAATTGTGTTGAGAACAACGGGAATTGATCTTATTCTAGGAATGGATTGGATGAAACAACACCGGGCAGTGATTTAGTGTCAGGAGAAATCTGTGGTTGTGACATCACTCAATGGAGATAGAATCTGTGTAGAAGTGGTAGTGCAAGCTCCACCTACAGCCACAGTGAACCAGTTGGATGGTGATGCCAATGAACAAGATCGTGTTGTGGAGGAATTCCCGGATGTCTTCCCCGATGACTTGCCAGGTATGCCACCTGATCGTGACATTGAATTCATTATTGAACTATTACCTAGAACTGCACCAATAGCTAAACATCCATATAGAATGGGGGTTAATGAATTAGAGGAACTTAAGAAACAACTAAAAGAGTTGCAAGAAAAAGGTTTCATACGCCCCAGTTCTTCCCCATGGGGTGCACCTGTGATCTTTGTGGATAAGAAGGATGGTAGTCAACGGATGTGTGTGGATTACCGTTCACTTAATGAGGTTACAATCAAGAATAAATACCCTTTGCCTAGGATTGATGATTTGTTTGATCAGTTAAGAGGAGCCTATGTGTTCTCCAAGATTGATCTCCGCTTAGGATACCATCAGCTTAAGATTCGAAACTCGGACATACCCAAGACATCATTCACTACACGGTATGGCTTGTATGAGTATACCATTATGTCTTTTGGATTGACCAATGCACCTGCATACTTTATGTATCTGATGAATAAGGTGTTCATGGAGTTTCTCGATAAATTTGTGGTGGTATTCATTGATGACATACTGATATTCTCCAAGACCAAGGAAGAACATGCTGAACATATAAGATTGGTCTTGCAAAAGCTTAGAGAACATAAGTTGTATGCTAAGCGGAGCAAGTGTGAGTTTTGGTTGAAGGAGGTCTCTTTTCTGGGTCATGTTGTCTCCAATGGTGGAATAGCAGTGGATCCAGGCAAAGTACAAGATGTGTTGAATTGGAAGCCACCAACCAATGTAAGTTAGATTCGTAGCTTTTTGGGATTGGCTGGATATTACAGGAGGTTCATTGAAGGTTTTTCCAAGCTTGCTAAGCCTATGACAGCTCTGTTGGAAAAGAATGCTAAATATGTATGGTCGGATAAATGCCAGGCAAACTTTGATGAGCTAAAGAAGAGATTGACTACAGCTCTAGTATTGATTTTGCCCGACTTAAGCAGGAACTTCTCTATATATTGTGATGCATCCCGTTTTGGCCTTGGATGTGTGCTTATGCAAGAAGGAAGAGTGGTGGCATATGCATCTAGACAATTGAGGAAGCATGAGTTGAATTACCCTACTCATGACTTGGAATTGGCAACTGTGGTACATGCTTTTAAAATCTAGAGACATTATCTAATTGGGCATAAGAGTGATATCTATATAGATCACAAGAGTTTGAAGTATATCTTTACCCAATCAGATCTGAATCTGAGACAACGTCGTTGGTTAGAATTGATCAAAGACTATGACTTGGAAGTGCATTATCACCCGGGAAAAGCAAATGTCGTAGCTGACGCACTTAGCAGGAAGAGTTATGCTAATGAACTTGGGATGACATTTATGTCAGCAGAGTTGTGTGCTGAAATGAAGGATCTCAACTTGAGTTTTGTCACTAATGCAATGGAATTGGTGATAGAGCCTACATTGGAGCAAGAGATACGCAAGGGTCAATTGGAGGATGAAAAACTAAAAGAGATAGCAGAGAATGTAGTGCTTGGAAAGGCACCAGGATTCAGGATGGATGAGAATGATACTCTTTGGTTCGGAAAAATGATATGTGTACCTGAAGTGAAGGCTATCCGTGAGGTAATTCTGCAAGAGGCACATGAGTCTGCCTATTCTATACATCCCGGAACTACCAAGATGTATTTGGATCTCAAGGAGAAGTATTGGTGGTATGGTTTGAAGTGAGATGTGGCAGAGTATGTGGCTTTGTGTGACACTTGTCAAAGGGTGAAAGCTAAGCATCAAAGACCTGCAGGGTTGTTACAACCAATGAAGATTCCTGAATGGAAATGGGAAGAAGTTGGTATGGATTTTATCGTAGGTTTGCCCCGCACTCAAAGAGGTTATGATTCAATATGGGTAATAGTGGATCAACTCACTAAGGTTGCTCATTTTTTACCAGTCAAGACTACCTATACAGGTGCAAGGTTAGCAGAGTTGTACATGGAAAGAATAGTGTGCTTACATGGTGTTCCCAAGAAAATTGTGTCGGATAAAGGCGCTCAGTTTACATCGCAATTCTGGCATAAAGTACATAGATCTTTGGGGACAAAGTTGAATTTTAGTTCTGCTTACCACCCACAAACTGATGGCAGACTAAAAGGATCAACCAAATTTTAGAAGATATGTTGAGAGCTTGTGCACTACAGTATGGTAATAGTTGGGATAAGAGTCTGCCATATGTAGAGTTCTCGTACAACAACAGTTACCAGAAGAGTCTCAAGATGGCACCTTTTGAGGCGTTGTATGGACGTAAATGTAGAACGCCTTTGTTCTAGAATTAGACTGGTGAAACTCAAGTGTTTGGACCCGATGTCCTTAGAGACGCAAAAGAACAAGTGAGAATGATTAGAGACAATTTGAGAGTGGCTCAGTCCCGATAGAAGACTTACGCTGATACTCGCAGAAGAGAACTGACTTTTGAAGTTGGAGATTATGTGTACTTGAAGGTGTCACCAATGAGAAGTGTGAAAAGATTCAATATGAAGGGAAAGTTAGCACCAAGGTATATAGGACCTTTTAAGATCCTAGAGAGACGTGGAGAAGTAGCCTATCAATTGGAACTGCCTGAAAGTTTGTTAGGTGTGCATGATGTGTTCCATGTTTCTCAATTGAAAAAGTGTTTGAGGGTACCAGAAGAGCAGATTCCTTTGGAAGAGCTTACTGTTAAGAAAGATCTTACATATGAAGAGTATCCGATAAAGATCTTGGAAACTGTAGAAAGAGTTACAAGAAGCCAAACTATAAAGATGTGCAAGGTGCAGTGGAATCGGTATACAGAGGATGAGGCTACTTGGGAAAGAGAAGAGGATCTGAGAAAGTCTTATCCCTAACTGTTTGAGTAAGCAATCACCCGAATCTCGAGGATGAGATTCATCTTAAGGGGGTAGAACTGTAACACCCAAAAATTTTAGTCTTTTGAAATAAGAAAATTCGATTTAATTATGTTATTATGTGAGCATTGAAATATAGGAAAGAAATAATTTTTGTGAAAATAAAATCAAATATAAGGTTAGTAACATGTTGATGCATTTATGCTGCTGCACATTTGTTTTTGTAATGATTGGCTTTGACTAGAATTTGAATTGAATTAAAATTCAACTTGGAAATGAGATTGGAAAATGTATTTGGAAGAAAAAGGAATTCTTTTCCCTCCCCTTCCTTTCTTCACTTTCGGCCCGGCTCCATTTTTTCTCAACCGCCGACCCGCTCTCTCTTTTCTCCTTCCGCGCCAGCCGCCAGCCCAGCCGGCCTAGCATCGCCCGTCTGCAAGGCGCGCGGCCCAGCACCGCGCGGCCAGGCAACCGCTGCTGCTCCTTTCTCCGCGCCTCAACCACTACCAACCCGGCCACACCTATCGGCGCCGTCCCCCACCTCCCGCAACCACCGCGCGAGTCCATGCCGCAACCGCCCCGCGCCCGCTCCTCGCAACGTGGGCGCGTCGCCCCATGCCCGGCCTCTACAAAAGGGTGTCGAACCCCTCGCCGCCCCTCCCTACTACCTCCCCGCTCCATTTTCCTATTCACCCGTGCACGAGGAAGATACAACCGCCGCTCAAAAGTCACCGGGATCCGCCGTCCTCCCCTCCGCGCGAACCGCCGTCTCCGAGCCGCCGTCGACCCCGTTTCTCCCCGCTGTGAGCTTCGCCGTTCTCCCCTCTCTCTCCTCGTGCAGCTTATTTCTCATTTCATGGTCCATAGACCCCGTTTTGCGTGTGCCCGTGAGCTTTCGGCCACCGGCCATGGCGACCGCCGTCTCGGCACTCCCCTTCGGTCGCCGTATTGGCCTTGGCGGGTTCCCCTTCACCCCCGCCGTCTCCCGGTGCCCTCGGTTCTTCAAACCGTGGCCCGTAGGCCTTGTTCCCCGCGCACCAGTGACCACCTTGCCACCGGCCATGGCTAAGCGGCCGCAGCTACACTGTTCCTCACCGGCCTCCCTTTCTCTCTCTTCCCCTCTCTAATCCAGGGCGTCCCTTGCTTGATCGACGGCCCCGAATGGCCGATACCCTTTCGCCCTGGCAGTTTTGCTTAAGAGACCCTGAGTTTTTCTAAGTCCTAACCCACAGTCCAAAGCACGTTTCCAGAGTATGCTTTCTCATTTTCAAAACGTAAAGCATACTGTTTTGGTCCAAAATACGTTTTCAGTATTTACAGAAATGCCATTAGATTTGTTTTGCTCATAAAAACTTCGTTTTAGCTCTGAATTGACCCGTTCAAATTGCGTTAGCTTCGTAATTTCATAATCTATGTGTTAGTACCACTTTTAATCAAGTTTGCAACTTTTAAATTTCATGGTTAGGTTTAATTAAATAAAGTGCTATAGGAAACCCCGTTTAATTCATAACTTTCGCGTTTTAGCTCCGATTTTCGTGAACTTTGCGTTGACGTGATCGTAGCGAGACGTAGATTCTTTTCATAAACATTTTATCTTGTTTTCTATACTGCTGGTGTACTGTTCTAAGTGTAGGATTGTTTGCTTTGCATGAATGCCTTTGGAATGTTGTATGTTGCCGTGTTGGTCGTGTTCAGACGGTGAGGAGAACGTTGGAGACCCAGAGTTCTTCAATGACCAGCAGGATCAGTAGGAGTTTGCTAACCAAGGCAAGTATAGCATGGGCCTACCTTGATGTCCTATTCACTTTAATCATTTACTCATGTGCATGTGTCTAAATTTGATAACCTTAAGGACATCCTAGTTATTTGATGACATGTTCCCTTGACTCCTTTGGGTTAATTGCATTTGGGTAGATTGCTAGTGCTCTAACTGAACATGATCTATACATTGGTTAATGGTTCTATGGAACTAAAGGTAAAACATGCTTTATAACATCTGATCCATAGGGCGAAGGAGCAAATGACTTTCGATCATATTGCTCTCGGCCCTCCATAAGGACTTATCTGTCGGCAAAAGCTGGGACTGACAGTGCAACTGTGAGAGTCATATGGCTCTGACTTTAGCTCAGTAATAGGACCTTTTCTAGCTTGTTAGAGGTTACCTTTATGGCGCAAAAGGGGCTTGCCACGTTGGGTATAGGGCTGCCTCTGTTCCTATGTGTATAGCCACGATGGATATGTGCCATAGGAAAGGGGGGTTCCTACATCTGCCTGCCGAGGAAACCTAGCGGCCCTAACTTGTTAGAGAAACCTATGAAATGGCTTCATAGTGTACCCTGCCCGCTCACCTTGGCAGTGACATGGGAGTAATTAACCCAGGCATATGGGAATCACGACTCGCGGTGAATGTGCACCACCTCTGCAGAGGGTTACAAACTATTATAACAGTCGTGCTCACGGTCACGAGCGGCCCAGAAAACTCACAGAATAATTGGTTACTCATTGTGCTTCATTTATGATGGTATACGATGATAATATGATGCAAATGATTCTGACATCTGATTATGTGGGTATAAATGGGAGCTTAAGCATAACTTGATTAAACTTGATAATAAAATCTTGACTTACTAAAAGTGCTAACTGCAGTAAACATGTGTCATCCTTTTTGAGCTTCATAACCCCATGTTATCTTGTCAAGTACGGGAAGTACTTACGCTTGTTTACTTTCTATTTTTGGATAAAAATTCCGGATGGGTAACAGATGACAACGGGTATGAGGAGTTTCTTGAGAATTATTAGGCTTGTGGTCAACCAGTTGACCTTCCCTGTGATGGAGTTCCACGAGAGAGTTATTATTTTATCTTTCACTGTGTTGTGTAAGACTATGTGTCGTTATTAATCGTGATGTAAGATACACGGTGATAATACTTTTTATGATTTGTCAACTTATGTGTGTGACTGATCCCTGGGCACACATGAGCTTTATGCATTCAATTTTATCCTTAAAATTGGGTGTGACACTCTGCTTTGAGTTGATTTTCCTGTATTTCTATTCTTTGGCAAATGTGGCAAAGGTGTTGCTTTTAGGTCATCTGTTTGCTTACCTAGTTGCTTTTAGTTCATTGTCAGTTTAAGAAAGAAATATTCTCAGGCCATTTCTGCTTTTTGATTTTGTATTTTTGCTTTTATCTGATCTGTTTGCTTACTCTAATGTCCTCAGAATTTTTTTGGTATTTGCATTTCATAGAATATTTTTGTTTTTTGTATTTTGTTTATTGCTCCCAAAGTATTCTTTTTTGCAATCCATAGAAACTTTCTAGTTTTGCTTTTCTATATATTTACTTTTCTTTTTTGCTTCATGCAATGTTCTGAGCAGGATGATGCGGATTCATTTCTAGTGTTGATTTGTTTTTTCGGTGAGTATTTTCATTGAGTTCTTGTTTTTTGTTGATGCAATGCCCTCAGTTTCCCAAGGAGTTTTTTGCTTTCTACTTATTTCTGTATTTATGAACTTAGATCAGTAAGATGTTATTCCCTGTCATGATAATGCCCTTTCTCTCATGTTGCTATGAATTAATTTTGTTGTTACATTAGAGTTGAACTTTACTGATACAGTTAGATGTGGTGTATTTGCTAGGTTTTTATTGATGTAACTAATAGTAGACTTCAACTATACTTACTGTTTGTTAATCAGTTGTGTTTTCTATTTTTTTGTTATTTTGGTATTTGTAGTTGGAGTTGGAGGTGCTGTCTTTTTAGTGTTGATTTCTTATCATTGGTGAGTTTTCATTTTTTTTTTGTTTAGATTTTGTTCTTATGGTTGATATTGATCTGATCCTATGTTGTCACTGTTTTTCTTCTTTTTGTGTTGATATTTGAGTTGTGGAGATGTTGAGGCAGAGACTGGGATGGGGGGGGGGGGGGACAGTTGCTGATGGTCTTTGTGTGTCATTGGTTTTTTTTTTTGTTATATTCCAGAACTTGTGCTACTGCTCTAGCTCTAAATATTGGTTTCCTAGTTCTAGGTAACTTAGTTTTTAGTATCTTGTTACTACTAATTAATTTTATAGTTACAGTAGAGTTCAATTGTACTTACTATTGTTGATCAGGTGTAATTTATAGGTATCATTGATGTAAATAGTTATTTGTCTAAAAAGTTAGATAGCCATGGCAAATATTTGTAATGAATCTTTGTTTTTTTTATGATTGCTTGGCTGATCATTAGGCTCCAATGAAAATAATTTATTATTTTCTAAAGATGTTTTTTATGATTGCTTGGTTGATCATTAGGTTCTATATATAAGTGTTTTGAAGATGTTTGACTATTCTCAATTTTTGCTTTCATATCATAGTTTCTCTTCTACACTTATCCATTTATTTTGGATTAACTTTGTAGTTACAGTAGAGTTCAACTTCACTTACAGTTGTTCATCAGGTGTAATTCATAGGCATTTTCGATCTAACTAGTACTAAGTTTATCAGGATTTGTTAATTTCTTTAGTGGATTATGACTTTTAATTGATCTGCTTTTTCATAGATTTTTTTTTGTTTCTGATATGTTTGGTTCATCAAATGGCTGCAAATAGTTTTCGTTTTTTTCATTCCATAGAAAATTTTGATTTTTGTAGTTTTGTTATTTGTTTTTTGATCTGTTTGGTTCACCAAATGGCCTGAGATAGTTTATGATTTTTGCAATTCATAGAATTTTTTTTATATTTGTAGTTTGTTACTTTTTCTTTGAATTTTTATCATGCTTTTGCTTGTTATTTTTTTAAAAAAATTCCAGGTTTTGAAATATTAGCTTCCTAGCTTTAGGTATTCTTTGAACTCTTGCTTCATTTATATGTTAGTACTTTTCATGTCATGGCTTCTCTCTTTGCCTGTTAGATCTAGTTTTGCTACAAGCATTAGCGATTTCTTTGTATAGTTGTGTCCAACTGGTTGTTCTTTTACTGCAGCCTTAATCTTTTTGTAAAAAAATTTACTGCAGTCTTAATCTTTTTGTTTCACTTGATATAGTTGTCATTGGCCTACCCCAACTTGTTTGGAACTTAAATGCTTTGTTGTTGTTGATATAGTTGTCATTGCTAGCTGTTGTGTCTTAATATAGTTGTTTTCTTTCATTGCTTACTGTGATAGTGCTCAGTGGTTGTCCTTAATGTTAATCAGCACCTTTTGCCACTTGGTTCTTGCTGTATGGTACAAAAATTACGTTCGCTCCATCTTATATGATGCAACTATCTGAGTTCATCTCCTACCAGCCTCAATGAAGTACTATTTGGTTAGTTCTCCCTCTGATTCAGTCTACTACTTGTACAGAAGGTGGGAAAGGGAAAGCATTATCCTGACCTATTACCTATATTTGCATGAGGCCCAACTGTCGATCTCAGATTTGTCCAAGTTGAGTTGCCATCTCCTTGCAGCCCACCCTTAAATGACAGACATTTTGAATACCTGGTAAGTCTATTTGTCCTTACTGAATAGATCTAGCCATGTGCATGCACTTTTGTGAATTTACATTTGGCAAGTACTCCTACATAGAAATCTGAGTAATTTTGGTTCTAAAAATATGTTCGTGCTCACTTTTGTTTCTAAAGAAAGTTTTGCTTAGATGAAGTAGCATTGCTGAAATCTTATATGCGATTCTGTTCATTTTTTCTTTCATTGCTTAGATGAAGTAGCATTGCTAAAAATATGTTTCTTATTCTGAAAAGGAGCATATCCTTCAATAAAGTACCAGAACATTGAATTTTATTTGCATAATCTGTTTTTGTGTTGTTCAAGTTGTGCGAGATCTCTTTTGATGACTGAATTTTTAGCTTGTTCTGTTCAGTTAATAAAAATGCTACGTAGAGCAGTCTTATATTCTAGAATGGTGTTATTTTAGTTCTGAAATTATCGTCCTGTTGTGAAATGTTTTTTCCTTCTTTAAATTGAAGTATGTGCTTTCAGTTCTAATTATGTGCTTTCACTTAGCAAGTTTCAGTTACCAATTTTAGTTTGTAATTTCAGTTTGCTTCTAATTATGTGCTTTCAGTTTGCTTCTAATTTCTATGCTTTCAGTTTGAAATTTCAGTTAGCAATTTCAGTTTGCAATTCTAGCTTGCAATTTCAGTTAGCAATTTCTGTTTCAATGTGTTTTCAGTTACCAATGGAGGAAGTTCACCCTCAGAGGTGGAACTCTTATCAGAGCAGCAACCTATTTGAGGATGATGCTTTTTTCAGAAGTTATATAGTGTGGTATGTGTTCTTCCAGTTACCTGTTTTTTTTTTTGAAAAATTATGTAGCTAATGGCAATTTTGCTTGTTTCTAAAAAATGACAAGCATATCTGTGATCATGCTTTTTACTGATCTTATAGCCGCACAGGACTAATAGGAATCATATAAGAAACATTCTTTTAGTAACCTGCCCCCTGCCAATGTTTGTTGATGCTTGCCCCTAAAAGAACCTTAGGTCATAGGTAAAGGGAACCGGGCTTTTAACTTCTGTTCCAATTTGAAAATTGGCTTAGTTGATGTCACTGTCAAAAGTCTTGATGGCATGCCTTTTTGGAGCTTTATACTCTAGGGCTCTTTGTAGGTGGAGCCCATCTTATACTAATTCTTATTATTGTTTTGGTTTCAGGTGAGGATCCAGTTGGGTCGGCAGGTCACGAGAAACATGCTTGCAAATGAGGGTGTCCGTTCCTTCTACAAGGTTTGTTTTGTTTTCCTGGGTGCTCTGTAACTTTTCCTTATACAAAGTTCAAATACTTGTAACATTGTTATTGACACTATGCTATTGCAATTGACATATTTTAGTCCAGAGAAATTGAACCATGTATTAAGTTTGAGTATTTGACCTTGTGAACGCCTATTTTGTTCTTAGGTATTTATCTAATGCAATGCAATATGTGTATTTTTAATCCAGCACATATTGCATTGTGTAATTTATAGGTATAGGTATACTAGTTAGAGTGTAGTTCAACTTCACTTATAGTTGTTCATCTTGTGTAATTTATAGGTATTATTTATGTAAGTAGTTCTCGGTGCTAGAAGTTCATTACTTATTTATATTATTTTCTAATTTTTTTATATTTTTTGAATTTCTGTTATTTGGTATCTTTGTTTTCATGCAGTTCCCTCCAATTTTTTTTTTGTGATTTTGCATTTCATAGAAATTTTCTGGTTTTTCTTTTTTTTGAAATTTATTTTTTTGGTCTGTTTTTTTCAGGCTGGTCCCTCAAAATCTTTTTGATTTTGCATTTTATAGAAAAATTCTGGTTTTCGATTTGTGTATTTCTATTCTTTGATCTGTTTGGTGCACACAGTTCTTTCAGAATTTTTGTGATTTTGCATTTTATAGAAAATTTTTGTTTTTTTATTTTTGAAATTATGTTGTTTGGTCTGTATGGTTTAGGCAATTCTCTCAGAATTTTTGTGTTTTTGCGGTTCATAGAAATTTTCTGTTGTTTTGTGTTTTTATATATTTTTTGTTTTTATTTTAATTTATTTTTTGTTCCATTGTTTGTAGTGTTCATTACGTGGAGGTGGATACTGTTCTTTGGTAATTCGCGTGAAATTTAGGTATGTTTCACTCGAATTTTTTGTTGGTTATTTGTGTGATTGTTGCTGTAGGATTACTGGTGTGAGCATTAGGCTTGGATCACTCAAATTTTTTTTATCATTTGTGTGATTTGTCCTCTCAAATTGCTTGAGTGTTCAGATGGGTCAAATCACTCAAGTTTCAAATAGACAGATCCTATATTTTAGGGACACCTACCGGTGTTTTCAGGGCCCAATTACATGGTTAGGGGGTTTGTAAGATAAGGTTTAGGCCCCATTCATAACCCCTAGAGGTTCTATTATAAAATACAAGCCCAACCAGTGGAATAATGAAAAGCTCCTCCTCCAACCTTTTCAATAATGGGAAAGGTTGGGGGGCTGGCTGATCAGTCGCTTTTTCCTTTCTCTCTCCTTCGCGCCGACGCTTCAACTATGTCTAAAGGGTATCCACTCGCGCAACCGTGGTGGTCGTGGGGGCCAGCCATTCCAGAACCTAAATGAACCGTCAAGCTAAACTGGTGTAACGACCGGGCAGTCCAATACTTGGGTCGGGCTCTCGGCCCAGTTTTTATCCCTCGATTCGTACTATCGGTAGATACTAACCCAATCATTGTTAGTCAGGAGAGATTCGGGAGGGCCACAAGTATGGCTCTAAAACCTCTGGCATTCGAGTGTCGTGTAAATCTCCCGAATTATCCGAACGAGCTTGAACTACATAATCCCAGAGGATGATCGAATGCCCTGTGAGGAAACCAGAAAAATGGTTTATTTAGTTCGGCCAAAGCACGAGCTCCCCAATATGGAAAAAGAGTTTATGGCGTGTCCCATGATGGGCCTACCTAGCCATGTCCAATACTAGGGCATGGGTGCCACTCGTTCTACCCGTTAATAGCTCGAAGAGTGACATGCGCAAATGTCTTCGTTGCTCACGCGTTTGTCATTCGTCTTAGTGATTCCTAAACTAGGGAACCCGATTATGTGGGACTCTTAAGTCCAAAGGGCAAAGGCCACTCGCCCTTAGTCGAGATATTTGCGTTGATCAAAGCCTCGTCAGAGTAGGAGTACTCGAGGAAACGCAAAATACTCGGCTCAGTTGAAAAAAAAAGACTCTAACCGAGTCTAACACCGTGTAACAGTAGCATATTTCAAAAAAGAAACTCTTTATTGTTCAACCCTATTACCTTCCGTTTTAGTAGATAAATGAAGACAAAGATTAATCAGGCGTAGGGGTGGCCCGAGTCTGCTTTCACATAAGTGCCTGCGTGACCACCCAGACGAGTCCACGGATGCAACAGTGCAAGCAGGGAGAACGAGCCGGTTCAGATTCCCTGTCCTGTCCATCCTTATCTTCAAAACAGGACTTAATGACATGCGGTGATCGATGGACTAAAGCCTGTACATGTACTCAAGTGTCTGGGGATACCGCATCCCTACGCAGAAGATACTCTCAGCCGAGTACCTCGATACTTAAGGGCGACTATGTCGACCGTTCAAAAAGCCTCGGTACCCGACGAATGCTAACCTGCTGGCACCGAGGATTACAGAAGACCACAATACCTGTGGAGAATGGCTATTCAACTAAGCTTATCATTTACTCCCTCCGTCCCTTTTTGTTGGTCGCTCAGGAACTATGCTTGTGAGAGAAACACGCTGTCCAACTGACAGTTAATAAGGGACAGATGAGTAAGTCCTATGGAGGCTACCGTCGGATATATGGTCATGGGTACTTCGCCGTCCGTATAATCAACCCACGCCTACATGCAGGCCAAAGACAATGAGGAATGAGGCCCACGCATGCCGAGCGTATTTGCAAGCATGGAGATCTAAGTCATTCAGGGGATATCATCATATCTAGGTGATATGATAGAATTATTCAGTCATGCTTTTCATCTAACAAACTAGAAAACACATGTTCTACGTAGGGATTCTGTTAACCTATCGGATCTATTGTAACTCTACCTCAGACTATTTAAGGAGGGGTAGGGGTATGAGCCCAGGCACTATCGGAGACCGGCTCTTTGCCGAGTGTCAAATGATTTGTCGAGTGTTGTTTTTCGGGCACTCGGCAAAGACGCCTTTGCTGAGCGTTTTTTTTGACACTCGGCAAAGAAGCTTTTTACCGAGTGTTTTTTCTGACACTCGGCAAAGAGCTTTGTCGATACGGGACCCACAGGATACCCCGCAAGGGAGAGAGAAGATCTAGTTCAACTAGGATTCTTCCCATGTAAATCTTAGTAGTAGAACTATCAAGCAATCCTACTAGGAAATCTCATTGTAAACCGACTAGGACTCTGGCCTCCTGACTATATAAAGGAGGGCAATGCTCCTGTCAAAAGGGAGAAGAGAGCAGATCATAATCAATCCAACGCAAAGGCTAAGGCCGACTGGACGTAAGGTTATTACTCGATCTACGATCGAGGGCCTGAACCAGGATAAATCGGCTGTCTCTTGCGTAAACCATCGAGTTCGGCATACGCCGAAGCCCGAACATACTGCCCCAGGTACCCCCGTGGCAGGCTATCGGTGGTAAAACATCGACAGCTGGCGCGCCAGGTAGGGGCTTTCGGTGACTTTGCTTCCGAGAGCTCGATGGACCTCGACAACATAATTTTCCCGATGGGATCAACTTTCATCTTCGGCTCATGGATCTGCGAGGCAGACAACAACGGCAAGCTTCAAAGCCATCTCCTCGAAGATCCAGATCATCTAAAAGAAGTTCCTATTTCAACAACTGCAACGGATCAGCTCACCAGAAGATTCGCGCAGCTCATAGTATCCGAGTCAAATCGGATTTCACGACCACTCGTATCCGATTCGAATTCAAGCTCCAAGGCGAAGTTTTATCCGAGTGCTTTCAAGAAACCGAGTTATTTTTTGGCAAGATTCCAGAGCACAACCCAAAACAACTCGGATTACCCCCAGAATTCTCTCAAGAAGTCAAGTTCTTTTCCATTTGGGCTCGACAACATGACAAAATCCTATCAGGGACAGGTCGAAAGATTTTTCAATCCAAGATTCGGGATACCACTAACAGGAGCTCAGGAGGGTCTCGTGCTAACGATAACATCGCAGGACTGTATCATCCACTGGCCGGATTCCGTTCCTGAGGGTAGCGGAACCCAACTAGTCGGCACAACAACAACAGCTATTTTACCTTACCAAGAAGGAGACTCGATCTACGACACCGAGGCATCCACTAAAGTTATCAGCGACTCCGACAGCATGAAAACTAACGCCAATAATAGAACGACTCATGCACGAGAAGTGCTCATGGTTCGATGACCGCGGTCACCATTAAATCCCCCGGAAGCATCCGATGTCAGATCATCAGATGAATCAGAATCCAACATATCACCCTTTGCCCAGGGCTACGACGGAGAAACAGATAGTCAGAAACAAGCTAGAGAAAGAAAAAACAAGTTGAAGCAAGGGCGCCAACACCGTGCTAGGCAGCGCAGAGAAGCTTGGATCAGATACGAGTCAGAATTGGCTG
The DNA here is from genome assembly GCF_019320115.1 of Miscanthus floridulus. Classification (NCBI taxonomy): domain Eukaryota; kingdom Viridiplantae; phylum Streptophyta; class Magnoliopsida; order Poales; family Poaceae; genus Miscanthus; species Miscanthus floridulus. Next base: position 23,205,052 of record NC_089583.1, on the reverse strand, counting down.
AGTACGACAAAAGAAAATCGCAACGAGAAGTCGAAGGAAGACGCACGGCGAATACGCCTTACGATAAGATTCGAGAAGCATTAGAAGAACTCGGAGCAACTTCGCATCCTGATGAGAAGTATGAACAGCTCCAGGACTTGCTCCGATCGACAATCCCGAGAACGCATGAAGAGAAAGCTCGATCAAGACTACCCGCCAGATCAACAACCCACCGGCAAGAAGATCAAAATCAAAGGAAATCCGCTTTCGAAAGACTTGGGCCGGGTGGAAGCCATGACGGAGGAAGTAGGAAGGAACATAATCAAGGCCACCGATTTGAACAACTAAGGAAGACTAGGAGCAGGGTACCTACCCAGACAACCTCGCAAGATTGTTCCCATCAGAACAACAGTTGGCCAGAGGAAGGCGCCGAATCTGAATTCAAAGAAACCAAGGCACACGACAGGTTCCCCTGCTTCGCGAACAGGCTCGCATTGGTGCGATTACCTCACAAATTCAAACCGTCTAATCACTCCAAGTATGATGGTAAAACTGAACCAAAGCAATGGCTTAGAATATATTCACAATCAATTGAACTAGCCGGAGGAGACGACGATATCAAAACCCTTTTCTTCCCCATGGCACTAGAGGCCATGCCCCTCCAATGGTTCGATAAACTAAATCCAGGATCTATCAGAAATTGGGAGGATTTGCAAAGAGCTTTTTGTGAGAATTTCGCAGGAATCATTACACACCCAATCACTCATGCAGAACTAAAAGGACTCAAGCAAAAGGGAGGTGAAAGTCTTAGAAACTACTATCGACGATTCGGCGAACTATAAGCTCAAGTGCATGACATAACCGAACGAGAAGTAATTGAAGCTTTCTCTCACGGAATCATGGCTAGATGGCAATTTCAAGACTTCTACAAAGAAAATCCGAGAAACAATGAAGAATTCAGACGTACAGTAGAAAAGATGATTACTGCAGAAGAAAAAACACGAGAGAGGTTCCCGGACAGAAGCAACCAAGACAACCCGGACAAGCAAAATCACCGAAATAGCAGACATCAAGAAAGAAAACGTAGACCAGACAATACTGTGGCAATGGCCGACAAATCAAAGAAGTTTCCCAAACCCAGAAGATATGATGACATTGAAAACATACGTTGCCCATTGCACCCTAGTGGGAGGCACACCATCGGAAATTGCTACACTTTCAATGATCGATACACAAGAAAAGATAGTAAGGAAAACACCAAAGAGGACAATCAGAAAAGAGAAGAAGACAACCACGAGGACAAAGGATTCCAAAAACCCAGGGGAACGGTAGCAGTGATTTTCTTAGGGGCTCCGGATTGCAGAAGCAAACATCAAGAAAAACTAGCACTGCGGACCATTATGACAGCAGAACTGGCTACACCAAGATACCTCAATTGGTCACAAAACTCTAAGGAAAATGGGACTACAACTCATCGGGATGATTACGCCAACAAGCACACCTTTTTATGGAATAGTACCTGGTAAAGCAGCCATGCCACTCGGACAAATTACTTTACCTGTTACCTTTGGAACTCCTTCAAACTACCGAACAGAGTTTATCAAATTTGAAGTCGCCGACTTCGATTCATCATATCATGCAATCCTCGGACGTCCAGCACTGGCCAAATTCATGGCAATACCACATTATCCGTACTTACTGCTTAAGATGCCAGGACCCAACGGTATCCTTTCTCTTCGAAGCGATTTAAAGCGCGCTTTTGACTGCGACGTTCAGGCAATCCAAATTGCAGCTAAAGCGCAAGCCGACAATGGAAGAAAAGAAATAGCCGCAATCGCTGCAAAAACAAGCCAAGAAGAATTAGAAATACCGGCTAAAAAGCCCAGCATCATCGCACCACCAAAAGAAGCCGACGTCAAGCAAATCGACTTAGGCACAGGCGATACCTCCAAGACAGCAACTATCAGTGCTCACCTCTCGGCAAAATAGGAACTCGCGCTCACCAACTTTCTTCGGGACAACAAAGATATCTTCGCTTGGAAGCCAGCCGACATGCCAGGAGTCCCAAGGGAGTTGGCTGAGCATAGAATTGATGTTAACAAAAGCTCCAAACCTGTAAAACAACGGCTATGACGATTCTCACCCGACAAGAAGGCAGCAATTAAAAAGGAAATAACAAAACTGATGGCAGCCGGATTCATCAAGGAGATCCTTCATCCAGATTGGCTAGCAAACCCGGTCCTTGTACAGAAGAAAAACACGAACGAGTGGCGTATGTGCGTCGATTACACAGATCTCAACAAACATTGCCCAAAAGATCCGTTCGGGCTACCACGCATTGACCAGATAGTTGACTCGACAGCAGGATCTGCGCTATTATCTTTTCTCGATTGCTATTCAGGATATCACCAGATCGCACTAAAAGAAGAAGACCAGAGCAAGACATCTTTCATCACCCCGTTTGGTGCCTACTGCTACAAGACCATGTCGTTTGGACTAAAGAACGCTGGCGCCACGTACCAAAGAGCTATCCAGACTTGCCTTGGGAATCAAATCGGTGAAAATGTGGAGGCATACGTGGACGATGTGGTGGTGAAAACAAAGAACCCAGACACTCTAATTGAAGATTTAAAGCAAACCTTCGAAAACTTGAAGAAATGGAGATGGAAATTGAACCCAAATAAATGTGTATTTGGAGTTCCCTCAGGACAACTACTCGGATTTTTGGTCAGTCAGCGCGGGATCGAAGCCAGCACCAAGCAAATTCAAGCTATAACAGAAATGGGCCCACCTAGAAGTGTCAAAGATGTGCAGAAACTAACAGGATGCATGGCGGCCCTCAACCGTTTCATATCAAGACTCGGTGAAAAGGGGTTACCTTTCTTTAAACTACTAAAGAAGACAGACAAGTTCGAGTGGACAATAGAGGCCGACGAAGCTTTCAAAAAACTTAAAGAATACCTCACTTCATCGCCTATCCTGACACCTCCAAAGAAAGATGAAGATATGATGCTATATATTGCGGCAACTCCTACCGTAATCAGCACAGCAATAGTCATAGAAAGAGAAGAACAAGGGCGCGTGTATAAAGTGCAACGTCCCGTATACTACATCAGTGAAGTACTGTCAGAATCCAAAATCCAGTACCCACATGTACAAAAACTACTCTACGCTCTACTCATTACCTCACGAAAGCTTCGCCACTATTTCGAAAGCCACAAGATTACCGTGGTGACAGATTTTCCACTCGGAGACATCCTACACAATAAAGATGCCACGGGGCGCATATCCAAATGGGCAGTTGAAATTGGAGCTCTTGACATCAATTTCACCCCACGGAAAGCAATCAAATCTCAAGCCCTCGCCGATTTCGTGGCTGAATGGATAGAGATTCAACAGCCTTTATCAGATACAATCCTTGACCACTGGAAGATGTACTTTGACGGATCACTCAAACTAGGCGGGGCCGGTGCAGGCGTTCTCCTCATTTCTCCAGAAGGAAAACAACTCAAGTACGTCCTTCAGATATTATGGCAAGCTACAAATAACGAAGCAGAATATGAAGCCCTCATCCACGGGCTACGAGTGGCGATTACCCTTGGAATAAAAAGATTACTCGTATATGGCGATTCAGCAGTGGTCATCAACCAAGTCAACAAAGATTGGGATTGCACCAAAGAAAACATGGGTGCTTATTGTGCTGAAATACGGAAACTTGAAAAACATTTCCAAGGATTAGAAATTTTACACGTCCTACGCGATTCCAACATTGCAGCAGATGTCCTTGCCAAGCTTGGATCAGACAGAGCAAAAGTTCCACCCGGCGTATTCATAGAAGAGCTATTAGTTCCCTCTATCAAACAACCCGGTGAAACAACACATGAAATTCAGGCTAAAGGCGTTCAGATCTTGATAATCAACACTTCATGGACCCAAGTTTTCATTGACTATATCAAAGAAAATAAACTGCCAGCAGATAAAGCAGAGGCCACACAAGTTGTTCGCAGAAGCAAAAACTACGTTCTAGTAGGGGATAAACTCTACAGAAGAGCAGCATCATCAGGAGTACTACTAAAATGTGTCTCATTTGAAGAAGGCAAAGAAATCCTAGATGAAATACACTCAGGTTGCTGTGGAAATCATGCCGCTTCAAGGACACTGGTTGGCAAAGCATTTCGCACCGGATTCTACTGGCCAACCGCTTTGAAAGACGCAGAAGAGCTTATCAAAAAATGCAAAGGTTGCCAAATGTTTGCAAGACAAGCCCACATACCAGCTCATAATCTTATCTGCATCCCACCCGCTTGGCCTTTTTCCTGCTGGGGGCTAGATCAAGTAGGACCCCTGAAAAAAGCAAAAGGCGGCTTTGAGTACATCTTCGTAGCAATCGACAAATTCACCAAGTGGATTGAATACAAACCACTCGCGAAGTACAGCGCAACCAAAGCAGTCGAGTTCATCCAAGACATTATGCACCGCTTCGGCATGCCCAATCGAATCATCACAGATCTAGGCTCCCCTTTTCATAGCTACAGAATTCAAGGGCTGGGCACAAGACTATGGTTTCAGTATAGACTATGCGTCTGTTGCACATCCAGAGGCCAACGGACAAGTAGAAAGGGCTAATGGACTCATACTAGCCAGATTAAAGCCAAGATTATACGAAGAACTAGTGGACTATGGGTCCAAATGGATTGAAGAATTACCGAAAGTAGTATGGGGACTACGAACTCAAATAAGCAGAGCAACAGGCTACTCACCTTTCTTCCTAGTTTACGGGTCAGAGGCCGTACTGCCCGCCAACTTGATCTGGACATCCCCAAAGATAGAGCAATACAATGAAGGAGAAGCGGAACACACAAGAAGATTAGAACTCGACAGCTCAGAAGAAATCAGAGTAAACGCTACCCTCCAATCAGCCAGATACCTACAAGGTTTAAGACGGCATTACAACAAGAGTACCCAACCTTGATCACTACAAGTCGGAGACTTAGTACTAAGAAGGATACAGAAGACTGACGGATGACATAAGCTACTCAGTCCATGGGAAGGTCCCTTCATTGTCACAAAAGTCACCGGACCAGGCACATACAAGTTAATAACCGAAGATGGAAAAGAAGTCAGCAATACATGGCACATCAGCCAGCTAAGAAGATTCTACGTGTAGAAACAACTCAAGAAAAAACAGATATGCAAGCCACAAGGGACCAACGTTCACAATCGACGAAAAGCAATACTCTTCAACAAAATATGTAGTAGTTTATACTCATGATCAATAAAGATGGCATTCATCCACAGCATGTCTTGTCATGACCTTCAACGAGTTGTTTTCACGAAACAAAAAGCAAAATGGCTGAAAACATGCCTGAGCATCCCGGCCGAGAGCAAAATAGCTGAAAAAACGCTTGAGCCCGCCGATGAGGGTAGCTAAAAGCTAACACCCGAAACAAAAAAGCAAAATGGCTGAAAACATGCCTAAGCATCCCGGCCGAGAGCAAAATAGCTGAAAAAAACGCTTGAGCCCGCCGATGAGGGTAGCTAAAAGCTAACACCTGAAACAAAAAAGCAAAATGGCTGAAAACATGCCGAGCATCCCGGCCAAGAGCAAAATAGCTGAAAAAATGCTTGAGCCCGCCGATGAGGGTAGCTAAAAGCTAACACCCGAAACAAAAAAGCAAAATGGCTAAAAACATGCATGAGCATCCCGGCCGAGAGCAAAATAGCTGAAAAAAACGCTTGAGCCCGCCGATGAGGGTAGCTAAAAGCTAACACCCGAAACAAAAAAGCAAAATGGCTGAAAACATGCCTGAGCATCCCGTCCGAGAGCAAAATAGCTGAAAAAACGCTTGAGCCCGCCGATGAGGGTAGCTAAAAGCTAACACCCAAAACAAAAAAGCAAAATGGCTGAAAACATGCCTGAGCATCCCGGCCGAGAGCAAAATAGCTGAAAAAACGCTTGAGCTCGCCGATGAGGGTAGCTAAAAGCTAACACCCGAAACAAAAAGCAAAATGGCTGAGTCGACCGAAATTTAACTTCAAAAGACCCTCCAGCACTTCATTCCGAAAAGCAAGAGGCTCGGGGGCTACATCCAGATAGGAATACTTTTTCCTCAGAAAAGCACAAGTGCCATTCAAGAAAGCACTCGGGTGCCGAAGTTTGTCAAGGCAACATTCTATACCGAGTCGTTTTACATAGCGCAGGTGAAAGGTTGTTAACGCAAAGATCTACATCTAACAAGTCATAGCATGGACAAAGCACTCGACGGATCACAAAGGAGGAAGAAAAGAAAAGTACTCGACAAATCGAGGGGTCTCGTCAGAATAATGCACAGAGTTGTTTTGCGGAGCAGAGACGGGAACAGGACAAAGTACTCAGCAAGTCAAGTAACTTCAACCGCACCCAGGCAAAGAATACATCAACAAAAATAAAGAATCTTCATTTAAAAAGGAGTGTAATATTACAAGGGGATGCTCAATCGAGTCAGGCGTTGTCATCAGAAAGGGAAATGTCAATATTTAGACTGTCTACAACCCTACTGGCTAGACCTTCGACCTCAGACTCCATCCTCTCAACGGCGTCAAGATATTCTTGGCTTTCAGCTTCTTCTGCTATCTTGGAGAGAGGCGCCTCTGGAGCAAGGACCCGGACCTGGGCCAGCACATTCTTGGTACATACTTGGGCACACCTCTTCGCGAACTCTTGGAAACGAGTCAGAATCTGGGGAATGAACTGCGCCCAAGATTGCCCGTCATCCGCTGGAGTCCGGAGGACATCGGCTACTGAACGAAAAGATTTCCACAAAACATTCCAATTCTCAGTAGCCGTCGCCAGCTTCCCGGACAAGCCTTTAATAGTTTTTTGGGCCTGCACAAGATCTCTGTCAGCTCCGCGCCTAATCAGCTTAGCAAGGGCGAGTTCTTCCTCAGCATGAGTAATTACCTCCTCAGCTCTATTATGACTAGAACGGACAAGGGCCCTCATTTCATCAATACTCTCCGAGAGCTTCTGCTTCTCAACTTAGAGAGCTAGACAGGACACCCAAGAACAAGTCAGCGGAAAAAGAAGTCAAAATACAAGAAGAAACAGGCAGAACCCGCGGCACCTTTGCATTCATTCTTCGCAGACTCCACCACAGCATCTCTCTGTTTCTCCATCTCCACTACCCGGGCATGAAGGGCTTTCTCCTCCTTTTGGTGCATTTGACGCTCCGTCTCCAACTCAGCCCAGAGGAGGTCAAGATTGGCTTTCAGAGCGTCCACCTCTGAAGACAACTTCCTCTCATTTTCAGATGAGAAAAAGAAGCCAGAATGATCACGAGAGAAAGACTGAGCAAAAAGAGGCAAAGAGAAACAAGGCGTAAGGATAGAAGAAAAACAAGCATGCAAAAGAGGAGTGGCAGTAAAACCTACCTGGAGCTTTTCACCAAAAGAAGTCGCGAGGGTCGACAAGCTCCCCCAGGCTGCGGTCAGCTCCGATAACTGATGAGTGGCATCGAACTGTTGCACCATGTCATCGGAAAAGGAGGGGCCGCCGGAAGCAAGAGAAGGGGAAGGAGAGGCCGGCTGGGGCGAAGAAGGAACAACCAAAGCAACCTCCAGGGAAGCCGGAGCCAAACCCTCAGAAGGACCCAGCACGACGGCCACAGTTACCTTCGGAGCGACCAAGTCCGCAACTCCGCCAGGTAGCTCTGAAGCCCCCGCGGCGACTTCATCAACAGAATGTTGTGAGTCTCGAGGCTTGGAACTCGTTGGCACGGCGGGAGGCAGAGAAGAAGTCGATGAAGAAATTAGAGAAGACGAAACACTAAAAAGTGATAAAAGGAAGCACCAATAAAAATCAGAGGAAGGAAGATAAAAGCCAAAAAGATAAAACTAGAATCTACTCACCCGACTACTTTTTTCTTCGCGAAGCTAAGAGAAAGCCTCGCAGGGGAACCACGACGGCGAAGACGTCCCCGCCACCCGGCGACGGGAGCGGGACAGCCGACAACGGAGCCACGGAAGAAGCCGGGGCTGGAGCCGTGGAAGAACTCCGCACCAGAGGAGCGGTACAGCTCGGGACAGAGGCAACCAAAGAACTTGACACCGGAGCTTCAGAAGAAGTCAGCGCGGGAGCCTCGGAAGAACTCACACCCAACCTCCGATTACTTCAAAAAGTTCAAGACTAAAATTCAAAACAAAGAGGAGAAATTCAATGCAACAAGAATATGAAAAACAACTCACCGCCGCATGATGAGGGGGACTTCATCATCCTCTTCTTCCTCAGCCAATGAAACCAGAGCACCTGCTGAAAAGGAGATGAAAAGTACTCGGTTCAAGAGAGAAACATGAAAATAAAAGAACAAAGAGTATTAAATGTGCTCACCTAAGAGCATGCTAGCAACAACTGGAGTACCTGAGGGACTACTTGGTTTGCGAGGCTTCTTGGAGACAGGCAAGCCAGATGAAGACCCGTCCATTCGCCCCCTCTTTGGGACACTACGAGGACCGCGAGGGACTAAACGAGGAACATATTCTTCATATACATCAACAAATCTGAAAGAAACCCCAGGAAGGGCTGTAAAGGTTTGAGACTTACTAATTGTAGAAGTACCAGCTAGACGATCCCCAGTCTCCGCCACGGCAGGGGGAACATCAAGGGGGATCGGATCGACAAAGTTCTGCCCAAGCTCCTGCGAAAAAAGATAAAACACCGAGACAAGGAAAAGCTAAGCAAGAACGGATGCAGCAAGAGTACATAAAGAACTCAAACAAAAAGATAGACAACTCACAGCTGGGGGCGGGTTGATGGCCGAGAACTCAGAGACGGCAGGAGGAATGATGCTCACTCCTTTCAGCATCTTCTGGAGGCGCTCGAGTACCTCCTCACTGGTCAGCTCAAGAGCTGGGACCATGCGTGAAGGATCCTCGGCCCCAGAATACTCAAAGCCAAGATGCTCCTGCTCTTTCAAAGGCTGAACCCGGCGACGAAGGAAGCTTGAAACAATACCAAAGCCGGTCAAACCCTGTTGTTTCAGCATGCTAATCCTATCAAGGAGTGGCTAGATCGCTTGAATCTTAGTAGGTGACTCAAGCTTCTTGTCCCATCGGTCATTCACCATAGGACCAGATCCGGAGTGAACGACAAGAGAAGGGATCAAATTGGCAGCGTAGAACCACTCGGCACGCCAATCTTTGACAGAATCGACCAGGTCATAATAAAAAAACTTAATTTTGAGACCCTGGCGAAACTGAATCCCGCAACCACTGAGGGCACTGGTTTCTTCACGGCGGGGTTGAGGTTTCAGACGAAAGAAAAAGCGAAAAAGAGATAGAGAAGGAGGGATCCCAAGGAAGGCTTCACAAAGGTGAACAAAAACAGAAAGATGGAGAACGGCATTGGGGGTTAGATGGTTCAGACTAACCCCAAAATAACTAAGAAACTGATGAAGGAAGGCGGAAGCAGGAAGACAAAGTCCAGCGCAGACAAAGAAAACAAAAAGGACAATCTCACCAGGACCCGGAGCCGGAACCCGATGCTCGCCCAGAACTCTCCATTCAGCGATGACTTTGCTTTGGATCAAGCCGTCGCTAACGAGCTCGTGCAACTGGTCTTCGCTTGTTGTTGGAGCCGGCCAAACCTTCTAAGCTGCCCTCATGGCCACGAACTCCTAGTTTTCAATCAAAGACAGGGATGACTCCTCATCCACGAAGGTCGCCTGAGACTTGCTTGCGGTTTTCTTCTTTCCCATGAACTGGCGGAAGCAAAAAAGGCACCAAGGAAGATGAAGCTAGAATGATGGTGCTCGGGTGATGGCGACAATGACGGCGGCAGATTTCTGAGAGCTAGGGTTTAAAGGCAAGAGCTGGGCGACAAGGGAAAGGAAGATAAAAGGTCTTTAAATAGATTTTTCAGTGATACAAATAGCCCACAAAGCCCGTTAAAACACAATGTGGGAACACAACGGTCCATTTACCGACGCAGCTAAAACGATGGAGGGCACGAATCCTCACAACGGTACAAACCAACGGGCAGATTTCAGACTTATCCATCCAACGCCATGGCAGGGTTATCAGATTGATACAAGAACAACCCATCAAACCAAGAAGAAAGAAAGAAGAAAGAAAGGGCTACCTCACGAGGAACAAAAGAACCCGGTTATGTAAGAAAGAACTCGGTAGTCTCACGAACGACAGGGATCACAACAGAAAAGTCAAAGACAACTCAGAAGACAAGATTCGTTAATTTCACCAAAAAGGAACCCGGACATAAGCTCGGAGGCTGCATGCCGCAAAACTACTCGGATGATGGTTTAATCCAAGACTAAAAGGCTGCTTCGGAAGGATGCCGTGAGACTACTCGGACGATGGTTTAATCCAAGTCTTGGGGACTACTTCAGAACACAAATTTTCAAACAACATAAAGGATCAAGACCCTCCAACTTTTTGTTCCAAATAGCAAGAGGCTCGGGAGCTACACTCAGTGAGTGCACTTTTTCTTCGAAAAAGCGCACGTCACTAAAAGACTTCCTCAACACAGACCATTTCAAGACATTACAACAAAAAGAACCCGGAACGAGCCATATTCGAGTTCTTTTTGATAAAACTTCAATGAACAATCAGAACAACTTCACGACAAGATCCTCCAGCTCCTTGTTCCAAATAGCAAGAGGCTCGGGGGCTACAACCAGATGGATGTATTTTTTTCTTCAGAAAAGCACTCACCACTCAAAGATCCTAAGAAGCGCTACAAGGTTTCACTCCAGAAAGCACTCGGATAACATCTTATTCCTACTCAACAAGACTTGAAGGGGCAGAGCGAGACTTTCAGAGCTCAACCATGAAGTGCTCGGGGGCTTGTCGATACGGGACCCACAGGATACCCCGCAAGGGAGAGAGAAGATCTAGTTCAACTAGGATTCTTCCCATGTAAATCTTAGTAGTAGAACTATTAAGTAATCCTACTAGGAAATCTCATTGTAAACCGACTAGGACTCTGGCCTCCTGACTATATAAAGGAGGGCAATGCTCCTGTCAAAAGGGAGAAGAGAGCAGATCATAATCAATCCAACGCAAAGGCTAAGGCCGACTGGACGTAAGGTTATTACTCGATCTATGATCGAGGGCCTAAACCAGGATAAATCGGCTGTCTCTTGCATAAACCATCGAGTTTGGCATACGCCGAAGCCCGAACATACTGCCCCAGGTACCCCCGTGGTAGGCTATCGGTGGTAAAACATCGACACCATCAGTTGGTTTGTTGTTACCAAAAAATAGTACCGCAACCTGATTGTCGTAGTACATAGTAAGTGGTTTAGAAATGCTATCAATAACTCTTAGGCCTGGGACAAAATTCTTGAGCCAAACAGCTTGGCTTGTTGCCTCATAACAAGCAATAACTTCAGCTTGCATCATCGATGATGTTGCTATACTTTGCTTACAACTTTTCCAGGAAATTGCTCCTCTAGCAAGGGTGAAAATATAGCCTGTTGTAGACCTCCTATTATCCACACACCCTCCTAGATCGGCATCTGAATAAGCCACAATTTCAAGAGTATTTGACCTCTGATATGTGAGCATTAAATCTTTGGTGCCTTGACAATAACGTAAAGCTTTCTTAGCACCATTCTAGTGGACCAAGCCTGGTGTCGGGGATCGATAGTAGGGTACCCGAAGAGCGCAACTATAGCTCCAACCAACCCCCAAGGACGCAAACTCTGCCTCGCTCGACCCCTGAGGGTTGGCTCTACCTCGACCAACACCGAGGCCGCGGGCTCCACCTCGCCCGACCCCTGAGGGTTGGCTTCGCCTTGCCCAACCCCTGAGGGTTGGCTCTGTCTCGACCGACACCGAGGCCATAGGCTTCGCCTCGCCCGACCCTTGAGGGTTGGCTCTGCCTCGCCCGACACTAAGGCCACGGGCTCCGCCTCACCCTACCCCCGAGGGTGGCTCCGCCTTGCCCAACACTGAGGCCATGGGCTCCGCCTCACCCGACCCCTAAGGGTGGCTTTGAGGCCACGGGCTTCGTCTCGCCCGACCCCTGAGGGTTGGCTCTGCCTCACCCGACACTGAGGCCGTGGGTTCTGCCTCGCCTAACCCCTGAGAGTTGGCTCCACCTCGCCCAACACCAAGGCCACGGGCTCCGCCTCGCCCGACCTCTAAGGGCTGGCTCCGCCTCGCCCAACCCTTGGGTTTGTGCTCTGCCTCACCCGAGCCTTGGGTTCATGCTCTGCCTCGCCCGACCTCTAAGGGCTGGCTCCGCCTCGCCTGACCTCTGGGGTGGAACTCCGCCTCGCCTGACCCCGACGCTAGGGGCTCCATCTCGCCCGATGGAGACCCATACCGCCGCCAACCACTCTAGGTCCAAGCGTATAGGCCTGGGTCAAAGCTCTAATGCCAGGAAAAAAAACTGGCACGCCTCGATGTAGCCCGCAACCCATGATGGGACATACCTGGGGGTTCACGTCTGGAACAGCATCGGGTGTATCGGTATTGTTCTGCCTAACCCCTGTACAAACACTAATGGGCCACACGGACTCTAGGCACGCCATAGGAGCGAAGACTTCATCGAAATTGATCCCTTGGCGCTGAACATAGCCCTTGGCGACCAGTCGGGCCTTATGCTTGGTGACGATCCCGAATGCATCCTTCTTGGCCTTGTAGACCCACTTAAGGCCTATTGGCCGGGTGTGGGGCAGTGGCTCAACCAACTCCCACATGCCACTCACTTCGATGGAGGTCATCTCATCCAGCATAGCATGGCGCCAGCACTCATGGCGTAGTGCCTCCTCGAGCGAGGTTGGCTCGGCGTCGCTTGCAAGCAGCAGGCGCTCCTCCAGCTCCCGATCAGCAAGCCCTAGTGGTGAGGCCGGCCCGATCATGTTGTCGACTCGCTGGAACCGGAGAGGTGTGACGTCATCATGGTCGGCGTCCAGCTGTTCGCTAGCTCTAGTTCCCGGTGGTGATGCGAACTCGATGTTCTAGTGTGGCGCTGGGCTCGACGTCGTGGACACGGAGCCGCTGGCTGTAGGGGTCGCCGTGGACAGGTCCACGGTAGGTGGCGGTGACGCTGCTGATGGAGCAGGTGAAGATGAGCCTAGCACCGAGTCTGCAGCTGGAGCGTGCGTCGTCGCTGCACTTGTGGTGGTGATCACCGCTGGCTCTAGGGGCTCGGTCTCCTCGATGACGAAGTCACCGGGGTCGACGTCGTGTTCAGCGGACCACGCCCACTGTGCCGCTTCATCGAAGATGATGTCGTGGCTGATGTGGATGTGCTGGGTCATCGGATCGTAGATGCGATATGCCTTGGAGCTGGGCTCGTACCCGACAAAGATCATGCGCCAGCTGCGGTCATCCAACTTCTTCTGGTTCGGCGTGGTCACTTTGACGTGAGCGACACACCCGAACGTGTGGAGGTGGTGCACCGCCAACGTGCTCCCAGTCCACAGCTCGTACGGCATCCTTCCCCCGATGGCCTTGCACGACGACCGGTTCAGGAGGTACATAGCCGTCACCACGACTTCTCCCCAGAACACGCCGAGAAGGGACTTGGCCTTCAACATGCTTCGAGCTGTGCCCATGATGGTCTAGTTACGGTGCTCCACGACGCCATTCTGTTGGGGCGTGTATGGCGCCGTGAGCTCACGCCGAACTCCAAGGTGGGCGCAGTCGTCGATGAAGTCCGCTGCGGTGAACTCGCCCCCGCGATCGGTACGCAGGGCGAGCAGCTTCTTCCTAGTCTTGCGTTCGGCCACGGCTTGGATGTTCTTGATGGCGGCAGCAGCGGCATCCTTGCTCGGCAACAGGGCGATCCACATATACCGTGAGAAATCGTCGACAAGCAAAAGAAAGTACCTATTGCCGCTGGGTGTCGCAGGCGTGATGGGACCGCAGATGTCACCGTGGAGAAGTTGCAGCGCCTTCGTTGAACGTCCGAGAGCCTTCTGTGGGAATGGCGCCCGACACTGCTTGCCGGCGAGACACGCCTCGCAGACCTGCTCCACCTGGTTGAGCAGGGGCAGACCGCGGACCAGCCCCTCGCGCGCCATCTTGCGCAGCACGGTGAAGTTGATGTGGCCAAACCGCACGTGCCACGTCCAGGCGGCGTCGTCGGAGCGCGTGGCCAGGCAAACTAGGCATGCTATGGTGACGTCGAGCACGTACAGTCTGCCTGGACTCCATGGGATCTTCGCAAGCAGGCGGTGCTCCTCGTCACGTATGCGCATCACGCCTTCCTCCACGAGCACTTGGAAGCCACCTTCGTCGAGCTGGCCAACGGAGATGAAGTTGGCGGTGAGGCGCGGTAGGTAGTAGACATTGGGAAGCGACCGGTGCTCCCCGTTCTTGTAGGTGAAGAGCACGGTGCCACTCCCTATGATCTACGTGATGGAGCCATCACCGATCCTGACGGAGCCGATGACGTCGGTGTCGAGATCAGCGAAGGCAGCCTTAGACCCGGACATATGATTGGAGGCACCGGTGTCCAAGATCCATCGCCTCGAATCCAGATCTGCATCGGAGTCGAGGGCGGCGAACACCTTACGCTCGATGACATGGAGGGCAGGGAGCGTCGCTGGTGTAGAAGTTGAGTGCGGCGTCGGCAGCGGAACTGGTGACGGCGCATCGGAGGGGAACGAGGCGATGGCCATCATGAGTGTGGCCTCCTCCTCTTGGGGCACATGGGCCTGCTCCTCCCTCTTTTTCTTGTGGTACTCATGGGCCCAATGGCCTTTCTTCCTGCAGTGCTTGTAGGGCTCGTCTGGAATGGGCTGGCTCGAGTTGGAGCCGGACCTCCCTTCGCCGTTGCCGCCATTGCCGCGTCCTCGGCCTCTGCTGTGGCGCCGGCCGTGATCGCCGGATCTAGAGCCGCCGCGGCCAGACTCTTAGCCCTTCTGATTGTACCGCTCGGCCCACTGCTATTCGGTGAGTAGCAATTTGCCGGCAGCAGTTTGCGGTGGAGGCGGCTCGACATCATCGCCCGCCTTCAATCTCCCTGTGACCTCCTCAATTGAAACCTGAGAAATGTCGAGAAGGGTCTCAATGGAGATTACCAACTGCTTGTAGCGTGGGCGGACGACGCGCAGGTACTTGGCCACCACCTTCTCATCGGGTTCCGGGTCACCCAGCGTCGCCAGGCGCTGCACGATGCCCGTCATGCACAGAGCGAAATCCTCGATGGGTTCTCCGTCGCGGAGGGCGATGGACTCATACTCCGCCCAGAGGTTTTGTGTAGTCGCTTTCCGCACCCGATCATCGCCGATGCGGAAGGTCTTGATGGCCTCCCAGGCTTCCTTCACAGACGCCTTGGCCACCAGGATGGGGACCATCTCTGCCGGAACACTGCTGCAGATTGCGTCGAGCACGCTGCGATCGTCGTCGTAGTCCACGTCATCATACTCGACGGCGTCCCACAGGTGGTGCGCCTGCATTTTTAGCTGCATGTGAAGCGACCACTCATGGTAGTTCATCTTCGTCAACTGCGGCCAGTGCCGGAGCTACCTTCCCGGATGATCGCTCGACGACGACTTCCCGCGGACGGCGTGCGTCACGGGTGCGCGAACGGCGTGCGTCGTGCGTGCGTGAACGGCGAGTAGGGGAATGGGTCGGCGAAGGTGTGCACTGCAGCGTCTTGACGCCTGAGCCGCTGGAACCATCGTTCTTCTTAGGGTCGTCCTTCTTCCCAGCTGGTGAACAGCCACGAGGTCTCGTCGGAGACACCATGGCGACGGAAGGATTCCTCGCAACCTAGCTCCGATGCCACTTGTTAGAAACAGAATGGCGGTGAACACTGGTGAGATGAACACGAGCGGCGGCGAGAGAGAATGAGCGAGCAAGAACGCAACGATTTTGGTGCTGCCTGAAAGCGCAGCGTTTTCTATCTATCTGTTCTCCTTTTATTGAACTGAAATACAAAGAGCGAAGCTCGCCAAAGCACGCACGATGCGAGATGTGCGCGCGTCCATCCCCACGCACCGCGATCGCCAGTCATGACTGCATGCTCAAGCCCGTGGCGCGAGTGATTCTCACACGGTTCCTACGAGCGCGGCTGCCACATTCCGGAGCTCGCGCGCATGCAGCAAAGAAGAAAAAACATGCAAAGACTAAAATAGGGCCAGGCTTATCTAACAATTGGAGCTGCTCCACGTAGTCATGGCGGATGGCAGCTCTTTCAACCTGTCCAGCATCGGCTGCTCATCACTGCTGTTGTCCTGTGCTTCTGCTAGGAACGGCACCACCCGTGCGTCGGCTCTTGACTGATGGAAGATATGCTTGGAGATGTCCAGGCGGTGCAGCGAGTATATATCGGTCTTGCAGTTCTCCGCCACGACATTCACGAACCGCCGGATCATCCTCCTCGATCTCGACTTGGGAGCCTAATTCATTCAGACTTCCCCCTAGACCTGATTGGTATGTATATCTACTCTTCCTTGTGTGATCTGAATCTGATTGATACAATACACAAAAGAAGGAAAAAGAACAGCTTTTTGAGAGATTGATTGAGATTAAACGGCAGATTAAATGAAGGGGAAGGGATGGATGGTGCCTCCAGAAAGCCTATCTTCGTACAGGAGAGATGCCCCGGCTTGGAGAAAGTGAGGGAGCGGCGACGGAACGGGAGAAGAAGAGCGGCGGCGGCGCGGCCGGGGAGAATGTTGGCTCATGTGTTTGGGCCATGGGCCGTGGGCCGCACAGATATCAATTCCGGGCTTCCATGGGCTGGGCAGACAACATAAACCATTCGAACTTTCTAACGGAATCCGGCCGAGGCCCGCGTCTGGGCGCCCACGCTCGCACTAGCAAATCCATGCCCGCACTTATAGAAATAGATAAATAAATAAACGAGCACGTCTCCGCTAGTGCCTAGGTTTCACATGCCCATGCAGGGCCCGCGATGCCCGGACGCCGCCCATACCACCAGACCCTCTCCGCTTCTCATGCGTATTTTAATATGTGTAACACCCGATCTACTTCTGAAACATCTAGATAAAATACTTGAAAACATGCTTCTAAAACACTTGCAAAAACACATGAAAAACACTTGCAGCATATGTGTGAAACATATGCAACATTCAGATAAACACACTTGTAACAATACGTCCAAAAACACAGATGAAACATTGGGAACGGACACTTGCAATATACGCGTACAACCATTGCAATATATGCAACATCCCGATCTACTTTTGTAACATCCATGTGAAACAATTACAACATACCTCTAAAACATCTTAATCATTTAAAATATACATATGTGTTGGTGTTTTGGACCAGGGGGTCCTCAACCAACTAGTGAATTTATCCTGCGTGCTCCCAATTCCAGATGGTGATGCAAAGAGACACAAGGTTTATACTGGTTCGAGCAATTCGGGCCCTACGTCCAGTCTGGGAGATCGATCTTGTATTCCTCGCACCCGAAATGCTTGTTGTAGGGGGGGTACAAGCTAGGTGAGAGAGGGAGTTAGTCCCAGGTCTCGGCGAGGTGCGGTGTGGGCTGCTTGAGACGTTGCTCTCATGCGGCTGGGATGTGTGTGTGTGTGTGTTACAGGGCGTTCTTCTCCATGAGTCCTCCTCCTAGAAATAGCCCAAGTCCTTCCCTTTTACAGTTTGAAGGGAGGACAAGGGTAGTACATGAGCTAACTATACGGTGTCGTGTAAACAGAGGCGGCATGTCCGAGCCCTGTGGCCTGTTCCTATGGCGGCGTAGTCTTCGGAGTGGTCCATCCTTGGAGCACTGGGGCGACGTGCTGGTCACATCCGATCCTGTGCGTCATGGGAGCTCCAAGGCTGCCTCGGAGTGGGTGCAGCGGTCAGCGTGTGAGTCGCTGTGGACTGGCTATGCGTGAGGCCGAGGCTCAGTCGGTGCCGAGGCTGCACCGCAGTGGGGGGTCTCGGCAGTCATGAATCCCGAGATAGCCGAGACCCTAGTGCACAGTACTGAGGTCCGGAGAGAGCGGTTGATCTGGTGTGCTGGTTCGAAGGCGGTGATGACCGGGGCCAGGCTGCCCATGTCGTGTTGTTTTTGAGGCAAGGATCGCGGGGCACAGTGTAGTGCGGGCACTGATCGTGGGCACAGCGTCAGAATACAGTGGCCGGTAATCCCCGCCGTGCCCTATCTCAGCTGGTATGGCACTGATGCGACTTCACATCCCGTCGGCCATTCCGCGGTGTCGAGCCGTCGTCCGGCTGAGATTGCGGGGGTGGTTGGCACATTAATGGGACATGACACGCTGTCGGGAGGATCAGTCGAGGCGGGGGCGACGGGCTATGGGCAAGCCGGTCTCGAGTGATACAGAGAATGAGGCCTCGCGCGAGACGGAGATTGGGCTCCCTATCGAGGCCTCTCGTGAGAGGCCTCGCACGAGGCAGAGATTACGTCAGGACGCCGAGGCCTCTTGTGCGAGGCTTGAGACGAGGTGGAGAGCCTAGTAGGGTCGGACATGGCCAGTGGTGAGCTCATGGCTTACCTTCTAGCTTTGTTTTTGATGGGACTTAGGTGACCCTTTTGACGTATGCTCGGGATACCCCATTCTATGGTCCCCGATGGTAGCCCCCGAGCCTCTAGGGGAGTGCGCGCACTCTCCCTGAGGGTTTGTCGAGGCTCGGTTGGTAACTGCTCCTGTAAGAATTGTGTTTTGTTTCTTGAGGTTTTGGTGGGTGCGCGCGAGTGCACCCGCCGGGTGTAGCCCCCGAGGCCCTGGAGGAGTGGAGTTACTCCTCCAGGGGCTTTTTCGTTTTGTGTTTGAGTGAGGAGTTTTTATCGTATTTGCTGAGCCCACAAGTGCGAGTTCGGGTCGTGGGGGTCTCGGCGTGGTTGCAGGAAGAGCCCTCTAGCCTCTGCACGGAGCGAGAGGTCCGTCAGGGGTTCCCCTGGCTTTTGGTACGACCCTCACGCTTCCTTTTTGCTTGGAAGGAGGGGTGGAATGTGCTAGGCTACCCTCGATGGGCACGAGCGTCGGCACTTCCAGTGAGCTATTATCGGGTGAGTCCGAGTGGAGGCCCGTGCCCTGTTCGCTAGGGGATGGCTAGTGGCCTAGAGGCGCACTCCAAGAGTACCAGAGGGTTTCTCTAGTGGGTGCCGAGGCCGTTCGCTGGGCCTCGGTGGCTCGGTGCCTCCCTACGATGGGATCCCATTCGGAGACTTCCCTACTGGTCTCGAACACAACTTAGGATGCCCTGAGCGACCATTCGCTCGGGTCTCGGCCATTCGTAGGCTCGCCCCAAAGTCATCCCTAACTCTGTTGCCCTGGGGCGGCTGTCGAAACCTCTGGGGGCCTAGCCTTCGAACCCCTGGACCATAACGGGCTTGGTGCCCTTTATTGTATTCATAACGAAACTTCTAGCGCGGACTTGGATCGTTTGCCTTTGTCTAGGATGTAGGAGGAGCTCCCGAGCCTCTATCTGGAGAAAGAGGGCGGTCGGGGTCCCCTGCCTTTTTTATTCGACCCTCACATATCCTTTTCGTTAGGATGGAGGGTTTGTTTGCTGAGCCCATTCGGGTGCGAGCCGGAGCTGCTGGGTCTCGATAGGTTTGTAGGAAGAGCCTCCTAGCCTCTACACGGGGCGAGAGGGCTGTCGGGAGCTCCCCTGGCTTTTTATATGCCCCTCACGCTTGAGGGTTTGTTTGCCGAGGCCCCTTCAGGCACGAGCCTTGGTCGTGGGGTCTCGGCAAGGTTGCAGGAAGGGCTCCCTAGCCTCCGCATGGAGCAGAGGGCCATCAGGAGCTCCCCTGGCTTTTTGTACGACCCTCGTGCTTCCTTTTCGCTCGGAAGGAGGGGTTGTTTTGCCGAGCCCTCTCGAGTGCGAACCGAGGTCGCTAGGTCTCGGCAAGATTGCAGGAAGAGCCCCCTAGCCTTTGCACGGGGCGAGAGGTCCATCGAGGGTTCCCCTGACTTTTTTGTGCGACCCTCACGCTTCCTTTTCGCTCGGAAGGAGGGGTGGAATGTGCCAGGCTACCCTCGGTGGGCACGAGCGTTGGCACTTCCGGTGAGCTATTATTGGGTAAGTCCGAGTGGAGGCCCGTGCCCCGTTCGCTAGGGGACAGCTAGCGGTCCAGAGACACACTCCAAGAGTACCAGAGGGTTTCTCTAGTGGGTGCCAAGGCCGTTCGCTAGGCCTCGGTGGCTCGGTGCCTCCCTACGGTGGGATCCCATTCAGAGACCTTCCTGTTGGTTTCGAACACGACTTAGGGCGTCCCAAGCGTTTCGCTTGCTTGGGCCTCGGCCCCGTATGGGCTCACCCATGGTTTTCCCTAACTCTGTTATCCTGGGGCGGCTGTCGTAACCCCTTGGGACCCGGCCTTCGAACCCCTGGACCGTAATAGGCTCAGAGCCTAGTTCCTTCATATGAAAGGAATAGGCCGGGGGGAATATCTTTCCCATTGGCTCGACAACGGGTGGCGTGCCTTTTGAGGTGGTTTCCTAGGGAGGCGAAATGACGCCTGCTGCCGTAGTGGCCAAGCGTGATGTGGTGGATGGGATGTAACTGTTCTCGCATTTAATGAGAAAGACGTGGGCGCGTGGGCCGGCAAAATTGGCTTGTGGTGAACTGTGTCGGATCGGGGGGGGGGAACTTCCCCAATTCCATCGCTCATTCGTTTCACCTTCCCCTACATAAATACTCAAAGAGTCTCGCCCCTCCTTACCTTAACTCGCCTGTGTTACTCCGTTGAGCCGTCGCCAGAGCAGCGGGTGCCAGGAAGAAGAAGGGAGAAGAGCGAGCCAGGGAGAAAGCTAGAAAAAGCGAGAGCGTGGGAGGAAGAGAAAAACTCACCGTCGCATCCGTTTCCTCCATCGCACTCATGGCCGGCGACATTGTTGTTGTTGAGGCAGACCCCTGGGATCCCTCCGATGTCACCATGGAGACGCTCCAGTCGCTTGTCGATGGCGGACTCCTTCGTCTGGTGATGGACCCTAACAGGCCAGAGTGGATTGCTCCTTACGATGAGCCAGAGCCAAGGCCTCACGACAGCTACGTCGTGAGCTTCGTCTCCTTTCATGAGCGTGGCCTCGGTGTCCCGGTGGATCGGTTCATGCAGGCGCTCCCGCACTACTATGGCGTGGAGCTCCACAACTTCAACCCAAACTCCATCGCACAGGTGGCCATCTTCGTTGCCATCTGCGAGGGGTACTTGGGGATTGCCCCCCATTGGGAGTTGTGGCTCCACCTATTCCGGGCGGGGCACACCACTAAGCCGACGGGCACATCGGGTACGAGGAAGGTGACGAGGGCCAGTGGCTGCACTCTCCAAGTGCGCCAGGACCGCCAGCACCTCTACATCCTGGCCCAGCTCGCGTCATCCAATCGCCGGTGGTATACGAGCTGGTTCTACCTTCGTAACGACGACGGAGGACTTGCCCCCTATACTGGGCGGATTGTGGGGAGCTGCCCAGAGAGATGGAAGTACGGTGTCCTGAAGGACGACCAACCCAAGCTATAGCCGCTTTTGGAGGGGCTGGCGAGGCTACGGGGCCATGGCCTTACCATGGCTATGGTCGTGGTGGTCTTCCACCACCGGAGGGTGCTGCCGCTGATGGCTCGGTGGCGGCGGCTGTTCGAGATGAAGTCGGGTGAGCCCATTGAGGGCATCCGGATGTCCTCCTTCGCCCTTTCCGATGAGGAAATTCTTCGTCGGGTGGGGGAGACAGTAGAGGTGAAGCTGAAGGGCGGCAACTTGACCGCCATTGCGATGCAACCATCGCGGGGGTTCCTCTCGCTGGTAAGTCATGTGCCGCTGTAGCCTCCGAGCCTCTTCAGTTTCCCCTTACCCCTTGTTCCCTTATGCGCATTCGTCATTCCTGCAGGGGATGAGGGACGTGCGTTCCTCTCCGCCACCCGTTCCTGAGGACGTGAGGCGGTGGGCGATCAACCGGGCGCACACTGACGCACAGAAAAAATGGAAAGATGCCAAGGCGGTGAAGCGCACAAAGCAAATCCTCACGCGCGAGGAGCTGGATAAGTGCCGCCGCCAACAAAGGAAGGATGGTCTCCTGTTGGAGGAATCCCCGTTGCTGTCGCTGTCGATGGAGGCCTCGGACAGGGATGATGAGGGCAAGGTGGGGCGAGATCCCCTGGACCATCTCCCTGACGTGGTGGAGGTGGTGCCCAAGGCGTTGGCAAGCAGCCCAGCACTCTCGGGAGGAGGAGGAGAAGTGGACCCAGGGTCGGCGATTGCCCACTCCCGGGCCGACGCCGATACGCCCGAGGCACGGGCGTTGGGCAAACACGCCGTCAGCCCGGTGGGCTCGACGGCGGTGGTGGAACAAGTGGTGGCAGAGGCGGCGCAACCGCCCCCGCCGAGGACTGACGGGGCACCAGGATCCTTTGAGGACCGGCCAGTGCCGATGGACACGGAGGCGACGCCTCTGCCGCTGCCACTGCCTTTGCAGACGAGGGTCGTCGTGGCGAAGTGGTTGCCACCCCGTTCGAGGTAGGTGTATTTTCGGTGGGGTCGCAGTGCCTTCCGTTCGCTCTTTGGTCTCGTGCTGACCCTGTAGGTGATTTTTCCTTAGTCGGAAGCAGCCTGCGGACGAGCTTCCCTTGGCGCCCCTTAAGGCGCTCAAGGCAAGCCCTGGTTCCTCCACCCACTAGGTGGTGGAGGCACAAGCCACTATACGACGCGGCGCGGCATCGACGAGGGCCGACCCAAAGGAGCCGGCCACCCAAGGAGATGTTGCCGAGGTGACCCCGACACAGACGGGGGAGGGAGTGCTTCTGCCCTGTGAGGACAAGGCTCATGAGTCGGATGGGGCCGGTGTGCCCTTGGCTGCCGAGGCCCCCGGGGTCTCCGAGGCCGAGGCAACGGAGGCCGGGGCGCCCGAGACCGCTGAGGCCGCAGTGGCGGGGGTCGGTGCTTCTGCGACCACCGAGGCCACGATGGCGGAAGCCAGAGCCCCTGAGACCGCCGAGGCCATGATTACGGAGGCTGGAGCCCCCAAGATCACTGAGGCGGACGTGATGGCGACGAGGCCGTCTGCCCAAGGGGCGGAGATGAAGGCGGTGGCGGCCTTGGTGGCGCCCTTGGTTCAAGGCCCGCCGCTGTTACGAGAGAGTGCCCGGGAGGCAGAGGTCTATCCGATCTCTTCCGACGATACTTCCCGGGCACGGGGGGTGGTTGACGCCGAGGAGACCGGCGCCGTGGAACAGCCGGCTCCAACCTTGGGCGAGGGAAGCTCGGCCCTCGTGCGGGTGCGACCCGAGCCTCACGGGTGGGAGCACCCATGTGTACTGTGGTGGAGCCAGGACGACCCTAAGGGGGAGCCCCTATTTGCTCTCGAGGACACAGCCGAGGGCGGGCGCTGGGACACCTTCGAGCAATACCGCCAGCTGGCGGAACGGTCACTTCGGACGGTGCTGTCCGTGGTGGCCGACGAACTGCCCGGAGTCGCCCAGGTTCGCATGTTCTTTTCTCATGCGACGTTGTCTTTTTCTGAGTTTTGTTGCAATCAATGACCCCTGTTCTGCTTCCCTAGGAGCTCGAGACCCGGTCCCTTGGGAAGTCGGTCTTTCTCCAGCGGGAGAGGGACATTTGGGACCAGCTCCAGCGGCAAAAGGGCCTGCTTGCGGGAGCCAACGAGCTTCTAGCGGCGTGGAGCGCGGAGGTGGAGGACCTTCAGCTTCGTTGTGTCAACGTGAGGGTCAAGGTGGTCACAGCCTAGGGGCAAGTCGCCCCTTTGATGGCGTGGGTCAAGGAGTTGGAGGAGGAGCTTACCCACATTGCCGGTGATCGGGATGCCTTCAGGTCCTGGGCTGAAGAAGCGACGGCCTCGGGCAAGGCCCTCGTTGGGCAGCTGGGGGCGGAGGAGAGTGCGCACCAGCTGACGAAAGGCGCCTTGGACGAGGCCCTTGCGGCGGTTGAGTCCTCGCAAATTGAGGCTGTGGTTTGGAGGGGGACGGTCGAGGGTGAGTTTTAGTCTCCTCGTTTTGTTTTCTTTTCCTTATGTCTGCTCCCTAACTTCCTTGTGTGACGTAGAGCTAGGGAGTGAAGCTTCCAGGGCGGCTGAGGCTTCTCGGGTCGAGGCCCAGCGGTTGAAGGAGAAGGCCGAGGCCTCCTGGGCCGAGGCCCTGTGCTGGAAGGAGAAGGCCGAGGCCTGTCAGGTCGAGACCCGATGCTAGGAGCAGAAGGCCAAGGGTGAGTTCCGTGGGCTTCCACCCCTAACTTAGGTTGTTTTTTCCCTCGCTCAACTTCATTCCGTTTTTCGTGGTGCAGAGTCAGAGGCGGAGGTTACTCGGGAAGCCGAGGCTTCCAGTGCGGTGCAGACGGTGCTCGAGACCGAGATTGGGGAGCATGAGGCGCTGAAATGTGCCGCCCTTTCTG
Organism: Miscanthus floridulus; assembly: GCF_019320115.1. Classification (NCBI taxonomy): domain Eukaryota; kingdom Viridiplantae; phylum Streptophyta; class Magnoliopsida; order Poales; family Poaceae; genus Miscanthus; species Miscanthus floridulus. The sequence goes on along the minus strand of NC_089583.1, from coordinate 23,180,781 downwards.
CCTGCAAGGCCTTGGAGGTCGAAGGGGTTCAGTCAGGCAGCTCCCTTGGGAGCCATCTGATTGCGCTGAGCAGCCAGATGCGCGAGGGGCTCCGAGGAGCGATGCACACGGGTGTCAAGCGGGCGTTGGCCGTCATCTCCTCTCACTACATTGGCGTCGACCTCCCGGCCATTAGTGATGGCTATGTCTTGCCTGATGATGACGAGGAGGCCGATGCGGCGGTCACGAAGCTAATGGAGGCGGCGGAAGGCCCTAGCACGGCGCTGGCAATGCTCTTTGAAGAGGAGGTGGTTCCTCCTCTACCATACGCTGATGCTGGAGGCTCTGAGCCTTGACCTAGGCCCAAGGGGCTATGTAAAAATAGAGTAGGAATTATCTTTGTATCATAACGCTTGTGGCTGTCGAGGCCTTTCTTTTTGAAGTATTTGTGTTTCTTTGTTGTTTTTCTCATGTTTTTGAGCCTCTGCCCCCTGTTGCTCCTGATCAGATTTCGTTTGCAAAACACCTCCTTAGAGCCTAAGCCATCCCTTGGGCGAGAGGTAGTGAGGGAGTGCCATAGCCCGGAGGCGTAGGCTGTCTCGCGACTCTACCGGCCTCTTGCTTAGGAAACAGACTTTGGTCCGAGGGGGTTTTACAATCGATTCGTCAGAGCATGCTAGAGACTTGGCATAGGAATTTTTTTGAAAAACGACTAAAGAATGATGCGTGGGACTTAGGGGGAGTCCCCCATCTAGCCCCCGAGGGAGGCTTGGTTCTGCCGAGGCAGAGCCGAGTCTCCCTTAACGTGTTATTGTATTGCCGAGACCCATGATGGGCTGGGGGGGGTTTCTCAAAAAATTAGACCAACTAAAGAACGCTTTTTAATTGTATTCCAAGAAACAACATATACAATGCTTGGAAATTTAGGGATAAAAGCGACGTAGTTGTTCTATGTTCCAAGCGTTGGTGAAGATTTCGCCCTTCTCATTGGCCAGCTTATAGGTCCCGGGCTTCAGTACTTGGGCGATGATGTACGGTCCTTCCCATGGCGGGGTTAGCTTGTGGCGGCCATTATTGCTCTGTGCTAGCCTCAACACCAGGTCACCTACCTTCAAGTCTCGCCCTCGGATGCGCCGGGCCTGATAGCATCGTAGGCTCTGCTGGTATTTAGCTGAGTGTAGTAGTGCGACGTCTCGGGCTTCCTCCAGTTGATCGAGGGCGTCCTCTCGGGTGGTGCGGTTACTTTGTTCATTATAGGCTTGTAGCCTTGGGGAACCATATTCCAAGTCAGTGGGGAGGATGGCCTCGGCCCCATAGACCAGGAAGAAAGGCATGAACCCCGTGGCTCAGCTTGGAGTGTTCCTCAGGCTCCAGATGACCGATGGGAGTTCGGCGAGCCATTTCTTGCCAAACTTTTTCAACCAGTTGTAAATTCTTGGCTTGAGGCCTTGTAGGATCATGCCGTTGGCACATTCTACTTGGCCGTTGGTCCTTGGGTGTCCTACGTCCGACCAGGCCACACGGATGTGGTGGTCGTCGCAAAACGTTAGGAACTTTTTGCCGATGAACTGTGTCCCGTTGTCGGTGATGATGGTGTTAGGAACCCCAAACCTGTGGATAATGTCAGTGAAGAACAGCACTGCCTGCTCGGATTTGATTCGATTGATCGGACGAGCCTCGATCCATTTGGAGAACTTGTCGATTGATACCAGCAGATGGGTGTAGCCTCCGGGGGCCTTTTGCAGAGGCCTGACCATGTCGAGCCCCCATATGGCAAACGGCCATGTGATGGGGATGGTTTGGAGGGCCAAGGCCGAGAGATGTGTTTATCGAGCATAGTACTGACATCCTTCGCAGGAGCGTACTAGCTTGGTGGCATCGGCGACCACCATCAGCCAGTAAAACCCTTGGTGGAAAGCATTTCCTACGAGCATCCGAGGCGCCGCATGGTGCCCACAGGCGCCTGCGTGCAAGTCCCAAAGCAGGGCTCGACCCGCCTCGGCAGTGATACATCGTTGGAGGACACCTGAGGGACTTCGCCTGTACAATTCATCATTGTAGAGGACGTAAGTCTTGGCTCGGCGTGCAAGCTGTCAGGCTTCGGTCCTGTCGCTAGGAAGCTCCCCCCAATCAAGCCAATCGAGGAACGGGATTCGCCAATCTGCGTCCTGGTCGGTCTGCGGAGGCTCGGTGTTGACTTCCATTTCTTCAGGCTCGGTCGAGGGGGTCTTGGCAGTAGAGGGGGCATCGAGCCTCACCGTGGTTTCCACAGGTGGGCCCTCCTCTGTTACCAAGGTGTAGTTAATGGAAGGTTTGTGGAGGTCTCTGGCAAAGATGTTCGGGGGGACCGGGGCCCGTGCCGAGGCCATCTTTGCTAGTTTGTCGGCGGCCTCGTTGTACTTAGGCGCGATGTGGTTTAGCTCGAGACCGTCGAACTTGTCTTCTAGGTGACGTACCAACTTGCAGTAAGCCTCCATTTTGGGGTCGAGGCAATTTGACTCCTTCATGACTTGATCGATGATGAGCTGCGAGTCGCCCCGGACGTCGAGACGCCATGCCCCAAGTTCGATGGCGACTTGTAAGCCATTGATGAGGGCCTCGTACTCGGCCACGTTGTTGGAGGCGGCGAAGTGGAGCCACGCCATGTAGCGTATGTGTACTCTGAGGGGCGAGATGAAGAGCAGACCCACGCCTGCCCTGGTCTTCATTAGGGATCCATCAAAGTACATGGTTCAGCACTCCGTCTGAATTTGAGCAGGTGGTAATTGGGTGTCGGTCCACTCAGCCACGAAATTGGCCAAGACCTGAGACTTGATCGCTTTCCGCGGTGCAAAAGTCAAGGTTTCCCCCATAAGCTTGACGGCCCACTTGGCTATCCTACCTGAGGCCTCTCGGTTATGAACTGTCTCCCCCAAGGGGAAAGATGATACCACAGTCACTAGGTGAGACTTAAAGTAGTGACGTAGTTTGCGCTGGGCCAGGACTACGGCGTAGACCAGCTTCTGGATGTGGGGGTAGCATGTTTTGGTCTCAGAGAGCACCTCGCTGATTAAGTAAATAGGTCATTAGGTGGGCAGAGCATGCCCCTCTTCCTGCCTCTCTACCACTACGGCAGCACTGACCACTTAGGTCGTTGCGGTGACATAGAGTAAGAGGGCCTCGTCCTTGGCCGGGGGTACCAGGACGGGAGGGTTCGTGAGCAGCGCTTTGAGTCTATCGAGGGCTTCTTCAGCCTCGGGGGTCCAAGAAAAATGCTCAGATTTTCTCAAGAGTTGGTATAGAGGCAAGCCTTTTTCGCCGAGGCACGAGATGAAGCGGCTCAGGGCCGCAAGGCATCCCATGACCCTCTATACTCCCTTGAGGTCTTTGATTGGTCCAATGCTGGTTATGGCCGAGACCTTCTCTGGGTTGGCTTCAATGCCGTGTTCTGAAACCATGAATCCCAAGAGCATGCCTCGGGGGACCCCGAACACACACTTCTCTGGATTGAGCTTGATGCCCTTCTCTCTGAGGCATTTGAAGGCTATCCTCAGGTCATCGATGAGATCCTCGACCTTTCTGGTTTTGACCACGATGTCGTCCACATAGGCCTCGATGGTTCACCCAATGTGGTCACCAAAGACCTAGGTCATGCACCGCTGGTACGTGGCCCCTGCGTTTCTGAGGCCAAAAGGCATAGTCACATAGCAGTACATGCCGAATGGGGTGATGAAAGAAGTCGCGAGCTGGTCGGACTCTTTCATCTTGATTTGATGGTAACCAGAATACGCATCAAGGAAAGATAAGGTCTCGCACCCAGCAGTGGAGTCAACAATCTGATCGATTTGGGGTAGTGGGAAGGGGACTTTCGGACAGGCTTTGTTCAAACCAGTGTAGTCTATGCACATCCTCCATTTCCCATTTTTCTTCCTAACTAACACGGGGTTAGCCAACCACTCTGGGTGGGACACTTCCTTGATGAACTCGGCCGCCAAGAGCTTCTGCACCTCCTCACCGATGGCCCTACGCTTTTCTTCGTCGAAGCGGCGCAGGCGTTGCTTCACCGGTCTAGAGCTGGCCCAGATATCTAAGGTGTGCTCAGTGACCTCCCTTGGTATGCCCGGCATGTCCGAGGGACTCCATGCGAATATGTCAGCATTTGCATGGAGGAAGTCGACGAGCACAGCTTCCTATTTGATGTCGAGGGTGGCGCTGATCCTCAGCGCCCGGTCGTCGGGGCAGGCGGGGTCGACCAGGACGAGCTTGATGGCCTCCGCGGGCTCGAACACCCCTACGCGATGCTTGGAGTCAGGCACCTCGCCACTGAGTTGGTTGAGGTGGGCAATAAGGGTCTCGGTCTCCGCAAGAGCCTTGGCGTACTCGATGCACTCGACGTCGCAGTCGTATGCATGCTCGTATGTGGACTCAATCGTGATGATACTGCTGGGACCTGACATCTTGAGCTTGAGGTAGGTATAGTTGGGGACTGCCATGAACTTGGCATAGCACGGCCACCCTAGGATGGCGTGGTAGGTTCCCACGAACCTGACCACCTCGAAGGTAAGGACCTCCTTGCGGTAGTTGGAGGGGGTGCCGAAGCAGACGGGAAGGTCGATGCGCCCAAGGGGTCGCGTGCGCTTTCCTAGCACGATGCCGTGGAAGGGTGCGACGTCGCCTCGGAGCCTCGATCGGTCGATCTCCAAGAGCTCCAGGGTATTGACGTATAGGATATTGAGGCCACTGCCTCCGTCCATCAACACCTTGGAGAGTCGAGTGTTGCCGATGATCGGGTCGACAACCAGTGGGTACTGCCCGGGATTCGGAACATGGTCGGGGTGGTCGTCTCGATCAAAGGTGATCACCTCCCAAGACCAGTCGAGGTACCAGGGGGTGGCCACCTTGACCGAGAAGACTTCTCAGCGTTCCCTCTTCCACTGCCACGCCGTAAGGCATGCCGAGGGTCCGCCGAAGATCATGAAGGCATTGTGTACCTCGGGGAACCCGTCGTCCTTGTCATCGTCCCGGTCGCCGGCGCCCTTCTGCTTGGCATCATCGTCGGGGAGCCCAAGCCTGGCATAGTAACGTCGCAGCATGGAGCAATCCTCGAGGGCGTGCTTGACCGAGACTTGGTGGTAAGGACAGGGTTTCTTAAGCATGTCGTCGAAAGGTCTGGGGCCCCGGGGGCCTCGGGGTTGCCTGTGTTCTGTGGCCGCGACCATATTGGTCTCGAGGACAGCCCGCTTTCCCTAGCGATCCTTCTTCCTTTTGGGGAGGCGGGGAACCAAGGCCTCGAGGGCCTCATCCCTCTGCTTCCCCTTGGCGTTGTCCATGGGGAAGATGGCCCCTACAGCCTCCTCGCATGTTCCGACCTAATTCTCGGACCAAGTCTCGGTAGGTGGTGCCAGAGAGAAAAGCCTGGATAATCTCTGAGTCGCCGACGCTGGGCAACTCGGTGCATTGTCTCGAGAAGCACCAAATGAAGTCTCAGAGAGACTTGTCTAGTTTCTGGCGACAACTCTTAAGGTCCCAAGAGTTTCCAGGGCGCACATATGTGCCCTAGAAATTCCCGACGAAGATCAAAACCAAGTCGTGCCAATCGTGGATCTTAGAGGGAGGAAGGTGCTCAAGCCAGGCTTGTGCTGAGTCTAATAAGAGCAATGGTAGGTTGCGAATGATGAGCCGGTCATTGTCGGCGCCGCCTAGCTAACAAGCCAGGCGGTAATCAGTGAGCCAGAGCTCGGGGTTGGTCTCGCCGCTATACTTGGTGAGGTTGGCCGGCTGGTGAAACCGGGTTGGAAACTGAGCATTGCGGATGGCTGTACTGAAGACTCGAGGGCCAGGTGGTTCAGGAGAAGGACTACGGTCTTCTCCGTTGTCGTAGCGGCCGCCTCAATGTGGATGGTAGCCTCGGGCGGGCCCCTCGCTGTCGTGGCAGCAAGGGGACCCTATGGGCTATCGGTGCTTGTGCAAGCTCAGGATGAACTGAGGGTTCCCTATCCTACCAAGGCGGTGCCGTGGGTAGGTCTGAGGTGCCCTCGTGCCGTCGGGAGGCGGAACTCTCAGCCTACTGCACCACAGTGGTCTCTAGGAGGTCACGGAGCTCGCCGCGGACCCGTCGCCCCTTAGTGGTAGAAGGCTCGGGCATCGTGTGGACCAGCATTGCCGCGGCTGCGACGTTCTGGCTAGCGCGATTGAAGACTGGGGGTTGCTCACTCCCTTCGTTGTCGTGGATGCGGTGGTGCACATCGTGGGCCCTTCGTTGGGCTCCTCCGCTGTCACCTCGACCTCATGGCTCCCGTTCGAGAGAGTCTCAAAGCTGCTGCAGGAGGAGCCGGTCTTGTTCGACCTTGGCCTGGAGCTCACAGAGTTGTTCTATGTCCGAGCATTGAGGTTGTACGGGGGCAAGGTTCCTACTCTGCGCTGCCGCTAGGACAACACGCGGAGGTGTGGCGGCATCCATTCCATGGCGAGGTGGGGACCGGTTGCCTATGCCCTCGACCTCCTCATCTGTCCTTGGCATCCCAAGCCCGACGTGGAAACACTCGCGAGTGGGGTCGTAGGTGCCCTCGTCGTCGGAGTCGGAGTAGCCGAAGCAGTAGTCACTTGCGGCCAAAAAATGGCGCATAGCTCTAGGGTCATGGAGTCCGGAGAAATCCGCTCCAGGGCATGCCTCGTCCTCCTCCGAGGAGTCGGCGTGGGTGTCCAGGTCAAGGGCGAAGCGCTGGCGGCATCCTGAGGGATCCTCGTGAGCGGCCACATAAGCATAAGCATAAGAGGCGGCGTCATTTCTCAACCCAAAGGGGTATGGGGATGGTGCCGTCGCCGGACTTTGCTCTGCTAGAATTGGCTCCTCAGGGAGTGATGGAGCGGAGCTTGATGACTGGGCGTCGCCGTGTGCCACCAGCGTTTTTCCTTTGTCCAAGCTCAGGCTTGACAGGTCCCTAGCCAGGGACCCTACGCCAACAGCTGGTCATAGGATATCGGCGGTGTGCGGCGTGCCACCCTGGATTTGCGTAGCGTTGGGGTGATCTTGCTCGCATCGTGCCTGGCGAGCGTGGCGAGAGTGGCCGCCTGGGCCTAGGCTACCGGTGCGTGACTTTGTCGTTGGTTGGTGGGGCTCGAGGAGTGAGAAGTACCATGTCATACTCATGCCCTAGAGACATGAACTCTAGGCTCCCAAACCAAACCACCGTGCTGAGACGCAATGGTCGTACGGGGTCTGCCATCCGGAACCTGCTGGGATGACGAAACTGACACGCAGCGCCCCCTACCTGGCGCGCCAACTGTCAATGTTTTGGACCGGGGGGTCCTCAACCAACTAGTGAATTTATCCTGCGTGCTCCCAATTCTAGATGGTGATGCAAAGAGACACAAGGTTTATACTGGTTCGGGCAATTTGGGCCCTACGTCTAGTCTGGGAGATCGATCTTGTATTCCTCACACCCGAAATGCTTGTTGTAGGGGGTTACAAGCTAGGTGAGAGAGGGAGTTAGTCCCAGGTCTCGGCGAGGTGCGGTGTGGGCTGCTTGAGACGTTGCTCTCATGCGACTGGGATGTGTGTGTGTGTGTTACAGGGCGTTGTAACACCCTAGGTGTTTGGCTTCCACTAATTGCATTTCATTTCATAAACATGTGCATCATCTATCTCAGCATGTCATTATTACTGAAACAAGCATATGCAACGTTTTCAATTGTGTGTGTTTCATGCTTGATTGCTTAGAATGGTAGTAGTGCAACATGTGAATGTAACATGAAATTCTCATACCTTGAAACATGGCAACATGGTAGTAATGTGACAAGTATAGGATCACAACAAGGTCATGAAACATGTGAAACATGGAAGTGAAACATATGAATGAATTGCTTATTTTATTTGCTTTATCACATGTGATCTTTAGAAGTGGTATAACAATTTTGTAAAAGTGGTTGATTATGGTCTATTACACCTTAACTATACTTAGGTTACTTGTTGGGACATTGTTCATGTGGATCAAAATGACCAAAATGCCCTCAAGTGAAGGTTTGACTAGAATTGACCCTTGGTGTGTCACTGTTTGACTGATTTAAAAGACCAACTTAGAGACTTTGCATGGATGTGCACTCTTTACCAAAGTTGTAGCTAATTTATCAAGGAACAAAAGTTGTTTTATGGCCAACTCATGAAAATGTGTGGAACAGGGTCAAACATGGCCCACAAGTCAGATTTTCAGGCTGGATTCACACTTAGAATTTTTCTAAGTCTTCTGGCGAATTTCAGTTTCGAGTATCCCTGTTTGGAGGCTTGTATCTCCCAATCCTAACCGAATTAGTCCAAGCTCCAATTAACAAAGTTGTTGTACTCACTTGGATCTTTAATTTTGTTAACTACACCAAGAACCAGATCATCACGGTTTAGGAGCAATTAACCGTCAAACATCGCCTATCAGTCGGTTCAATTGGTTACTGAAACAAAAAATTTAGACTCTACAGTGCTCTACCGATTCAGAATTCGACGGCCGCATGGCGCCACGCGTCGACGGCCGACTGACCGCCCAGGCCACGCGCCGTGGCTGGACTGAACCCGTTGCCGGTGTTCTCCACTCGAAGCCGCATCCTCCTACCTCTCCATTCACTCTTGTTCCCTCCTCCTTCGCCTACTCCACTCAGCCGAAGCGCAGAAGCAGCGGAGCCACAGCTCCGCCATTGCTCCGCCATCGCCTCGCTTGCTCACCGCCGCAAAAATGCGCGCGACGTCTTCCCCGTAGCTCCGCCATGTTCGCCTCTACGTTCTCCACCTCTTCTCTGAGTCATATGAACCCTATGTAAGCAGCCTTGCCGTCTCTAAGCACGCCGGTGCTGTCCAATTTGCCGGAGGGTTCGCCGTCGGCGAGTTCCACCGTCGCCGAGGCCGCCTCCCCTGTTTCTCTCCCTAACGCGTGGGTCCCGTCTGTCAGCCGCCGAGGCTCAGGCGGGAGCCCAGCGTGGGCCGTGCCGCGTCTTAGGCCACGCCTGTACGCTTCGCGGGCCGCCGTGTCCTCGGGCCGGCCCAACTGCAGTGGAATGATTTCTTGTTTTGTTTATTTTGTTTTTCACATAATTGTGTGCATGATTCAAAAATGTGTAACTCAAGTTTGGTAGATCCAAATGCCATGGTTCCAATTTTGTTGAGTTCCTAGTAATGTCTAGTATTTAATAAAAATATTATATGAGCACATGTTTTAGAAATTCTGGATAAATTAAATAGGACTTTGAAATGTGATTTTGGATACTGCAAACTTATTTGAATTTTATCTTGAGTTTCTCTGGTTAAAATTTCAGAGCTAGTGCATGTATAGTTTGTGAGTTATAGAATTTCTTTTTATCAATGGATGGATCTTGTGTGAATTTTCATAATTTTTCTATAGATCTAGTATAGGTAAAATTTGGTTAGTAAGGTTCTTATTCTAGAATGATGCTAGGAAAAATGTGAAATCTGTTGCTTGACACTTTTCATTAGGGTTTCCTAATTATGCTAAAAATAGGCATGCCACCTATTATTTTGGATACAGCAAGTTCTGCTTGCTCAATGGCCTTGAAATTTTTATGGTAGTCTATGTGCAGCATGAGATAGCTACTGTAATTTTTGTAGATTTTTATGAATAGTTTTACTATATATTGCTTTAATCACCTAATTAATTAAATAAATTGGAAAAGGATATTAAATAATTTATTTAGAAGTTGGCACTATACTTTCTGATGTTTCTTGGGTATGAAAAACAAGTTGGTATACTTGGTTTGATCAAATTATGCTTTTGCATCATCATTAAATAATTAATTTAGTAACCCTGTCATTCCTGGATAGATTCTAGGTTTACTGGAAATTGATTTGGTTAACATAAGAATCATGCTTTGCTATTTACCATTGATTTGTAGAAAATTTCATAAGCTTTCCAGAATGTCCTCATGCAAGTCATTTGGAATTGTAGAACTTTAGTTGTGATTGAATTAAGGGACTACTGGTACGCATATGAAACTTTAAATGTTAAATTATGTATCCCTTTACTATTCTAAGTTTGTGGTAATGTTCTTAGGTGTTAGGCCTTTAACTGAAGATGATCATCTTTATCTTAGGTTATGCAAGTTAGGTAAGTTGATCTTGTTCTTTAAGTTAAGTTAGATACATGCTTAAAGTGATTTGAATAGAGCTAATTACTCGGTAAACGAGTGTCCAGTGATGCTTTCGTAAACACTCACTGTGATTCATTCATCATTGAGCATCATGTCATTCCTTATGCATCCATGATATTTATCTTGTGCATCGGCATGCAATAGGTGTACCGGAAGGAGTGACCCTGCTGGAATTCGAGGAACCGAGCGAGCAGCAACAGCCGACACCGGAGATTCAGGAGGAGCAGCCTTCAGGAGGAGTGCCAGACGAGGTCGCCGTTGAGTGCCCGGATCACCGTCCTTGCAACTTTGTGAAAGGCAAGCCCCGGAGCATATTAAGCCTCCTAATTTTCGAAATGCAGTTATAGTATTACTGTTACATATATATATTGTTGCATTAAGTTTAGGTGTTGGATGCAAACACTTGCTGCATTGGTTATCCCATCCTTGTCCAGATATTGTTACCCTAAAACCTATGTAGCTCAGGCTCGAGTAGTGCTTAGCCCTGCTTAAACATGGTAGAAGTCGGGTGATTTCCTATCACCTGCGAGATATAGGAATATACATGTGGCACGGTTGGCTATATTTGCTATCGTGGAAAAGAACCAGTCTTAATTTGAAATGAAGACCGGACGGAGGCTTGCCGGTTTGCAGTGACTCTGTCTGTGTCGCTTAAGGACTGATTCTTGGAGCCTTTCCTGTTCATGTTGAATGCATGCCTCTCTCTTAGTTGGCCATGTCCGATGACCGACCGCGAAGCCGAGTAGCTCACCTCAGGCCGGGAGTCGATAAGTATAAAGTGTGACTCGGAAGGGAGCCGTAGGCGTGAGTCCAAGGGCAGGTGATTTAAAAGTCCTGGTTGTCCTAGCAGAAGCGTAATCCCTGAGAGTGCTGGCACTGATCGAACCCACGAATTTGGTTCCTGAGATGTTCCAAAGGTGACCCACGGCTACCCTTGCTAAGTATGCCAGGGTGAGAGTTAGGAATACCCCCTCAGCTGAGTTGTAATTCGATTCGAGTCGCCATCTCTCCCGGTTAGTGAGAACTTGACGGGCTTATCTCCAATGTAGATACACTAAATAACTTAATGGTTCGGAAATGATGATATGACGATGACAGCCTTATGATACCTGCTATGGTTAATATTGTTTGCTCCTAATAAATGAGTGCTCTAGTATAGGTGCTAATCTAGTAGACAGGTAAATGATGTAAGCTTGATGCTAGTTTAAATTGGTTACTATAATCGTAAGCTCTTTTATGCAACTGTGTCAAGCTAGCCCACCTGAAAAGCCTTGCATGATCCTTGGTGTCTTTTATTTCTGTTTTGACGGGTAAGTCTAGCTGAGTACCTTCTAGTACTAAGGGTTTATCTCCCACCTGTTGCAGATGACCAGTTCTACTTTGGTTGCTGCAAGTACTGCCTTCTCCCAGCTAGGGATGAAGACTAGACCGTTGGGCACGGTCTCTAATAGTTCTCGTATCTGATAATGCTTTTGTGGGACATGACTCAGCCGTGGCAATGTAATTGAAAACTATGATGTTTTGTACCAAACTATGTTGCTTCTGCACACTCAAACTTGGTTTGTAATATTCTATTTAAACTCTGATGGATGTACTCCGAATGCTACTTATGAAATGTTGTAACAGATGATATGTTATGTTGAATCACTATGATCTTGGTTTGTATGTCGAGAGTTGGTTGAAATCCTTCGTGATTTCCGGACTACCGGGATTATGGGAGCTTAAGTACAGGAATTTGATCGCTTCGGTGATTGTTTTTGTACTTACGTTCTTATGATTTGGTCGGTTCTGTTACAGCTGGCATCAGAGCAAGATTTGACACTAAACATGTCATTTGTGTATTTAAAACAAAAGTATTTGTGAAAATCCTAAATTAAATACTAAGTATTGCCAGTGGTCATATCCCTTATGCCCAAATAAGGACTCTTAGGTGGCTTATTAAAGTACTAACTTGGGGATTCCTGCTTGTTTCTGTTTCGTCGTCCATACGGTGTGCTATTGTATGGATGCCATCTGCTTGGGTGGTAATGTATGGATCAAAATACCTCTACGCTCTGGTAAGTGGGAGTTGTGAGAGCATGACCGTCCAACTGTCGGTCTAGGGGAGAGTAGTTGTGGTTGCTCGCATACTTACATGTTCAATCATGTATCTATGAGAGTACTTAAATGTGGGTATCTCTGACGGGTAGCTGTGATACTAGAATATATACATCGGGGGATGTATGTATGAAAGTATTTAGTTTACTGCTTACTTTTTATGCATTTTGGGAAATTATTGGGCTGAAATGAAATTTTCTGCAGGTACACTAACAACGTATCGTTGTAGATCGACTAGCCATCGTATATGAGAGAACGTATGTATGCCACCGTATATTCGCTAGCCTTTAAATTTTTCTAGGTTTGTGAGGACGTATGGATCGTGCATGCATCATGTTCAGCATACATAGCATTTTTGCATTACTCCCTCCTTTAAAATTGATGGTCCCGACTAATTAAATTTCGTATCCCTTAAATGATTCTTCCCTTATGTTGTAACTTTTTGCTACAGATGGCGCGCACAAAACGCACTGCTCACAAGTCCACTGGAGGCAGGGCGCCTCATCACCGTTTAGCTCCTCGTGAGCCCCGTCCTGAGCCTACTGAGGTGGAAAGGCTGAGGACAGAGCTGACTCGGGTGACTGCTGAGAGGAATGCGGCTCAGCACCATTTGGAGCAAGTAACACAGGAAAGGGACGAAGAGACCCTTGAGGTTCAGAGGTTGACAGTTGCTCACCACAACTGTGAACGCATGTTGATACACGTGATGAACCAACGGAATGAAGCCTGGCACGAAGAGAATGTGTTGAGAGCACGACAGATGGAGCTAGAGCAGCAGTTGGTAGTTGCTGAGGAGTACAATGATAATCTCCATGAGGAGGTTCACCTGTTACACAATCAGCTTCACCCTCTCCTGCCCCCTGATGTTGAGAATGGCAATGAGGATGAGATGGGCTCTGGTGTCATCATGGCTGAAGGTGATGATGACATGGAGGTTAATGGACCTAAGGACGTTCCACCTGATGAGGAGGAAGATGAGGAGTTAGAGCCTGCTAGTGATGAAGATGGAGGAGAGATCTTCGACACTGACTCCGAGGACGATGCGTAGTTTAGTTTACTACTTAGCTAATGCGCTAGATCTAGTCTTTTATTGATCCTCATGCATGAACGAGTAACTTTATACCAAGTTAATCGTTGGGATGTAATATCGAACCCTATGTTACCCTTGATGTAAGTTTGGAACCACTATGGCTTGCATGTAACCTATCGAACGTGTTGTGCTCCACGTATGTGAGCTTTTGCTGAATTTCATCTTTGCGGTCTATGGATCTCGTTGTTGGTTAAGTTCATCGCATTTATGTGTCAATTGATGTGCTTGATGAGTTGTGTGATTGTGATGAATGATTGTGCCTCTGTTGATTATAGAAATGCATTCTCTCCAATGGAATCAGTTTGGCATAATTATATAATTCATCTACAAAAATTTCCACATCGTCAGTGCTCATTGGCTATACCTTTTGCAGATGGCTTATAACCTTCGTCGCGGTCGTAACATTGGAGATGAGGAACAACCACCTCCTCCACCACCCACACCAGCGAGCTAATGCAGACGGTCGTGGAAAGTCAGCGCATGCTAGCTGAGGCTATGCGCCAGATGGCTAACTGTGAGGATCGACATGTTCGCCAGGGACCCGAGCCGAACCAGTACAGCAGCTTTAAGGACGAGTCTCTATGCATGTGCGTGGATTATCGCCCCCTTAATGCTGTTACTATCAAGAACAAATACCCTCTTCCTCGCATCGATATTCTGTTTGATCAGCTCTCCAAAGCTAAGGTATTCTCCAAGATCGATTTGAGGTCTCGCTACCATCAGATCAAAATTCGTCCTGAAGATATACCTAAGACAGCATTCTCTACTCGTTATGGCTTGTTCAAATACCTCGTCATGTCATTTGGGTTGACAAATGCTCTGGCACACTTTATGTACCTGATGAATTCTGTATTCATGCCGGAATTGGACAAATTTGTCATCGTGTTCATTGATGATATCCTAGTATATTCTCAGAATGAAGAAGAGCATGCTGAACATCTGAGAATTGTTTTAACTCGGTTGCGTGACAACTAGCTTTATGCTAAGTTCAGCAAGTGCGAATTCTGGTTGAACAAGATACCTTTTCTAGGTCATGTATTATCTGGTGATGGAATTTCGGTTGACCCTACTAAGGTGCAAGAAGTCCTTGAGTGGAAGGCACCTACTACGGTCATAGAAGTCCGAAGTTTCTTGGGATTGGCGGGCTATTATCGTCGCTTTATCCCGGATTTCTCAAAAATCGCCAAGCCCATGACTCGACTACTGCAAAAGGATGAGAAGTTTGTGTGGACTCCAAAGTGTGAAGAGGCTTTCCACACTTTGCGGACCTTACTAACCTCTACCCCTATATTGGCACAACCTAACATCGAGAAGCATTTTGATGTCTACTGTGATGCATGTGGCACCGGTTTGGGGTGTGTTCTGATGCAGGAGGGTTAGGTAATTGCTTATGCTTCGCGCTAGCTTCGAAAGCATGAAGTCAACTATCCTACCCATGACTTAGAGCTAGCCGCGGTTGTTCATGCCCTGAAGATTTGGAGACATTACTTGCTGGGTAATGTGTGCAACATCTATATTGACCATAAAAGCCTCAAGTACATCTTTACTCAACCCGAGTTGAACATGCGTCAACGGCGATGGTTAGAATTAATCAAAGACTACAACCTTCAAGTGCACTACCATCCTGGTAAGGCAAATGTGGTTGATGATGCCTTAAGCAGAAAGGCCCATTGCAATTCCTTAGTTAGTGAAGACTTTCATCTAGCACACCTCCTTCATCCTGCAGTACTCCACAACATCACTGTGGATTGCTCTCTTAGAAGTCGAATTATCGAACTCCAGAAGACTGATGTGGGTGTGTTTCACATCAAGCGGAAGATGAAAGAGAAAGAGACCAAGCACTTTAAGGTCGATGACAAGGGAATTCTCTAGTTTAATGATAGGCTTGTGGTACCCAAAGACAAAGAACTTAGAAATCAAATTATGGCTGAAGCCCATTCTTCTAAATTGTCCATCCATCCTGGTAGCAGTAAAATGTATCAAGATCTTAAGCTGTATTATTGGTGGACTAAGATGAAGAAAGAAATCGCAGCTTACATGGCAAGGTGTGATAACTGTTGCAGAGTCAAGGCTATTCACATAAGGCCCGGATTATTGTAGCCACTCTCTATTCCTGGCTAGAAGTGGGAAGAGATTAGCATGGATTTCATTGTTGGATTACCCACTACCAAAAAGGGTTGTGATTCCATCTGGGTTATCGTAGATCGTCTAACTAAATCTGCTCACTTTATTCCGGTCAAGTCTACCTATCATCCTCACAATTATGCTGAGATTTATTTTCAACAAGTGGTACGTCTCCATGGTGTACCCAAATCCATTGTTTCAGATAGAGGACCGCAATTCATGGCTCGCTTTTGGGAGTGCTTACATCAGAACCTTGGCACTCATCTAATCCGCAGTTCTGCCTATCATCCGCAAACATCAGGACAGACTGAGCGTGTTAATCAAATTCTTGAAGACATGCTTAGGGCTTGTCTTATCTCTTGCAAAGGCTCTTGGGAAGACTAGTTACCTCTCGCTGAATTCTCTTATAACAACAGTTATCAAGAGAGTATCAAAATGGCTCCTTTTGAAGCTCTTTATGGCCACAAGTGTAGAACTCCTTTGAACTGGGTGGAACCCGGGGAAAGAAGATTCTATGGTATTGACTTTGTAAAAGAAGCCGAAGAGCAAGTCCGAACTATATAGAAGAATATGACTGCCGCTCAGGCTCGACAAAAGAGCTATGCTGACAAGAGAAGAAAACCTATTGAGTTTGAAGTAGGTGATCATGTTTATCTGAAGGTATCCCCTATGAAAGGAGTCAAGCATTTTGGAATTAAAAGGAAACTTGAGCCTCGATATGTTGGACCTTACCGCATTATCGAGAAAAGTGGAAGAGTAGCATACAAGCTCGATCTACCTCATGAGATGGGAGCTATATTCTCGGTATTCCATGTGTCCTAGCTGAAGAAGTGTCTTCGTATTCCTAAGGAAAGAATAGCGATAAGAAAAGTCAACTTGAAATCTGATCTTTCTTATGAGGAGAAGCCCGTGCAAGTTCTGGATACTCAAGAAAGAGTGACTCATACGCGAGTAGTTAAGTTATACAAGGTAGTTTGGAGTAATCATAGCGAACATGATGCAACCTGGGAGCGGGAAGATTATTTAAAGGAAAACTATCCGGCTTTCTATACTGATTGGTACGCTTTCCAAATCTCAGGATGAGATTTTTCTAAGGGGGGAGGGCTGTAACACCCTAGGTGTTTGGCTTCCACTAATTGCATTTCATTTCATAAACATGTGCATCATCTATCTCAGTATGTCATTGTTACTGAAACATGCATATGCAATGTTTTCAATTGTGTGTGTTTCATGCTTGATTGCTTAGAATGGTAGTAGTGCAACATGTGAATGTAACATGAAATTCTCATACCTTGAAACATGGCAACATGGTAGTAATGTGACAAGTATAGGATCACAACAAGGTCATGAAACATGTGAAACATGGAAGTGAAACATATGAATGAATTGCTTATTTTATTTGCTTTATCACATGTGATCTTTAGAAGTGGTATAACAATTTTGTAAAAGTGGTTGATTATGGTCTATTACACCTTAACTATACTTAGGTTACTTGTTGGGACATTGTTCATGTAGATCAAAATGACCAAAATGCCCTCAAGTGAAGGTTTGACTAGAATTGACCCTTGGTGTGTCACTGTTTGACTGATTTAAAAGACCAACTTAGAGACTTTGCATGGCTGTGCACTCTTTACCAAAGTTGTAGCTAATTTATCAAGGAACAAAAGTTGTTTTATGGCCAACTCATGAAAATGTGTGGAACAGGGTCAAACATGGCCCACAAGTCAGATTTTTAGGCTGGATTCACACTTAAAATTTTTCTAAGTCTTCTGGCGAATTTCAGTTTCGAGTATCCCTGTTTGGAGGCTTGTATCTCCCAATCCTAACCGAATTAGTCCAAGCTCCAATTAACAAAGTTGTTGTACTCACTTGGATCTTTAATTTTGTTAACTACACTAGGAACCAGATCGTCATGGTTTAGGAGCAATTAACCGTCAAACATCGCCTGTCAGTCGGTTCAATTGGTTACTGAAATGAAAAATTCAGACTCTACAGTGCTCTGCCGATTCAGAATTCGATGGCCGCGTGGTGTCGCGCGTCGACGGCCGACTAATCGCCCAGGCCACGCGCCGTGGCTGGCCTGAACCCGCTGCCGGTGTTCTCCACTCGAAGTCGCATCCTCCTGCCTCTCCATTCACTCTTGTTCCCTCCTCCTTCGCCTACTCCACTCAGCCGAAGCGCAGAAGCAGCGGAGCCACAGCTCCGCCATTGCTCCGCCGTCGCCTCGCTTGCTCACCGCCGCAAAAACGCGCGCGACGTCTTCCCCGTAGCTCCGCCGTGTTCGCCTCTACGTTCTCCACCTCTTCTCTGAGTCGTACGAACCCTAGGTAAGCAGCCTTGCCGTCTCTAAGCACGCCGGTGCTGTCCAATTCGCCGGAGGGTTCGCCGTCGGCGAGTTCCACCGTCGCCGAGGCCGCCTCCCCTGTTTCTCTCCCTGACGCGCGGGTCCTGGCTGTCAGCCACCGAGGCTCAGGCGGGAGCCCAGCGTGGGCCGCGCCGCGTCTTGGGCCGCGCCTGTACGCTTCGCGGGCCGCCATGTCCTCGGGCCGGCCCAACTGCAGTGGAATGATTTCTTGTTTTGTTTGTTTTGTTTTTCACAGAATTGTGTGCATGATTCAAAAATATGTAACTCAAGTTTGGTAGATCCAAATGCCATGGTTCCAATTTTGTTGAGTTCCTAGTAATGTCTAGTATTTAATAAAAATATTATATGAGCACATGTTTTAGAAATTCTGGATAAAATAAATAGGACTTTGAAATGTGTTTTTGGATACATGCCAACTTGTTTGAATTTTATCTTTAGTCTCTGTGGTCCAAAAATTATGAAAGTTTGTGGGTAATCTATTGTTGTTTAGTAGAGTCTCTGGTTAAAATTTCAGAGCTAGTGCATGTATAGTTTGTGAGTTATAGAATTTCTTTTTATCAATGGATGGATCTTGTGTGAATTTCATAATTTTTCTATAGATCCAGTATAGGTAAAATTTGGTGAGTAAGGTTCTTATGCTAGAATGATGCTAGGAAAAATGTGAAATCTGTTGCTTGACACTTTTCATTAGAGTTTCCTAATTATGCTAAAAATAGGCATGCCACCTATTATTTTGGATACATCAAGTTCTGCTTGCTCAATGGCCTTGAAATTTTTATGGTAGTCTATGTGCAGCATGAGATAGCTACTGTAATTTTTGTAGATTTTTATGAATAGTTTTACTATATATTGCTTTAATCACCTAATTAATTAAATAAATTAGAAAAGGATATTAAATAATTTATTTAGAAGTTGGCACTATACTTTCTGATGTTTCTTGGGTATGAAAAACAAGTTGGTAAACTTGGTTTGATCAAATTATACTTTTGCATCATCATTAAATAATTAATTTAGTAACCCTGTCATTCATGGACAGATTCTAGGTTTACTAGAAATTGATTTGGTTAACATAAGAATCATGGTTTGCTGTTTACTATTGATTTGTAGAAAATTTCATAAGCTTTCCAGAATGTCCTCATGCAAGTCATTTGGAATTGTAGAACTTTAGTTGTGATTGAATTAAGGGACTACTGGTATGCATATGAAACTTTAAATGTTAAATTATGTATCCCTTTACTATTCTAAGTTTGTGGTAATGTTCTTAGGTGTTAGGCCTTTAACTGAAGATGAGCATCTTTATCTTAGGTTATGCAAGTTAGGTAAGTTGATCTTGTTCTTTAAGTTAAGTTAGATACATGATTAAAGTGATTTGAATAGAGCTAATTACTCGGTAAACGAGTGTCTAGTGATGCTTGCGTAAACACTCACTGTGATTCATTCATCATTGAGCATCATGTCATTCCTTATGCATCCATGATATTTATCTTGTGCATCGGCATGCAATAGGTGTACCGGAAGGAGTGACCCTGCTGGAATTCAAGGAACCGAGCGAGCAGCAACAGCCGACACCGGAGATTCAGGAGGAGCAGCCTTCAGGAGAAGTGCCAGACGAGGTCGCCGTTGAGTGCTCGGATCACCGTCCTTTCAACTTTGTGAAAGGCAAGCCCCAGAGCATATTAAGCCTCCTAATTTCCGAAATGCAGTTACAGTATTACTGTTACATATATATATTGTTGCATTAAGTTTAGGTATTGGATGCAAACACTTGCTGCATTGGTTATCCCATCCTTGTCCAGATATTGTTACCCTGAATCCTATGTAGCTCAGGCTCGAGTAGTGCTTAGCCCTACTTAAACACGGTAGAAGTCGGGTGATTTCCTATCACCTGCGAGATATAGGAATATACATGTGGCACGGTTGGCTATATTTGCTATCGTGGAAAAGAACCAGTCTTAATTTGAAATGAAGACCGGACGGAGGCTTGCCAGTTTGCAGTGACTCCGTCTGTGTCGCTTAAGGACTGATTCTTGGAGCCTTTCCTATTCATGTTGAATGCATGCCTCTCTCTTAGTTGGCCATGTCCGATGACCGACCGCGAAGCCGAGTAGCTCACCTCAGGCCAGGAGTCGATAAGTATAAAGTGCGACTCGGAAGGGAGCCGTAGGCGTGAGTCCAAGGGCAGGTGATTTAAAAGTCCTGGTCGTCCTGGCAGAAGGGTAATCCCTGAGAGTGCTAGCGCTGATCGAACCCGCGAATTTGGTTCCTGAGATGTTCCAAAGGTGACCCACGGCTACCCTTGCTAAGTATGCCAGGGTGAGAGTTAGGAATACCCCCTCAGCTGAGTTGTAATTCGATTCGAGTCGCCGTCTCTCCCGGTTAGTGAGAACTTGACGGGCTTATCTCCAATGTAGATACACTAAATAACTTAATGGTTCAGAAATGATGATATGACGATGACAGCCTTATGATACCTGCTATGGTTAATATTGTTTGCTCCTAATAAATGAGTGCTCTAGTACAGGTGCTAATCTAGTAGACAGGTAAATGATGTAAGCTTGATGCTAGTTTAAATTGGTTACTATAATCGTAAGCTCTTTTATGCAACTGTGTCAAGCTAGCCCACCTGAAAAGCCTTGCATGATCCTTGGTGTCTTTTATTTCTGTTTTGACGGGTAAGTCTAGCTGAGTACCTTCTAGTACTCAGGGTTTATCTCCCACCTGTTGCAGATGACCAGTTCTACTTTGGTTGCTGCAAGTACTGCCTTCTCCCAACTGGGGATGAAGACTAGACCGTTGGGCACGGTCTCTAATAGTTCTCGTATCTGATAATGCTTTTGTGGGACATGACTCAGCCGTGGCAATGTAATTGAAAACTATGATGTTTTGTACCAAACTATGTTGCTTCCGCACACTCAAACTTGGTTTGTAATATTCTATTTAAACTCTGATGGATGTACTCCGAATGCTACTTATGAAATGTTGTAACAGATGATATGTTGTGTTGAATCACTACGATCTTGGTTTGTATGTCGAGAGTTGGTTGAAATCCTTCGTGATTTCCGGACTACTGGGATTATGGGAGCTTAAGTATAGGAATTTGATCGCTTCGGTGATTGTTTTTGTACTTACGTTCTTATGATTTGGTCGGTTCTGTTACAGGCGTTCTTCTCCATGAGTCCTCCTCCTAGAAATAGCCCAAGTCCTTCCCTTTTATAGTTTGAAGGGAGGACAAGGGTAGTACATGAGCTAACTATACGGCGTCATGTAAACAGAGGCGGCGTGTCCGAGCCCTGTGGCCTGTTCCTATGGTGGCGTAGTCGTCGGAGTGGTCCGTCCTTGGAGCACTGGGGCGGCGTGCTGGTCACATCCGATCCTATGCGTCATGGGAGCTCCAGGGCTGCCTCGGAGTGGATGCGGCGGTCAGCGTGTGAGTCGCTGTGGACTGACTGTGCGCGAGGCCGAGGCTCAGTCGGTGCCGAGGCTGCACCGCAGTGGGGGCTCTCGGCAGACATGAATCCTGAGATAGCCGAGACCCTGGTGCACAGTGCCGAGGTCTGGAGAGAGCGGTTGATCTGGTGTGCTGGTTCGGAGGCGGTGATGACCGGGGCCAGGTTGCCCATGTCGTGTTGTTTTCGAGGTCGGGATCGCGGGGCATAGTGTAGTGCGGGCGCTGATCGTGGGCACAGCGTCAGAATACAGTGGCCGGTAATCCCCGTCGTGCCCTGTCTCAGCTGGTATGGCGCTGATGCGACTTCACGTCCCGTCGGCCATTCCGCGGTGTCGAGCCGTCGTCTGGCTGAGATTGCGGGGGTGGTTGGCGCATTAATGAGACATGACGCGCTGTCGAGAGGATCAGTCGAGGCGGGGGCGACGGGCTATGGGCAAGCCGATCTCGAGTGATACGGAGAATGAGGCCTCGCGCGAGACGGAGATTGGGCTCCCTGCCGAGGCCTCTCGTGAGAGGCCTCGCGCGAGGCGGAGATTGCGTCAGGACGCCGAGGCCTCTTGCGCGAGGCTCGAGACGAGGTGGAGAGCCTGGTAGGGTCGGACGTGGCCGGTGGTGAGCTCATGGCTTACATTCTAGCTTTGTTTTTGATGGGACTTAGGTGACCCTTTTGACGTACGCTCGGGGTACCCCGTTCTATGGTCCCCGACAATATGCAACATGTGTTTTCAGCACATCACAACATCTCCTTGCTGCTTGCGAAAAGGAGGCTCGCCGGCGTGTGGAGTTCACTGGAGGCAGCCACGCCGTTGCCACCATCGACCAATGCCAAACATCGACCAGATGGACTCCGCCTACTACAGTCCCCACCACCATCAGATGTCTCACCGCGCAGTGGATCTGGTGGAAGGAGCAATGAGGCAGAGTGGGCTGAGGCACGCGATGCGAGTGAGCGGCCACCCCGCCAGGGGATGCGCCACACAGACAAGACAGTGCGCGGAGGTGGCCGCCCTTAGGGCCACATCAGGAGAGAGAGGAAGGAGAGGCTGGGGTGGAGAAACGGACAGTGCGAAGCCAGCGGAGTCGACCGGCGAGGGTGGGAGTAGCGGTGTCACCTGTGGCGGCCGCTGGATGATTTCCTTTTTTGTTTTTATTTTTTGCGATGCGAGCGAGTGGTGCGAGTGGTGCCACGCGATGTAGGCGTTCGGGCGCAGGTCACGGGGCAGACGCCGTGCTCTAGCATTCTCGATTTCCTAAAGTGTCTCTTAACTTGGAAATTTCCCACAAGTTACCCGCTCAAACAATCAAATAAATAAAATGGCGTCACTCTAACTGCAGCATAGCATGTTCTTGGGACTCAAAATTACATCCCCGCCGAATTTTGTATCTCTTGTACATTAGAAAGGGTCTGAACGTTTATGTAAAACTTTATTAACTCCCTAGGACACTACTAAGACGTGTTGTAACGAATATTTTCTCTGCCTTAATACAAAGACACGCAAACCTTTTGCGTGATCGAGAAAAAACTGAATGAACTTGGATCATAACTTTTTTCCAAACTGCAGTGTGCACAAGGGTGTACGAAGACTTGAATAAGATGCCACAGAATTATGGCTTAGAATAAGGTTTTAAATCTCCGGCTATAGCTGCATGAGGCTAATCAAGTTATTTGTGTTTATGTACAACTTAGCGGATATAGCCCGCTATAGCTCCATTTAACCTTTGCTATAGCTGTTTTAGAGGTCATCCTCTAAATACCTTTAACCAGAGATATAAAACCTTGTTTTAGAACCTACACGGAGCATCCTTACCTGTTCTTGGATATTCAGGATAAAACATGGAAAACTTATCCGTAGAAATCGATGCATAACTTGAGTAAAAAAAGTAGGAATTGAAAGAGTATTGGACTATTGGTAAGCAATACTGCGTTGGGGAGAACTGCCTGAGCAATTGGCCGACCTTAATCAGCACCTCCATGCGGCGAATCCGCCGCCATACGAGGCCTCGTGGTCAAGCCTTGCTCCTGCTGTAGCTGAGTACGTGAAGAAGTTTGGCATGATGTCAGCCTTGCTCTCTCCAATCTGACCAACGGTAACAGCAATCCAGACGGCAGCAAGGAAGTTGGCGATCGAATAGTCAAGATATATGTTCTGAGGCAGCCGGCCCCTACACTCCAAGAATAGCATTAGAGGACCAAAGGTACCGCCAAATAAGAGTGCCACAAGCATAAGGGTGATTGCACCACCCTTGTTCTCAACCACGAACATGTTGAGAGAGAGAGAGGGGGGGGGGGGGGGGGGGGGGGGGGGGGGGTGATATCAACACGAAGATGGACTCTTTGGGAAAGGGTTCAGGCTTGCTTTTGCCTCCAAAATGGGCAAACCGTTCAGCTGTTATATAGGGCCTTCTACAAATTATCTGCTTGTTGACCTGATGTACAAGGCACATGATGGGTTGATGGCTACAGCAAATGAGCAAGAAATTCTTAATAAATAATAATGTATACTCTAAACTATATCCAATTGAGTAGAAAAAGGTATATTCTAATTCAGTCATGTGGATCACAACTAAGACTCGAATTATACGAGAATGACGATGCACTATAAGGGATTACTTATGGTGTGTTTGACAGGGCTCCTTCTAAAAGGCTCGCTCATTCATTTTTCACTGAAAAAGGGCTCCAAACAGCTCATCCTACAAAAGTGTTTGGTAGGGCACCTCTGGAGGAGCTGGAGCTGGAGCCGGAGCCGAAGAGAACCCTCAAACAGGGCCTTAGAGCGGTGCAAGTCTTAAACAATTAAGTGCAAAGTGTCAACATCTACCATCTTGGATAAAGCCAGGAGCTGTAAGCAAAATGCTATTTAATTTCATTACCCAAGTCAAAGAAAGTGAAGGGCGGGCCTGGTGCAAGCGGTAGAGTCTTACCGTCTGTGACCGGAAGGTCCCAGGTTTGAGTTGTGGTCTTCTCGCATTGTACAGGCGAGGGTAAGGCTTGCCATAACACCCTTCCCCAGACCCCGCACAGCGCGGGAGCTCTCTGCACTGAGTACGCCATTTTCTTTTTTTTTTTACCCAAGTCAAAGAAAGTGCAAAATTACAGGTTCAACAGTAAGTATGCTGTTGACAAATATTCTACTTTGTAGGGTATAGTAGACATAGATTAACAGTTGTGGAAAATCTGCCTTCCATCAATCAATAGGTTCCTTCGTCAATTGGGATGCAAACAATTAACAAACCAGAGACAGTTTGGGACTTCATCAACATCAAGTATGCATTTTGGTACAGAGAAGAACACAGATCGAACTTGCTGCTAAGGTGGACTTACATTTCTCACC
The DNA here is from genome assembly GCF_019320115.1 of Miscanthus floridulus. Lineage (NCBI taxonomy): Eukaryota > Viridiplantae > Streptophyta > Magnoliopsida > Poales > Poaceae > Miscanthus > Miscanthus floridulus. Next base: position 23,156,221 of record NC_089583.1, on the reverse strand, counting down.
CATCCAACTCGAGAATTTTCAGATCCTGTAAAGATTTAAAAAACAGAGCCCTGGTGATAAGAAAGCCGTTCCTGATTATTAGTGTTGTAGATAGACAGTCCACGAAAGATAGAACGGGACTACTTTTCCTGGTTTGCATCTTAGAATAGATGAAGTCAAAAATCCAGAAGCAAATCAAGTGTGGAGATCAAAGCAACCATTCATGGTTTAGAAAAGGTAATATGATATGTACAATGTATATGAGGAAATGCACATCTCTGTTAAACTCAAACCGAATTTTTACACAAAAAGTTGTATTCATCCAGAACACAAAAGTCAATGGCATACTTTGCGGGACAAAGGGAGTTAATGACAAAACTCTTTATCTGTTACCTTTCATCAAAAGTTCTGAGTCTTCAGCTATCTACAGCTAACCCTAAGCTAATGATTACAGTTGACTCCATCAATATCAAGATCTACTCGGCTTTAAAGGTCTTCGAGTCGCGTATGCATGTCATGACAGTTGGAACTTCCGACGCTGCAAATCCGAGTAATGCAGCCTGCCCACTTGTGGCCATCTAATATTTAACTTCACACAAAACTGGATAGTTACAGCATTGTACGCAAAGATACCACCACAATTTGGCACAGTACATTAAGGTCAGTACACTCATCCATACTGATTTTACAACCTCACATGTAACCAGAGATGCAATATTATGCAACCAATCTAAACACTGACTTGCTAGCCTAAACATTCTCAAGCTGGGCTGGAAAAAATCTATGCTCAACAACTAATCTAATCCCCCCCCCCCCCCCCCCCCCCAAAAAAAAGTATCTCAAGAGAACACACTGCTTCATGATTATCCTGTCAAGAAAGGTGATTTCTCATATGTGAAACTCTTCATCAGAAAAGATAATTCAATGTAATTTGTTGTCGGCTTACCATCCTGTTCAAAATTGGCTTAAGCTCAGAATGTTGGGCTGCCAGCAGGCGGAACATCAACAACTTTGCCTACAGCTACCGTCTTTCCTGTAACCATAACAAGGTAAGAACGAGACGATAAGTTACTTCACACAAGAAAAAGTGACCTCGACAAACAATTAAATACAGATAGGAAAGGCATCATAATCCTTATCCTTACTATGTTTAAGTACAGTATAGAATCAAGAAGTAAAAGAAATGGAATTTCAGATGACCACAAAAAATACTACCTCCATTCCAAATTATAAAATGTCTTGGTATGTAGCTTTTGCTATGCACTTAGATATATCTAGATACATAGTAAAAGCAAGTGTATTAAAAATGCCAAAACGTCTTAATAATTTTGAAAGGAGGGAGTAACAAACAAAAGGGAAACATAGGATCTCATATGTTACATCATAGATGATCTTCTCTACATGAACATGGAATGAAAATATGCTTCCAAGCATGAAGCTTTACCTTCAGTTCTAAGTGTAAACCTTCCAAGCTGAGGGAAATCAGAGAACTTCTCTATGCATATCAAGTTATTCACCTAAATATGAAAACACATTACAATCAGCAGAGCCTGAAATTAACAGTCAGAACTCATAACAGGAATGCTTTTTAGATGATCTATGAGAATACCTGAATGCGGCAAACAACAATTGCGCCATTCTTCACAAAAAGAGGCTTCCTCTTCGGCTTTTTCTTCTTTGGATCTGCTTCTTTCTTTTTCTTCATGTCAATTTCCTCTATGAGCTCAACAATCTCACACTCTTCGACAACAGAGTGGATATGCAACACAGCTTTGTAGCCAGCAGTGAAAATAGCCTAGCACATTCACAAACCATAAAGGGAAATAGTGTTCTGATCAATCATCATTGGCAGAAAAAAAAAATTATAATATCCTCGACCTAGCAAGGTATGGTGAAAAAACAGTTCAAATTTAACTCAAAAAATGTACCTTAAGGGCTACAGACCCAATCTAATTCAAATTTCATATATTATATTTTGTTTCAAAGTTTAAACATTTTTTAAATTGCTGCAAGATTATAGAAGAGAAACAACAAAATATATTGACCTTAAAAGCCAACTATATATTTTTCGGGTTGCTCCAGTCATTAACCACAATCAGCCAAATGGATTCAGCAGCAACATTAGAATTATAATAGGTCCAGTCACAAGGAAGTAATTTGTGACCAAACAGATGAGAATAGAGCGCATACAAAGACATAAAATAAATAATAAACTACAATTAAAGTACATGGAGCGCGGACTTGCATTAGTAACATATGTAACATAGTGAGAACAAATACCGGTGCATCCAAGATAGTGAATCTTGTGTGTTCTGTCTCAAAGTGGGCTCTACCAACTTCAACAGTCTTTCCCTGAACACATGAAAAGAATATGCAAAAGAATCATAAGCATGATAAAAACAACAAAGAGAACCACTAGGCAAGAGATTTTGTCTGTCGGACTATAATTTTGAAAAGTGCATCAGATTACGCCAATCGAATTAGATAAATCACAGTAAAACAAATGTCCTTCAACAAAGGGCACGCTTCAATACCAAAGGAAAGTAAAGATTTAACACAATAAAAACGAATCAGACTCAAAACCAAATTAAAAAAACGATACCTTAACCCTTTCTTCCTCATTCGTGTCCATGATGTAAGCCATGTACCTGCAAGTATTTAGATTAGAAATTAAAATCCGTAACAGTGTACTGGATGGAAGAGACAAAATTTTGCAACAGACAAATAAGAGCATCCGGATTGTTTATGACCCCCAAGGGCCTTAAGGTGGGGCCACGTCAGATAACGCCCATGTTTTTTTAAGTTTATAAGGCTGGCACCTGCTTGGCCGCTTTAAGGTGGGCCCCGCTCCAAAATCTATATCCATACCTAATATTAAAGAGCGAAATTTTGTCTCCCCCAAATTTTCATGCTTCACTCTGTCCCAAGTCCGTCTGTCCCTCAACTCCCTCAAGTATAAGAGTCATGTCCAGTTTTACTAAGAGTAGTAGTATGTAATGAATTAGAGATAAGAGTCCTAATTGGTTTACTGTCCAATCCGTGACCCTAACACACATCCAATCATGGTACAAATCCGATTCCAAGATGTATTGGAAAGTTGTACGTTCTGTTGCAACGCAAGCATGTCTGCTTCCCACCGCCACCTGTCCCTCCGCTCCCACGACCGTAGGTTGAGCTCCTCACCACCACTAACCCGGATCTACAACTCCCGCACGCTGCTGCAACTTGCGAGTGCCTCTGGCGTGAAGTAGTTTGTTGGTGAAGACGTTGCCGTGGCGGCAACGGCGTCATAAAATCAATTTTTTGGTCCTTGGGGTCAGGCATCAAGGTTGAGGCCAGTCAAGTTTTTCTGCTTATAAGGACCTCCTTTGAGGTCGAGCATGTAATGTGTAAAGTCAGCCTTAATTCACTTAAGGCCCCCTATTTCCCCATGCTACGGATGCCCTAAGTGACATAGTTAGAATTCTTTGGCATAATGCTTCCCATGTATCATACAGATGATGCACTCATTCAGTCAAAAGAATTATAAGGGAATTCGTGTTCAGGCTTCTCAGTATGCCAATAAATGTGCAAATGGAATTATGCAACACTTCAAATGTAGAAAGGGAAAAATCCTGTCTATGCTATGGGCCTCGCTGCTGTATGCTGGGCCATCTGGAGGATTAGGAACGCAGTTTGTTTTGATAATGAGAGGGTCAAATCTCCTACTGGAATTATATGTATGATGTGTTCTTTTATTACATATTGGCCAGGGGTCCAGAAGTCTGAGCTGGAGAACCAGGTTCTTCAAGGTGCGGAGACCATCAAGGATTGCTCTTCTATTCCATCAGCAAGATATGAAGACTCAAGCGCAAGAAGAAAGGAAGATTGTGCCATATGCTGGTCAAGCCTAGGTTGCGTTGGTTAGTTCAGCCTACGTGCTGCTAAGGCCGAGGGCCATGTAATCAGAACCCTCGTTTGTGTTTCAGTATCTTTGGAGTGTGGATGTTTTGCTTTTGGCTGGTTTTAATCCCCCCGATGACTGATCCCTGGGTGATCAGTATCGGGGTGGCTCTTTCTGTTAAGTTTACTTTCTGAACGATGCGTACTAAACTCTGTATTTTCGTTACTATCATAATGAAATTCAGTTGTTACCGGTGTGGAAAAAATGTAGAAAGGAAAAACAAAAACTGCAGACACAGGCTAAAACATGAAATGATATAAGGGAACAAACAAATCAACAATCCTGAATTAAGATTACCATTAAGTTACAAGAGGGTACCACAAAAGCTAAAAGGCAAGTTTTATAGAATGACGATTAGACTGGCTATGTTGTATGGAGCAGAATGTTGGCCTACAAAGATTCGACATGTTCAACAACTGAGTGTTGCAGAAATGCGTATGTTGTGATGGATTTGTAGTCACACAAGAATGGACCGAGTTCGGAACGATGATATACATGATCGTCTAGGGGTAGCACCAATTGAAGAAAAACTTGTCCAATATCGGTTGAGGTGGTTTGGCCATGTCCAAAGGAGACCTCCAGAGGCACCAGTGCAATGTGGAGTCCTAAGCCAAGCTAATAATATGAGAAGAGGTAGATGAAGACCGAAATTGACATGGGGGAGGCAATAAAAAGAGATGTAAAAGCGTGGGATATACCTAGAGATCTATGTTTGAATAGGAGTGCTTGGAAAGCAGCTATTGAAGTGCCTGAACTGTGACTTAGGGCTCTTGGTGGGTTTCAACTCTAGCCTACCCCAACTTGCTTGGGACTAAAAGGCTATGTTGTTGTTGTTGTATTAAGTTCATTCCCTGAAAACCTTATAATATCAGTCATGCATATGGTTGGAGAATACAGCAGTCTAGCTTAAACAAGTGCATCTGATGTTTAACGTAACAGCAGTTATACAATTTCACACACAATGCTCTAGTTTCTTTACGGAGGAGGTTAAGATAATAAATAGTCATAAAACCAAAACTCTCTAGTTTCCTATGCTCTCAGTTTACCAGAACTACACAGTATTACTATGTTTCCCTTGCCTAACAATTGTAGATATTCAAAGCATATCTCATCAACACATGCATTTTTATCGAATTTTTTTTCATTCATTCAAAGGAAGTGTTTGTCCCCAGTAGACAGCAATTGTCAAATAATCTTTACCTTCTCCTTTATAAGTCAAATAGGGATTGTTTTCCCTGCTATATAAAATGTAAATAACCACACTTATAGCGAAGGCAAGAATGCAATGGTTATTTACAATTCAATCCAACAATAAGTATATGTAGGTTCATTCTAAGCACATTTTCATATATTACTGTTCACACTTCACAAGATAATTAAAAAACGTAAGAAAAAGAGGAACCTAGGAAAAAAAATATCACTACGGTAGTGTGCTTGTAAAGCGGACACACAAAAAATAGCATCTATTTTATCAGTAATATAAACAGTGATGTCTCCTGATTTCAAAATGCATCATGGTTAAACTCAGATACTCAATTTTGCAAATAGCCACACGAGAGCCTCAAGACTTATTTGCAACAAAAATGAACTACTCACCAACTTTCTCGGCTTTTATCCTTTGCTTCCTTCTCATATTTCTGGATGGTCCTATCATCAACTTGACCACTCAAAAACAATATTTGTCCTCCAGTAGTTGATTTTCCAGCATCTGGATCCATGCAACAACGAAGTTAATATTAACACATTTATTTATGACCTTTAACAAATGGAAGCAACCATGAAATACACCACAACCATTGTGATTCTTAAATATGCCAGTCAAGAACAATAAGCAGACAATAGAAAAATATAATTGGCGCAAGGCAAAAGAAGTTAAAAGCGAAGAATTCTAAGCAGATATATCAACTACTGATACTCAGAGAAGCGAATCAGTGTAAAAAAACTCAGCCAACTTGCTCGGAACCTCGTCTAAAAAAAAATGCAATCTGGCACTCTTTCCAGTTTTCGTAGAGCTAGAGCTCTATGAAACAGGGCCATAATGATCACAAAGAGAAGCGAAAGCTTCCATCTTGAAGCATTCAAGGATGAGGGAAGAGGGAAACAAGGGAATATGTCATGGCAGAGGGGGAGTACAAGCTGGAATTAGAAATATGAGCCATAAAGCAGACTGCTGAGTTATCACTGATGACTGTAGTTCAGCTGCTGTAAATCAATTAAAGCAACCTTTTACTGTAGAACCCTTTATTAACACTTTAGTTCAAACTTTCAGCAGTATGTGACGTACAAGGATACAAAAGACACTAGGCGTTCTCTAGGCGGTGACTCCACCTAGCGCTTAGGAGAAAGGATACCAAGCCACTGGAAATTTACTAAAAAAAAAACTCGACCTGTGGGGGTAAGCCACCCCGGGCATTGCTGTAAGAGAAGACCTTCTCACACAGGCCGAGAAAACCCCCGAATCCCTGCCCCACCCTGACACAGGGGCACCGTTGCCCTGTGAGAACCGGCCGGGCCTTTGACCTGCGCTTTGGCCGTGGGACAGACGAGGGGATTTTTTTAACCTCAACCTAAAATTCGCTCCTACAGAGAGTCGAACTCAGGACCTGAGGAGTGCCGCCGAGGCCACCTAACCAGTTCAGCTAGGCACCCTTTGGTGGAAATTTACTAAATCATGATGACCTCTTGACATTTAATTAATGGTGAGCCCTGCTGGCAGTGCGCACTATGAAAAATTGCACATTCCCATTAAACATCGGAAGATTTATTTAGGGCTTAAAGGAATAGGCACAAGCAAAAAAGAAAAAGTAGCATAAAACTCCAATAAGAAATTCAAATGTGGAACTCCAGTAAATCAACTGATCAAGAATCAAAAAGTATGCCATATATTGAACAATAAACTGTGAGACCCCACTAATGGGCCAAGTGGACCGATCTGATGGCTGGGCCGAATGGTGAGTACTGTAGCATGGCTCTGGTCGCTGGCTACTGTACTGCATGGAACACTGTAGCTACACGAGTTTAGTCTCACATCGGAACCTGGAGGAGGGGTGCTGAACTAGCTTAAAATCCTGAGTCTGGGAGATAAAGAACTTCGGTTCGAACCTTTTGCGCGACGCGAGGACGAAAACGCAAGAGAGTTAATTAGCATGCGTGGTCCATTCAACGTGTAGAGTGGATCTAAGCCGTTTTCCTGGGCTGGGCGTTACAAATGGTATCAGAGCCAACTCTTGCGGTTTCACGGACATATGGCTCGGGAGCTCAGTGTCACTAGTTAGCCTAGTGTTCATGTTTTCCAGCATTTACATTTCAGTCCTAATATGGTTGGTAGGGCTTGCCTTGGTGATGAAGTTGATAAACACCTTGGCAACCAAGTTTCCTAAAGCATCTACCATTAGGTAGTTAGAATATTCCCTGGGATAAACCCCTGGCCTATAAGAGCACATGGGGAGGAAACCACTTGTACAATTCAACTGTCTTGTATTTTGCAATTCAATAGAAGGCCACAGGCCAAGTTATCCTCCTAATTACCCGTGATCTGGTGATCTATGCCAACAATTGGCATCAGAGCTCAGGGTTGAGAGAAAGGGAGAGGCATGGCCACCTCCGCAGAGAGAGCAGCAGCCGCCGCCGCCACCCCGCCGAGCAGCGTGCGTAGCGTCTGGCCACGGCAGAGGCCGCAGCCACGCAGGCGCATGCATGCCGACCATCACGCTATGAGCCACCGGCCATGCATGTCGAGCATCCACCCCCCCACTACACGCCCACCGCCCACCTACAGCGTCGTCCCATCGTCCTGTGCAGCCATGGCGCCATAGCGACACCATTAATGGCGAGAAGCTGAGCATCGGTGGCACAGCTCCTCCCCGGCCCGCAAGTAGCGAAGTATGAACCTAAAAAGAATGGAGGTGACCAAATTTGAACTAACTTTTTCAACGCCTTGGGAAGCGTAAAACCGTGTCTGTAAGATTTTGTATGGTCCTGACAAAGTAGAAGGCAATTCCTGAGGTTCACTTCACGCTATCTCTGGCCGCGTCTTTAAAACCACACCCTCTATCTCATTGATTAAATTTAAAATTGTCTGACATATTGAAAAGTGAGAATTATATTCATTTAGGACGGAGAGGGTACTTAAGTGTTAACACTCAAAATTGTCCACGAATAAAGTTTTATAGTACACTAAAAGCACGGTAAAGACCTGCCAAAAAAGCACGGTAAAGATGAAGCAATAAATGGTGGTTCCCGGAGAATTTATACGAGGAGTGCAATAGACTGAACATGTAAGTATATAAAACAAGATGGCGAGTGCCTCCCTAAGCTATCCAGAAATTCACTCAGTAAATTTGAAAGCACGGGACATCTTCACCTACGCAGGGTGGGTCGAAAGTAGGTGGACACATTAATGCCTCCCCTCCATGCTACCATCACATAAAAACAAGTTAGGCAGGTGGACACATTTAATGCCTCTCCTCCTTACCATCAGATAAAAATAATTCGCCGACCATGCAGGAACATTTGTACTTACACATGCATCCATGCATCTAAGAGACGGCTTGGGTTGCGTGCACGTTGCTCCTGAGGTGGTCGGTGGTTGGGATTGGTCGCCATAATACGGCCCCATGCTACGGATGCCCTAAGTGACATAGTTAGAATTCTTTGGCATAATGCTTCCCATGTATCATACAGATGATGCACTCATTCAGTCAAAAGAATTATAAGGGAATTCGTGTTCAGGCTTCTCAGTATGCCAATAAATGTGCAAATGGAATTATGCAACACTTCAAATGTAGAAAGGGAAAAATCCTGTCTATGCTATGGGCCTCGCTGCTGTATGCTGGGCCATCTGGAGGATTAGGAACGCAGTTTGTTTTGATAATGAGAGGGTCAAATCTCCTACTGGAATTATATGTATGATGTGTTCTTTTATTACATATTGGCCAGGGGTCCAGAAGTCTGAGCTGGAGAACCAGGTTCTTCAAGGTGCGGAGACCATCAAGGATTGCTCTTCTATTCCATCAGCAAGATATGAAGACTCAAGCGCAAGAAGAAAGGAAGATTGTGCCATATGCTGGTCAAGCCTAGGTTGCGTTGGTTAGTTCAGCCTACGTGCTGCTAAGGCCGAGGGCCATGTAATCAGAACCCTCGTTTGTGTTTCAGTATCTTTGGAGTGTGGATGTTTTGCTTTTGGCTGGTTTTAATCCCCCCGATGACTGATCCCTGGGTGATCAGTATCGGGGTGGCTCTTTCTGTTAAGTTTACTTTCTGAACGATGCGTACTAAACTCTGTATTTTCGTTACTATCATAATGAAATTCAGTTGTTACCGGTGTGGAAAAAATGTAGAAAGGAAAAACAAAAACTGCAGACACAGGCTAAAACATGAAATGATATAAGGGAACAAACAAATCAACAATCCTGAATTAAGATTACCATTAAGTTACAAGAGGGTACCACAAAAGCTAAAAGGCAAGTTTTATAGAATGACGATTAGACTGGCTATGTTGTATGGAGCAGAATGTTGGCCTACAAAGATTCGACATGTTCAACAACTGAGTGTTGCAGAAATGCGTATGTTGTGATGGATTTGTAGTCACACAAGAATGGACCGAGTTCGGAACGATGATATACATGATCGTCTAGGGGTAGCACCAATTGAAGAAAAACTTGTCCAATATCGGTTGAGGTGGTTTGGCCATGTCCAAAGGAGACCTCCAGAGGCACCAGTGCAATGTGGAGTCCTAAGCCAAGCTAATAATATGAGAAGAGGTAGATGAAGACCGAAATTGACATGGGGGAGGCAATAAAAAGAGATGTAAAAGCGTGGGATATACCTAGAGATCTATGTTTGAATAGGAGTGCTTGGAAAGCAGCTATTGAAGTGCCTGAACTGTGACTTAGGGCTCTTGGTGGGTTTCAACTCTAGCCTACCCCAACTTGCTTGGGACTAAAAGGCTATGTTGTTGTTGTTGTATTAAGTTCATTCCCTGAAAACCTTATAATATCAGTCATGCATATGGTTGGAGAATACAGCAGTCTAGCTTAAACAAGTGCATCTGATGTTTAACGTAACAGCAGTTATACAATTTCACACACAATGCTCTAGTTTCTTTACGGAGGAGGTTAAGATAATAAATAGTCATAAAACCAAAACTCTCTAGTTTCCTATGCTCTCAGTTTACCAGAACTACACAGTATTACTATGTTTCCCTTGCCTAACAATTGTAGATATTCAAAGCATATCTCATCAACACATGCATTTTTATCGAATTTTTTTCATTCATTCAAAGGAAGTGTTTGTCCCCAGTAGACAGCAATTGTCAAATAATCTTTACCTTCTCCTTTATAAGTCAAATAGGGATTGTTTTCCCTGCTATATAAAATGTAAATAACCACACTTATAGCGAAGGCAAGAATGCAATGGTTATTTACAATTCAATCCAACAATAAGTATATGTAGGTTCATTCTAAGCACATTTTCATATATTACTGTTCACACTTCACAAGATAATTAAAAAACGTAAGAAAAAGAGGAACCTAGGAAAAAAAATATCACTACGGTAGTGTGCTTGTAAAGCGGACACACAAAAAATAGCATCTATTTTATCAGTAATATAAACAGTGATGTCTCCTGATTTCAAAATGCATCATGGTTAAACTCAGATACTCAATTTTGCAAATAGCCACACGAGAGCCTCAAGACTTATTTGCAACAAAAATGAACTACTCACCAACTTTCTCGGCTTTTATCCTTTGCTTCCTTCTCATATTTCTGGATGGTCCTATCATCAACTTGACCACTCAAAAACAATATTTGTCCTCCAGTAGTTGATTTTCCAGCATCTGGATCCATGCAACAACGAAGTTAATATTAACACATTTATTTATGACCTTTAACAAATGGAAGCAACCATGAAATACACCACAACCATTGTGATTCTTAAATATGCCAGTCAAGAACAATAAGCAGACAATAGAAAAATATAATTGGCGCAAGGCAAAAGAAGTTAAAAGCGAAGAATTCTAAGCAGATATATCAACTACTGATACTCAGAGAAGCGAATCAGTGTAAAAAAACTCAGCCAACTTGCTCGGAACCTCGTCTAAAAAAAATGCAATCTGGCACTCTTTCCAGTTTTCGTAGAGCTAGAGCTCTATGAAACAGGGCCATAATGATCACAAAGAGAAGCGAAAGCTTCCATCTTGAAGCATTCAAGGATGAGGGAAGAGGGAAACAAGGGAATATGTCATGGCAGAGGGGGAGTACAAGCTGGAATTAGAAATATGAGCCATAAAGCAGACTGCTGAGTTATCACTGATGACTGTAGTTCAGCTGCTGTAAATCAATTAAAGCAACCTTTTACTGTAGAACCCTTTATTAACACTTTAGTTCAAACTTTTCAGCAGTATGTGACGTACAAGGATACAAAAGACACTAGGCGTTCTCTAGGCGGTGACTCCACCTAGCGCTTAGGAGAAAGGATACCAAGCCACTGGAAATTTACTAAAAAAAAAACTCGACCTGTGGGGGTAAGCCACCCCGGGCATTGCTGTAAGAGAAGACCTTCTCACACAGGCCGAGAAAACCCCCGAATCCCTGCCCCACCCTGACACAGGGGCACCGTTGCCCTGTGAGAACCGGGCCGGGCCTTTGACCTGCGCTTTGGCCGTGGGACAGACGAGGGGATTTTTTTAACCTCAACCTAAAATTCGCTCCTACAGAGAGTCGAACTCAGGACCTGAGGAGTGCCGCCGAGGCCACCTAACCAGTTCAGCTAGGCACCCTTTGGTGGAAATTTACTAAATCATGATGACCTCTTGACATTTAATTAATGGTGAGCCCTGCTGGCAGTGCGCACTATGAAAAATTGCACATTCCCATTAAACATCGGAAGATTTATTTAGGGCTTAAAGGAATAGGCACAAGCAAAAAAGAAAAAGTAGCATAAAACTCCAATAAGAAATTCAAATGTGGAACTCCAGTAAATCAACTGATCAAGAATCAAAAAGTATGCCATATATTGAACAATAAAACTGTGAGACCCCACTAATGGGCCAAGTGGACCGATCTGATGGCTGGGCCGAATGGTGAGTACTGTAGCATGGCTCTGGTCGCTGGCTACTGTACTGCATGGAACACTGTAGCTACACGAGTTTAGTCTCACATCGGAACCTGGAGGAGGGGTGCTGAACTAGCTTAAAATCCTGAGTCTGGGAGATAAAGAACTTCGGTTCGAACCTTTTGCGCGACGCGAGGACGAAAACGCAAGAGAGTTAATTAGCATGCGTGGTCCATTCAACGTGTAGAGTGGATCTAAGCCGTTTTCCTGGGCTGGGGCGTTACAAATGGTATCAGAGCCAACTCTTGCGGTTTCACGGACATATGGCTCGGGAGCTCAGTGTCACTAGTTAGCCTAGTGTTCATGTTTTCCAGCATTTACATTTCAGTCCTAATATGGTTGGTAGGGCTTGCCTTGGTGATGAAGTTGATAAACACCTTGGCAACCAAGTTTCCTAAAGCATCTACCATTAGGTAGTTAGAATATTCCCTGGGATAAACCCCTGGCCTATAAGAGCACATGGGGAGGAAACCACTTGTACAATTCAACTGTCTTGTATTTTGCAATTCAATAGAAGGCCACAGGCCAAGTTATCCTCCTAATTACCCGTGATCTGGTGATCTATGCCAACAATTGGCATCAGAGCTCAGGGTTGAGAGAAAGGGAGAGGCATGGCCACCTCCGCAGAGAGAGCAGCAGCCGCCGCCGCCACCGCCGAGCAGCGTGCGTAGCGTCTGGCCACGGCAGAGGCCGCAGCCACGCAGGCGCATGCATGCCGACCATCACGCTATGAGCCACCGGCCATGCATGTCGAGCATCCACCCCCCACTACACGCCCACCGCCCACCTACAGCGTCGTCCCATCGTCCTGTGCAGCCATGGCGCCATAGCGACACCATTAATGGCGAGAAGCTGAGCATCGGTGGCACAGCTCCTCCCCGGCCGCAAGTAGCGAAGTATGAACCTAAAAAGAATGGAGGTGACCAAATTTGAACTAACTTTTTCAACGCCTTGGAAGCGTAAACCGTGTCTGTAAGATTTTGTATGGTCCTGACAAAGTAGAAGGCAATTCCTGAGGTTCACTTCACGCTATCTCTGGCCGCGTCTTTAAAACCACACCCTCTATCTCATTGATTAAATTTAAAATTGTCTGACATATTGAAAAGTGAGAATTATATTCATTTTAGGACGGAGAGGGTACTTAAGTGTTAACACTCAAAATTGTCCACGAATAAAGTTTTATAGTACACTAAAAGCACGGTAAAGACCTGCCAAAAAAAGCACGGTAAAGATGAAGCAATAAATGGTGGTTCCCGGAGAATTTATACGAGGAGTGCAATAGACTGAACATGTAAAGTATATAAAACAAGATGGCGAGTGCCTCCCTAAGCTATCCAGAAATTCACTCAGTAAATTTGAAAGCACGGGACATCTTCACCTACGCAGGGTGGGTCGAAAGTAGGTGGACACATTTAATGCCTCCCCTCCATGCTACCATCACATAAAAACAAGTTAGGCAGGTGGACACATTTAATGCCTCTCCTCCTTACCATCAGATAAAAATAATTCGCCGACCATGCAGGAACATTTGTACTTACACATGCATCCATGCATCTAAGAGACGGCTTGGGTTGCGTGCACGTTGCTCCTGAGGTGGTCGGTGGTTGGGATTGGTCGCCATTAATACGGCTCCCTAGCTAGTGCAGGTTCAACTTCCCAGCCGTGCAGCGTCCCATCATCCCTTAGCACCTCCGTGTCCACCTCACCATGGCAAACATCAGGGTGATCGCTGCGGACTATGACCGAAGATCTGCTGCCTTCCTTGCACCACTCATGTGCCCTACACTACTAGCCACACCATCGGCATAAATGAGGAAATAAAGCTTCGAAACCTATTTCTAAACTAAAACTTGACAACAAATTCTTTTCAAAAAGTTAGGACGTTGCATGCAAAGTTATATAAGTAGCTTTATTACTATGGTTATGTATCTAGGATAGATGACACTCTGCTGACTTAGGTAGGCTTAATCAAGTTCTCTGTAGGTACACTGACCCCGAGCATAGTCCGATAGTATCGACTAGCTACAGGGAGAGTTTGGTGTGCCAAAAATCTAAGAACGGTTGCCCATATGTTGGCAACAGTAGAAGGACGTATAGGACGTGCATTCATACATATCCTGTTTGTCCACTGTAGTGCCCGTATTGCTTGCAGATACGCCATCCATAGGTGTCACGCGTGTCGTATGGTGCACGACTGACTCATTCCTGTTCTGGAGTTAATGCTAAACTGTGGCTTTGTGCTTCGCGTCGCCTGTGGTTCACGCCTGCCGTGACCCACATCTCCCCGTACTCTTTTTTGGGCTCTTGTCGAAACCTTGTCTTGCAGTCATATTAGTCATTAATGGCCTCGGACATCGCTCGCCTCGAACGCGTGAAAAATTCGATCGATTCATTTATAGTGATCTCGTGCTAGAACCTTGGTGGACCGTGCCAGGACCATTGACTGCTCTGCCTTTATAAGCAGGGTATGGTTTAGCTGTTGGTACCACCACCCGGTGCACTTTAGCTCACCTAGCTTTTCCTTTTGAGCCAGCTTTTCACTCAGTCCTTCCTTGCAACCCCCGCCAGCGATGGCAGGAGCCTAGGTTAGTAGTTACTGCTTGAACACTAAGGGTTTCCCAAGATCTTGTATGCCACCCAGCAAAAGCTCGGAGTCAAAGATCATTCCAACTATGAGGGCCATGAGTATGAAAAGCATGGCACTAAGCAGTGTGAAGTTACCGTCTACATTGGGAAGAGTGAAGAGTTCCCCGACATCACTGAAGCCTAGAATATGACCGCAACCAGGTTTCGCTTCGTCGACACCTACCAGGTTGTGGCCCACAAAGCCTTGTGGTACCTTTGCTAGATCTATGAAGAGCCCATTGCCCATACCCCCATGAGGTTCTTTCCACCTTTGGAAAAGAATCAACGGGCATGGAGGGGTCGCAATGGAGGCTTTGCAAGGGCAGGATGCATAAGAAGATAGTCCTACCCATGGTGCACTTGACCATGTACCTACTTGCTCTTGATGAGCAGTATGATCGGCAAGCCTCGAAGCTGAGGAAGTGCCTTCGGCGAGCCGAGGAAGCCGAGATCTTCTCTAGGATGCTCTAGGTGCAGCTTGCCGAAGCGCATGTCGATGCGGTAGCCACTGAGAGTCGAGAGACTGCCATGTTGGAAGCTCTGAAGGAGGCTAAAGATCGACATGCCCATCAGTTGGGAGAGGCCTACCTTGTCACCTAGGGCCGAGCGGAGGACACTGGCTGTTGAACGGCAGGATCCCTTGATCGTGGAGAGGATCCCTGTCCACCCGCTAGAAAGGAGAACCGGTGTTGCAAGTACCGCTAGCACCTCCACCCTTGGAAGTGTTAGAAGTAGAACCCTTGATTCCTCTCGCTCAGCCGTTGCCAAGAGAGGAGGCAGATCCATAGCCAGGGTGGTAGAAGAATCTGTCAAGCCTAGGAATGAAGATGCGTGGTCCAAAGTAGATTAGTTGCCTTGGGATGATGTACCCATAGTTAGTAGTGTCTTTCGTCGCTGTCCACCGGTATTGTAATCTTTCCATTGTATTTTGTCCATAGTTGTTGAGGTAGTCCGATCGTAGGAAAGGTGAACGATGTGTCAAGAATGGGAGAGTAAGTGCCTGTATGTTGTACTAGCATAAGGACGTTCGGAATATGCATTTTATTTATTTCACTGTGTTATTACGTCCATCTACCTTAAGTCTCGTTGGACGTGCTTAGGGTTTTTCGAGGGCGATGTTAAGTGGGTTACAAGAGAAATTACCATTCAGATGCGAGCAGACCAGCCATGATTGGATAACATAGGACATTGTATCGACTAATTGTGGATGTCCCAGCAGAACACTTGAATCTCTTTAA
Source organism: Miscanthus floridulus (assembly GCF_019320115.1). Taxonomy (NCBI): domain Eukaryota; kingdom Viridiplantae; phylum Streptophyta; class Magnoliopsida; order Poales; family Poaceae; genus Miscanthus; species Miscanthus floridulus. Next base: position 23,140,323 of record NC_089583.1, on the reverse strand, counting down.
ATCAAATCTGTTATTGAATTTGAAGTCCTTGTCCCTTGTTGCGAAAGGAACCCTTGTTGTTTGAATATTGCCTTGCAATACTCCTCTGATTCTATGGTCTATGACCCCACCATCTTCATTGCGTGTAAGTTGGTAGTAGTTGCCTGGTTAATAACTTATGGTGCCGCGATGAAATCGAGGGCCCCTATGGAACAGCTGCCACATGGTGACGCTGCTCGGCATGCGCTGGTATCGAGGATGTTGACCAAGTACCTTTACCAAGTTACACCGCCATACCACTTGTGATACAAATATTCAGGAGTGTTTGAACGGGAAATCCACAACGGGTTGATGAAATAGTGTTCTCTCAAAGTAAACAAGAGGAGGTGATTTTGGAGGATGCATGTATGTTGCAATCTCACTTCATACAATGGTTGGTGCATATTGTGGACAAGGAAGGGAAGGAAAGAAGAACACCTAGGAAAAGTTAGCCTTGGGTAGTAGAGAGTGCTTAGAAAAGCCAGAGTGGATGTCAAGTCCCAAGCACTGTGCCTAGCTCGACCACTCTACGCATGCCGGGTCACCGTCACTGCGTGCCCCATGGACATCGTTGGTGTTGGGCCCATTAGCACCCTATCCTCGCATGTCCACAACATCATGCCGCACTCACCGTCCTTGTGCATTGTGCGCTTCTCCTTTTCCTGTCCTCTAGTTTGGTCCCTGATCCTTGCACCTTGTCCTCGTACCGGACCCCCTCCCTTCTTTCTTCTTTTGGGGACATGGCCGCCCGCACGCCTCCCTCATCGAGCGAACCCTCTCTCCTCTCCTTTATTCCCCCCTCGGCTCGCTTGCAGTAGGGAGCAGCGCCATGGTCGACTTTATCCCTGTAGTGTGAACCGACATTGTATCCCATCCATGCCGTCTCCACTTCTAGTGCGCTACGCCCCATCTCTGTTCGCCACTATAAGAAGCCCTTGGTCCTTGCTCTTCTTCTTCATCCCCATCCCTCTCAAATCTGAAGCAGAGCTATGAGATCTAGTCATTATTGTGGAACTAGGTTCATCTAACAGAGGCAATGGTGTAATCTAAGAAGAAGGGATCTGGTTTTCAAAGAAGTTCAAGTCTACCTTTGGTTAGTTTGGTCTTAGGGTTCACGATGTTTGACTTCTCAGTCTCCTGTTTCTGGATCTATTGGTCATACGCCATGTTTTGGATAATCATTATCTTGTTGTTTCTCCATTGCCCTCGTCTATCCTAACTTCTGGAGTAAGCCTTGGTTGTACTAGGTTGCTCTTAACCATGTAACTTTAAATCCCGGTGTAATTTAGTGTTCGACGTCGTGTAATCTTTCGTGTAATTCTAGATTTACGAAATGTGTTGTAGTTTCGCCTAAGGGGAGTGGATCCTAATTCACTCTTTTGTAAACCCTCGCGTTAGGAGACATACTTGTGTTGTAGTTTTTGCTCTTTCCACCTATAATGTAATCATAGCCAATGTTGTGCTTTGAATCTAAGTGTGTTAGTTGCTTGAGCCCAACTCCATCAAATACTTCTTTCCACTAACATGTCATTGATTTGCTGGCCTAGAATAGGCACCATGTAATGACAACCAAGCTCTATGTTCGTTTACAACATTGTAATGAAAAAAGCCATGTTACCTTTCCTTCCCATATTTTCCCATTTAATGTACCAAATAGACCAGCCTTTCGTAGCAATGCAATGAGAAAACATATTAGACATATGAGCCATATTTCCCAAGATTTTTCCTATACCAAGCACATCACCCGCGGCGAAGCACGGGCAATAGTGGCTAGTAAACATGATGCTCATGACATGTTTTAGTAAATGATTTAGGGTGTAACACCGAGGGTGTTACAACTCTCCCCTCCTTAAATAAAATCTCGTCCTGAGATTTCATGTGAGTGCCTAGTGTAGGAAAAATGGTAAGAGTGAGCTTTTAACATAAACTATTACCTCGGCACACCAGGGAGAAAATGGTGATAATGCTCTAGAATATAACTCTCCTATTCTCAAGTTGCTTCGTCCGCCGAATGATTTTGCCACTGGACTTTATAAAATTTCACCACTTTGTTTCTAGTAACTCTCTCTTTTTCATCCAAAATTTTTCTCCTAAGCTCATCACTTGAGGGAACCACCAATCGGTTCTTGAACTTCACCACACCTTGATCATCAACACTGAAATGAGGACCACACCCTTCGACAATTGGCTTCTTGATATGCGGAATTTCCTGAAACATCTTGCCTTTACTCTATAATAATTTGCTCAAGTAAATCCGAGACTAGAGCAACATGGGCTAACACCTCAGAATGGTTGAGAGACAAAGATTCTTCTTCAACTTGATGCGACTTCCAACTTAAGGCATCAGCCACCACATTAGCTTTTCTAGGGTGATAATAAACTTCTAAGTTATAATCTTGGATTAACTCAAGCCACCTCCTTTGCCTCATATTCAACTCAGATTGAGTCAAAATATATTTGAGACTCTTGTGATCCTTAAAAATATATACTTTATTTCCCAACAGGTAATGTCTCCAAATTTTTAGAGCATGTACCACTGTAGCCAGCTCTAAATCACGAGTGGGATAATTCAACTCGTGCTTTTTCAGCTGATGTGAAGCATAAGCGATCACACGCCCACCTTGCATAAGCACACATCCTAGTCTAGTCCTAGAAGCATCACAATATACATCAAACGGCCTATCAATATCTGGTTGGGCAAGAACAGGAGCAGAGGTAAGAAACTTCTTACAGGGCTTGGAAAGCTTCTTCACAAGTCGAACTCTATACAAACTTGACATCTTTCTAGAGCAACTTGGTCATTGGCTGAGCTATTTTGGAAAAAATCAGGGATGAAGCACCGATAATACCTAGCAAGACCAAGGAACTAATAAATCTGATGCACTAACTTTGGAGATTTCCAATTTAACACGTCCTGCACCTTGCCAGGATCCACAGAGATGCCTTCAGGTGTCAGGATATGTCCAAAAAACTACACTCGATCCAACCAAAACTCACACTTGCTAAATTTAGCATACAACTTGTGTTCCCTTAACCGAGTCAGGACTATGCGAAGATGTTGTTCATGCTCTTCATTGTTCTTAGAATATATCAATATGTCATCAATGAACACCACTACAAACTTGTCCAACTCTGGCATAAAGACTGAGTTCATGAGGTACATGAAGAATGCAGGAGCATTGGTGAGACCAAAAGACATGACTAGGTATTCATAAAGCCCATACCTAGTAGAGAAAGCTGTCTTTAGTATATTTTGTGGTCGGATCTTAATTTGGCGATCCCTAGAATAAAGATCAATCTTTGAAAACACTTTGGCACCAGCCAACTGATCGAACAAAGTATCAATATGAGGTAAGGGATACTTGTTCTTAATGGTTACCGCATTGAGAGGGCGATAATCCACACACATCCAAAGTGTGCCTTCCTTCTTCTTCACAAAATAGCTGGACAACCCCATGGTGAAGAACTAGCATGGATGAATCCCTTCTCCAACAATTCCTCTAACTGTTTCTTCATTTCTACCAGTTCCTTTGGAGCCATGTGGTAAGGACGCCATGAAATAGGAGCAGTACTAGGTTCTAACTTAATGGCAAACTCCACATCCCTATCCTGGTGGTAACCCAGGTAGATCTTCGAGAAAGACATCCGGAAACTCACAGACCATAGGAATAGAGGCAAGATCAGGAGAGGCTTCAGTATGAGCAACAACTGGCAAGGTAGGGACTAAAGGCATAAGGAGAGACATTCCATCCTTAGAAGAAGGAAGCTTCAACTCAACAATTCTCTGTCTAAGGTTAAGGACTACCCCATAAGTTCTCAACCAGTTCATTCCCTAGAATTGCATCTATGCCTTGCCTAGGCAACAACATGAATTGGAAACGATAAGAGTGAGTTGCTAGCACTAGTCTCATTGTGTCTGTCCGAGTGTTAACGCATAATTGCGCACCTGGAGCTATGATTCTATAGGCAATAGGAATAGCCATAGTAGATATATTGTGCCTTTGTGCAAACCCTCATACTCATGAATGAATGTGATGCACCAGAATCAAATAATACATATGCTGGGTGGGAATCAATGGTGAACATACCAGCCTATCACGGGCTCTCCCTATGGAATCTCCTCAGCCTCAGTGAAGTTAACCTAGTCCCAAGTGGCTCATGGGCACCTTCTTCCTGATGATAGTCCTCTTGACCAGATGAGAGTTGGCTAAAGGTTGAGAAGACTGAGTAAGCTGGTTCTGGGGGCACTCACGAGCAAAGTGGCCTTCCTTGCCACACTTGAAACAAGCACCCAGCTTGTTCCCCTGTCCCTGATGAGGTGAAACCTGTTGTCCCTAAGGCTGCTAAGTAGGTGCACGGTACTGAGTGGGAGGTGCCTGGTGAGTTTGCTAAGTCTGGTGAGACGATTGTCCACTCGGAGAGTGATAGGACACCCTCCTTACAACTTGTACCTTCTGAGACTGTGGGTGACTAGAAGACCCAGTGATCACCCTCTTGTGCTTCCACTTAGCCTAAGAGTCATGCTGAAGTCCCTCCATAGCAATGGCAGCATTCATCAAAGCACCCAAGGTCTGAGATCCCTATGTATACAGTTTCTCGTGCAAGATGCAAGAGAGGATCGTGATTGAAATGGTACATCTTCTTCTCATCAGTATCCACATGAGTCCCAGCATACTATGCAAGATGGTTGAACTTATTCACATACTCTATCACAGTCATGTTTCCTTGTTTCAACTCCAGAAACTCGGACAACTTCTTGTTCAGCAAACCAGCAGGAATATAGTACTGATGGAAAGCAGTGGTAAACTCCCGCCAAGTCATATGGTGGTCCATAGGCTGCATGGCATTGAAAGTGTCCCACCAAGCACTGGCAGATCCCAGAAGCTGTTATGTGGTAAAGAGCACCTTCTGCTCATCAGTCACATTGAGCAGCTAAAACTTCTGCTCGAGAATACGAAAGCCAATGCTCCATGTCCAGAGGCTCAGCAGTCAGGCGTGAACGTGGGTGGGTGTGTCCCCAAGAAGTCCTGGTAGGAACAGGGCCCTCTGGGACTGCGGGCACCACCCCCGTTCCCGCCATTGCCACCGAGGGCCTCCACGGGCGAAGCCACCAATAGTCTGTGCCAGCATCTCTAGGGCACGGGCCAACTCGCTGATGAGCAGCCATCATCTTGGCATGGGTCATCGGAGGTGGTGGTGGTGGCGGAGGAGGAGGACCAAGGAATGGCACCTCGTGGCTCTCCCCGTTGGCGTTGCCATGATCATCGCCATGACCATTTTCGCCCTAGTCTTCACCAAGACCATGGCCCGTCCTAGCACTAGGTGCTCCCCGCGACGAGACCTCAGGTTCATCTGTAAACAGATAGGAACCCACCATTAGGGATATGCCTCCATATTTAGAAACAAAAGGCTAAAGAGATGATAAGGCCCAATAAATGGTTACTAGCGAGACTTTTCCTTAAGAGTTAAAGCATTTCTCTTTATTTATTACCCTATCCAAAAATTATACGATGTGGGGGAGTTTAGTTTAAGCAAGATTCTCTTTTCATGATGCATGGATTGACCTATTCGTTCACTCAGGCCGGAATATAGTGGCATTCGTATATAATTTTTGGCACAGCGCACACTCACTTTTCGTAAGCTAACTGATTCTTACGCAGCGTGAGTTAGTGTACCTGTAGAAGATTGATTAGATAAACCAGTGCCACTATCCTAGATAGAACATATTACTAAGGCTTATACTTATTTACATAATTTATCAGCATCCTACTTTTCGCAAAGCTTTTGTTGGTCAAATTTTAGGTTTTGAAAAGAGTTTTTAAACTCGTAGACTCCTTATTGGGCTCTAATACCACCTATGGTAGAACCATCCAAAATAACACGCTTTCAGAGGCGCTCGTCTTCCACTAGACACTAAGCACCTCGAAAGTGAGTTACATCGCATAGTTCCGTTGAGCACACCCTAAGGGAGAACTCAAAACAATCCATGTTTTACATCCAGAATCCAATAATGAGTACGAGCTTATAATACCTAGTCCATTTCATACAACAAGAGTTCATGGAAATTATTTATTACAATACCAGAGTTCAGAGTGCGATAATTAAACAATAGAATGAAAATAAACATCTAGTAGAAATGATACAAGGATCCATCTGTGCTCACTAGAAGAATCCTCCACACAAGAGCTACTCCTCAAGCTGCACCTGCAATAGGGGTAAAATAAACCCTGAGTACACTAATGTACTCGCAAGACTTACCCGACTAGTGGGAATAGTTTCCCGAGTCTCAAGGATATGATAGGCAATATGGGTTTGCTGTTTTCTTTTGTTTGCAAAAAACATTACTAATAGTTCATCCTTATAGTCAAGTTTTATTAGCAGTCATGATTATTTCATTAGCTAACCATTCTAGGTAAGCACATGTTCTACTTTCAAGCATAGGTTGAGCAATCAGAACCATTTCACCATCTTTCATCTTCCAGTTCTTACTATGGTGCTAGACCATAGCCAAGTCGTACCAGTCTCACGGAAACAGGCGATTCGCGAACCAATGTATCCTAGCTGGGTACCCCGAAACACATGCCTTATTTGTACCCCAGGCACAAATAAGACCAACCCATTCTACTGCTGTCAAGGGGTCCAGGTCCCCATCCAAACTTGAACTCGAAGCCCCCACACTTGAGACCCAGGTCTCAGCATGGTGCTTAGACCTCCACCTTTCCCCGCCTCCAATCAGTCGGTCCTAGAAAGAGCCAGAACCCACGACAAGAGCGTAACGAGCCTTCCCGCTCCTATAAGCAAGTATGTGCTTAGAATAATAAGTCTGTGACCTGGCTACCATCCACAGCAACAGACGGTCCTTAATCAACACGGACAGGGAAAACAATATAACCAAGCTAAGCCCCATTGGCCGTGGGACACAACCTGTTACACTCATCAATACCCATACCATATCCCTGCCCTGTCTCCATTTTTCCTTTTATCATTTTATTATGAGAGTAATAATAATCACCTATTGTGAGTAACGGCAGGTTACTCACGCTACCGAAAACCTAAGCATAGCAGCTTCTCAAACCTGCACTGGTAAGACTCATAGGACAGATATATCTATGCATGTGGTTTTCATAAAATTCCTATAATGTAAATGCACATCACATATATATATTCAGTGATTATCAAAAATAAGTGTTATGCACCGGGGCTTGCCTTGGGTAGGCATGGTGTTAGCTGAGTTAGTCAGTGGCGGCTCTGGGACCTCCTCCTATACAAGAATCTCCTCCTCATACTCCTCGATGATCTCCTCGAACTCATGATCGCTGGTGGTCATGATCTCCGCCAACTCGTTCTCTACATGCATGCGATGATGATGCAACACTTAGCATTTATGCAACAACAACTCTTAAAATAAGAATACACATACTAAGCTACTAAGCCCACGGTGGGGGGGGGGAATCCCGCGTGTGTCGATGACTTTGCAAAAGAGACCTCGCACTTCTCCCGAATTGCAACTAAGTCCTAACGCTATTTTCCCCTCTCTCAGAACTTCTCACTTAACCCCTGGCCTTTCCCTAATTCGCCCATGCGCACTCCCGGCGACCCTAGTGCATGGCGGCATGGTGAGCGACGGCACTGAGCGCCTATGCTGGCCACCTAGGACCTGCGTGGGCCCACCTAACAGGTCGGTCACCATCTCTGACCTGAGCAGCTATGCTAAGCAGTGGTGCAGGGTGACACGACTGGCTGGGGAAGGGTGCAGCGGTGGACGGCCATCTGCGATGGCAGCGCCACTGTTCTGGTGGGCTAGGGTAGCTATAGGCCTACTTGGTTAGCTTGTGAGCATCAGGAGGCTACCATAGACTAGTCTAAGGTGATGGTTGGGGTGAAGGATGATGGAGGAAGGTTGGCCATGTGTGGCCGAGCCATGCGGCGGCGCACCATAGTGGCATAGTCGCTGTCAGCGATGAAGGGGAGGCAGTAGCGGTTCGATTAAGGCACAAAGGGTGGAGAGGGAGGTAAGGTGATGCTAGTGGTCTAGGCGAATTGGCTTGGGAGGGACAGGTGGGAGGGCTGCCCACATCCGTGGCCGGACGTGGCCTTATCGGTACGACGGCAAAAGAAACTCCAAATTGGAGCATGGCCGTGCTCGCTTCAAAGCTGGGTGGGGTCGGGCAGCGAGAGGACGTGATGGTGAAGACGTGGATGCACTGAATTGAATGGAGGTGATCGTTCATTCGGTAAATTGAATGGCGTGGCTCAGTGGCGACAACAGAGCGAGAAAGAGAGAGATGAGGCACAGGCAGGTGGCCCGGCTCGTCATTGCCTTGGCAGGATGTGGTCGATGAGATCATGGAGGCCCACCTACAGGCGCTAGCTATCGGGGACCGAATACTGGGGTACCCAAAGAGGAGGAGCTAATAACCATCAAACGCTGATGCTTTTGAACAGACAAGAACCCAACTACACTTCTTTCCCAATGACCTAAGGTTGGCTCCGCCTCGCCCTAACCCCTGAGGGCTAGCTTCCGCCTCGCCTGACCCCCAAGGACTAGACTCCACCTCGCCCGATGTCTATGGGTAGACTCTGCCTCGCCCGATGTCTGAGGGTTGGCTCCACCTCGCCTGACCCCCGAGGGCTAGACTCCGCCTCAGCCCGATGTCTAGGGGTAGACTCCACCTCGCCCGACGACTGAGGGCTGGTTCCCGCCTCGCCCGATGTCTGGGGACAGGATCCAGCCTCCCCCGATGGCCGAGGGCTGGCTCCACCTCGCCCGATTACCTAGGGGCTGGGCTTCGCCTCACCCGACATCTAAGGGTAGGCTCCACCTCGCCCGACAGTCCAGGGGCAGACTCCGCCTCGCACGACATCTCAGGGCAGACTCCGCCAGGGGAAGACTCCACCTCGCCTGATGTCTCAGGGCAGACTCTGCCTTGTCCAACATCTGGGGGCAGACTCTGCCTTGCCCGACATCTAAGGGCAGACTCTGCCTCGCCCGACTGTCTAAGGGCAGAGTCTGCCTCCCCCGGTGTTTGTGCGCTACACCTTCATAACTACGTGTGCAGATAAGGCGGGGCACTCAAGTCAACAGCAATACCGAAGGACCATACCCTGCATGCCTGCTAGGAAAGTACCATCAGGATATGACCAGATGGGTGCTTTAAGCTCTTCCAGGCATGTTAGAGCCCAAACAGTGTTGTGGAAGCCAACATTTGTCCTACAGTGTTATGGGCGCCGACATTTGCCCTCGGACATGAATCCTGACGGAAACATACGACAACCACTACGGTCTAGGAGGAAACTCATGTCATCTATAGTAACGAACATGGGGCCTCTATGCCGTCTGCTCCCCAGTAGGGTCAGCGGCTCGGCACCCTGGTGCATCGCACCACCCACCAGGGCAGGATGGGACGTGACCACTTGCTGAACGAAGCCAAAGCATGACCATATTAGGATCACCAAACGTGCTATCCCTAGCACCATCTACCATGTCAGTAGGGCAAGCTCAAAGGAAAAGGAAGACCCGGCACCTTTGAGGGACCTTCTTTGCCTCTGGTTTTTCTTCTTTCTCCCATCTATAATCTTGGCTCCCCCTTGATCTATAAAAGGGAGGGCAGGGCACCCCACTAAGGGGGTGGATCAATTTAACACACCACACATCAGATAACACACAGCTGAGCAGCAACCAAGCTCTTAGTGCCCTTTTGACCTTTCCATCAGAGACTTGGGACCTGTCCCTCTCTCGACCATTTGTACCCCCTACTACGAACCTTTCAGTGCTAAGAACATGATCAGTAGTAGCAAACTGGACGTAGGGACATTCTACCCGAACTAGTATAAACCTTATGTCTTTTAGCACACCATCCGGGCCCTAATGCGCAACAAATACAAATTTACTAGTTGGTGTTTACTCGAAACACCGACAGTTGGCGCGCCAGGTAGGGGACCTTTGCGCGTTCCAACATTAACATCAGGCCATGGATGGTTAGCCATGGTATCAGTTGTGTCCCAGGCGCACACGTGCGCTTTGGGGACCTAGACTTCATCATCACGGTGGGAGGAGAGTTGCCGTTGGCTCACATTGCCATCCAACCTCTCCCCTCCATTGGCCTCAACTATGAGAGGCTTGAGCACCAGCTCGGTGTTTCCCTAGGACCCTAGCCATCCAAGGAAGACCAGCGCCATCTCACCTTTTCTGACGCCAATGACATGGCGTGGCCCGCCGGAGGAGAACCTCTCTCTCTAGAACACCCCACACTGGAGCGCCTCGATAGTGCTTCCGTTCGGTCTCTACAATGCCGCGGTGACCGTTAGCCACCTTGTGGCATAGTGCATGATCCCATTCCTCATGAACAATGAGTTCATGGGGGTGATCGAACACATCACGGAGTATCTCCATGAAGTCCTCGCAGAGGAGCCTAGGGTCACCCTCTGGCTCTGACTCTAGCAGGGGGAGCCATCACCCCTCTCGGGAATGCTTCATGATGGGTACCCCTGAGGGACATGTCGAAAGCGTCCCTGAGGAGGAGGCTACCCTGGCGAACAACCTTGGCAACGAGGCTGAGGGGGAGATAGCTGGCCCCACCTCACATGAGGGTGGAGCAGCTGAAAGCCTAACACTGAGAGATCAAGGATGTGCGACTCTAGCTTGAGCAAGAATGCGTGGATCTTGATCGGGAGATAGAACACCATGGAGACGGTGGGCGCACACGCACCATGGCCCACGACATGAATCGGAGGATCATCACAGATGATGAAGCCCTCCCTCACTTTGCCCAGGCAAGCCAGAACATCACCACTGCAGCAGCCCTGCTCCATGGCCTTCCAAAGGCCATGATGCCCGAGGACCATCGGGCCCACCATGAGATTCGCACGCTACTCAAGCATGCAGCGGCGCAGCAGGCAGAAAATTCGTTGTCTCGGTGACGCAAACTCAACGTCAGCCAACGAACGCTCTCTGAGCAACCCGACAGGGACACGTTGGTCCACCAGGCACCGTAGGGTGGCAGGCAACGTGCCATGGTCCTGGTACATCAGCATCTCGGTCGCAACCGTGATGCACATGGCACCCTTGATGCTCGCAGACATACCTACGGTGACCCAAGAGAAGGAGCCTGCCACGGCTATCATCCTCATCGCAACGGACACTACGACAGCGGCATGGACTGAAGCCTGAGCCTTGGCCTACCGAGCCCTCAGGCCTTCAGCCATCACATCCTCAATGCTGCTTTCCTGCCAAGGTACCGAGCACTGACCAATATCCCAAAGTACTCTAGGGAAACAAACCCCGAATTATGGCTCGAAGACTATCGGCTTACCTACCAAGCTGGTGGTGCGGATAATGACGACTTCATTATCTGCAACCTTCCACTATTCTTAGCCGATTCCGCACGAGCGTGGTTGGAAACACCTGCCGTCCGATGCAATCTAGAGTTGGACGGATCTGAAGGAGATCTTTATGGGCAACTTCTAGGGCACATACAAGCACCCTGGGAACCCATGGGACCTCAAGAACTGCCAACAGAAGACCGGTGAGACCCTCTGTGGGTACATTCGGCACTTCTCCCGATAGTGCAACGAGCTACCTAACGTCGCCAACACCGATGTTATAGGAGCTTTCCTGTCCAGGACTACCTACGAGTCTCTGGCTTATAAGCTGGGATGCAAGGGCCCATGAACCACCAAGGAACTCCTAGACATTGCCACCAGCCATGCCTTAGGAGAGGAGGCGGTCGGAGCGATCTTCGATCATCTCGATGGCAAGGCAAGGCGGGACGAGGGCATCGGCGAAGGCGCCTCTATTCATTCTGCCAAAAGGAACAATAGAAGCAACGGTGTGAGGACTCGCTCATGGCCGCTGCTGACCGCAAGGGTGGTCAGAAGTACATGGAGGGCACTCCTGAACCATTTCAAAAAATTACTCGAGGGGCCAGTGCCCGAACCATACATTTTTGGTTAAGCATCTATACAAGGACTGTAGCCTAATGAGGCAGTTCTTGTCCAGAGGCTCCAACAAAGGGGAGCAGGGCAAGGACCCTATCCCTGCCATAGATGATGCCAAGGAGAAGAACGATGGCTTTCCAACACTAGATGGCTACCTTATGATCTTCGGAGGATGAGCGGCCTATGACTCCAAATGCCATCAGAAGGTCACGCGCCGTGAGATCTATACGACCGAACCAGCCACGCCTGCCTTTCTTCGGTGGTCAGAGTCCGCCATAACCTTCGATAGGACTGACCACCCAGAGAGCGTCCCGCATCGGGGAGATATCCGCTCGTGGTCAACCCGATCATCGGCCCGAAGTGGCTCACCAAAATACTAATGGATGGAGGCAGCGACCTCAACATCATGTACACCAAGACGCTCGATGAAATGGGCATTGACCGAACACGCCTCTTCCCAACCCGAGCACCTTTCCACGGCATCATGCCCAAAAAAGTAGGCCATGCCACTTGGGCAGATTGATCTGCCCATTACCTTTGGGGATCCATCCAATTATAGGACGGAAACCCTCACCTTCGAGGTGGTCAGGTTCCCCGGAACCTTCCATGCCATCCTAGGACATCCATGCTATGTGAAGTTCATGGTCGTCCCCAACTATACATACCACAAGCTTAAAATACCAAGCCCCTGGGGGGTCATGACCGTTGGGACCTCCTTCCAGCGCACCTATGAGTCTGAGGTCGAGTGTTGTGGTCATGCCGCAGCAATCGTTGCCTCTAGAGAGCTCGCCGCCATCAAGAAGGAGGTCACCGAAGAAGCGCTCGACACCAAGAAGTTGACCGAGGTCGTTCTAGCCAATAGAGGGCTCTAAAGAAGTCCTCATAGACCCTAGGAGCACCGAGGGTAAAATGGTGTGCGTTGGTACCACGCTTTCCTCCGAATAGGAAGGTGCGCTCATCGGCTTCCTCCACGCTAACAGAGATATCTTTGCATGGAAACCCTTGGACATGCCAGGCATCCCAAGGGGAGTCACCGAGCACACCTTGAAGATCCACCTAGGCTCCAAACCGGTGAAACAATGCCTATGTCGCTTCGACGAGGGGAAATGCAGGACCATCGGCAAAGAGATAGCAAAACTTTCGATGGCCGGATTCATCAAGGAAGTACACCACCCAGAGTGGTTAGCCAATCCCGTTCTTGTACGAAAGAAGAGTGGGAAATGGAGGATGTGTGTTGACTATATGGGTCTCAACAAGGCATGCCCAAAGGACCCATTTCCTTTGCCGTGCATAGGCCAAATAGCCGACTGTACCTCGGGGTGTGAAACCCTCTGCTTTCTTTATTGCATATTCCAGGGTACCATCAAATCACGATGAAAGAGTCCGACCAGCTCGCGACATCTTTCATCACCCCCTTTGGATCGTTCTGCTATGTCTCAATGCTGTTCGGTCTGAAGAACGCTAGGGCTACATACCAGCGTTGTATGCTCAAATGCTTCAGATACCTCATCGAGCGGACCGTTGAGGCCTATGTTGACAACATCGTGGTCAAGACCAAATGGGCTAACCATCTCATAGCCGATCTGGAGCAAACCTTTGCAAAACTCCGAGCCAACAGCATCAAACTCAATCCTAAGAAGTGTGTTTTTGGGGTCTCGAGGGCTATGCTGCTCAGCTTCATTGTCTCCGAGCGTGGCATCAAAGCCAACCCGGAGAAAATCTTAGCCATCACAAGGATGGGCCCGATTCAGAACATAAAGGGGGTTCAACGAGTCACAGGGTGCATTGTGTAACACCTCGGGTGTTAGCCTTGCATAACTCGACTTGCATAACATGAGCATGATCATCACGCATTCATAAACAAGCATTTACAATTGAAACATTTGATTGAAACATCTACAACATTTGCTTGTTATCACATGTTTCATTATCATATGCAACCTTTCTCGCTATTTCATGTTTCCATGTGTATATGCAAATGATCATGAATGAAAACATGTACTTGGTGGTTGTGAGTCACAAAAACATGTAACCACACTTGGGTTAGCAATTAGAGCATTGTTCATGAAAGTCACTTTTCATAATCAAGCCTTTAAGTCATGTTTCATGTGATTACTTTAAATGGCCCTATGAGTGACTACTACATGAAATGATTGAATGACCATGCAAATTGCTTAAACATGCTTAGGATATCATTATGAACAACTTTGGTATTTAGGGCTAGGGCTAATTTGGTCATTTAGTCATGGTTTGTGTATGTATCATCATTTCAAAGTGACATGTTTGACTAAAGTTGAACTAGGTGCTAGAGACCTTGCATGGAGGAGTTCACTAAAGCAAAGTTGTAGTGTTTGACATTAGGAACAACTTTTATTTTTGGGTCTTTGACTGATTCAGCTCCTAACATGTGTGAATTTGGATCACAAAAATCAGAGAAATCAACAATTTCAACACTTAGCAAAATTTGCTAAGTCATGAACACTGACAGCCTGACAAGCCGACCTTGAGCATGATTTTTCTCTGTTTCTGTTGCGAATTAGAGCAAGTGCTTTGAACAAGTATTGTAGCTAGTACATAGGTCTACAAATTCGGTTTAGGAAGTTTTGGCTAGAAGTCCACGGATTAAGAGTTTGTTCAACTTGAAAACCGGCTGTCAGGTGTCCCATTTTGATTTCTGTCGAACTGAATCGGCCAGCTCGGTGGCCGACCCGCACAGAGCCTATGCGCCGTGTGGTGGCCAGCCACGGCCGCGTGTCACCGGCGCCCTGCCCAGTGCGGCAGAGCCAGGCCAGTGCATGCCTTAACCTTCCCAGCGCCCACCCGCACTCAGCCGCGCACCCCATTTGCTTCGCCTTAGTTTCCTTCTCGCCCGCAGCAGCAGCCGTCCCAGCGCAGAGAGTCCATCGTCGCCCTTGCCGACGATAGCTCGCCTTCGCCGCTTCTCCATCACCACAGTAGCTCCACTACCACCCCAGCAACCCACCGCATCCACCAGTGTCTACTAACCGAGCTCGGTAAGCCCCAACGCCATGCAAGTGCTCGCCGAAGCTTCCCCGCCGCGCCCGTCACCGTGGCTGGGACACGTCCCTCCACCAGAGCCCGTGTAACCGTGCGCGTTAGGTTCGCCTGAGCCCAGGGATACTCATCCGTGCCCCTTTGTGCCTCGCCGTGGCCACTACTGGCGTACCACCATAGTCTAGCCTCGCCGCTCCGCCATGGCCGCCGCCGTCATCTCTAGAGTCGACAATAGGGCCGGCCAACTGGCTCATTAGATGCGCTAGGTCGAGTAGAAAGTCTGGTAAAGATGTCACCGCCGGCAACCTCGCCATCGACGAGCTCTGGCCGCATCCGTAGTGAGGCGCCGCCGGCTCTGTTTCCGTCTCGATGACATGTGGGTCCAACTGACGCGTAGGTCCCACCGGTCAGCGACAGCAGTGTTGAGGGCTAGTTCAAAAATTCCAGATTAAAGTGTGATTTGTGATTTTTGTATCTTCAGTTTGGTAGCTCCTAAATTTGTGAAATAAATTTGTGAGTGTTCCTTAGGAAGTGTAGTATTTAGGAAAAATATGTTCTTGACTTGTACAGTAGAAATTTTTGGAGATTTAAATAGGGATTTGAAATATGCTTTTGAATGCATTCAAATTTGTTTATTTTATATCTAGAGTTCCTGTGCTCCAAAAATTATGAAATATTTGTGGTAAGCTAGTCTTAGCATATATGAGCTCTGGTAAAAATTTGAGGACCAGGGCATGTGTAAATTTATAGTTATAGATTTTTCTTTTATGAATAGTTAATCCTTGCATGAATTTTTATAAATTAATTATGAGTCCAAAATTCATGAAATTTGTTGGAGGTAATCCTAGTAGTATATGGATGCTAAGAAAAATAGGAAATCTGTTGCTTGACACTTTTCAATAGGGTTTTCCATTTATGCTATTTCAAGCCTTGCTTCCTTGTCATTTTTGTATAGGATGTTATACTTAGCAAAATGACATGAAACTTTTACAGTAGTCCTTTGATAGCATTAGTAAGGTACTGTAAATTTTTGAGAATTTATGAAGTATGTCTGATATATGTTTATTATTTAACCTAGATATCTAAATAAAATAATAAAGGCAATTAAATAAATAGTTTGGGCTTCACCATTTTATTATCTTAAATGTATTTCGTATGCTTAAACTGTTGGTAGATTCTATGTTGTCAAATTTTGAATGATTACATGAAGTAGAAGTATTATTACTTTATATTGCATATTAAATAGTTTCCGGACTGATTCTAGAGTTTGATGAGTTGCATGATGAAACTGATGTGTACTGTAAAAATGGTTAATAACAAAGTTGTAGAGAATTTGATAAGCTTTCCAGAAAGTCTAGGATCACTGTTTTTGGATTAGTAGAACTCTAGTTATGAGTGAAACAAGTAGCTACTGTTTGTGGCATAGTCGATGCATTGTAGAAGTAGTTAAGTAATAATCGAGAAGAGATATGCACCTACTCAATAAACATGATGCACTTGTTAACATATATGCATTCATAATACTTATGCCATACTCATGCATCTAGGATCGGAGGAAGAGATCACGTTGCTGGAATTCAAAGAAGTAGAGGAAGGGAACCAGCAGGAGGATCCACAAGCCGCAGCTCCCGAAGGCGTGGAGCAGAACCCTGAAGAGCTCCCGGAGTGTCCTGACCACCGCCCTACTTCCTTTCTATGAGGCAAGCCCCGGAGCATTATAAGTCTCCCAGTAATTTACAAATGTTTACTTACGTATTTATGGTTGATGCATTAGGTTATAAGAGTTGAATGAAACCACTTGATGCATGTACATTCCTTGTCCAGATATTACACCTTTAACCGGTATAGGTCTAGGATCGAATAAATGCTTAGCCATGCTTTGACCAGTAGAAGTCGGGTGATATCCTGTCACCTGCGAGATATAGGTGGATACCGGAGCACGGTTGGCTATATCTGCCATCGTGGAACAAAAGCATGAGGTAAAAGTAAATCAAGACCGGACGGGAGGTCGATAGAGAAGCAACAAGACATGGAGGTCTTGGGTGTGGATCTATCCCCATCTGTGTCGATCAAGGACCGTACCGTTGTTGGAACTTCTGACAAGATTGAACGCATGCCTCTCACTTAGCTGGCCGGATAACTTGTTCCGACCGCGAAGCCGAGTAATTCAACTCAGGCCAGAATCGTTCTGTTGTGCGCTCCTTCCGGGGAACGATCAGACTGAGCCCAAGGGCAGGCTTGGCCTGAGCATCCTGGCATCTAGTGTTCCAGATTGTGCGGCGCAGTACGGACCCACGAAATGTGTACCGGAGTTGTACCAAAGGTGACCTAAGGCTATCGTGGCTGGTAGACCTGGGTTTGTGTTAGGAATAAATTCCCAGCTGGTTGAAATTGATTCGAATCGCCGTCTCTCCCAGATAGTGGGAAACTTGACTAGCTCCAACATCGTAGTAACTATGTTATGAAACATGATGGTTCGAATGAATATGGAATTACAACACCTGCTATGGTTACTATTGTATGCTTCTAAATGATATACCACATGTTTGGCACAGGATAGTTGCTAATCTAGAATTAGATAGTTATAATTACCCTGATAAAGAAATGGTAACCGTACCATAATTCAATTGCTTTTACGCAAAAATGTTGTCGAGTTACGTCCACTTATACAGCCTTGCATAATCCTTGGAGTCATTTTTATTTCAGGTTCATGACGGGTAAGTCTAGCTGAGTACCTTCTCGTACTCAGGGTTTATTTTCCCATTATTGCAGATGGCACTATGTATCATGGGTATTGCAAGAGTTGCTTCTATCCTACCGTGGATGAGGAGTAAGCCTTGGGTAGGCTTCTTTAGTAATTCCTACCTTTGCTTTTGTGGACCGTGATCTGGCTTGGCACTGTATCAAACTATGTTGGAAATGTTATCTTCGAACTTAATTGCTTCTGCTTTATTTATCAAACTTGGTTTGTAATAACTTTTATTCGTACTCTGATGATGAAAAGTATCTGTGAACTTTATATAAAATGTGGCATGTATGTTGAATCCTGTACGATCTTGGTTGTTGTAAATCGTTTATCGAGACCCGTCGTGGTACTCAATGGACTACCGGGTTTATATGGGTTCAAGTATAACAGTGCGACCGCTTGCGGATTGCCATTGTACTTGTATTCTTATAAATTGGTTGGTTCTGCGACAGCTGGCATCAGAGCAAGATTCAACGTTAATTGTCACAAGTGTATTTAAAACAAAAGTTTTTGTTTTCCAAAAACCCTTCTCTAGCAACTAATAGTTATATAATAGGTATTTGAAATCTAAAGTGTGCCAATGATCACTTTCCTTATGCCCAAATTAAGGACTATTAGGTGGCTATTTAAGTACTAACATGGGGGTTTTTACTTCGTCGTCCATACGGCGTGCTATAGTATGGATGCCATTCACTTGAGTGGTAATGTGTGGATCAAATGCCTCTACGCCAAGGTAAGATGAGTGTATGACCGCAAGATGTGAGCGTGCGGTCGGGAAGAGTTAGCTTTGGTACGGCTATGTATGCATACTTGCATGTGTATATGGTACGTATTTAATTGTGGGTTTAAATTATTGTTGGGTAGATTGATACGGAAGTATATGTATGGGTATACATATATGAAAGTATTTACAATTACATTCTGCATATTTCATTATGGGTTTAGGGCTAAAATGAAATTTTATGCAGGTACACTATCAACGAAACGTGTAGCTCGATTAGTTACGCTATTTATGAGAGAACGTATGTATGCCACCGTGTCTACCGTTAGAAATAAATTTTTCCTAAGTTTGTGAGGACGTACGGCACGAGCATGCATCATGTTAAATTACCATTCACATAATTACATTGTTCCTCCCCTTATAAAATTCTTACTCGGTTATGTAACTCTTATCCATTATGGCATTGTCTCACCAAGGGGTACATGTTAATGATGCAGATGGCACGCACCAAGCAGATTGCTCGCAAGTCCACCGGAGGCAGAGCTCCTAGCCGTTAGCTTACTCCACGTACCCATCAACGTCACACGTTCCTTGGAGAGTTTGGGATGCCTACACTCTTGTGGAGAGTGCTCAGCTATGTAGGCTATCCTGATGGAATGGAACCCCGCTACTTCTAGGCGAATGAGCGGTTGGGAGAAGGTCTCTTAGTTACTATGGAGGCCGTTGTTCGTCCCTGAGGTGACGATTCTGAGTGGACCGGTTGGTGTTATGAGTTAACTGGTAGGACTGCTGAAGAAGTAGCTGGCAGGGCAGCCTTTGGGATCTTAAGGAATATCATGGATCGTTTTCCTCAGGAGCTGGCAGCCGCTTTGGTTGGAGTTTTTCCGAGGGGCAACCCCTCCACTGACTCATGGCAGCAGGCAAGAGGAAGACCCTTGGAGATTGGTGCAGTAGATGGGCAGAACAGTGATAACCCGGCCATGAGCGCCATGTTCGTAATGATGAGAGTGTTAGATGGAGTTGAAGGTAGCCTCAGACGTGTGTCTGGTGCTCTTGGTCATGCCCGCGAGGACCGATGTCAACTTCAGAGGGAGCACGACACTAAGATTGAAAGGCTCACTAAAGAGATGACTCGGTTAACTCACCAAAGGAATGTGGCCTGGTCTAGGGAAGACGTCCTGAGAGCTCGATAGTTTGAGCTGGGACAGCAGCTGGCCAATGTGGAAGAATACAACGATAATCTGCATGAAGAGGTTCATCTACTGAACAACCAGCTCCACCCTTATGTCCCACCTGGAGCTGCAGAAATGGATCTAGAAGGGTACGAGGAAGAAGAAGAAGAAGTGGAGCCTGAAGAAGAAGTAGAACCTAAGGAAGGAGATGATCCTATGTCTGACCTCGATAGTGATCATGATGAGGATTAGATCGCTTGGCACTTAGTGGAAGGACTAAATGTATCACCTTTATTCGTGTAATGGACCTGTAGCTTGAATTTGGCATTAGTAAGCCCGACTATCATGTAATGTTGATTAATCGCACGTTTGGATGAACATCAATGCAATTCCAGTCCGTTGTCGGTAATCACGATTAAATTTGCATGCGTTATGAGCTTGATAAGTGGTCAAATTGGTGATGTCATGTTGCGAGAATGAATTGTTATGCCTCTGTTTTTATTGTAATTTTGAGAATTTTCTCCAGTAATTTTAGTTTGGCATGAGTACCTAATTCATCTGCAATCTCTTAGCATCAACCAATAATCGCTTATTGTTGTATCTTCGCAGATGACGCGCACCCGTGCTGGAGCTGGTGGCAGCTAGGATGGCAACCATGATGACTTGCCACCCCCACCGCCGCCGTCTGCTCAGGAATTCTTTACCCAGTTCCTAGGGAGCCAGAGGACAATGGAGGAAGCTTTGCGCCTTATCGCGCAAAACACTGCTCGTGGCCACCCACATCAACCAGGGGCCGAGCCAAATCAGCACAGTACATTCAAGGAGTTTCTGGACATGAAGCCTCTGATCTTTAAGGTGGCTGAGGAACCAATGCAGGCTGATGAGTGGCTGAATACCATTGAGTAGAAATTTCGTCTGCTAAGGGTGATAGAGCACCTGAAAGCTGAATATGCTTCTCATCAGCTACAAGGACCAGCAGGAATCTGGTGGACGCACTTCCTGTCGTCTCTGCCTGCTAATGCACGAGTTACCTGGGAACAGTTCAAGTTGGCTTTCAGGGGACACCATATTCCCCCGGGCCTAATGCACATGAAAGCAGCCAAATTTATGAGGCTCACTCAAGGAACAAAGTCACTCACAGAATATATGCACGCATTCAACAACTTGTCAAGATATGCTCCAAGTTTCGTGGATACTGAAGAGAAAAAGATAGAGAGTTTCAAGCGAGGTTTGGGTACTAAACTGATGAAGACTATGGCAAATTCTCGATGTGCCACGTACAATGAGTTTATTAGTGATGCCTTGACCCAAGAAAACCACAACAACATGCATGCAGTTGCTAAGGGTCGCAAAAGGACATATGAGGCCGGTGCATCCGGGTCCTTCTAGTCAAAAGCACCTATCACAGCTAGGCCACAATTCCGTCCACCTGCACCCAAGTTTAGGCCTCCACCACCGAAAGCTCAGAATAATAGGCCACAGAAACCATTCCATAAGGCATTCACTATTGCCTTACCAAAAGGAAATGGCAATCAGGACAACTCCACCGGATTCAGAAGTAATCAACCATGTTCCAACTGCAACCAACTGGGTCATTGGTCCAAGGAATGCCCCCACCCCAAGAGAAATGGCAACCCAAATCAGAACAATCAGAGGCAGGTGAATGCCAGGGCACGTCAAGGACAAGTGCATTATATCGCTGTGGAGGAAGTGCCCGCCGGAGAAGTTGTCACGGCTGGTATGTTTCTCGTCAACAAGCATCCCGCTGTTGTTTTATTTGATTCGGGAGCTTCTCATTCATTTATGAGTCAAGCATTTGCATCTAGACATGATCAAGAAATAATCAAAGTAAGCAAAGGGGGTTTTAACATAAGTTCAGTAGGGGGAACTGTTACTACCAAAAAGATAATAAAAAATGTACTCATCTTGATACAAGGGAGGGAGTACACAACAGATTTGATAATATTGTCGGGGTTGTTGATAAGTGTAATCTTAGGCATGAATTGGATGAAGTATCATGGTGCTCTTATTGACACTAGCACCCGTACTATCATGTTGAGAGAACCCACGAGAGGGAATGCTTTTCTAGTACCACTCTCCCGTGATTTCGAACCCCAACATTTAGCCTATGCTATCCAAACCACCACCATATGTGATATCCCCATGGTTTGTGAGTTTTTGGATGTATTTCTAGAAGAATTACCAGGTCTACCACCAGATAGGGACGTGGAATTTAAGATTGAATTAGTGCTAGGTACCGCACCCATATCCAGAAGGCCCTATAGAATGCCACCCAATGAGTTAGCGGAACTTAAAGTTCAATTGCAAGATCTATTGGACAAGGGTCTTATCCAACCTAGCTCATCTCCGTGGGGATGCCCAGCCTTGTTTGTGAAAAAGAAGGATAAGTCACTGAGAATATGTGTAGATTACAGACCACTCAATGCTGTGACCATCAAGAACAAATATCCGTTGCCCTGCATCGACATCTTATTCGATCAGCTAGCGAAGGCAAAGGTATTCTCCAAAATTGACTTAAGATCAGGTTACCATCAGATAAAGATCAGACCGGAGGATATACCTAAAACTGCTTTCTCTACTAGGTACGGCTTATACGAGTATTTGGTTATGTCTTTTGGACTAACAAATGCTCCAGCCTATTTCATGTACCTGATGAACTCGGTATTCATGCCCGAACTTGATAAGTTCGTGGTCGTGTTCATCGACGACATATTGATTTATTCAGAAAATGAGTCAGATCATGAGGAGCATCTGAGGATTGTCCTATCCAGACTGAGGGAGCATAAGCTATATGCCAAGTTTAGCAAATGTGAATTTTGGATGAGCAAAGTACCTTTCCTAGGTCATATTTTATCAAGAGATGGAATCTCAGTAGACCCATCAAAAGTACAAGAGGTCATGGATTGGAAAGCCCCAACTTCGGTTCACGAAGTTTAGAGTTTTCTAGGGTTAGCAGGATACTATCATCGGTTTATTCTAGATTTCTCAAAGATAGCTAAGCCTATGACCAAACTACTTCAGAAAGATGAGAAGTACCAATGGACACCAGAATGTGAAGCAGCTTTTCACACCCTCAGAACTTTGTTGACTACAGCACCTATGTTAGCACAACCAGACATTGAAAAGTCGTTTGATGTATTTTGTGATGCATCAGGAATAGGTTTGGGATGTGTACTTATGCAAGAAGGGAGAGTAATTGCATATGCCTCTCGGCAATTGAGAAAACATGAAGTCAACTACCCTACACATGATTTGGAACTTATAGCCGTTGTTCATGCATTAAAGATATGGAGACATTACTTGTTGGGCAATATATGTCATATCTATACTGACCACAAAAGTCTCAAGTATATCTTTACCCAGCCAAAACTGAACATGAGACAACGAAGATGGTTAGAATTGATTAAGGACTATAATTTAGAAGTGCATTACCATCCGGGTAAAGCAAATGTAGTAGCCAATGCACTTAGTCGGAAGTCCCATCGCAACACTGTGGAAGCATTGTTGGAAGATGGATTCAACTTGTTACATCCTACTGTACTACACAATATCACAATCAGTTGTTCACTTGAGAGCAAAATCATAGAGCTACAGCAGACAGATGTAGGAATAAGTCACATCAAGAGAAAAATGCAAGAGCAAGAAACCAAACATTTTAGATTGGACGAAAGAGGTGTATTATGGTTTGAGGACCGACTAGTGGTACCAAAAGACCGTGAGCTAAGGAATCAAATTTTAGAAGAAGCTCACTCATCCAAATTGTCTATCCATCCGGGTAGTAGTAAAATGTATCAAGATTTAAGAACCCGTTTTTGGTGGACTAAGATGAAGAAAGAGATCACAGCCTATGTTGCTAGGTGTGATAACTGCAGTAGAGTGAAAGCCATCCATATGAAAACTGCTGGATTACTTCAGCCATTGCCGATTCTAGGATGGAAATGGGAGAAAATCAGCATGGACTTTATCACAGGCCTTCCAACGACGCCACAAGGTCATGATTCAATATGGGTTATTGTTGATCGTCTCACCAAGTCTGCACATTTTGTACCAGTTCACACAACATATCACGTGGGGAAATACTCTGAGTTATATGTTTCCCAGATCGTGAGACTGCATGGAGTACCCAAGACTATAATCTCAGATCAAGGACCATAGTTCATAGCTCGTTTCTAGGAGCACTTACACCAGGCTTTGGGAACCAAGCTAATCAGAAGTTTAGCTTATCATCCGCAAACTTCAGGACAGATAGAGCGAGTGAACCAAATCCTAGAAGATTTACTTAGAGCTTGTGTTATATCTTCAAAAGGTTCATGGGAGAAATGGTTACCTTTAGCTGAATTCTCCTATAACAGCAGTTATCAAGCGAGTATCAAAATGGCTCCATTTGAAGCCTTGTATGGCAGAAAGTGCAGAACTCCATTGAATTGGATTGAGCCCGGTGAAAGGAGATACTTTGGTATTGATTTTGTTAATGAAGCCGAAGAGCAAGTACGTATCATCCAACAACACATGAAGGCAGCTCAATCAAGATAGAAGAGTTATGCTAACAGAAGAAGAAGACCACTAACTTTTGAAGTGGGTGACTATGTATACTTGAGAGTATCACCCATGAAAGGTGTGAAAAGATTTGGAATGAAAAATAAGCTTTCACCAAGATATGTAGGGCCATACAAAATTTTGGAACGAAAAGGGAAGGTTGCGTATAAGTTACAACTTCCACCTGAGATGAGTGCAATATTTAATGTGTTCCATGTTTCTCAGTTAAAGAAATGTCTTCGAGTACCTGAAGAAGCCATTGCACCCACCAACGTGCAGCTCCAATCGGATTTGACCTATGAAGAAAAGCCAATTCGAGTATTAGAAGAGATGGAGAGAGTGACAAGGAGTAAGATTATTAAGTTCTATAAGGTGGTGTGGAACAATCATAGTGAACAAGATGCTACATGGGAAAGAGAAGATTATCTACGAGAAGTTTATCCCACCTTTTTCCAAGAATGGTAGGTCTTGCAAATCTCGGGATGAGATTTTTATAAGGGGGAGGGGCTGTAACACCTCGGGTGTTAGCCTTGCATAACTCGACTTGCATAACATGAGCATGATCATCACGCATTCATAAACAAGCATTTACAATTGAAACATTTGATTGAAACATCTGCAACATTTGCTTGTTATCACATGTTTCATTATCATATGCAACCTTTCTCGCTATTTCATGTCTCCATGTGTATATGCAAATGATCATGAATGAAAACATGTACTTGGTGGTTGTGAGTCACAAAAACATGTAACCACACTTGGGTTAGCAATTAGAGCATTGTTCATGAAAGTCACTTTTCATAATCAAGCCTTTAAGTCATGTTTCATGTGATTACTTTAAATGGCCCTATGAGTGACTACTACATGAAATGATTGAATGACCATGCAAATTGCTTAAACATGCTTAGGATATCATTATGAACAACTTTGGTATTTAGGGCTAGGGCTAATTTGGTCATTTAGTCATGGTTTGTGTATGTATCATCATTTCAAAGTGACATGTTTGACTAAAGTTGAACTAGGTGCTAGAGACCTTGCATGGAGGAGTTCACTAAAGCAAAGTTGTAGTGTTTGACATTAGGAACAACTTTTATTTTTGGGTCTTTGACTGATTCAGCTCCTAACATGTGTGAATTTGGATCACAAAAATCAGAGAAATCAACAATTTCAACACTTAGCAAATTTTGCTAAGTCATGAACACTGACAGCCTGACAAGCCGACCTTGAGCATGATTTTTCTCTGTTTCTGTTGCGAATTAGAGCAAGTGCTTTGAACAAGTATTGTAGCTAGTACATAGGTCTACAAATTTGGTTTAGGAAGTTTTGGCTAGAAGTCCACGGATTAAGAGTTTGTTCAACTTGAAAACCGGCTGTCAGGTGTCCCATTTTGATTTCTGTCGAACTGAATCGGCCAGCTCGGTGGCCGACCCGCATAGAGCCTATGCGCCGTGTGGTGGCCAGCCATGGCCGTGTGTCGCCGGCGCCCTGCCCAGTGCGGCAGAGCCAGGCCAGTGCGTGCCTTAACCTTCCCAGCGCCCGCCCGCACTCAGCCGCGCACCCCATTTGCTTCGCCTTAGTTTCCTTCTCGCCCGCAGCAGCAGCCGTCCCAGCGCAGAGAGTCCACCGTCGCCCTTGCCGACGATAGCTCGCCTTCGCCGCTTCTCCATCACCACAGTAGCTCCACTACCACCCCAGCAACCCACCGCATCCACCAGTGTCTGCTAACCGAGCTCGGTAAGCCCCAACGCCATGCAAGTGCTCGCCGAAGCTTCCCCGCCGCGCCCGTCACCGTGGCTGGGACACGTCCCTCCACCGGAGCCCGTGTAACCGTGCGCGTTAGGTTCGCCTGAGCCCAGGGATACTCATCCGTGCCCCTTTGTGCCTCGCCGTGGCCTCTACTGGCGTACCACCGTAGTCTAGCCTCGCCGCTCCGCCATGGCCGCCGCCGTCATCTCTAGAGTCGACAATAGGGCCGGCCAACTGGCTCATTAGATGCGCTAGGTCGAGTAGAAAGTCTGGTAAAGATGTCACCGCCGGCAACCTCGCCATCGACGAGCTCTAGCCGCATCCATAGTGAGGCGCCGCCGGCTCTGTTTCCGTCTCGATGACATGTGGGTCCAACTGACGCGTAGGTCCCACCGGTCAGCGACAGCAGTGTTGAGGGCTAGTTCAAAAGTTCCAGATTCAAGTGTGATTTGTGATTTTTGTATCTTCAGTTTGGTAGCTCCTAAATTTGTGAAATAAATTTGTGAGTGTTCCTTAGGAAGTGTAGTATTTAGGAAAAATATGTTCTTGACTTGTACAGTAGAAATTTTTGGAGATTTAAATAGGGATTTGAAATGTGCTTTTGAATGCATTCAAATTTGTTTATTTTATATCTAGAGTTCCTATGCTCCAAAAATTATGAACTTTTTGTGGTAAGCTAGTATTAGCATATATGAGCTCTGGTAAAAATTTGAGGACCAGTGCATGTGTAGATTTATAGTTATAGATTTTTCTTTTATGAATAGTTAATCCTTGCATGAATTTTTATAAATTAATTATGAGTCCAAAATTCATGAAATTTGTTGGAGGTAATCCTAGTAGTATATGGATGCTAAGAAAAATAGGAAATCTGTTGCTTGACACTTTTCAATAGGGTTTTCCATTTATGCTATTTCAAGCCTTGCTTCCTTGTCATTTTTGTATAGGATGTTCTACTTAGCAAAATGGCATGAAACTTTTACAGTAGTCCTTTGATAGCATTAGTAAGGCACTGTAAATTTTTGAGAATTTATGAAGTATATCTGATATATGTTTATTATTTAACCTAGATATCTAAATAAAATAATAAAGGCAATTAAATAAATAGTTTGGGCTTCACCATTTTATTATCTTAAATGTATTTGGTATGCTTAAACTGTTGGTAGATTCTATGTTGTCAAATTTTGAATGATTACATGAAGTAGAAGTATTATTACTTTATATTGCATATTAAATAGTTTCCGGACTGATTCTAGAGTTTGATGAGTTGCATGATGAAAATGATGTGTACTGTAAAAATGGTTAATAACAAAGTTGTAGAGAATTTGATAAGCTTTCCAGAAAGTCTAGGATCACTGTTTTTGGATTAGTAGAACTCCAGTTATGAGTGAAACAAGTAGCTACTGTTTGTGGCATAGTCGATGCATTGTAGAAGTAGTTAAGTAATAATCGAGAAGAGATATGCACCTACTCAATAAACATGATGCACTTGTTAACATATATGCATTCGTAATACTTATGCCATACTCATGCATCTAGGATCAGAGGAAGAGATCACGTTGCTGGAATTCGAAGAAGCAGAGGAAGGGAACCAGCAGGAGGATCCGCAAGCCGTAGCTCCCGAAGGCGTGGAGCAGAACCCTGAAGAGCTTCCGGAGTGTCCTAACCACCGCCCTACTTCCTTTCTGCGAGGAAAGCCCTAGAGCATTATAAGTCTCCCAGTAATTTACAAGTGTTTACTTACATATTTATGGTTGATGCATTAGGTTATAAGAGTTGAATGAAACCACTTGATGCATGTACATTCCTTGTCCAAATATTACACCTTTAACCGGTATAGGTCCAGGATCGAATAAATGCTTAGCCATGCTTAGACCGGTAGAAGTCGGGTGATATCCTATCATCTGCGAGATATAGGTGGATACCGGAGCACGGTTGGCTATATCTGCCATCGTGGAACAGAACCATGAGGTAAAAGTAAATCAAGACCGGACGGGAGGTCGATAGAGAAGCAACAAGACATGGAGGTCTTGGGTGTGGATCTATCCCCATCTGTGTCGATCAAGGACCGTACCATTGTTGGAACTTCTGACAAGATTGAACGCATGCCTCTCACTTAGCTAGCCGGATAACTTGTTCTGACTGCGAAGTCGAGTAATTCAACTTAGGCCAGGAATCGTTCTGTTGTGCGCTCCTTCCGGGGAACGATCAGACTGAGCCCAAGGGCAGGCTTGGCCTGAGCATCCTGGCATCTGGTGTTCCAGATTGTGCGGCGCAGTACAGACCCGCGAAATGTGTACCAGAGTTGTACCAAAGGTGACCTAAGACTATCGTGGCTAGTAGACCTGGGTTTGTGTTAAGAATAAATTCCCAGCTGGTTGAAATCGATTCGAATCGC
Organism: Miscanthus floridulus; assembly: GCF_019320115.1. Lineage (NCBI taxonomy): Eukaryota > Viridiplantae > Streptophyta > Magnoliopsida > Poales > Poaceae > Miscanthus > Miscanthus floridulus. The sequence goes on along the minus strand of NC_089583.1, from coordinate 23,112,016 downwards.
CGTCTCTCCCGGATAGTGGGAAACTTGACTAGCTCCAACATCGTAGTAACTATGTTATGAAACATGATGGTTCGAATGAATATGGAATTACAACACCTGCTATGGTTACTATTGTATGCTTCTAAATGATATACCCCATGTTTGGCATAGGATAGTTGCTAATCTAGAATTGGATAGTTATAATTACCTTGATAAAGAAATGGTAACCGTACCATAATTCAATTGCTTTTACACAAAAATGTTGTCGAGTTACGTCCACTTATACAGCCTTGCATAATCCTTGGAGTCATTTTTATTTCGGGTTCATGACGGGTAAGTCTAGCTGAGTACCTTCTCGTACTCAAGGTTTATTTTCCCATTGTTGCAGATGGCACTGTGTATCATGGGTATTGCAAGAGTTGCTTCTATCCCGCCGTGGATGAGGAGTAAGCCTTGGGCAGGCTTCTTTAGTAATTCCTACCTTTGCTTTTGTGGACCGTGATCTGGCTTGGCACTGTATCAAACTATGTTGGAAACTTTATCTTCGAACTTAATTGCTTCCGCTTTATTTATCAAACTCGGTTTGTAATAACTTTTATTCATACTCTGATGATGAAAAGTATCTATGAACTTTATGAAAAATGTGGCATGTATGTTGAATCCTATATGATCTTGGTTGTTGTAAATTGTTTATCGAGACCCGTCGTGGTACTCGATGGACTACCGGGTTTATATGGGTTCAAGTATAATAGTGCGACCGCTTGCGGATTGCCATTGTACTTGTATTCTTATAAATTGGTCGGTTCTGCGACACCTCGCCGCACTTAGCCGATTCATCTCGCACTTTATCGAAGTCTCCCCCTTTATCGACTCTTGATGAAAGCCGACTGCTTTGAATGGACATCCAAGGCCCAGGAGGCGCTTGACATGGTCAAAATACTTCTAACAAAGGCCTCAATCCTGGTTCCTCCAACCGATGGAGAATCCCTTTTGCTACACATAGTGGCCACCACGCAAGTGGTCAGCACCACCCTGGTAGTGGAGTGGGAAGAAGAGGGGCATGCCCTCAAGGTGCAGTGCCCTATGTACTTCATTAGTGAGGTACTATCCGACTATAAGACCCGCTACTCCCAAATCCAGAAGCTCCTATACGCCATCCTCATCACCAAAAGGAAGCTACGCCACTACTTTGAGTCACACCCAGTGACGGTCGTGACGTCGTTCCCCCTCAGCGAGGTCATCCAAAGCTAGGACGCCATAGGAAGAATCGCAAAATGGGCACTCGAGTTGATGGATCAGGGCATTACTATGCCTCCCGAACAGCGATCAAATCCTAGGTGTTGGCTGACTTCATCGTAAAATGGACCGAGGTCCAAATGCCACCGGTGATCGTCGACCAAGAGTACTGGACGATGTATTTTGATGGGTCGTTGATGAAGAGGGGCACCAACATGGGGCTGGTCTTCATATTGCCCCTTAGGATATGCATGAGGTACATGGTTCATCTCCATTTCCCTCATCCAATAATGTGGCTGTGTATGAAGCACTCATCAACGGCCTACACATTACCATCGAGTTGGGCATCCGACGCCTCGATGTCCAGGGCAACTCCTAGCTTATCGTTGACCAAATCATGAAGGAGTCAAGCTATCATGACACCAAGATGGATGCATACTGCCAAGAAGTCCGGCAACTAGAGGACAAATTTGACAGCCTCAAACTCAATCACATCCCAAGGCGCCTCAACAAGGCGACCGATGCGCTTGCGAAGGTGGCATCCGGCCAAGAGCTGGTGCCAATAGGTGTCTTCGCCAGCAACCAATACAAGCCCTCAGTGTGCTATGAAGGGTTAGAATAGGCCAATGACGATCCGCCTGATCTAGCCTTAGGGGCTAACCAACCAACAGCTCCGTCCGGCCCCGAGGTCATGGGGCTCGAAGAAGATCCAACGACAGAGCCCGACCCTCTGGTCGACTGGAGAACACTCTACCTCAACTACCTGCTCCATGACACACTGCTGACGGACAAAGGCATAGGCTCAATGGCTCGCATGTCATGCCAAGTCCTTCGTTCTTGTGGAGGGCGAACTCTTGAAATGAAGCCACATCAGGATCCTATAGCACTACATCCCCATTGAGCAGGGGAAGCGCTTGCTGAGTGATATATCCATGATGGGGTCTGTAGTCACCATGCCACGCCTAGAACCTTGGTTGGAAACACATTCCGACAAGGCTTCTACTTGTCCACTGCAGTAGCTGACGCCAAGCAAATCGTGCGCACCTACAAAGGGTGTTAGTACTATGCTTAGCAAACTCACCTCTCGGCCTAGGCACTCCAGATGATCCCCATCATGTGACCCTTCGTGGTCTGGGGGCTCGATTTGGTTGGACCTCTCAAGAAGGTGCCCGGAGGATACACCCACTTGCTCATCACCATAGACAAGTTTACCAAATGGATAGAAGCTTAGCCGATCTCCTCGATATCATCCATCGCTTTGGAGTACCGAACTCTATCATCACAGACAACGGAACGCAATTCATCGACAAGAAGTTCCTTTGATTCTGCAATGAATACCACATCTAGGTCGATTGGGCCACCGTCGTGCACCCCCAAATGAACGGGCAGGTCGAGTGCGCAAACGGCATGGTCCTACAGGGCCTCAAGCCCAGGATCTTCAACCAGTTGAACAAGTTCGGCGCACGGTGGGTCACCGAGATCCCTACGGTACTCTGGAGCCTAAGGACAACTCCTAGTCGAACCACTGGCTACACGCCCTTCTTCATGGTCAATGGTTCTGAGGTCATATGTAACACCCAGGTGTTTGTCACCAGTTAAGCAATGGGTTTGAGCTCAACCATGACATGTTAAGTGGTGTTGGAGATGTTTGGTCAAACATATGAAAATGAGCCACCACTTAAACTTGTACCATGCACCATTGCTTACATGTTGCCTTTTCAAAAAGTATGCTTGAGTAATGTTGGATGTACTTCTTTCATGTGTCTCACATCAATATCCATCTATATTGATCCATGGAAAAGTTTTGTGAAGTTTGGAATCAAGAAGTCACATGAAATGACAAGTTATGTCCTTGCCTGAATTGTTTTATAAAGTGAATGGAATTCTAGATCATCAACCAAACCTTGGAACCTTTCCCAAATGACTCTAATTGAACTCTACAACAAAAGTCATGAAGGGTTTGTGTTGAGCACATGTCAAAAAAAGGCCTCAATTGGTCGAAAACTCTAATTCTAGGGTTAATGTGATGCTGCTTTGACCAAAGTAAAAGAATGGTTTATATTCAAGATACAAGGTTTGACCTTAAATAAAAGTTGTAGTATAGTTTGTGTACTACAAACTTTATTTAAGGACCCAAGTCTAAATATATCTCTAAGCTTGACAAACAAAGGTCACAAGATTGATTCTACTGCAGTCTTCAGCACTTAGAATTATTCTAAGTCTGGAGTTTTGCTAAGCAACGACGTTGGCATTCTGCATTCTTCAAAATTCGTTAAGCAACTCAACTTGGTCCAAAGATAAAAGTTGGAGTGTACATGATGGAGATGAGCATGTATAAATATGGCACTCGTTGGACTTCGTTTTGACCATCAATTTTGGACTTTTGTTCATCGCTGTCAACGCGCTGACACTATCACTTTGGAGCCTAATTAACTGCTAATCCATTGCTCCAATGGCCTTGGTCCGTCAATGAAATTCGTAGGTCATCATGTGGACAACAAACTTGCTTAAGGGCCCATGACTTAGTTCGGACCAGAACAAGCCCAATAACATGGTCCAACTGGCCCGCTCCGACACCTGCCAGCCGCTCGGTAGAATGCCCCAAAGGGGGAGTGCATGGCAGCCATGCAGAGCTCGCGCCATGCCATTGCCATGCGCCGCTGCCGCATGTTCTGCCTCCCTGTCGCACCCCTGCTCCTCCAAACTGAGTGCCCAAGCTCTCCACGTCCTCTGGCACTCCCTCGCGCATGCCTTCGCCCTCCTCCGCTCTGCTACTGCGGGCGCCATGGCCTTGGCCGCCATTGCCCAGTGGCATAGCTCCTCCCAACCACCGCCTTGCCCCTTTGCGGCACCATGCCTTGCTGCTCGCTCCACCCCGTCGCTCCCTTCTCCCTTCTCCACCATGGCACGCCGCTCCCCTGGCCGCAGCGATGACCGGAGCCGACCTACAGCCGGCCGCCGTCGCAGCTGGCGGCGGCCGGCGGGTAGCGCCATTGCCAGGCCAAAGCTAGCTATGGCTGGCTAGGCGTGGGCCACGTGTAGGTGCGTCCAACCTCCAACCTGCTCCCGCACCTCTTCCTCGCCGCCGACGGCAACCTCACTAGCCGGCCGACGACCTCCTCTGCCGTACTCTGCTGTGACTCCGTGAAGAAGAGAGAAGGACCACGCTCGTGAATAGAGTGTCTTCCAGGGGGTTAAGTGAAGAAGCAGTGACTCATTTGAACAGTACCTAAAAGGATCTTTTTGTTCATCTTTAATTTCTGAAAACTGCAGGGTCCGTGATGCAAGATTTACATTGCTTTTCTTTGGATTTTTGTAGATTTGGATGGTAAATTTGGAAAATCGTAGTAAATTGTATAAAAATCCTAAAATAGCAAATAAGGACTTTTTAGAATCCTTGTGAAATTATATATGCAGTAGATTTATAATATGGCATGTTTTTGTTTAAATATTGTGCTGTAAAAATAGATTTATGCAGTTAGGTTTTTAATACTAGTTGTGTCTTGTCTTTTTCATAACTGCATTTTTTTGCTCAACTAAATGTGAAAGTTTTATGGAGTGCTAATATGGTGATGTTTGACGTCTGGTAAAAAATTCAGGAGTTTTGGTTTGATGGTTTAAGAGTTATAAAAATAACAAATGCCATGTGTTGCCTTGCTCCTATTCTGAATAGGTCTGCATGATTGAATTAATTGGCTCAGTTAAGTTATGAATCATGACAAGATGAAAATACATGAGTTGTAGTACTTTTATTAAGATTTTCAAAAAGCTAAATATCATGATTTTTGGTTAAGTAGATCTTGAGTTATACCTGCTTAAATCTCTATGGCTGTTTCTGCCTAAACCCAGAGAGGGTTTCCTTGTTCTTATTGTGGGGACTTCTTAATAGAAGAATTAGCTTGAGGTGTTTACAACAAAGTTGTTTAGAATTGGATAAGATTTCTAAAAAGTCTACAATCACATTTATTGGACATGTATAACTCCATTTATAGCTGTTTAAAGTGGCATGTCAGTTTCTGTCTATGTTTTGGACAGAGATGCAATTATTGGATTAATTGACCCTTATAACTGTAGAATCATCTTAATATGAGAATAATAAAGTTGTAGGCAACTTCCTAAGCTTTTCAAAAAGTTATGGTTCATGTTTGTTGGAGGTCTAGAACTCCAGTTATGCTTCTCTGAAGTTCCTATCAGTTTTCTATACCACTGTTGTTGGGTTGCATTTGCAGTTTTGCTTGTGCAATTATTTTCGTGGTGTAAATGATGTTTTCTATGGTTGTAGTGAATACAAAAGTTGTAGAAAATTTCATGATCTTGCTTGTGTTCAAATTGTAAGGCCATAGGCCTGATAGTGTAGGAGTTACATGACTTTTAAGTCTTCTGTCAGGTTTTGATTGTATTCTGAGCAGATCTGAAAGATGCTAGTGTTTGATCTAGTTAGGATTTGAATGAGCTTTTGGTGATAATAACAAAGTTGTAGATAATTCATGTATCTATCTTCTGTTAACATTTGGTGGTATTTGGCCTTGTGGTTTGTGAGTTATGCCTGTTTAAAGTTGGGTTTCAGAAATGGCTGGTCTCTGTCAATTGTGGACCCATTTCTGTAAATGGGTATATTTGACTTAGTTAACTTGAGAATCATGCTAAGATGATTAAAGATGAATTGTAGAAAATTCCATATGCTTTTCAGAATGTCTTGTTGCATGGCTATTGGATTTATATAACTCTAGTTATGATCCAAACATGAAGCTATTGTTCCAGTCCAGAAATAGACATATGGTAGTTGTGGTTGTTTACTCCATGTGTGGCTAAGTGTGGCTTATGCCCTTGTTGATGGTCATGTTATGATACTTGTGACCTTGTAAAACCTGTGTCATGCTTGATGTGCTTGCTCTCTATAGTTAGTTGTGTGATGTTAGTTAAATAGTTATTGGTGTCTATGTCTTGCATAATCTTGTGTTTGTCTTGAATGTTTATGTGATGCCTCTTGTATTACCATTCTTCATATTCATGCACTTGCATCTTGCATCTCATCTAGGTGCGCTAGATGAACCATGTGAAGGATGTGATGTTGGAGCCGAACCCGAAGACGGTGTATGGTGGACCTATCCCGAAGGTGGAAGGACTAGACAAGTGCTAGGACGGGAGATGCTCACTTGCGAGTGTCGTCTAAGTAACACTGACTCAGTGTGGGATCATAGGCAAGCCCCAGAGCATTCTAAGCCTCCCATGTTTTTACAAATATCTTGAGTATCTTTTATTGTTGATGATGCATTAAGTATAGGAATTGGTTGGAACCAATTGTTGCATTATATCCTTACCTTGTCCAGATAAAATCCTATGAATCCTAATTAAGTGTAGGATCGAATGATGCTTAGCTATGCATAGACCGGTAGAAGTCAGGTGATTTCCTGTCACCTGCGAGATGTAGGATGAGCTCTGGTCATGGTTGGCTATATTTGCTATCATGAAAAAGAACCATGTGTTAATAATGAAAAGAGACCAGACGGGATGACAGTAGTGCAGCAACAAGGCATGGAGGTCTTGGGTGTGAATCTATCCCTGTCTGTGTCGTTTAAGGACCGATACGCTGTACGTCTTCATGTCATGTTGAATGCAGCCTAACACTTAGCTGGCCGAATAACTCGTTCCGACCGCGAAGCCGAGTAGCTCAACTCAGGCCAGGAACTATGGGGGTTGGATGCATTCTGGAGGTAGTAAGGATGTGTGGAGAGCCATTGGCGTAAGCCCAAGGGGAGTCAGGTGCTTAAAATCCTGCACTTCCTGGCAGAGTGGTTCTCTGAGAATGCAGGGTGGCCTGGACCCGCGTCTTTTCTTTTATTTTTCTCCTAGCAGAGTGATTCTATATTTACTTCTCATCTATATGCTTTTGTCTTAGGATGTCACTTATGCTAGCACTGTATTTGGAACATATATTAATGTAATCTTTTGAAAGCTATGTTGTTTTCACTAATCAGTTTTGAAACCCAAACTTGTACTATTATTTGGGAACCCATTTGTAATATTATTTCCGCTGCAACCCTGCGTATGTGATGTGTATTTGCTTAATCACACGATCTTGGTTGTGATGTTGATTTACCGAGGTCTTTCAGGACACTCGGCGGACTACCAGGTTTATATAAGTGAAAGTATGCGCATGTCAACGTGTTAGCGGGGACAGCCGTACTTGATCTTGTATAAATTGGGCGGTTCTGTCACATCATCCTCCCAACTAACCTCGACTATGGAACACCAAGGATCAGGGCATACGACAAATAGGGAGCCGAGGCATCCCACGAGGACGCAATAGACTAGTTGGACAAAGCACATGACATCGCCCTCCTCCGCTCGACCAAGTATCAACAGGTGTTGCGACGGTATCACAACCGACGGGTGCGGGGCCCAGCCTTCAACGTTGGGGACCTGGTCCTTCATCTCATACAGAGCAACAAGGACTGCCACAAGCTCTCCCTGACCTAGGAGGGGCCGTATGTCATCACGGAAGTACTTCGGCCAGGTGCCTACAAGCTAAAAACCATCAACGGCGAGGTCTTCACCAATGCCTGGAACATCAAGCAGCTATGTCGTTTTTACCCCTAAATAAACGCATACTTTCTCTTATCAGTTTTGTCATTGCAATCCCCAATCTTTTGTGACATTCGACCCCTACAAGTGTGAGGGGTCGGGTCTCACTCGGGGGCTGGTATGAGTACATTTACCCTACGAACATTCTCTGTGCCTACCCACTTTTCTCATGGTAAATCCTAAGGGCTAGTATTTTGGGAATAAGCTCTGAGTAAAACTAGTTGAACTGCAAGGCACCTACACCCCAGCGGTTATGACACCTTGGCTCACCAGCATGATCAGAGCTAGCTTACCCGCGCTCCAAGCTTTTATGAACTTAACTATGGGAAGGGTCGGAAGGCACTAAACCTCTTTTGCAAAAAGAGGGAGAAGAGCTAAAAAGCTGTTTGCTGTAACAAAATCTGAGAACTTGTTCATTTTCGCACAAATTCATTGCTTGGCTTATCTACCCAACTAAATTCTTGCATGGGATATCCACATCCTTTATATCTGTAGGAAATTCTTGTTTCAACAGGTAGCCCGAATCGACTGAACGACATGACCATTGCCAGGAAACGGATGTGACATGCTTCCTATTACAAAGTGATTTCATCATGAGCAGGGACTGATGTATTCATGAATACAAAAAACTATTCACACGGGGCTCCCCCACAACTGAAATGGTTACATTTGCTGACCACTTCTACTCTAAATACTACTGTGGCCGCCCAGCGGCATCGGCCAGTTCATCTACTGCAGCCGCCGAGCCACGGTCTCCTTTGGCAACGTCCTACCGCTCTGCGGGATCCCTGAGGGTGCCGTCGTCTGCAACATCGAGCACCACATCGGTGACCGTGGTGTCTTTGCTAGGGCATCCAAGGACTATGCCATCGTGATCAGCCACAACCCTGATAGTGGCACCTCGAGACGAGGCAACTCCTAGATGGGGACATTGTCCGTCGAAGTATGGTCGCCATGGCTGGTGGATGTCTTCGACATCTCATCAAACTTTATGAACTGGCCGACCTGAGTGGCTACAAGGGCGAAACCCCCCATTAGCGTAGTCCTAGGTGGCTTCCCCACTGACAAGGCTCGCCCAGAGAAGATTTGCCGGAAGAAGTCTATGCACGGCTCCATCCCGATGAAGGCCTCGTAGACGGTGACAAAGTTGGTGACGTGTAGCACCCTCTAGTGCGCCTCCTCCTTTGGTGGAAGTGGCCCCTTCTTAGCAAAGGCGGCCAGCACCATCTCATCTACATTGGATGACCTCCAGCTCGACATCAAGCTCTGGATTCGTGAACAGATCTGTGAGTTCTCCTCTCCCTCGCTTTACCCTCTCTCACTTAGGAACCGCCGTGACGCACAAACGCACTCAGCGAGAAGGAAGAAGGAGGACAGGTAGCAGCTCAAGAATAGGTGGAGGAATAGGATGAGAACCCTCTCCCTTCCCCTATTTAAGGAGGAGACACAGCAGTTGGAGAAAGGTGAAGGATTGGGGCAAAAAACCCTCCCCCTTCCCCTATTCAATGCGGACGGGAATTCGATGAGACGCATGACCAACAGGATGCGCCCTACTCAACGAGACGACGCCTGGTCAAATGGGACGTGGCCTAGGCATGGCCCACCACTAATGCACACCGGGCGCGAGAAACAAGGCGCAGCCGCATGCAGGCGGCTCTCCACCTTCCTAGGCAGGACCTAGAAGGGCCCAACGATGGAACCTCCATCAAGGGGAGACCAACGGGCCCCCTGAGTCGATCAGACGGCCCAGGCGAATGCCAAGCGATGGGGTTGAGGAACCAAATGGCCGCCAAAAGATAAGCACCCTTATTTACATACTTTACATATCAATTTCACTACCGAGCCTCTGACCCCAGCAACGGTAGGGGCGCAGACATCGCTCGGGGGCTGCCGAGAGTGTCTACTTGTTTAGACATTCTCTTCGCCCGACCCCTCCTTACATTTAGAAACCGGAGGCATGGTGTGAGGGTGTAAACTTTGAGTAAAACTGGTCGAACTGCTAGACCCTACGCCCCAGCGGCTACGACGTTTTTGTTTACCAGCGTGATCGAATTCTTTGTCCCTACACCCCAAGCTTTAGCATCCGCCTTCTCGAGAAGGGTTCAGAGGGGTCTACCTATGGAATCTCCTTCAAGGAGAAGCTGTTAGGTCGCCCAAGTCAATCGAACAGCTCGGATCACTACCGAGAGACAGAAACAAAAAATTACGATGCTCGTGCAGGTTACACCAGCCCCGTCGCAAACATCGGACCCGAACCCTACACGGACATGTCCGGTAAGAGCTCCCCTTCACTCATGCCACCAAGGTAACATCACCAACCCCTGCTTTTTTCCATTATATCGTACATTCATCGCATACATCCAAGCATTGCACATGCAATTGTTGCATCTCAAAGCTTCGCGTTGTGTCATGAAGTGGTAGTCGCCTCATTCGATATGAGCAGCAACTGGCCGAGGTTTGAAGGCCAGCCCATGAAGGGCTCGAGGCCACCTCATGTCAAATAGAGCCAGGGGAGAGAAACCAAGATGAGCCCCAGCGGCCTTGCCCAACCCCACTAAAAGCTCTAGTTTGGTTTTGGTTATTTGATGAAACCCTAAGTGCTAACCTAGTTTATCAAAGTGATTATGAGATAGGTGGCACTACTCCAAGTGATGAAGCAATGGCAAAGATCATGATGATGGTGATGGCATGGTGATGATCAAATGCTTGAACTTGGAAAAGAAGAAAGAGAAAAACAAAAGGCTCAAGGCAAAGGTATAAAGAGTAGGAGTCATTTTATTTTAGTGATCAAGACACTTAGCGAGTGTGATCACATTTAGGTTCGATAGCCGTACTATTAAGAGGGGTGAAACTCATATTGAAATGCGGTTATCAAAGTGCCACTAGATGCTCTAACTCATTGCATATGCATTTAGGATCTAGTGGAGTGCTAACACCCTTGAAAATGTTTGTGAAAATATGCTAACACATGTGCACATGGTGATACACTTGGTGGTTGGCACATTTGAGCAAGGGTTAGAAACTTCACCGGCGGAGTGTAAACTGACCAGACCTATACAGAAAAGATAGGGGTTTATAGAGCGACAGGCCGCTGGTGGTGCAGTGACCGGACACTAAGGTCTAGCGTCCAGTCAGTGACAGCAGAAAGCACACTATCTTGGTCTTGTGACCAGACGCTGGAGTGTAAACTAACCGGATGCTCATGGTCTGAGTCTGGTCAGTGCTGACGTACGCCATGAGGCGCATAGAGGAAACAATGGGTGACCGAGCATAGGGTGTGTCTGATCGAGCATGACCAGACGTGTCCGGTCGTGAAATGTCGCGTTTGGAACCTTACTGGAAACAACCGGATGCTGAGATCCAGCATTCGGTCACTTTCTAACTGACGCGTCCAGTCATCACTTGACCATTGAAATCGAGCAATCGGTGTTTGAAGCCGATGACACGTGGCGCACATCGCACGACCGAACGCTAAGGTCCAGCGTCCGGTCAATATGACCGGAGCGTCCGGTTGGCCCGTGTTTAGTGCAGTGAGGAGCCCAACGGCTCTATTTTGTGGGGGCTTCTATTTAAGCCCCATGACTCACTCAAGCTCACTCTCTTGGCCATTTGCATTGACATAGTAACCTTGTGAGCTTTCCAAAGTGTGCCTTCCTTCTTCTTCACAAAATAGCTGGACAACCCCATGGTGAAGAACTAGGATGGATGAATCCCTTCTCCAACAATTCCTCTAACTATTTCTTCATTTCTACCAGTTCCTTTGGAGCCATGTGGTAAGGACGCCATGAAATAGGAGCAGTACCAGGTTCTAACTTAATGGCAAACTCCACATCCCTATCCGGTGGTAACCCAAGTAGATCTTCAAGAAAGACATCCGGAAACTCACAGACCATAGGAATAGAGGCAAGATCAGGAGAGTCTTTAGTATGAGCAACAACTGGCAAGGTAGGGACTAAAGGCATAAGGAGAGACATTCCATCCTCAGAAGAAGGAAGCTTCAACTCAACAATTCTCTGTCTAAGGTTAAGGACTACCCCATAAGTTCTCAACCAGTTTATTCCTAGAATTGCATCTATGCCTTGCCTAGGCAACAACATGAACTGGAAACGATAAGAGTGAGTTGCTAGCACTAGTCTCATTGTGTCTGTCCGAGTGTTAACGCATAATTGCGCACCTGGAGCTATGATTCTATAGGCAATAGGAATAGCCATAGTAGATATATTGTGCCTTTGTGCAAACCCCATACTCATGAATGAATGTGATGCACCTGAATCAAATAATACATATGCTGGGTGGGAATCAATGGTGAACATACCAGCCATCATGGGCTCTCCCTGTGGAATCTCCTCAGCCTCAGTGAAGTTAACCTGTCCCAAGTGGCTCATGGGCACCTTCTTCCTGATGATAGTCCTCTTGACCAGATGAGAGTTGGCTAAAGGTTGAGAAGACTGAGTAAGCTGGTTCTGGGGGCACTCACGAGCAAAGTGGCCTTCCTTGCCACACTTGAAACAAGCACCCAGCTTGTTCCCCTATCCCTGATGAGGTGAAACCTGTTGTCCCTAAGGCTGCTAAGTAGGTGCACGGTACTGAGTGGGAGGTGCCTGGTGAGTTTGCTAAGTCTGGTGAGACGATTGTCCACTCGGAGAGTGATAGGACACCCTCCTTACAACTTGTACCTTCTAAGATTGTGGGTGACTAGAAGACCCAGTGATCACCCTCTTGCGCTTCCACTCAGCCTAAGAGTCATGCTGAAGTCCCTCCATAGCAATGGCAGCATTCATCAAAGCACCCAAGGTTTGAGATCCCTATGTATACAGTTTCTCATGCAAGATGCAAGAGAGATCGTGATTGAAATGGTCCATCTTCTTCTCATTAGTATCCACATGAGTCCCAGCATACTATGCAAGATGGTTGAACTTATTCACATACTCTATCACAGTCATGTTTCCTTGTTTCAGCTCCAGAAACTCAGACAGCTTCTTGTTCAGCAAACCAGCAGGAATATAGTACTGATGGAAAGCAGTGGTAAACTCCCGCCAAGTCATATGGTGGTCCATAGGCTGCATGGCATTGAAAGTGTCCCACCAAGCACTGGCAGATCCCAGAAGCTGTTGTGTGGTAAAGCGCACCTTCTGCTCATCAGTCACATTGAGCAGCTAAAACTTCTGCTCAAGAATACGAAACCAATGCTCCATGTCTAGAGGCTCAGCAGTCGGTGTGAACATGGGCAGGTATGTCCCCAAGAAGTCCTGGTAGGAACAGGGCCTCTCGAGACTACGGGCACCACCCACGTTTCCGCCATTACCACCGGGGCCTCCACGGGCGAAGCCACCAATAGTCTATGCCAGCATCTCTAGGGCACGGGCCGACTCGCGATGAGCAGCCATCATCTTGGCATGGGTCATCGGAGGTGGTGGTGGTGGCGGAGGAGGAGGACCAAGGAATGGCACCTCGTGGCTCTCCCCGTTGGCGTTGCCATGATCATCGCCATGACCATTTTCGCCCTAGTCTTCACCAAGACCACGGCCCGTCCTAGCACTGGTGCTCCCGCGACGAGACCTCAGGTTCATCTATAAACAGATAGGAACCCACCATTAGGGATATGCCTCCATATTTAGAAACAAAAGGCTAAAGAGATGATAAGGCCCAATAAATGGTTACTAGCGAGACTTTTCCTTAAGAGTTAAAGCATTTCTCTTTATTTATTACCCTATCAAAAAATTATACGAGTGGGGGAGTTTAGTTTAAGCAAGATTCTCTTTTCATGATGCATGGATTGACCTATTCGTTCACTCAGGCCGGAATATAGTGGCATTCGTATATAATTTTTGGCACAACGCACACTCACTTTTCGTAAGCTAACGATTCTTACGCAGCGTGAGTTAGTGTACCTATAGAAGATTGATTAGATAAACCAGTGCCACTATCTTAGATAGAACATATTACTAGGGCTTATACTTATTTATATAATTTATCGCATCCTACTTTTCGCAAAGCTTTTGTTGGTCAAATTTTAGGTTTTGAAAAGAGTTTTTAAACTCGTAGACTCCTTATTGGGCTCTAATACCACCTGTGGTAGAACCGTCCAAAATAACACGCTTTTAGAGGCACTCATCTTCCACTAGACACTAAGCACCTTGAAAGTGAGTTACATCGCATAGTTCCGTTGAGCACACCCCAAGGGAGAACTCAAAACAATCCATGTTTTACATCTAGAATCCAATAATGAGTACGAGCTTATAATACCTAGTCCATTTCATACAACAAGAGTTCATGGAAATTATTTATTACAATACTAGAGTTCAGAGTGCGATAATTAAACAATAGAATGAAAATAAACATCTAGTAGAAATAATACAAGGATCCATCTATGCTCACTAGAAGAATCCTCCACACAAGAGCTACTCCTAAAGCTGCACCTGCAATAGGGGTAAAATAAACCCTGAGTACACAATGTACTCGCAAGACTTACCCAACTAGTGGGAATAGTTTCCCGAGTCTCAAGGATATGATAGGCAATATGGGTTTGCTATTTTCTTTTGTTTGCAAAAAACATTACTAATAGTTCATCCTTATAGTCAAGTTTTATTAGCAGTCATGATTATTTCATTAGCTAACCATTCTAGGTAAGCACATGTTCTACTTTCAAGCATAGGTTGAGCAATCAGAACCATTTCACCATCTTTCATCTTCCAGTTCTTACTATGGTGCTAGACCATAGCCAAGTCGTACCGTCTCACGGAAACGGCGATTCACAAACTAATGTATCCTAGCTGGGTACCCCGAAACACATGCCATATTTGTACCCCAGGCACAAATAAGACCAACCCATTCTACTGCTATCAAGGGGTCTAGGTCCCCATCCAAACTTGAACTCAAAGCCCCCACACTTGAGACCCAGTCTCAGCATGGTGCTTAGACCTCCACCTTTCCCCGCCTCCAATCAGTTGGTCCAGAAAGAGATAGAACCCACGGCAAGAGCGTAACGAGCCTTCTCGCTCCTATAAGCAAGTATGTGCTTAGAATAATAAGTCTGTGACCTGGCTACCATCCACAGCAATAGACGGTCCTTAATCAACACGGACAGGGAAAACAATATAACCAAGCTAAGCCCCATTGGCCGTGGGACACAACCTATTACACTCACCAATACCCATACCATATCCTTGCCCTATCTCCATTTTTCCTTTTATCATTTTATTATGAGAGTAATAATAATCACCTATTGTGAGTAACGGCAGGTTACTCACGCTACCGAAAACCTAAGCATAGCAGCTTCTCAAACCTGCACTGGTAAGACTCATAGGACATATATATCTATGCATGTGGTTTTCATAAAATTCCTATAATGTCAATGCACATCACATATATATATTCAGTGATTATCAAAAATAAGTGTTATGCACCGGGGCTTGCCTTGGGTAGGCATGGTGTTAGCTAAGTTAGTCAGTGGCGGCTATGGGACCTCCTCCTATACAAGAATCTCCTCCTCATACTCCTCGACGATCTCCTCGAACTCATGATCGCTGGTGGTCATGATCTCCGCCAACTCGTTCTCTACATGCATGCGATGATGATGCAACACTTAGCATTTATGCAACAACAACTCTTAAAATAAGAATACACATACTAAGCTACTAAGCCCATGGTGGGGGGGGGGAATCCCGCGTGTGTCGATGACTTTGCAAAAGAGACCTCGCACTTCTCCCGAATTGCAACTAAGTCCTAACGCTATTTTCCCCTCTCTCAGAACTTCTCACTTAACCCCTGGCCTTTCCCTAATTTGCCCGCGCGCACTCCCGGCGACCCAGTGACTGGCAGCATGGTGAGCGACGGCACTGAGCCCCTATGCTGGCCACCTAGGACCTGCGTGGGCCCACCTAACAGGTCGGTCACCATCTCTGACCTGAGCAGCTATGCTAAGTAGTGGTGCAGGGTGACACGACTGGCTGGGGAAGGGTGCAACGGTGGACGGCCATCTGCGATGGCAGCGCCACTGTTCTAGTGGGCTAGGGTAGCTACAGGCCTACTTGGTTAGCTTGTGAGCATCAGGAGGCTACCATAGACTAGTCTAAGGTGATGGTTGGGGTGAAGGATGATGGAGGAAGGTTGGCCATGTGTGGCCGAGCCATGCGGTGGCGCACCATAGTGGCATAGTCGCGTCAGCGATGAAGAGGAGGCAGTAGCGGTTCGATTAAGGCACAAAGGGTGGAGAGGGAGGTAAGGTGATGCTAGTGGTCTAGGCGAATTGGCTTGGGAGGGATGGTGGGAGGGCTACCCACATCCATGGCCGGACATGGCCTTATCAGTACGATGGCAAAAGAAACTCCAAATTGGAGCATGGCCGTGCTCGCTTCAAAGCTGGGTGGGGTCGGGCAGCGAGAGGACGTGATGGTGAAGATGTGGATGCGTTGAATTGAATGGAGGTGATCGTTCATTCAGTAAATTGAATGGCGTGGCTCGTGGCGACAACAGAGCGAGAAAGAGAGAGACGAGGCACGGCAGGTGGCCCGGCTCATCATTGCCTTGGCAGGATGTGGTCGATGAGATCATGGAGGCCCACCTGTAGGTGCTAGCTATCGGGGACCAAATACTAGGGTACCCAAAGAGGAGGAGCTAATAACCATCAAACGCTGATGCTTTTGAACAGACAAGAACCCAACTACACTTCTTTCCCAACGACCGAAGGTTGGCTCCGCCTCGCCCAACCCCTAAGGGCTAGCTCCGCCTCGCCCTACCCCCAAGGACTAGACTCCACCTCGCCCAATGTCTATGGGTAGACTCTGCCTTGCCCAATGTCTGAGGGTTGGCTCCACCTCACCTAACCCCCGAGGGCTAGACTCCGCCTCACCCGATGTCTAGGGGCAGACTCCGCCTCGCCCGACGACTGAGGGCTGGTTCCGCCTCGCCCGATGTCTGGGGACAAGATCTGCCTCACCCGATGGCCGAGGGCTGGCTCCACCT
Organism: Miscanthus floridulus; assembly: GCF_019320115.1. NCBI lineage: Eukaryota > Viridiplantae > Streptophyta > Magnoliopsida > Poales > Poaceae > Miscanthus > Miscanthus floridulus. The sequence continues at coordinate 23,095,252 of NC_089583.1, read as the reverse complement.
CGCCCGATTACCAGGGGCTTGGCTTCGCCGCACCCGATGTCTAAGGGCAGGCTCCACCTCACCTGATGTCCAGGGGCAGACTCCGCCTCGCCCAACATCTCAGGGCAGACTCTGCCTGGGGCAGACTCCACCTCGCCTGATGTCTCAGGGCAGACTCTGCCTTGTCCAACATCTGGGGGCAGACTCTGCCTCGCCCGACATCTAAGGGCAGACTCTGCCTCGCCCAACGTCTAAGGGCAGACTCTGCCTCCCCTGGTGTTTGTGCGCTACACCTTCATAACTACGCATGCAGATAAGGCGGGGCACTCAAGTCAACAGCAATACCGCAGACCATACCCTGCATGCCTATAGGAAAGTACCATCAGGATATGACCAGATGGGTGCTTTAAGCTCTTCCAGGCATGTTAGAGCCCAAATAGTGTTGTGGGAGCCAACATTTGTCCTACAGTGTTATGGGCGCCGGCATTTACCCTCGGACATGAATCCTGATGGAAACATACGACAACCACTACGGTCTAGGAGGAAACTCATGTCATCTACAGTAACAAACATGGGGCCTCTATGCCGTCTGCTCCCCATAGGGTCACGGCTCGGCACCCTGGTGCATCGCACCGCCCACCGGGGCAGGATGGGACGTGACCACTTGCTGAACGAAGCCAAAGCACGACCCTATTAGGATCACCAACCATGCTATCCCTAGCACCATCTACCATGTCAGTAGGGCAAGCTCAAAGGAAAAGGAAGACCCGGCACCTTTGAGGGACCTTCTTTGCCTCTGGTTTTTCTTCTTTCTCCCATCTATAATCTCGGCTCCCCCTTGATCTATAAAAGGGAGGGCAGGGCACCCCACTAAGGGGGTGGATCAATTTAACACACCACGCATCACATAACACACAGCTGAGCAGCAACCAAGCTCTCAGCGCCCTTTTGACCTTTCCATCAGAGACTTGGGACCTGTCCCTCTCTCGACCATTTGTACCCCTACTACGAACCTTTCAGTGCTAAGAACATGATCAGTAGTAGCAAACTGGACATAGGGACATTCTACCCAAACTAGTATAAACCTTATGTCTTTTAGCACACCATCTGGGCCCAATGTGCAACAAATACAAATTTACTAGTTGGTGTTTACTCGAAACACCGACAGTTGGCGCGCTAGGTAGGGGACCTTTGCGCGTTCCAACATTAACATCAGGCCATGGATGGTTAGCCATGGTATCAGTTGTGTCCCAGGCGCACACGTGCGCTTTGGGGACCTAGACTTCATCATCACGGTGGGAGGAGAGTTGTCGTTGGCTCACATTGCCATCCAACCTCTCCCCTCCATTGGCCTCAACTATGAGAGGCTTGAGCACCAGCTCGGTGTTTCCCTAGGACCCTAGCCATCCAAGGAAGACCAGTGCCATCTCACCTTTTCCGACGCCAATGACATGGCGTGGCCCGCCGGAGGAGAACCTCTCTCTCTAGAACACCCCACACGGAGCGCCTCGACAGTGCTTCTGTTCGGTCTCTACAAAGCCGCGGTGACCGTTAGCCACCTTGTGGCATAGTGCATGATCCCATTCCCCGTGAACAATGAGTTTGTGGGGGTGATCGAACACATCACGGAGTATCTCCACGAAGTCCTCGTAGAGGAGCCAGGGTCACCCTCTGGCTCTGACTCTAGCAAGGGGAGCCATCACCCCTCTCGGGAATGCTTCATGATGGGTACCCCCGAGGGACATGTCGAAAGCGTCCCTGAGGAGGAGGCTACCCTGGCGAACAACCTTGGCAACAAGGCTAAGGGGGAGATAGCGGCCCCACCTCACATGAGGGTGGAGCAGCTGAAAGCCTAACACTGAGAGATCAAGGATGCGCGACTCTAGCTTGAGCAAGAATGTGTGGATCTTGATCGGGAGATCGAACACCATGGAGACGGTGGGCGCACACGCACCATGGCCCACGACGTGAATCGGAGGATCATCACAGACAATGAAGCCCTCCCTCACTTTGCCCGGGCAAGCTAGAACATCACCGCTACAGCAGCCCTGCTCCATGGCCTTCCAGAGGCCATGATGCCCAAGGATCATCGGGCCCACCATGAGATTCGCGCGCTACTCGAGCGTGCAGCGGCGCAGCAGGCAGAAAATTTGTTGTCTCGGTGACGCAAACTCAACGTCAGCCAATGAACGCTCTCCGAGCGGCCCGACAGGGACATGTTGGTCCACCAGGCACCATAGGGTGGTAGGCAACGTGCCATGGTCCCGGTACATCAGCATCTCGGTCACAACCGCGATGCACGTAGCACCCTTGATGCTCAAAGACATACCTATGGCGACCCGAGAGAAGGAGCCTGCCATGGCTATCATCCTCATCGCAGCGGACACTACGACAGCAGCGTGGACCGAAGCCCGAGCCCTGGCCTGCCGAGCCCTTAGGCCTTCGGCCATCACATCCTCAACGCTGCTTTCCCGCCAAGGTACCGAGCACCAACCAATATCCCAAAGTACTCTAGGGAAACAAACCCCGAATTATGGCTCGAAGACTATCGGCTTACCTACCAAGCTGGTGGTGTGGATAATGACGACTTCATTATCTGCAACCTTCCACTATTCTTAGCCGATTCCGCACGAGCGTGGTTGAAACAACTGCCGTCCAATGCAATCTAGAGTTGGACGGATCTAAAGGAGATCTTTGTGGGCAACTTCTAGGGCACATACAAGCACCCTGGGAACCCATGGGACCTCAAGAACTGCCAACAGAAGACCAGTGAGACCCTCTGTGGGTACATTCGGCACTTCTCCCGATAGTGCAACAAGCTACCTAACGTCGCCAACACCGATGTTATAGGAGCTTTCCTGTCCAGGACTACCTACGAGTCTCTGGCTTATAAGCTGGGATGCAAGGGCCCATGAACCACCAAGGAACTCCTAGACATTGCCACCAGCCATGCCTCAGGAGAGGAGGCGGTCAGAGCGATCTTCGATCATCTCGATGGCAAGGCAAGGCGGGACGAGGGCATCGGCAAAGGCGCCTCTATTCATTCTGCCAAAAGGAACAATAGGAAGCAAAGGTGTGAGGACTCGCTCATGGCCGCTGCTGACCGCAAGGGTGGTCAGAAGTACATGGAGGGCACTTTGAACCATTTCAAAAAATTACTCGAGGGGCCATGCCCAAACCATACATTTTTGGTTAAGCATCTATACAAGGACTGTAGCCTAATGAGGCAGTTCTTGTCCAGAGGCTCCAACAAAGGGGAGCAGGGCAAGGACCCTATCCCTGCCATAGATGATGCCAAGGAGAAGAACGATGGCTTTCCAACACTAGATGGCTACCTTATGATCTTCGGAGGATGAGCGGCCTATGACTCCAAATGCCATCAGAAGGTCATGCGCCGTGAGATCTATACGAACAAAACAGCCACGCCTGCCTTTCTTCGGTGGTCAGAGTCCGCCATAACCTTCGGTAGGACTGACCACCCAGAGAGCGTCCCGCATTCGGGGAGATATCCGCTCGTGGTCAACCCGATCATCGGCCCGAAGTGGCTCACCAAAATACTAATGGATGGAGACAGCGACCTCAACATCATGTACACCAAGACGCTCGATGAAATGGGCATTGACCGAACACACCTCTTCCCAACTCGAACACCTTTCCACGGCATCATGCCCGAAAAAGTAGGCCATGCCACTTGGGCAGATTGGTCTGCCCATTACCTTTGGGGATCCGTCCAATTATAGGACGGAAACCCTCACCTTCGAGGTGGTCAGGTTCCACGGAACCTTCCATGCCATCCTAGGACATCCATGCTATGCGAAGTTCATGGTCGTCCCCAACTATACATAGCACAAGCTTAAAATACCAAGCCCCGGTGGGGTCATGACCGTTGGGACCTCCTTCCAGCACACCTATGAGTCTGAGGTCGAGTGTTGTGGTCATGCCGTAGCAATCGTTGCCTCTAGAGAGCTTGCCGCCATCAAGAAGGAGGTCACCGAAGAAGCGCTCGACACCAAGAAGTTGACCAGGTTGTTCTAGCCAATAGAGGGCTCTAAAGAAGTCCTCATAGACCCTAGGAGCACTGAGGGTAAAATGGTGTGCATTGGTACCATGCTTTCCTCCGAATAGGAAGGTGCGCTCATCAGCTTCCTCCATGCTAACAGAGATATCTTTGCATGGAAACCCTTGGACATGCCAGGCATCCCAAGGGGAGTCACCGAGCACACCTTGAAGATCCACCCAGTCTCCAAACTAGTGAAACAATGCCTATGTCGCTTCGACGAGGGGAAATGCAGGACCATCGGCAAAGAGATAGCAAAACTTTTGATGGTTGGATTCATCAAGGAAGTACACCACCCAGAGTGGTTAGCCAATCCCGTTCTTGTATGAAAGAAGAGTGGGAAATGGAGGATGTATGTTGACTATATGGGTCTCAACAAGGTGTGCCCAAAGGACCCATTTCCTTTGCCGTGCATAGGCCAAATAGCCGACTGTACCTCGGGGTGTGAAACCCTCTGCTTTCTTTATTGCATATTCCAGGTACCATCAAATCATGATGAAAGAGTCCGACCAGCTCGCGACATCTTTCATCACCCCCTTCGGATCGTTCTGCTACGTCTCAATGCTGTTCGGTCTGAAGAACGCTGGGGCTACATACCAGCGTTGTATGCTCAAATGCTTCAAAGACCTCATCGAGCGGACCGTTGAGGCCTACGTTGACGACATCATGGTCAAGACCAAATGGGCTAACCATCTCATAGCTGATCTAGAGCAAACCTTTGCAAAACTCTGAGCCAACGGCATCAAACTCAATCCTAAGAAGTGTGTTTTCGGGGTCTCGAGGGCTATGCTACTCGGCTTCATTGTCTCCGAGCATGGCATCGAAGCCAACCCAGAGAAAATCTTAGCCATCACAAGGATGGGCCCGATTCAGAACATAAAGGGGGTTCAGCGAGTCACAGGGTGCCTCGCCGCACTCAGCCGATTCTTCTCGCGCTTTATCGAAGTCTCTCCCTTTATCGACTCTTGAAGAAAGCCGACTGCTTTGAATGGACATCCAAGGCCCAGGAGGCGCTTGACATGGTCAAAATACTTCTAACAAAGGCCCCGATCTTGGTTCCTCCAACCGATGGAGAATCCCTTCTGCTACACATAGTGGCCACCACGCAAGTGGTCAGCACCACCCTGGTAGTGGAGCGGGAAGAAGATGGGCATGCCCTCAAGGTGCAGTGCCCTATGTACTTCATTAGTGAGGTACTATCCAACTCTAAGACCCGCTACTCCCAAATCCAAAAGCTCCTATACGCCGTCCTCATTACCAAAAGGAAGCTACGCCACTACTTTGAGTCACACCCAGTGACGGTCGTGACATCGTTCCCCCTCGGCGAGGTCGTCCAAAGCCAGGACGCCATAGGAAGAATCACAAAATGGGCACTCGAGTTGATGGATCAGGGCATTACATATGCCTCCCGAACAGCGATCAAATCCCAGGTGTTGGCTGACTTCGTCGTAGAATGGACCGAGGTCCAAATGCCACCGGTGATCATCGACCAACAGTACTGGACGATGTATTTTGATGGGTCGCTAATGAAGAGGGGCACCAACATGGGGCTGGTCTTCATATTGCCCCTCAGGATATGCATGAGGTACATGGTTCATCTCCATTTCCCTCATCCAATAATGTGGCTGTGTATGAAGCAGTCATCAACGGCCTACGCATTGCCATCGAGTTGGGCATCCGACGCCTCGATGTCCGGGGCAACTCCTAGCTTATCGTCGACCAAATCATGAAGGAGTCAAGCTATCATGACACCAAGATGGATGCATACTGCCAAGAAGTCCAGCAACTAGAGGACAAATTTGACGGCCTCAAACTCAATCACATCCCAAGGCGCCTCAATGAGGCGACCGACGCGCTTGCGAAGGCGGCATCCGGCCAAGAGCTGGTGCCAATAGGTGTCTTCGCCAGCAACCAATACAAGCCCTCGGTGTGCTATGAAGGGTCAGAATAGGCCAATGACGATCCGCCTGATCTAGCCTCAGGGGCTAACCAACCGACAGCTCCGTTCGGCCCCGAGGTCATGGGGCTCGAAGAAGATCTAGCGATAGAGCCTGACCCTCTGGTCAACTAGAGAACACTCTACCTCAACTACCTACTCCATGACACACTGCCGATGGACAAAGGCATAGGCTCGATGGCTCACATGTCATGCCAAGTCCTTCATTCTTGTGGAGGGCGAACTCTTGAAATGAAGCCACATCGGGATCCTATAGCACTACATCCCCATTAAGCAGGGGAAGCGCTTGCTGAGTGATATATCCATGATGGGGTCTGCAGTCACCACGCCACGCCTAGAACCTTGGTTCGAAACACATTTCGACAAGGCTTCTACTTGCCCACTGTAGTAGCCGACGCCGAGCAAATCGTGCGCACCTGCGAAGGGTGTTAGTACTACGCTTAGCAAACTCACCTCTCGGCACAGGCACTCCAGATGATCCCCATCACGTGACCCTTCGTGGTCTGGGGGCTCGATTTGGTTGGACCTCTCGAGAAGGTGCCCGGAGGATACACCCACTTGCTCATCACCATAGACAAGTTTACCAAATGGATAGAAGCTCGGCCGATCTCCTCGATATCATCCATCACTTTGGATTATCAAACTCCATCATCACAAACAATGGAACGCAATTCACCGACAAGAAGTTCCTTTGATTCTGCGATGAATACCACATCCGGGTCGATTGGGCCACCGTCGTGCACCCCCAAACGAACAGGCAGGTTGAGCGCGCAAACGGCATGGTCCTACAGGGCCTCAAGCCTAGGATCTTCAACCGGTTGAACAAGTTCGGCGCATGGTGGGTCACCGAGATCCCTGCGGTACTCTAGAGCCTAAGGACAACTCCTAGTCAAACCATCGGCTACACGCCCTTCTTCATGGTCTATGGTTTCGAGGTCGTATGTAACACCCAGGTGTTTGTCACCAGTTAAGCAATGGGTTTGAGCTCAACCATGACATGTTAAGTGGTGTTGGAGATGTTAGGTCAAACATATGAAAATGAGCCACCACTTAAACTTGTACCATGCACCATTGCTTACATGTTGCCTTTTCAAAAAGTATGCTTGAGTAATGTTGGATGTACTTCTTTCATGTGTCTCACATCAATATCCATCTATATTGATCCATGGAAAAGTTTCGTGAAGTTTGGAATCAAGAAGTCACATGAAATGACAAGTTATGTCCTTGCCTGAATTGTTTTATAAAGTGAATGGAACTCTAGATCATCAACCAAACCTTGGATCCTTTCCCAAATGACTCTAATTGAACTCTACAACAAAAGTCATGAAGGGTTTGTGTTGAGCACATGTCAAGAAAAGGCCTCAATTGGTCGAAAACTCTAATTCTAGGGTTAACGTGATGCTGCTTTGACCAAAGTAAAAGAATGGTTTATATTCAAGATACAAGGTTTGACCTTAAATAAAAGTTGTAGTATAGTTTGTGTACTACAAACTGTATTTAAGGACCCAAGTCTAAATATATCTCTAGTCTTGACAAACAAAGGTCACAAGATTGATTCTGCTGCAGTCTTCAGCACTTAGAATTATTCTAAGTCTGGAGTTTCGCTAAGCAGCGACGTTGGCATTCCGCGTTCTTCAAAATTCGTTAAGCAACTCGACTTGGTCCAAAGATAAAAGTTGGAGTGTACATGATGGAGATGAGCATGTATAATGATGGCACTCGTTGGACTTCGTTTTGAGCATCAATTTTAGACTTTTGTTCATCGCTGTCAACACGCTGACACTATCACTTTGGAGCCTAATTAACTGCTAATCCATTGCTCCAATGGCCATGGTCCGTTAATGAAATTCGTAGGTCATCATGTGGACAACAAACTTGCTTAAGGGCCCATGACTTAGTTCAGACCAGAACAAGCCCAATAATGTGGTCCAACCGGCCCGCTCCGACACCTGCCAGCCGCTCGGTAGAATGCCCCAAAGGGGGAGTGCGTGGCAGCCATGCAGAGGTCGCACCATGCCATTGCCACATGCTGCTACCACATGTTCTGCCTCCCTGTCGTGCCCCTGCTCCTCCAAATTGAGTGCCCGAGCTCTCCACGTCCTCTGGCTCTCTCTAGCACTCCCTCACGCACGCCTTCGCCCTCCTCCGCTCTTCTATCGCGGGCGCCATGGCCTTGGCCGCCATTGCCAAGCGGCAGAGCTCCTCCCAACCACCGCCTTGCCCCTTTGCGGCGCCATGCCTTGCTGCTCGCTCCACCCCGTCGCTCCCTTCTCCCTTCTCCACCATGGCACGCCGCTCCCCTAGCCGCAGCGATGACCGGAGCCGACCTACAGCCGGCCGCTGTCGCGGCTGGCGGGTAGCGCCATTGCCAGGCCAAAGCTAGCTATGGCTGGCCAGGTGTGGGCCACGTGTAGGTGCGTCCAGCCTCCAACCTGCTCCTGCACCTGTTCCTCGCCGCCGACGGCAACCTCACCAGCCGGTCGACGACCTCCTCTGCCGTACTCTGCTGTGACTCCGTGAAGAAGGAAGAGAGAAGGATCACGAGTGTGAATAGAGTGTCTTCTAGGGGGTTAAGTGAAGAAGCAGTGACTCAGTTGAACAGTACCTAAAAGGATCTTTTTGTTCATCTTTAATTTCTAAAAACTACAGGGTCCGTGATGCAAAATGTACATTGCTTTTCTTTGGATTTTTGCAGATTTGGATGGTAAACTTTGGAAAATCGTAGTAAATTGTATAAAAATCCTAAAATAGCAAATAAGGACTTTTTAGAAACCTTGTGAAATTATATATGCAGTAGATTTATAATATGGCATGTTTTTGTTTAAATATTATGCTGTAAAAATAGATTTATGTAGTTAGGTTTTTAATACTAGTTGTGTCTTGTCTTTTTCATAACTGCATTTTTTTGCTCAACTAAATGTGAAAGTTTTATGGAGTGCTAATATGGTGATGGTTGACGTCTGGTAAAAATTTCAGGAGTTTTGGTTTGATGGTTTAAGAGTTATAAAAATAACAAATGCCCTATGTTGCCTTGCTCCTATTCTGAATAGGTCTGCATGATTGAATTAATTGGCTCAGTTAAGTTATGAATCATGACATGATGAAAATACATGAGTTTTAGTACTTTTATTAAGATTTTCAAAAAGCTAAATATCATGATTTTTGGTTAAGTAGATCTTGAGTTATACCTGCTTAAATCTCTGTGGCTGTTTCTGCCTAAACCCAGAGAGGGTTTCCTTGTTCTTATTGTGGGGCCTTCTTAATAGTAGAATTAGCTTGAGGTGTTTACAACAAAGTTGTTTAGAATTGGATAAGATTTCTAAAAAGTCTAGAATCACATTTATTGGACATGTATAACTCCATTTATAGCTGTTTAAAGTGGCATGTCAGTTTCTATCTATGTTTTGGACAGAGATGCAATTATTGGATTAATTGACCCTTCTAACTGTAGAATGATCTTAATATGAGAATAATAAAGTTGTAGGTAACTTCCTGAGATTTTCAAAAAGTTATGGTTCATGTTTGTTGGAGGTCTAGAACTCTAGTTATGCTTCTCTGAAGTTCCTATCAGTTTTCTATACCACTGTTGTTGGGTTGCATTTGCAGTTTTGCTTGTGCAATTATTTTCGTGGTGTAAATGATGTTTTCTATGGTTGTAGTGAATACAAAAGTTGTAGAAAATTTCATGATCTTGCTTGTGTTCAAATTGTAAGGCCATAGGCCTGATAGTGTAGGAGTTACATGACTTTTAAGTCTTCTGTCAGGTTTTGATTGTATTCTGAGCAGATCTGAAAGATGCTAGTGTTTGATCTAGTTAGGATTTGAATGAGCTTTTGGTGATAATAACAAAGTTGTAGATAATTTATGTATCTAGATTGTGTTAACATTTGGTGGTATTTGGCCTTGTGGTTTGTGAGTTATGCCTGTTTAAAGTTGGGTTTCAGAAATGGCTGCTCTCTGTCAATTGTGGACCAGTTTCTATAAATGGGTATATTTGACTTAGTTAACTTGAGAATCATGCTAAGATGATTAAAGATGAATTGTAGAAAATTCCATATGCTTTTCAGAATGTCTTGTTGCATGGCTATTGGATTTATATAACTCTAGTTATGATCCAAACATGAAGCTGTTGTTCCAGTCTAGAAATAGACATATGCTAGTTGTGGTTGTTTACTCCATGTGTGGCTAAGTGTGGCTTATGCCCTTGTTGATGGTCATGTTATGATACTTGTGACCTTGTAAAACTTGTGTCATGCTTGATGTGCTTGCTCTCTATAGTTAGTTGTGTGATGTTAGTTAAATAGTTATTGGTATCTATGTCTTGCATAATCTTGTGTTTGTCTTGAATGTTTATGTGATGCCTCTTGTATTACCATTCTTCATATTCATGCACTTGCATCTTGCATCTCATCTAGGTGCGCTAGATGAACCACGTGAAGGATGTGATGTTGGAGCCGAACCCGAAGACGGTGTATGGTGGACCTATCCCAAAGGTGGAAGGACTGGACAAGTGCTAGGACGGGAGATGCTCACTTGCGAGTGTCGTCTAACTAACACTGACTCAGTGTGGGATCCCAGGCAAGCCCCGGAGCATTCTAAGCCTCCCATGTTTTTACAAATATCTTGAGTATCTTTTATTGTTGATGATGCATTAAGTATAGGAATTGGTTGGAACCAATTGTTGCATTATATCCTTACCTTGTCCAGATAAAATCCTATGAATCCTAATTAAGTGTAGGATCGAATGATGCTTAGCTATGCATAGACCGGTAGAAGTCGGGTGATTTCCTGTCACCTGCGAGATGTAGGATGAGCTCTGGTCATGGTTGGCTATATTTGCTATCATGAAAAAGAACCATGTGTTAATAATGAAAAGAGACCAGACGGGATGATAGTAGTGCAGCAACAAGGCATGGAGGTCTTGGGTGTGAATCTATCCCCGTCTATGTCGTTTAAGGACTGATACGCTGTACGTCCTCATGTCATGTTGAACGCAGCCTAACACTTAGCTGGCCGGATAACTCGTTCCGACCGTGAAGCCGAGTAGCTCAACTTAGGCCAGGAACCATGGGGGTTGGATGCATTCTGGAGGTAGTAAGGATGTGCAGAGAGCCATTGGCGTAAGCCCAAGGGGAGTTAGGTGCTTAAAATCCTACACTTCCTGGTAGAGTGGTTCTCTGAGAATGCAGGGTGGCCCGGACCCGCGTCTTTTCTTTTATTTTTCTCCTGGCAGAGTGATTCTATATTTACTTCTCATCTATATGCTTTTGTCTTAGGATGTCACTTATGCTAGCAATGTATTTGGAACATATATTAATGTAATCTTTTGAAAGCTATGTTGTTTTCACTAATCGGTTTTGAAACCCAAACTTGTACTATTATTTGGGAACCCATTTGTAATATTATTTCCGCTGCAACCCTACGTATGTGATGTGTATTTGCTTAATCACACGATCTTGGTTGTGATGTTGATTTACCAAGGTCTTTCAGGACACTCGATGGACTACCAGGTTTATATAAGTAAAAGTATGCGCGTGTCAACGTGTTAGCGGGGACAGCCATACTTGATCTTGTATAAATTGGGCGGTTCTGTCACATCGTCCTCCCAACTAACCTCGACTATGGAACACCAAGGATCAGGGCATACGACAAATGGGGAGCTGAGGCATCACACGAGGACACCATAGACTAGTTGGACAAAGCACATGACATCGCCCTCCTCCGCTCGACCAAGTATCAACAGGTGTTGCGATGGCATCACAACCGACGGGTGCGGGGCCCAGCCTTCAACGTCGGGGACCTGGTCCTTCATCTCATACAGAGCAACAAGGACTGGCACAAGCTCTCCCTGACCTAGGAGGGGCCATACATCATCACGGAAGTACTCTAGCCAGGTGCCTACAAGCTGAAAACCATCAACGGCGAGGTCTTCACCAATGCCTGGAACATCAAGCAGCTACGTCGTTTTTACCCCTAAATAAACGCATACTTTCTCTTATTAGTTTTGTCATTGCAATCCCCAATCTTTTGTGACATTCGACCCCTGCAAGTGTGAGGGGTCGGGTCTCACTCGGGGGCTGGTATGAGTACATTTACCCTACGAACATTCTCTGTGCCTGCCCACTTTTCTCATGGTAAATCCTAAGGGCTAGGATTTCAGGAATAAGCTCTGAGTAAAACTAGTTGAACTGCAAGGCACCTACACCCCAGCGGTTATGACACCTTTGCTCACCAGCATGATCAGAGCTAGCTTACCCGCACTCCAAGCTTTTATGAACTTAACTATGGGAAGGGTCGGAAGGCACTAAACCTCTTTTGCAAAAAGAGGGAGAAGAGCTAAAAAGCTGTTTGCTGTAAGAAAATCTGAGAACTTGTTCGTTTTCGCACAAATTCATTGCTTAGCTTATCTACCCAACTAAATTCTTGCACAGGATATCCACATCCTTTATATCCATAGGAAATTCTTGTTTCAATAGGTAGCCCAAATCGACCGAACGACACGACCATTGCCAGGAAATGGATGTGACAAGCTTCCTATTACTAAGTGATTTCATCATGAAAAGGGACTGATGTATTCATGAATACAAAAAACTGTTCACATAGGGCTCCCCCACAACTTAAACGGTTACATTTGCTGACCACTTCTACTCTAAATACTACTGTGGCTGCCCAGCGGCATCGGCTAGTTCATCTACTGTAGCCGCCGAGCCACGCTCTCCTTTGGCAATGTCCTACCGCTCCGCGGGATCCCTGAGGGTGCCGTCGTCTACAACATTGAGCACCACGTCGGTGACCGTGGTGTCTTTTCCAAGGCGTCCAAGGACTACGCCATCATGATCAGCCACAACCCTGACAGCTGCACCTCGAGACGAGGCAACTCCTAGACGGGGACATTGTCCGCCAAAGTATGGTCGCCATGGCTGGTGGATGTCTCTGACATCTCATCAAACTTTATGAACTGGCCGACCTGAGTGGCTGCAAGGGCGAAACCCCCCATTGACGTAGTCCTGGGTGGCTTCCCCACTAACAAGGTTGGCCCAGAGAAGATTTGTTGGAAGAAGTCTACGCATGGCTCCATCCTGATGAAGGCCTCGTAGACGGTGACAAAGTTGGTGACCTACCTATGGAATCTCCTTCAAGGAGAAACTGTTAGGTCGCCCAAGTCAATCGAACGGCTTGGATCACTACCGAGAGACAGAAACGAAAAATTGCGATGCTCATGCAGGTTACACCGGCCCCATCGCAAACATCGGACCCGAACCCCGCACGGACATGTCCGGTAAGAGCTCCCCTTCACTCATGCCGCCAAGGTAACATCACCAACCCCTGCTTTTTCCATTATATCGTACATTCATCGCATACATCCAAGCGTTGCATATGCATTTGCTGCATCTCAAAGCTTCGCGTTGCGTCACGAAGTGGTAGTCGCCTCATTCGATATGAGCAGCAACTGGCCGAGGTTTGAAGGCCAGCCCATGAAGGGCTCGAGGCCACCTCATGTCAAACAGAGCCAGTGGAGAAAAACCAAGATGAGCCCCAGTGGCCTTGCCCAACCCCGCTGAAAGCTCTAGTTTGGTTTTGGTTATTTGATGAAACCCTAAGTGCTAACCTAGTTTATCAAAGTGATTATGAGATAGGTGGCACTACTCCAAGTGATGAAGCAATGGCGAAGATCATGATGATGGTGATGGCATGGTGATGATCAAATGCTTGAACTTGGAAAAGAAGAAAGAGAAAAACAAAAGGCTCAAGGCAAAGGTATAAAGAGTAGGAGTCATTTTGTTTTAGTGATCAAGACACTTAGCGAGTGTGATCACATTTAGGTTCGATAGTTGTACTATTAAGAGGGGTGAAACTCATATCGAAATGCGGTTATCAAAGTGCCACTAGATGCTCTAACTCATTGCATATGCATTTAGGATCTAGTGGACTACTAACACCCTTGAAAATGTTTGTGAAAATATGCTAACACATGTGCACAAGGTGATACACTTGGTGGTTGGCACATTTGAGCAAGGGTTAGAAACTTCACCGGTGGAGTGTAAACTGACCGGACCTATATAGAAAAGACACGGGTTTATAGAGCGACCGGCCGCTGGTGGTGTAGTGACCGGACGCTGAGGTCTAGCATCCAGTCAGTGATAGCAGAAAGCACACTGTCTTGGTCTTGTGACCAGACGCTAGAGTGTAAACTAACCAGATGCTCATGGTCTGAGTCCGGTCAGTGCTGACGTATGCCATGAGGCGCACAGAGGAAACAATGGGTGACCGAGCATAGGGTGTGTTCGATCAAGCATGACCAGACGTGTCCGGTCATGAAATGACGCGTTTGGAACCTTACTAGAAACGACCGGACGCTGAGATCCAGCATTCGGTCACTTTCTAACTGACGTGTCCAGTCATCACTTGACCATTGAAATCGGGCGATTGGTGTTTGAAGCCGATGACATGTGGCGCACATCGCACGACCGAACGCTAAGGTCCAGCGTCCGGTCAATATGACCGGAGCGTCCGGTTGGCCCGTGTTTAGTGCAGTGAGGAGCCCAACGGCTCTATTTTGTGGGGGCTTCTATTTAAGCCCCATGACTGGCTCAAGCTCACTCTCTTGGCCATTTGCATTGACATAGTAACCTTGTGAGCTTAGCCAAAGCCCTCCCACTCATCTCCATCAATGATTCATCATCGTTGTGAGATTGGGAGAGAATCCAAGTGCATTGCTTGAGTGATTGCATCTAGAGGCACTTGGTATTCATGTTTTGCTATAGATTTTGCTTGTTGCTCTTGGTGGTTGCCACCACCTAGACAGCTTGGTGCAGTGGTGGAGGATTGGCACGAGTTGGTGATTGTTCGTGGCCATCTTCAGTGATTGTGAGAGGATTTGTACCTTCCTCGGTGGAGCGCCGAAAGGTAACTCTAGTGGATTGCTCGTGTCATTGAGTTACCTCACTTGTGGGTAGGTTCTTGTGGTGTCCAATCGTGTGGACGAGGTTTGTGCAACACCTCTTAGCCACCGAACCACCAAGTGTTGGTTGACACAATGGGGACGTAGCATGTTGGCAAGCACGTGAACCTCGGGAGAAAATCGGTTGTCTCTTGCTATTTGGCATTCTCTCGGTGATTGATTTCATCTTCATCTTGTGATTGGTTCATCCCTCTACACGGCGGTATAATCACCCTACTCACTCTTTTATATTCTTGCAAACTAGTTGTGGTAAGCTCTTTAGTGTAATTAGAATTGAGAGCTTGATTTGTTATTTAAGTTCATCTAGTGGAGCTCTTTAGTGTAGCAAGATTGAGAGCTCTTAGGGAGTAGTATCATAGCAAGTTGTGTGTCTAATAATCATTGCAATGAGAATTGTTGGATAGGTGGCTTGCAACCCTCATAGAGCTAGAGCAAGTTTGCATTTCGCTATTTGTCTTACTAATCAAATTGCTCTAGTTGATTTGTAGAATTTTAATAGGCTATTCACCCCCCTCTAGCCATATTAGGACCTTTCACCCGCTTAGAAGCGGACAGGGATGTCTCAACCTTTCTCATTTGATTCTAACCTTGAGCCAAGCCCACAGAATTTCTGTCGAGGAGAGGCCAACGGGCCACCCGAGCCTATTGAACGGCTCGGGCATCTGCCTAGAGGCGGGTTAAGAAGGAGTGGCATGCTACATGAGGGCTCTGTCGACCCCATCAGCGGATGACAGACCTGGATTCCACTCGAACATGCCCATTAGCGAGCTCATTGAGCTCAACACTCGAGCCATCGAGGCAAGTGTCGTTAGCTTAGCCCCTCTAGTTGCGGAAACTGAGGACGGGGTGACGCATGAAACACGGCTGAGCCCTATCAAACCCCAAGGGGCTCGGGGGCTCGAGCTGCCTGATCCTAGATCGAGAGACTAAGATTCGAAGGCTGGCCCACGAAGGGCCCGAGGCCGCCTCACGTCAAACAAAAGCCAGGGGAGAAAACGCAGATAAGCCTCAGCGGCCTTCTCGTTCGACCTAGCCTCTAGCCGAGCCCATAGAATCCCCATTAAGGGGGAATCTATTGGAAGGCGGATTAAGGAGCAATGAAATGCCACCCAAGGGCTTTGCCAACCCTATCACGAGTGACAGGACCAGATTCCATTCGAACATCCCTGTTAGCGAGCTCATCAAGCGCGTCACTCAAACCATCGAGGCAAGTGACGTCGCCTCAACCCCTCCGGTTGTGAAAACTGCGGATGGGGCAACAGTCACAAAAACAAGCCGACCCTTGACCGAATCCCCGCCACGCGTGGGGGCTCGGGGAAGGTTAGACTTGCAAGGAGACCGAACGCTCGGTCGCAGAACGATAGCTAAAATCCTAAGGAAGGGGTATGTGTGAATACAACAGTAGTTTCGCTATCCTCTCTTTGGTCTCTAGTGACATTCGACCCCAACAGCCGCAAGGGGTCGGATCTCACTGGGGGGCTGATAAAGATATAAATACCCCCTTTTTCAAAACAATCGCTGCGTCAGACCTCTTCCTCACATTAAGGTTAGTGGCAAGGTTTGTGGGAACGAATAACCGAGCATGTCTGGACAGACTGCAAAAAACCCACGCCCCGACTGCTATGGTAACTTTGCTCACCAGCATAATCGAAGTTTCCCTCTTACACACCTCAGGCCCTACGATCTTAATAAACAAAAGGGTCGGATTGCATGAGCCTTCTTTTTTGAATACGAAAAGGGAAGAAAGCAAGTTCAATCAAACAAAATGAAATTATGAATTTGTTTAACGAAACAAAATTACGAATCTATTTTTAAGATACAAAAGTGTCGACACTTGTCCACAGATTACAGATAATATCCATCAAACCCATTCAACTAACTACCCCCTCCGAGGGAGAACTATATCTTCAACTTTGCTCGCTAGGGTTATCGCAAGAGGAGCCACCGCCGCTTCTATTTCATCCATCTCGGAGGCTTCATAGCCCGGTGCGTAACCAAGGCTCATCGCCTCCAAGTTGATGCTTTCATCGTAATGCGAGCAGGCGATGGCGAAGGCTTGGGTGATCCCTGAGCGAAGTGCTTCCTTCTCTAGCTGGTGCACCCGCGTCGTGATATCTACGACATGGGCCGCGAGCGAGCTAGTCCCCTTCACCACCTGTAGGTCATCGCAGACTATGCTAAGGGCAACCTTCAGGACATCGAGCTCGTCGCTCTCCACCTGAAGAAGACTCCTTGCCTCGGCAAGATCCATGGCTAGTCCAGCAACAGCACCCTCGGCCTCCAGCTTCTGGGCTTTTGTGGTTCCAAGCTTGTCCTGGAGGGAGCTGATCCTCTAGTGCGCCTCGTCATGCTCTCGAACGGCCAGGTCAAGCTCCCCGCGGGCCACACCACGCTCCGAGCGAAGCCTCTCCGCAGTCTGGCATACCTCATCTAGCTCCTTGTGAAGCCAAACAATCACCTTGGCGTCTAGTTTCGCCCTCTGCTCTAGGGCCTTGGTGGACCGTGCTAGGACCATTGACTGCTCTACCTTTATAAGTAGGGTCTGGTTTAGCTCTTGGTACCACCACCCGGTGCACTTTAGCTCACCTAGCTTTTCCTTTTGAGCCAGCTTTTCACTCAGTCCTTCCTTGCAACCCCCGCCAGTGATGGCAGGAGCCTAGGTTAGTAGTTACTGCTTGAACACTGAGGGTTTCCCAAGATCTTGTATGCCACCCAGCAAAAGCTCGGAGTCAAAGATCATTCCAACTATGAGGGCCATGAGTATGAAAAGCATGGCACTAAGCAGTGTGAAGTTACCGTCTACATTGGGAAGAGTGAAGAGTTCCCCGACATCACTGAAGCCTAGAATATGACCGCAACCGGGTTTCGCTTCGTCGACACCTACTAGGTTGTGGCCCATAAAGCCTTGCAGTACCTTTGCTAGATCTATGAAGAGACCATTGCCCATACCCCCATGAGGTTCTTTCCACCTTTGGAAAAGAATCGACGGGCATGGAGGGGTCGCAATGGAGGCTTTGCAAGGGTAGGATGCACAAGAAGATAGTCCTACCACAGTGCACTTGACCACGTACCTACTTGCTCTTGATGAGCAGTATGATCGGCAAGCCTTGAAGCTGAGGAAGTGCCTTCAGCGAGCTGATGAAGCCGAGATCTTCTCTAGGGTGCTCTAGGTGCAGCTTGCCGAAGCGCATGTCGATGCGGCAGTCGCTGAGAGTCGGGAGACTGCCATGTTGGAAGCTCTGAAGGAGGC
Organism: Miscanthus floridulus; assembly: GCF_019320115.1. Taxonomy (NCBI): domain Eukaryota; kingdom Viridiplantae; phylum Streptophyta; class Magnoliopsida; order Poales; family Poaceae; genus Miscanthus; species Miscanthus floridulus. The sequence goes on along the minus strand of NC_089583.1, from coordinate 23,077,047 downwards.
TAAAGATTGACATGCCCATCAGTTGGGAGAGGCCTACCTTGTCACTAGGGCCGAGCGGAGGACACTGGCTGTTGAACGGTAGGATCCCTTGATCATGGAGAGGATCCCTGTCGACCCGCTAGAAAGGAGAACCAGTGTTGCAGTACCGCTAGCACCTCCACCCTCGGAAGTGTCAGAAGTAGAACCCTTGATTCCTCTCGCTCAGCCGTTGCCAAGAGAGGAGGCAGATCCATAGCCAGGGTGGTAGAAGAATCCGTTGAGCCCGGGAATGAAGATGCATGGTCCAAAGTAGATTAGTTGCCTTGGGATGATGTACCCATAGTTAGTAGTGTCTTTCGTCGCTGTCCTCCGGTATTGTAATCTTTCCATTGTATTTTGTCCATAGTTGTTGAGGTAGTCCGATCGTAGGAAAGGTGAATGATGTGTCAAGAATGGGAGAGTAAGTGCCTACATGTTGTAACAGCATAAGGACGTTCGGAATATGCATTTTATTTATTTCACTGTGTTATTGCGTCTATCTACCTTAAGTCTCGTTGGATGTGCTTAGGGTTTTCGAGGGTGATGTTAAGTGGGTTACAAGAGAAATTACTATTCAGATGCGAGCAGACCAGCCGTGATTGGATAACATAGGACATTGTATCGACTAATTGTGGATGTCCCAGCAGAACACTTGAATCTCTTTAAATCAAATCTGTTATTGAATTTGAAGTCCTTGTCCCTTGTTGCGAAAGGAACCCTTATTGTTTGAATATTGCCTTGTAATACTCCTCTGATTCTATGGTCTATGACCCCACCGTCTTCATTGCGTGTAAGTTGGTAGTAGTTGCATGGTTAATAACTTATGGTGTCGCGATGAAATTGAGGGCCCCTATGGAACAGCTGCCACATGGTGACGCTGCTCGGCACGCGCTGGTATCGAGGATGTTGACCAAGTACCTTTACCAAGTTACACCGCCATACCACTTGTGATACAAATATTCAGGAGTTTGAACAGGAAATCCACAACGGGTTGATGAAATAGTGTTCTCTCAAAGTAAACAAGAGGAGGTGATTTTGGAGGATGCATGTATGTTGCAATCTCACTTCATACAAAGGTTGGTGCATATTGTGGACAAGGAAGGGAAGGAAAGAAGAACACCTAGGAAAAGTTAGCCTTGGGTAGTAGAGAGTGCTTAGAAAAGCCTGAGTGGATGTCAAGTCCCAAGCACTGTGCCTAGCTCGACGACGCTACGCATGCCGGGTCACCATCACTGCGTGCCCCATGGACATCATTGGTGTTGGGCCCATTAGCACCCTATCCTCGCATGTCCACAACATCATGCCGCACTCACCGTCCTTGTGCATTGTGCGCTTCTCCTTTTCCTGTCCTCTAGTTTGGTCCTGATCCTTGCCCTTGTCCCCGTACCGGACCCCCTCCCTTCTTTCTTCTTTTGGGGACACGGCCGCCCGCACGCCTCCCTCATCGAGCGAACCCTCTCTCCTCTCCTTTATTCCCCCCTCGGCTCGCTTGCATAGGGAGCGCGCCATGGTTGACTTTATCCCCGTAGTGTGAACCGACATTGTATCCCATCAATGCCGTCTCCACTTCTAGTGCGCTACGCCCCATCTCTGTTCGCCACTATAAGAAGCCCTTGGTCCTTGCTCTTCTTCTTCATCCCCATCCCTCTCAAATCCGAAGCAGAGCTATGAGATCTAGTCATCATTGTGGAACTAGGTTCATCTAACAGAGGCAATGGTGTAATCTAAGAAGAAGGGATCTGGTTTTCAAAGAAGTTCAAGTCTACCTTTGGTTAGTTTGGTCTTAGGGTTCACGATGTTTGACTTCTCAGTCTCCTGTTTCTGGATCTATTGGTCATACGCCATGTTTTGGATAATCATTATCTTGTTGTTTCTCCATTGCCCTCGTCTATCCTAACTTCTGGAGTAAGCCTTGGTTGTACTAGGTTGCACTTAACCATGTAACTTTAAATCCCGGTGTAATTTAGTGTTCGACGTCGTGTAATCTTTTGTGTAATTCCAGATTTATGAAATGTGTTGTAGTTTTGCCTAAGGGGAGTGGATCCTAATTCACTCTTTTGTAAACCCTCGCGTTAGGAGACATACTTGTGTTGTAGTTTTTGCTCTTTCCACCTATAATGTAATCATAGCCAATGTTGTGCTTTGAATCTAAGTGTGTTAGTTGCTTGAGCCCAACTCCATCAAATACTTCTTTCCACTAACATGTCATTGATTTGCTGGCCTAGAATAGGCACCATGTAATGACAACCAAGCTCTATGTTCGTTTACAACATTGTAATGAAAAAAGCCATGTTACCTTTCCTTCCCATATTTTCCCATTTAATGTACCAAATAGACCAGCCTTTCGTAGCAACGCGATGAGAAAACATATTAGACATATGAGCCATATTTCCCAAGATTTTTCCTATACCAAGCACATCACCCGAGGTGAAGCGCGGGCAATAGTGGCTAGTAAACATGATGCTCATGAAATGTTTTAGTAAATGATTTAGGGTGTAACACCGAGGGTGTTACAACTCTCCCCTCCTTAAATAAAATCTCATCCTAAGATTTCATGTGAGTGCCTAGTGTAGGAAAAATGGTAAGAGTGAGCTTTTAACATAAACTATTACCTCAGCACACCAGGGAGAAAATGGTGATAATGCTCTAGAATATAACTCTCCTGTTCTCAAGTTGCTTCGTCCGCCGAATGATTTTGCCACTGGACTTTATAAAATTTCACCACTTTGTTTCTAGTAACTCTCTCTTTTTCATCCAAATTTTTTCTCCTAAGCTCATCACTTGAGGGAACCACCAATCGGTTCTTGAACTTCACCACACCTTGATCATCAACACTGAAATGAGGACCACACCCTTCGACAATTGGCTTCTTGATATGCGGAATTTCTGAAACATCTTGCCTTTACTCTATAATAATTTGCTCAAGTAAATCCGAGACTAGAGCAACATGGGCTAACACCTTAGAATGGTTGAGAGACAAAGATTCTTCTTCAACTTGATGCGACTTCCAACTTAAGGCATCAGCCACCACATTAGCTTTTCTAGGGTGATAATAAACTTCTAAGTTATAATCTTGGATTAACTCAAGCCACCTCCTTTGCCTCATATTCAACTCAGATTGAGTCAAAATATATTTGAGACTCTTGTGATCCTTAAAAATATATACTTTATTTCCCAACAGGTAATGTCTCCAAATTTTTAGAGCATGTACCACTGCAGCCAGCTCTAAATCACGAGTGGGATAATTCAACTCATGCTTTTTCAGCTGATGTGAAGCATAAGCGATCACACGCCCACCTTGCATAAGCACACATCCTAGTCCAGTCCTAGAAGCATCACAATATACATCAAACGGCCTATCAATATCTGGTTGGGCAAGAACAGGAGTAGAGGTAAGAAACTTCTACAGGGCTTGGAAAGCTTCTTCACAAGTTGAACTCTATACAAACTTGACATCTTTCTAGAGCAACTTGGTCATTGGCTGAGCTATTTTAGAAAAAATCAGGGATGAAGCGTCGATAATACCTAGCAAGACCAAGGAACTAATAAATCTGATGCACTGACTTTGGAGATTTCCAATTTAACACATCCTACACCTTGCCAGGATCCACAAAGATGCCTTCAGGTGTCAGGATATGTCCAAAAAACTGCACTCGATCCAACCAAAACTCACACTTGCTAAATTTAGCATACAACTTGTGTTCCCTTAACCGAGTCAGGACTATGCGAAGATGTTGTTCATGCTCTTCATTGTTCTTAGAATATATCAATATGTCATCAATGAACACCACTACAAACTTGTCCAACTCCAGCATAAAGACTGAGTTCATGAGGTACATGAAGAATGCAGGAGCATTGGTGAGACCAAAAGACATGACTAGGTATTCATAAAGCCCATACCTAGTAGAGAAAGCCATCTTTAGTATATTTTGTGGTCGGATCTTAATTTGGCGATCCCCAGAACGAAGATCAATCTTTGAAAACACTTTGGCACCAGCCAACTAATCGAACAAAGTATCAATACGAGGTAAGGGATACTTGTTCTTAATGGTTACCGCATTGAGAGGGCGATAATCCACACACATCCAAAGTGTGCCTTCCTTCTTCTTCACAAAATAGCTGGACAACCCCATGGTGAAGAACTAGGATGGATGAATCCCTTCTCCAACAATTCCTCTAACTGTTTCTTCATTTCTACTAGTTCCTTTGGAGCCATGTGGTAAGGACGCCATGAAATAGGAGCAGTACCAGGTTCTAACTTAATGGCAAACTCCACATCCCTATCTGGTGGTAACCCAGGTAGATCTTCGAGAAAGACATCCGGAAACTCACAGACCATAGGAATAGAGGCAAGATCAGGAGAGGCTTCAGTATGAGCAACAACTGGCAAGGTAGGGACTAAAGGCATAAGGAGAGACATTCCATCCTTAGAAGAAGGAAGCTTCAACTCAACAATTCTCTGTCTAAGGTTAAGGACTACCCCATAAGTTCTCAACCAGTTCATTCCTAGAATTGCATCTATGCCTTGCCTAGGCAACAACATGAACTGGAAACGATAAGAGTGAGTTGCTAGCACTAGTCTCATTGTGTCTGTCCGAGTGTTAACGCATAATTGCGCACCTGGAGCTATGATTCTATAGGCAATAGGAATAGCCATAGTAGATATATTGTGCCTTTGTGCAAACCTCATACTCATGAATGAATGTGATGCACCAGAATCAAATAATACATATGCTGGGTGGGAATCAATGGTGAACATACCAGCTATCACGGGCTCTCCCTGTGGAATCTCCTCAGCCTCAGTGAAGTTAACATGTCCCAAGTGGCTCATGGGCACCTTCTTCCTGATGATAGTCCTCTTGACCAGATGAGAGTTGGCTAAAGGTTGAGAAGACTGAGTAAGCTGGTTCTGGGGGCACTCACGAGCAAAGTGGCCTTCCTTGCCACACTTGAAACAAGCACCCAGCTTGTTCCCCTGTCCCTGATGAGGTGAAACCTATTGTCCCTAAGGCTGCTAAGTAGGTGCACGGTACTGAGTGGGAGGTGCCTGGTGAGTTTGCTAAGTCTGGTGAGACGATTGTCCACCCGGAGAGTGATAGGACACCCTCCTTACAACTTGTACCTTCTGAGACTGTGGGTGACTAGAAGACCCAGTGATCACCCTCTTGCGCTTCCACTCAGCCTAAGAGTCATGCTGAAGTCCCTCCATAGCAATGGCAGCATTCATCAAAGCACCCAAGGTCTGAGATCCCTATGTATACAGTTTCTCGTGCAAGATGCAAGAGAGATCTTGATTGAAATGGTCCATCTTCTTCTCATCAGTATCCACATGAGTCCCAGCATACTATGCAAGATGGTTGAACTTATTCACATACTCTATCACAGTCATGTTTCCTTGTTTTAGCTCCAGAAACTCGGACAACTTCTTGTTCAGCAAACCAGCAGGAATATAGTACTGATGGAAAGCAGTGGTAAACTCCTGCCAAGTCATATGGTGGTCCATAGGCTGCATGGCATTGAAAGTGTCCCACCAAGCACTGGCAGATCCTAGAAGCTGTTGTGTGGTAAAGCGCACCTTCTGCTCATCAGTCACATTGAGCAGCTGAAACTTCTGCTCGAGAATACGAAGCCAATGCTCCATGTCCAGAGGCTCAGCAGTCAGCGTGAACATGGGCGGGTGTGTCCCCAAGAAGTCCTAGTAGGAATAGGGCCCCTCGGGACTGCGGGCACCACCCTCATTCCCGCCATTGCCACCGGGGCCTCCACGGGCGAAGCCACCAATAGTCTGTGCCAGCATCTCTAGGGCACGGGCCGACTCGTGATGAGCAGCCATCATCTTGGCATGTGTCATCGGAGGTGGTGGTGGTGGCAGAGGAGGAGGACCAAGGAATGGCACCTCGTGGCTCTCCCCGTTGGCATTGCCATGATCATCGCCATGACTATTTTCGCCTAGTCTTCACCAAGACCATGGCCCGTCCTAGCACTGGTGCTCCCGCGATGAGACCTCAGGTTCATCTGTAAACAGATAGGAACCCACCATTAGGGATATGCCTCCATATTTAGAAACAAAAGGCTAAAGAGATGATAAGGCCCAATAAATGGTTACTAGCGAGACTTTTCCTTAAGAGTTAAAGCATTTCTCTTTATTTATTACCCTATCCAAAAATTATACGTGTGGGGGAGTTTAGTTTAAGCAAGATTCTCTTTTCATGATGCATGGATTGACCTATTCGTTCACTCAGGCCGGAATATAGTGGCATTCGTATATAGTTTTTGGCACAGCGCACACTCACTTTTCGTAAGCTAACGATTCTTACGCAGCGTGAGTTAGTGTACCTGTAGAAGATTGATTAGATAAACCAGTGCCACTATCCTAGATAGAACATATTGCTAGGGCTTATACTTATTTACATAATTTATCGCATCCTACTTTTCGCAAAGCTTTTGTTGGTCAAATTTTAAGTTTTGAAAAGAGTTTTTAAACTCGTAGACTCCTTATTGGGCTCTAATACCACCTATGGTAGAACCATCTGAAATAACACACTTTCAGAGGCGCTCGTCTTCCACTAGACACTAAGCACCTCGAAAGTGAGTTACATCGCATAGTTCTATTGAGCACACCCCAAGGGAGAACTCAAAACAATCCATGTTTTACATCCAGAATCCAATAATGAGTACGAGCTTATAATACCTAGTCCATTTCATACAACAAGAGTTCATGGAAATTATTTATTACAATACCAGAGTTCAGAGTGCGATAATTAAATAATAGAATGAAAATAAACATCTAGTAGAAATGATACAAGGATCCATCTGTGCTCACTAGAAGAATCCTCCATACAAGAGCTACTCCTCAAGCTGCACCTGCAATAGGGGTAAAATAAACCCTGAGTACACAATGTACTCGCAAGACTTACCCGACTAGTGGGAATAGTTTCCCGAGTCTCAAGGATATGATAGGCAATATGGGTTTGTTGTTTTCTTTTGTTTGCAAAAAACATTACTAATAGTTCATCCTTATAGTCAAGTTTTATTAGCAGTCATGATTATTTCATTAGCTAACCATTCTAGGTATGAACATGTTCTACTTTCAAGCATAGGTTGAGCAATCAGAACCATTTCACTATCTTTCATGTTCCAGTTCTTACTATGGTGCTAGACCATAGCCAAGTCGTACCGTCTCACAGAAATGGCGATTCGTGAACCAATGTATCCTAGCTGGGTACCCCGAAACACATGCCTTATTTGTACCCCAGGCACAAATAAGACCAACCCATTCTACTGCTGTCAAGGGGTCCAGGTCCCCATCCAAACTTGAACTCGAAGCCCCCACACTTGAGACCCAGTCTCAGCATGGTGCTTAGACCTCTACCTTTCCCCGCCTCCAATCAGTCAGTCCAGAAAGAGCCAGAACCCACGACAAGAGCGTAACGAGCCTTCCCGCTCCTATAAGCAAGTATGTGCTCGGAATAATAAGTCTATGACATGGCTACCATCCACTGCAACAGACGGTCCTTAATCAACACGGACAGGGAAACCAATATAACCAAGCTAAGCCCCATTGGCCGTGGGACACAACCTGTTACACTCACCAATACCCATACCATATCCCTGCCCTGTCTCCATTTTTCCTTTTATCATTTTATTATGAGAGTAATAATAATCACATATTGTGAGTAATGGCAGGTTACTCACGCTACCGAAAACCTAAGCATAGCAGCTTCTCAAACCTGCACTGGTAAGACTCATAGGACAGATATATCTATGCATGTGGTTTTCATAAAATTCCTATAATGTAAATGCACATCACATATATATATTCAGTGATTATCAAAAATAAGTGTTATGCACCGGGGCTTGCCTTGGGTAGGCATGGTGTTAGCTGAGTCAGTTAGTGGTGGCTCTAGGACCTCCTCCTATACAAGAATCTCCTCCTCATACTCCTCGATGATCTCCTCGAACTCATGATCACTGGTGGTCATGATCTCCGCCAACTCGTTCTCTACATGCATGTGATGATGATGCAACACATAGCATTTATGCAACAACAACTCTTAAAATAAGAATACACATACTAAGCTACTAAGCCCACGGTGGGGGGGGGAATCCCGCGTGTGTCGATGACTTTGCAAAAGAGACCTCGCACTTCTCCCAAATTGCAACTAAGTCCTAACGCTATTTTCCCCTCTCTCAGAACTTCTCACTTAACCCCTGGCCTTTCCCTAATTCGCCCGCGCGCACTCCCGGCGACCCAGTGCACGGCGGCATGGTGAGCGATGGCACTGAGCGCCTATGCTGGCCACCTAGGACCTGCGTGGGCCCACCTAACAGGTCGGTCACCATCTCTGACCTGAGCAGCTATGCTAAGCAGTGGTGCAGGGTGACACGACTAGCTGGGGAAGGGTGCAGCGGTGGACGGCCATCTGCGATGGCAGCACCACTGTTCTGGTGGGCTAGGGTACCTATAGGCCTACTTAGTTAGCTTATGAGCATCAGAAGGCTACCATAGACTAGTCTAAGGTGATGGTTGGGGTGAAGGATGATGGAGGAAGGTTGGCCATGTGTGGCCGAGCCATGCAGCGGCGCACCACAGTGGCACAGTCGCGTCAGCGATGAAGGGGAGGCAGTAGCGGTTTGATTAAGGCACAAAGGGTGGAGAGGGAGGTAAGGTGATGCTAGTGGTCTTAGCGAATTGGCTTGGGAGGGACGGTGGGAGGGCTGCCCACATCCGTGGCCGGATGTGGCCTTATCGGTACGACAACAAAAGAAACTCCAAATTGGAGCATGGCCGTGCTCGCTTCAAAGCTGGGTGGGGTCGGGCAGCAAGAGGACGTGATGGTGAAGACGTGGATGCGCTGAATTGAATGGAGGTGATCGTTCATTCGGTAAATTGAGTGGCGTGGCTCGTGGCGACAATAGAGTGAGAAAGAGAGAGACGAGGCATGGCAGGTGGCCCGGCTCGTCATTGCCTTGGCAGGATGTGGTCGATGAGATCATGGAGGCCCACCTGCAGGCGCTAGCTATCGGGGACCGAATACTTGGGTACCCAAAGAGGAGGAGCTAATAACCATCAAACAATGATGCTTTTGAACAGACAAGAACCCAACTACACTTCTTTCCCAATGACCGAAGGTTGGCTCCACCTCGCCCAACCCCTGAGGGCTAGCTCCGCCTCGCCTGACCCCCAAGGACTAGACTCCACCTCACCCGATGTCTATGGGTAGACTCTGCCTCGCTCGATGTCTGAGGGTTGGCTCCACCTCGCCTGACCCCCGAGGGCTAGACTCCGCCTCACCCGATGTCTAGGGGCAGACTCTACCTCGCCCAACGACTGAGGGCTAGTTCCACCTCACCCGATGTTTGGGGATAGGATCCGCCTCGCCCGATGGCCGAGGGCTAGCTCCACCTCGCCCGATTACCAGGGGCTAGGCTTCGCCTCACCCGACATCTAAGGACAGGCTCCACCTCGCCCGACGTCCAAGGGCAGGCTCTGCCTCGCCCGACATCTCAGGGCAGACTCCGCCAGGGGTAGATTCCACCTTGCCTGATGTCTTAGGGCAGACTCTGCCTTGTCCAACATCTGGGGGCAGACTCTGCCTTGCCCGACATCTAAGGGTGGACTCTGCCTCGCCCGACTTCTAAGGGAAGAGTCTGCCTCCCCCGGTGTTTGTGCGCTACACCTTCATAACTACACGTGCAGATAAGGCGGGGCACTCAAGTCAACAGCAATACCGAGGACCATACCCTTCATGCCTGTAGGAAAGTACCATCAGGATATGACCAGATGGGTGCTTTAAGCTCTTCCAGGCATGTTAGAGCCCAAACAGTGTTGTGGAAGCCAATATTTGTCCTACAGTGTTATGGGCACCGGCATTTGCCCTCGGACATGAATCCTGACGGAAACATACGATAACCACTACGGTCTAGGAGGAAACTCATGTCATCTATAGTAACAAACATGGGGCCTCTACGCCGTCTGCTCCCCATAGGGTCACGGCTCGGCACCCTGGTGCATCGCACTGCCCACTAGGGCAGGATGGGACGTGACCACTTGCTGAACAAAGCCAAAGCACGACCCTATTAGGATCACCAAACGTGCTATCCCTAGCACCATCTACCATGTCAGTAGGGCAAGCTCAAAGGAAAAGGAAGACCCGGCACCTTTGAGGGACCTTCTTTGCCTCTGGTTTTTCTTCTTTCTCCCATCTATAATCTTGGCTCCCCCTTGATCTATAAAAGGGAGGGCAGGGCACCCCACTAAGGGGGCGGATCAATTTAACACATCACATAACACACAGCTGAGCAGCAACCAAGCTCTCAGTGCCCTTTTGACCTTTCCATCAGAGACTTGGGACCTGTCCCTCTCTCGACCATTTGTACCCCCTACTACGAACCTTTCAGTGCTAAGAACATGATTAGTAGTAGCAAACTGGACGTAGGGACATTCTACCTGAACTAGTATAAACCTTGTGTCTTTTAGCACACCATCCGGGCCCAATGCGCAACAAATACAAATTTACTAGTTGGTGTTTACTCGAAACACCGACAGTTGGTGCGCCAGGTAGGGGACCTTTGTGCGTTCCGACATTAACATCAGGCCATGGATGGTTAGCCATGGTATCAGTTGTGTCCTAGGCGCACACATGCGCTTTGGGGACCTAGACTTCATCATCACAGTGGGAGGAGAGTTGCCGTTGGCTCACATTGCCATCCAACCTCTCCCCTCCATTGGCCTCAACTATGAGAGGCTTGAGCACCGGCTCGGTGTTTCCCTAGGACTCTAGCCATCCAAGGAAGACCAGCGCCATCTCACCTTTTTCAACGCCAATGACATGGCATGGCCCACCGGAGGAGAACCTCTCTCTCTAGAACACCCCACACGGAGTGCCTCGACAGTGCTTCCGTTTGGTCTCTACAATGCCGCGGTGACTGTTAGCCACCTTGTGGCATAGTGCATGATCCCATTCCCCATGAACAATGAGTTCATGGGGGTGATCGAACATGTCACGGAGTATCTCCATGAAGTCCTCGCAGAGGAGCCACGGTCACCCTCTGGCTCTGACTCTAGCAGGGGGAGCCATCACCCCTCTCGGGAATGCTTCATGATGGGTACCCCCGAGGGACATATCGAAAGCATCCCTGAGGAGGAGGCTACCCTGGCGAACAACCTTGGCAATGAGGCCGAGGGGGAGATAGCAGCCCCACCTCACATGAGGGTGGAACAGCTGAAAGCCTAACACTGAGAGATCAAGGATGCGCAACTCTAGCTTGAGCAAGAATGCGTGGATCTTGATCGGGAGATCGAACACCATGGAGACGGTGGGCGCACACACACCATGGCCCATGACATGAATCGGAGGATCATCACAGACAATGAAGCCCTCCCTCACTTTGCCTGGGCAAGCAAGAACATCACCGCTATAGCAGCCCTGCTCCATGGCCTTCCAGAGGCCGTGACACCCAAGGACCGTCGGGCCCACCATGAGATTCGCATGCTACTCGAGCGTGCAGTGGCGCAGCAGGCAGAAAATTCGTTGTCTCAGTGACGCAAACTCAACATCAGCCAACGAACACTCTCTGAGCGGCCCGACAGGGACATGTTGGTCCACCAGGCACCGTAGGGTGGCAGGCAATGTGCCATGGTCCCGGTACATCAGCATCTCGGTCGCAACCGCGATGCACGTAGCACCCTTGATGCTCAAAGACATACCTACGGTGACCCAAGAGAAGGAGCCTGCCACGGCTATCATCCTCATCGTAGCAGACACTACGACAGTGGCGTGGACCGAAGCCCGAGCCCCGGCTTACCGAGCCCTCAGGCCTTCGGCCATCACATCCTCAACGCTGCTTTCCCGCCAAGGTACCGAGCACTAACCAATATCCCAAAGTACTCTAGGGAAACAAACCCCGAATTATGGCCCAAAGACTATCGGCTTACCTGCCAAGCTGGTGGTGCGGATAATGACGACTTCATTATCTGCAACCTTCCACTATTCTTAGCCGATTCCGCACGAGCATGGTTGGAACACCTGTCGTCTGATGCAATCTAGAGTTGGACGGATCTGAAGGAGATCTTTATGGGCAACTTCTAGGGCACATACAAGCACCCTGGGAACCCATGGGACCTCAAGAACTTCCAACAGAAGACCGGTGAGACCCTTCGTGGGTACATTCGGCACTTCTCCCAATAGTGCAACGAGCTACCTAACGTCGCCAACACCGATGTTATAGGAGCTTTCCTATCCAGGACTACCTATGAGTCTCTGGCTTATAAGCTGGGATGCAAGGGCCTATGAACCACCAAGGAACTCCTAGACATTGCCACCAGCCACGCCTTAGGAGAGGAGGCGGTCGGAGTGATCTTCGATCATCTCGATGGCAAGGCAAGGCGGGACGAGGGCATCGGCGAAGGCGCCTCTATTCATTCTGCCAAAAGGAACAACAAGAAGCAACGGTGTGAGGACTCGCTCATGGTCGCTGCTGACCGCAAGGGTGGTCGAAAGTACATGGAGGGCACTCCGAACCATTTCAAAAAATTACTTGAGGGGCCGTGCCCGAACCATACCTTTTTGGTTAAGCATCTATACAAGGACTGCAGCCTAATGAGGCAGTTCTTGTCTAGAGACTCCAACAAAGGGGAGCAGGGCAAGGACCCTATCCCTGCCGCAGATGATGCCAAGGAGAAGAACGATGGCTTTCCAACACTAGATGGCTACCTTATGATCTTCGGAGGATGAGCGGCCTATGACTCCAAATGCCATTAGAAGGTCACGCACCGTGAGATCTATACGACCGAACCAGCCATGCCTGCCTTTCTTCGGTGGTCAGAGTCTGCCATAACCTTCGATAGGACTGACCACCTAGAGAGCATCCTGCATCTGGGGAAATATCCGCTTGTGGTCGACCCGATCATCGGCCCGAAGTGGCTCACCAAAATACTAATGGATGGAGGCAGCGACCTCAACATCATGTACACCAAGACGCTCGATGAAATGGGCATTGACCGAACACGCCTCTTCCCAACCCGAGCACCTTTCCATGGCATCATGCCCAAAAAAGTAGGCCATGCCACTTGGGTAGATTGATCTGCCCATTACCTTTGGGGATCTATCCAATTATAGGACAGAAACCCTCACCTTCGAGGTGGTCAGGTTCCCCGGAACCTTCCATGCCATCCTGGGACATCCATGCTACGTGAAGTTCATGGTCATCCCCAACTATACATACCACAAGCTTAAAATACCAAGCCCCATTGGGGTCATGACCGTTGGGACCTCCTTCCAGCGCACCTATGAGTCTGAGGTCGAGTGTTGTGGTCATGCCGCAGCAATCGTTGCCTCTAGAGAGCTCGCCGCCATCAAGAAGGAGGTCACCGAAGAAGCGCTCGACACCAAGACGTTGACCGAGTCATTCTAGCCAATAAAGGGCTCTAAAGAAGTCCTCATAGACCCTAGGAGCACCAAGGGTAAAATGGTGTGTGTTGGTACCACACTTTCCTCCGAATAGGAAGGTGCACTCGTCGGCTTCCTCCACGCTAACAGAGATATCTTTGCATGGAAACCCTCGGACATGCCAGGCATCCCAAGGGGAGTCACCGAGCACACCTTGAAGATCCACCTAGGCTCCAAACCGGTGAAACAATGCCTATGTCGCTTCGACAAGGGGAAATGCAGGACCATCGGCAAAGAGATAGCAAAACTTTCGATGGCCGGATTCATCAAGGAAGTACACCACCCAGAGTGGTTAGCCAATCCCGTTCTTGTACGAAAGAAGAGTGGGAAATGGAGGATGTGTGTTGACTATATGGGTCTCAACAAGGCATGCCCAAAGGACCCATTTCCTTTGCCGTGCATAGGCCAAATAGCCGACTGTACCTTGGGGTGTGAAACCCTCTGCTTTCTTTATTGCATATTCCAGGTACCATCAAATCACGAAGAGCAAGTCCAAACTATATAGAAGAATATGACTGTCGCTCAGGCTAGACAAAAGAGCTATGCTGATAAGAGAAGGAAACCTATTGAGTTTGAAGTAGGTGACCATGTTTATCTGAAGGTATCCCCTATGAAAGGAGTAAAATGTTTTTGAATTAAAAGGAAGCTTGAGCCTCGATATGTTGGACCTTACTGCATTATCGAGAAAAGTGGAAGAGTAGCCTATAAACTCAATCTACCACGTGAAATGGGAAACATATTCTCGGTATTCCATGTGTCCCAGCTGAAGAAGTGTCTCCGTATTCCTGAGGAAAGAATAGCAACAAGGAAAATCAACTTGACATCTGATCTTTCTTATGAGGAGAAGCCCATGCAGGTTCTGGATACTCAAGAAAGAGTGACTCGTAGACGAGTAGTTAAGTTACACAAGGTAGTTTGGAGTAATCATAGTGATCGGGATGCAACATGGGAGCGGGAAGATTATTTAAAGGAAAATTATCTGACTTTCTATATTAAATGGTACGCTTTCCAAATCTCGGGATGAGATTTTTCTAAGGGGGAGGGCTATAACACCCTAGGTGTTTGGCTTCCACAAAATTGCATTTCATTTCATAAACATATGCATCATCCATGTCACCATGCCATTGTCACTGAAACATACATATGCAACATTCACAAATTCTGTTTGTTTCATACTTGATTGCTTATGAATGGTAGTAGTGCAACATGTGAATGTAACATGAGTTTCTCATACCTTGAAACATGGCAACATGGTAGGAATGTGGCAAGTTAAGCTTGCAACAAAAGTAATGAAACATGTGAAACATGGAATTGCAACAATTGAGTGAATTGATTGTTTTATGCTTCATCACATGTGATCATTAGAAATTGGTATAACAATTGTGTAAAGTGGTTGATCATGGTCTAATACACCTTAACTACACTTAGGGTAATTGTTGGAACATTGTTCATATAGATCAAAATGACAAAAATACCCTCAAGTGGAGGTTTGACTTGAATTGACCCTTAGAGTGCCACTGTTTGACTGATTCAAAAGACCAACTTAGAGACTTTGCATGGCTGTGAACTCTTTACCAAAGTTGTAGCTAATTTATCAAGGAACAAAAGTTGTTTTATGATCAACTCATAAAAATGTGTGGAACAGCCTCAAACATGGCCTACAAGTCATTCTTGATGGTGGATTCAACACTAAAAAATATTCTAAGTCATAACTGCATTTTCAGTTGGATCAAGCCCACTTTGGCTTGATGTAACTTTGGATCCATGGCAAATTAGATGATGGTCCTTGAAAAGAAATTGTAGATGGATGGTAGACCCACAATTTTCATGTACACTATTTTTGCAATGGATCAACGGTTTAGCCGTACTCAGACGTTGAAGTCGCGCTGTCAGTCATCATCGTGAACACTGAATCGCAATTTTCAGAAAAATGGTCAGAGCTTGCCGTGGCCGACCGGCGTAGGAGCTGCTCGCCGCGTGGCACACATGCTCGATTGAAGTCTCCACGTCGCGCATCTGAGCTCCAGAAGAAGGCCAGTGCCTGCCCGACGCACTCGCCTGCTCCATTTGCCTCTCTCTCGCCTCCACCGCGCGCAGCGCCGAGCCGCAGCAGCTTCCCCATTTCCAACTGAGTGTCGCCATCATCGTGCACGCTCACCACTGCAAAAACGCATTGCCCAGTTCATCAATAGCTTCGCTGTGATCCCCTCTACCACCTCCACCTTTCAATCGGTCTGTTTGAGCCTTGGTAAGGGCGTAATCGCCTTTTCTTCCACCGCCGCCATGGCGGGACCTCGCCGGAGTTGGTGCTCCACGTGGCCAACTGCCACCACGACCTTTCCATCCCTTCTCTCCCTTGCGCTAGCTACTATGTGTGACGCTGAAGCTCGTCGAGTAGACCACTAGGGCCGAGACGCCGTCGTCTCGCCGGAGCCGGCCATGCCGTGGCCGTGCACCGCCATGGTCATCACCACCCCCGTTAGCCACAGTAATAGCTTCGATTGAGGGCACCGCTAGATGCGCACGGGCGAGGAGAACATCGTAGTACCGCTGGACTCGTCGGAGAGGCCACCGGCGATGAGCTACGCCGCCGTCCGTTCCTTCTCCCCTGCCTGTCTCTCTATCGCGTGGGACCCGCGCGTCAGCCGTCGTTCTCAGGCGGGAGCTAGCGTGGGCCGTGTCATGTTGGGCCGCGCCAGCGCGTGTTGTGTGGGCCGCCGAGTCTGACCGGGCCAGCCCAGCAGTAGAGTAGGGTTTCAAATTTGTTTTTGTTTTATTCTTTTCACAGATTTGTGTATATATTCAAAAATATGTATCTCCTAGTTGGTATATTCAAATGATGTGGTTCTAATTTTGTTGAGTTCATGATAATGTCTAGTTTTTATTAAAAATATAACTTATTCCATGTTCTGTTATGAAAAATGGAGTTACTAATTATCTCTTTTAATCACGAAGGAAATAGGGGTAATTATATCTTTTTCTATGTAGCTCCAAATGGCATGAAATTTTTATGGTGTACTGCTCATGTCATGAATCGCTTGTAATTAAATTTTCATATATTTTGGACACTATATGAAGGAGATAGAAAATTCTCTTGTTTGTATGGATGGATCTTGTGTGAATTTTCATAATTTTTCTATAGATCCAGTTAGGGTAAAAATTGGTGAGTGCTATTCTTATGCTAGAATGATACTAGGAAAAATAAGAAATCTACTGCTTGACACTTTTCAATAGGGTTTCCTAATTATGCTCAAAATAGACATGCCATCTGTTATTTTGGATATAGCAAGATATGCTTGCCAAATGGCTTTGAAATTTTTATGGTAGTCTATGTGAAGCATGAGATAGCTACGGTAATTTTTGTAGATTTTTCTGAATAGTTTTACTATATATTGCTTTAATCACCTAATTAACTAAATAAATTAGAAAAGGATATTAAATAATTTATTTAGAAGTTGGCACTATACTTTCTAATGTTCCTCTGGTATGTGCAACAAGATGGTAAACTTGGTTTGGTCCAATTATGCTTTTGTATCATCACTAAATAATTAATTTGGTAGACCTGTCATTTCTGGACAGATTCTAGGTTTACTAGAATTCGATTTGGTTAACGTAAGAATCATGCTTTGATGTTTACAAATGAATTGTAGAGGATTTCATAAGCTTTCCAGAATGTCCCCTTGCAAGTCATTTGAATTTATAGAACTCTGGTTATGATTGAATTAAGGAACTACCCGTGTGCATATGAAACTTTAACTATTGTTTTAAGTATGCCTTTACTATTTCTAAGTTTGTGGTAATGTTCCTAGGTGTTAGGCCTTTAACTGAAGATGAGCATCTTTATCTTAGGTTATGCAAGTTAGGTAAGTTGATCTCGTTCTTCAAGTTAAGTTAGATACATGTTTTAAAGTGATTTGAATAGAGCTATTTTAAATCGGTAAACGAGTGTCCAATGATGTTTCCGTTAAACATTTACTGTGATTCATTCATCATGAGCATCATGTCATTCCTTATGCACCCATGATATTTATCTTGTGCATCGGCATGCAATAGGTGTACCGGAGGGAGTGACACTGCTAGAATTCGAGGAACCGAGCGAGCAGCAGCAGCCGACACCGGAGGTTCAGGAGGTGCAGCCTTCAGGAGAAGTGCCAGATGAGGTCGCCGTTGAGTGCCCGGATCACCGTCCGCGCAACTTTGTGAAAGGCAAGCCCCGAAGCATATTAAGCCTCCTAATTTCTGAAATGCAGTTAAAGTATTATTGTTACATATATATATTGTTGCATTAAGTTTAGGTGTTGGATGCAAACACTTGCTGCATTGATTATCCAATCCTTGTCCAGATATTGATATCCTGAATCCTATGTAGCTCAGGTTCGTGTAGTGCTTAGCCCTGCTTAAACACGGTAGAAGTCAGGTGATTTCCTATCACCTGCGAGATATAGGAATATACACATGGCATGGTTGGCTATATTTGCTATCGTGGAAAAGAACCTGTCTTAATCTGAAATGAAGACCGGGTGGAGGCTTGCCGGTTTGCAGTGACTCCGTCTGTGTCGCTTAAGGACTGAATCTTGGAGCCTTTCCTGTTCATGTTGAACGCATGCCTCTCTCTTAGTTGGCCATGTCTGAAGACCGACCGCGAAGCCGAGTAGCTCACCTCAGGCCAGGAGTTGATAAGTATAAAGTGTGCCTCAGAAGGGAGCCGTAGGCGTGAGTCCAAGGGCAGGTGATTTAAAAGTCCTGATCGTCCTGGTAGAAGGGTAATCCTTGAGAGTGCTGGCGCTGATCAAACCCGTGAATTTGGTTCCTGAGTTGTTCCAAAGGTGACCCACAGCTACCCTTGCTAAGTATGCTAGGGTGAGAGTTAGGAATTCCCCCTCAGCTGAGTTGTAATTCGATTCGAGTCGCCGTCTCTCCCAGTTAGTGAGAACTTGACGGGCTTATCTCCAATGTAGATACACTAAATAACATGATGGTTCGGAAATGATGATATGATGATGACAACCTTATTATACCTGCTATGGTTAATATTGTTTGCTCCTAATAAGTGAGTGCTCTAGTACAGGTGCTAATCTAGTGGACAGGTAAATGATGATAAGCTTGATGCTAAGTTTAAATTGGGCACTATATTCTTAAGCTCTTTTATGCAACTGTGTCAAGCTAGCCCACCTCACAAGCCTTGCATGACCCTTGGTGTCTTTTATTTATGGTTTTGATGGGTAAGTCTAGCTGAGTACCTTCTCATACTCAGGGTTTATCTCCCACCTGTTGCAGATGACCAGTTCTACTTTGGTTGCTGCAAGTATTGCCTTCTCCTAGCTGGGGATGAAGACTAGACCGTTGGGCGCGGTCTCTCCTAGTTCTCGTACCTGATGATGCTTTTGTGGGACATGACTCAGATCTGGCAATGTATTTGAAACTATGAAGTTATGTACTAAACTATGTTGCTTCCGCAAATTTGAACTTGGTTTGTAATATTTTTATTCGAACTCTGATGGATGTAATCCGAATGCTACTTATGAAATGTTGTAACGAATGATGTGTTGTGTTGAATCACTACGGTCTTGGTTTGTATGTCGAGAGTTGGTTGAAATCCTTCATGATTTCCGGACTACCGGGATTATGGGATCTTAAGTACAGGAATTTGATCACTTCGGTGATTGTTTTTGTACTTACGTTCTTATGATTTGGTCAGTTCTATTACAGCTAGTATCAGAGCAAGATTTGACACTAAACATGTCATTTGTGTATTTAAAACAAAAGTATTTGTGAAAATCCTAAATTAAATACTATGTATTGCCAGTGGTCATATCCCTTATGCCCAAATAAGGACTCTTAGGTGGCTTATTAAAGTACTAACTTGGGGGTTCCTGCTTGTTTCTGTTTCGTTATCCATACGGCGTGCTATTGTATGGATGCCATCCGCTTGGGTGGTAATATATGGATCAAAATACCTCTACGCTCTGGTAAGTGGGAGTTGTGAGAGCATGACCGTCCAACATCGGTCTAGGGGAGAGTAGTTGTGGTTGCTCGCATACTTACATGTTCGATCATGTATCTATGAGAGTACTTAAATGTGGGTATCTCTGACGGGTAGCTGTGATACTAGAATATATACATCGGGGGATGTATGTATGAAAGTATTTAGTTTACTGCTTACTTTCATGCATTTTGGGAAATTATTGGGCTGAAATGAAATTTTCTGCAGGTACACTAACAACGTATCGTTGTAGATCGACTAGCTACCGTATACGAGAGAACGTATGTATGCCACCGTATATTTCGCTAGCCTTTAAATTTTTCTAGGTTTGTGAGGACGTACGGATCGTGCATGCATCATGTTCAAGCATACATAGCATTTTTGCATTACTCCCTCCTTTAAAATTGATGGTCTCAACTAATTAAATTTCGTATCCCTTAAATGATTCTCCCCTTATGTTGCAACTTTTTGCTATAGATGGCGCGCATGAAATGCACGGCTCGCAAGTCCGCTGGAGGCAGGGCGCCTCGTCACCGGTTAGCTCCGCGTGAGCCTTGTCCGGAGCCTACTGAGGCGGAAAGGCTGAGGGCAGAGCTGGCCCAGGTGACTACTGAGAGGACTACAGCTTAGCACCGCTTGGAGCAAGTAACACAGGAACAGGATCAAGAGACCCTAGAGGTTCAGAGGTTGACAGTTGCTCACTACAACTGTGAACGTATGTTGATTCACATGCTGAATCAGCGGAATGAAGCCTGGCACGAAGAGGATGTGTTGAGAACACGACAGGTGGAGCTAGAGCAACAGTTGGCTGTTGCCGAAGAGTACAATGACCATCTCCATGAGGAGGTTCACCTGTTACATAATCAGCTTCACCCTCTCCTGCCACCTGATGATGAGGATGAGATGGGCTCTGGTGTCATCATGGCTGAAGGTGATGATGACATGGAAGTCAATGGACCTGAGGACGTTCCACCTGAAGATGAGGAAGATGAGGAGTTAGAGCCTGCTAGTGATGAAGATGGAGGAGAGATCTTCGACACTGACTCCGAGAATGATGCGTAGTTTAGCTAATGCGCTAGAGCTAGTCTTTTGTTGATCCTCATGCATGAACGAGTAGCTTTGTAATAAGTAATCGTTGGGATGTAATATCGAACCTTAAGTTATCTTTGATGTCAGTTTGGAACCACTATGGCTTGGATGTAACCTATCCAACGTGTTATGCTCCACGTATGTGAGCCTTTGATAAATTCCGTCATTGCGGTCTATAGATCTCGTTGTTGGTTAAGTTCATCGCATTTATGTGTCAATTGATGCGCTTGATGAGTTGTGTGATTGTGATGAATGATTGTGCCTCTATTGATTGTATAAATTCATTCTCTCCAATGGACTTAGTTTGGCATAATTATACAATTCATCTACAAAAATTTCCACATCGTCAGTGCTCATTGGCTATACATTTTGCAGATGGCTTATAACCTTCATCGTGGTCGTAGCATGGGAGATGAGGAACAACCACCTCCTCCACCGCCCACACCAACTGAGCTAATGCAGACAGTCGTTGAAAGTCAGCGCATGCTAGCTGAGGCTATGCGCCATATGGCTAACCGCGAGGATCGACATGTCCGCCAGGGACCCGAGCCGAACCAGTACAGTAGCTTTAAGGACTTCATGGACACAAAGCCTCCTATCTTTCGAGAGGCAGAAGAACCATTACAAGCTGATGAATGGTTGAGCACGATAGAGCAAACGTTTGGATTGCTTCGATTGATGGAAGTTATGAAGGCTTCGTATGCAGGACACCAGCTCCAAGGCCCTACAGGCATCTGGTGGACCCATCACAGGACCACCTTCCCTGCAAACGTCGAGATAGTTTGGGACCAGTTCCAGACAGCTTTCCAGGGACATTTTATCCCTCCTGGTCTCATGGCCATTAAGCATACCGAGTTTATGAAGCTAACCCAAGGCAACAAGAGTCTTAATGAATACCTCCAGGCATTCAACTACCTGGCAAGGTATGCTCCTGAGTTCGTCGACACTGACACCAAAAGAATAGCTAGTTTCAAGAGGGGACTTTCCCCTAAACTGATGAAGTCTATGGGCAACTGCAAGTGTGTCACCTTTAATGAGTTTATCAGTGACACCCTGACTCAGGAGAATAATGATAAGATATATGCTGCTTCCAAGACCCATAAAAGAAACTTTGAGGCAGGTGCTTCTCAGTCCAAAGCACCAGTGGTATCCAAGACCCAGTATCATCCACCCAATGCTAATGTCTGGTACCGCCCACCTCAGAAGAAGAATCAAGCTAAAACTGGTTTTCACAAGGGGTACACAATTTCCTTGCCAAAGAATACCTCTGGGCAGGGCAGCTCCAATGTCCCGCCAGCAAACAGGCCATGCTGGAACTATAACCAGCCTGGTCATTGGGCAAATAAGTGTCCCTATCCTTCCAAGCAGAATGCTCAGGGAAACGTCCATCAGGGGCATGTTCACTACACTACTGTGGAGGAAATTCCTGCTGGTGAAGTGGTCACCGCTGGTAAGTTCCTTGTTAATGATCACCCTACAGTTGTGCTCTTTGATTCAGGTGCTTCGCATTCCTTTGTGAGTTCTACTTTTGCATCTAAGCATAAGATGAATGTGATTACAATTGTCAAGGGTGGTTATTGTATTAGTGCTATTGGAAATAATATCATGACTAACCAAGTAGTTAAAGATGTAAAGATTGAGATTGGGGATCAAGAGTTCCTTACGAATCTTGTAGTTCTACCGGGGGTAGGAATTGATGTAATCCTAGGGATGAAGTGGATGAGCGGGAATGGAGTGTTGATCGATACATCAACCCGTGTGGTAATGTTGAGAGATCCTGTGGATAAGAAGGGTTTTCTAGTGCAGTTACCTCGTGATATCGCTATCCACAATACGGCCAATGCTACCCTAGCCAAAGCCATTGAAGATATACCTATTGTCTGTGAGTTTCCAGATGTCTTCCCTGATGACTTGCCTAGATTACCTCTGGACCATGATGTAGAATTCAAGATAGAACTCATTCTGGGTATGGCTCCTATTTCTCAAAGGCCCTATAGAATGCCGCCCAATGAGTTGGCTGAGCTGAAGAGTCAGTTGAATGAGCTATTAAAGAAAGGTTTGATTCGGCCTAGTTCTTCTCCTTGGGGTTGTCCGGCTATCTTTGTGAAGAAGAAGGACAAGTCTCTGCGCATGTGCATGGATTATCACCCCCTTAATGCTGTTACTATCAAGAACAAATACCCTCTTCCTCGCATTGATATTCTATTTGATCAGCTCTCCAAAGCTAAGGTATTCTCCAAGATCGATTTGAGGTCTGGTTACCATCAGATCAAAATTTGTCCTGAAGATATACCTAAGACAGCTTTCTCTACTCATTATGGCTTGTTCGAATACCTTGTCATGTCCTTTGGGTTGACAAATGCTCCGGCACACTTTATGTACCTGATGAATTTAGTATTCATGCCAGAATTGGACAAGTTCGTCGTTGTGTTCATTGATGATATCCTTGTATATTCTCAGAATGATGAAGAGCATGATGAACATCTGAGAATTGTTTTAACTCGGTTACGTGACAACCAGCTTTATGCTAAGTTCAGCAAGTGCAAATTCTGGTTGAACAAGATACCTTTTCTAGGTCATGTGTTATCTGGAGATGGAATTTTGGTTGACCCTACTAAGGTGCAAGAAGTCCTAGAGTGGAAGGCACTACTACGGTCACAGAAGTCCGAAGTTTTCTGGGTTTGGCTGGCTACTATCGTCGCTTTATCCCGGATTTCTCAAAAATTGCCAAGCCCATGACTCGACTACTTCAAAAGGATGAGAAGTTTGTGTGGACTCTGAAGTGTGAAGAGGCTTTCCACACTTTGCGGACCTTATTAACCTCTGCTCCTGTATTGGCACAACCTGACATCGAGAAGCCTTTTGATGTCTACTGTGATGCATGTGGCACCGGTTTGGGATGTGTTCTTATGTAGGAGGGCCGAGTCATTGCTTATGCTTCACGCCAGCTTCAAAAGCATGAAATCAATTATCCTACCCATGACTTAGAGCTAGCCGCGGTTGTTCATGCCCTGAAGATTTGGAGACATTACTTGCTAGGTAATGTGTGCAACATCTATACTGACCATAAAAGTCTCAAGTACATCTTTACTCAACCCGAGTTGAACATGCGTCAATGATGATGGTTAGAATTAATCAAAGACTACAACCTTCAAGTGCACTACCATCCTGGTAAGGCAAACGTGGTTGCTGATGCCTTAAGCAGAAAGGCCCATTGCAATTCCTTAGTTAGTGAAGACTTTCATCTGGCACACCTCCTTCATCCTGTAGTACTCCACAATATCACTGTGGATTGCTCTCTTAGAAGTCGAACTATCGAACTCCAGAAGACTGATGTGGGTGTGTTTCATATCAAGCGGAAGATGAAAGAGCATGAGACCAAGCACTTTAGGGTCGATGACAAAGGAATTCTCTGGTTTAATGAAAGGCTTGTAGTACCCAAAGACAAAGAACTTAGAAATCAAATTATGGCTGAAGCCCATTCTTCTAGATTGTCCATCCATCCTAGTAGCAGTAAAATGTATCAAGATCTCAAGCTATATTATTGGTGGACCAAGATGAAGAAAGAAATCGTAGCCTACGTGGCAAGGTGTGATAACTGTTGCAGAGTCAAGGCTATTCACATGAGGCCCGGATTATTACAGCCACTCTCTATTCCTGGCTGGAAGTGGGAAGAAATTGTCATGGATTTCATTGTTGGATTACCCACTACCAAAAAGGGTTGTGATTCCATCTGGGTTATCATAGATCATCTAACTAAATCCGCTCACTTTATTCTGGTCAAGTCTACCTATCACCCTCACAATTATGCTGAGATTTATTTTCAACAAGTGGTATGTCTCCATGGTGTACCCAAATCCATTATTTCAGATAGAGGACCATAGTTCATGGCTCGCTTTTGGGAGTGCTTACATCAGAACCTTGGCACTCATCTAATCCGCAGTTCTGCCTATCATCCGCAAACATTAGGACAGACTGAGCGTGTTAATCAAATTCTTGAAGACATGCTTAGAGCTTGTCTTATCTCTTGCAAAGGCTCTTGGGAGGACTGGTTGCCTCTCGCTGAATTCTCTTATAACAACAGTTATCAAGAGAGTATCAAAATGGCTCCTTTTGAAGCTCTTTATGGTCGCAAGTGTAGGACTCCTTTAAACTGGGTGGAACCTAGAGAAAGAAGATTCTATGGTATTGATTTTGTAAAAGAAGCCGAAGAGTAAGTCCGAACTATACAGAAGAATATGACTGCCGCTCAGGCTATACAAAAGAGCTATGTTGATAAGAGAAGGAAACCTATTGAGTTTGAAGTAGGTGACCATGTTTATCTGAAGGTATCCCCTATGAAAGGAGTAAAACGTTTTGGAATTAAAAGGAAGCTTGAGCCTCGATATGTTGGACCTTACCGCATTATCGAGAAAAGTGGAAGAGTAGCCTATAAACTCGATCTACCACGTGAAATGGGAACTATATTCCCGGTATTCCATGTGTCCTAGCTGAAGAAGTGTCTCCGTATTCCCGAGGAAAGAATAGCAACAAGGAAAATCAACTTGAAATCTGATCTTTCTTATGAGGAGAAGCCCGTGTAGGTTCTGGATACTCAAGAAAGAGTGACTCGTAGACGAGTAGTTAAGTTACACAAGGTAGTTTGGAGTAATCATAGTGATCGGGATGCAACATGGGAGCGGGAAGATTATTTAAAGGAAAATTATCCAGCTTTCTATATTAAATGGTACGCTTTCCAAATCTCGGGACGAGATTTTTCTAAGGGGGGAGGGCTATAACACCCTGGGTGTTTCGCTTCCACAAAATTGCATTTCATTTCATAAACATATGCATCATCCATGTCACCATGCCATTGTCACTGAAACATACATATGCAACATTCGCAAATTCTGTTTGTTTCATACTTGATTGCTTATGAATGGTAGTAGTGCAACATGTGAATGCAACATGAGTTTCTCATACCTTGAAACATGGCAACATGGTAGGAATGTGGCAAGTTAAGCTTGCAACAAAAGTAATGAAACATGTGAAACATGGAATTGCAACAATTGAGTGAATTGATTGTTTTATGCTTCATCACATGTGATCATTAGAAATTGGTATAACAATTGTGTAAAGTGGTTGATCATGGTCTAATACACCTTAACTAAACAAGGGTAATTGTTGGAACATTGTTCATATAGATCAAAATGACAAAAATACCCTCAAGTGGAGGTTTGACTTGAATTGACCCTTAGAGTGCCACTGTTTGACTGATTCAAAAGACCAACTTAGAGACTTTGCATGGCTGTGCACTCTTTACTAAAGTTGTAGCTAATTTATCAAGGAACAAAAGTTGTTTTATGATCAACTCATGAAAATGTGTGGAACAGCCTCAAACATGGCCCACAAGTCATTCTTGATGGTGGATTCAACACTGAAAAATATTCTAAGTCATAACTGCATTTTCAGTTGGATCAAGCCCACTTTGGCTTGATGTAACTTTGGATCCATGGTGAATTATATGATGGTCCTTGAAAAGAAATTGTAGATGGATGGTAGACCTACAATTTTTATGTACACTATTTTTGCAATGGATCAACGGTTTAGCCGTACTCAGACGTTGAAGTCGCGCTGTCGGTCATCATCGTGAACACTGAATCGCAATTTTCGGAAAAATGGTCAGAGCTCACCGTGGCCGATCGGCGTAGGAGCTGCTCACCGCGTGGTGCGCATGCTCGGCCGAAGTCTCCACGTCGTGCGTCCGAGCTCCAGAAGAAGGCCAGCGCCTGCCCGACGCACTCGCCTGCTCCATTTGCCTCTCTCTCGCCTCCACCGCGCGCAGTGCTGAGCCACAGCAGCTTCCCCATTTCCGACCGAGTGTCGCCATCGTTGTGCGCGCTCGCCACTGCAAAAACGCGTTGCCCAGTTCGTCAACAGCTTCGCCGTGATCCCCTCTACCACCTCCACCTTTCAATTGGTCCGTTTGAGCCTTGGTAAGGGCGTAATCGCCTTTTCTTCCACCGCCGCCATGGCAGGATCTCGCCGGAGTTGGCGCTCCACGCGGCCAACTGCCACCGCGACCTTTCCATCCCTTCTCTCCCTTGCGCTGGCAACTATGTGTGACGCTGAAGCTCGTCGAGTAGACCACTAGGGCCAAGACGCCGTCGTCTCGCTAGAGCCGGCCATGCCGTGGCCATGTGCCGCCATGGTCGTCACCACCCCTGTTAGCCGCAGCAATAGCTTTGATTGAGGGCATCGCTAGATGCGCACGAGTGAGGAGAACATCGTAGTACCGCTGGACTCGTTGGAGAGGCCACCGGCGACGAGCTATGTCGTCGTTCGTTCCTTCTACCCTGCCTATTTCTCTGTCGTGTGGGACCCGCGCGTCAGCCGTCGTTCTCAGGCGGGAGCTAGCATGGGCCACATCACGTTGGGCCACGCCAGCGCGTGTTGTGTGGGCCGCCGAGTCTGACCGGGTCGGCCCAGCAGTAGAGTAGGGTTTCAAATTTGTTTTTGTTTTATTCTTTTCATAGATTTGTGTATATATTCAAAAATATGTATCTCCTAGTTGGTAGATTCAAATGATGTGGTTCCAATTTTGTTGAGTTCATGATAATGCCTAGTTTTTATTAAAAATATAACTTATGCCATGTTCTGTTATAAAAAATGGAGTTACTAATTATGTCTTTTAATCACAAAGGAAATAGGGGTAATTATATCTTTTTCTATGTAGCTCCAAAGGGCATGAAATTTTTATGGTGTACTGCTCATGTCATGAGTAGCTTGTAGTTAAATTTTCATATATTTTGGACATTGTATGTAGGAGATAGAAAATTCTCTTGTTTGCATGGATGGATCTTGTGTGAATTTTCATAATTTTTCTATAGATCCAGTTAGGGTAAAAATTGGTGAGTGCTATTCTTATGCTAGAATAATACTAGGAAAAATAAGAAATTTGTTGCTTGACACTTTTCAATAGGGTTTCCTAATTATGCTCAAAATAGACATGCCATCTGTTATTTTGGATACAGCAAGTTATGCTTGCCAAATGGCTTTGAAAATTTTATGGTAGTCTATGTGAAGCATGATATAGCTACTGTAATTTTTGTAGATTTTTCTGAATAGTTTTACTATATATTGCTTTAATCACCTAATTAACTAAATAAATTAGAAAAGGATATTAAATAATTTATTTAGAAGTTGGCACTATACTTTCTAATGTTCCTCTGGTATGTGCAACAAGTTGGTAAACTTGGTTTGGTCCAATTATACTTTTGCATCATCACTAAATAATTAATTTGGTAGACCTGTCATTTCTGGACAGATTCTAGGTTTACTGGAATTCGATTTGGTTAACGTAAGAATCATGCTTTGATGTTTACAAATGAATTGTAGAGGATTTCATAAGCTTTCCAGAATGTCCCCTTGCAAGTCATTTGAATTTATAGAACTCTGGTTATGATTGAATTAAGGAACTACCCGTGTGCATATGAAACTTTAACTATTGTTTTAAGTATGTCTTTACTATTTCTAAGTTTGTGGTAATGTTCCTAGGTGTTAGGCCTTTAACTGAAGATGACCATCTTTATCTTAGGTTATGCAAGTTAGGTAAGTTGATCTCGTTCTTCAAGTTAAGTTAGATACATGTTTTAAAGTGATTTGAATAGAGCTATTTTAAATCGGTAAACGAGTGTCCAGTGATGTTTCCGTTAAACATTTACTGTGATTCATTCATCATGAGCATCATGTCATTCCTTATGCACCCATGACATTTATCTTGTGCATTGGCATGCAATAGGTGTACCGGAGGGAGTGACACTGCTGGAATTCGAGGAACCGAGCGAGCAGCAGCAGCCAACACCGGAGGTTCAGGAGGTGCAGCCTTCAGGAGAAGTGCCAGACGAGGTCGCCGTTGAGTGCCCGGATCACCGTCCGCACAACTTGGTGAAAGGCAAGCCCCAGAGCATATTAAGCCTCCTAATTTCCGAAATGCAGTTAAAGTATTATTGTTACATATATATATTGTTGCATTAAGTTTAGGTGTTGGATGCAAACACTTGCTGCATTGATTATCCAATCCTTGTCCAGATATTGATACCCTGAATCCTATGTAGCTCAGGTTCATGTAGTGCTTAGCCCTGCTTAAACACGGTAGGAGTCAGGTGATTTCCTGTCACCTGCGAGATATAAGAATATACACATGGCACGGTTGGCTATATTTGCTATCATGGAAAAGAACATGTCTTAATCTGAAATGAAGACCGGGCGGAGGCTTGTCGGTTTGCAGTGACTCCGTCTGTGTCGCTTAAGGACTGAATCTTGGAGCCTTTCCTGTTCATGTTGAATGCATGCCTCTCTCTTAGTTGGCCGTGTCTGAAGACCGACCGCGAAGCCGAGTAGCTCACCTCAGGCCAGGAGTCGATAAGTATAAAGTGTGCCTCAGAAGGGAGCCGTAGGCGTGAGTCCAAGGGCAGGTGATTTAAAAGTCCTGATCGTCCTGGTAGAAGGGTAATCCCTGAGAGTGCTGGTGCTGATCGAACCCGCGAATTTGGTTCCTGAGTTGTTCCAAAGGTGACCCACGGCTACCCTTGCTAAGTATGCTAGGGTGAGAGTTAGGAATTCCCCCTTAGCTGAGTTGTAATTCGATTCGAGTCGCCGTCTCTCCCGGTTAGTGAGAACTTGACGGGCTTATCTCCAATGTAGATACACTAAATAACATGATGGTTCGGAAATGATGATATGATGATGACAGCCTTATTATACCTGCTATGGTTAATATTGTTTGCTCCTAATAAGTGAGTGCTCTAGTATAGGTGCTAATCTAGTGGACAGGTAAATGATGATAAGCTTGATGCTAAGTTTAAATTGGGCACTATATTCTTAAGCTCTTTTATGCAACTATGTCAAGCTAGCCCACCTCACAAGCCTTGCATGACCCTTGGTGTCTTTTATTTATGGTTTTGACGAGTAAGTCTAGCTGAGTACCTTCTCGTACTCAGGGTTTATCTCCCACCTGTTGTAGATGACCAGTTCTACTTTGGTTGCTGCAAGTATTGCCTTCACCCAGCTGGGGATGAAGACTAGACCATTGGGCGCGGTCTCTCCTAGTTCTCGTACCTGATGATGCTTTTGTGGGACATGACTCAGATCTGGCAATGTATTTGAAACTATGAAGTTATGTACTAAACTATGTTGCTTCCGCAAATTTGAACTTGGTTTGTAATATTTTTATTCGAACTCTGATGGATGTAATCCGAATGCTACTTGTGAAATGTTGTAACGAATGATGTGTTGTGTTGAATCACTACGGTCTTGGTTTGTATGTCGAGAGTTGGTTGAAATCCTTCGTGATTTCTGGACTACCGGGATTATGGGATCTTAAGTACATGAATTTGATCACTTCGGTGATTATTTTTGTACTTACATTCTTATGATTTGGTTGGTTCTGTTACACCTGCCATTGAAGATTGTCCGCCTCCACAGCAAGGGGAGTCAACTCGGCCACCCTCTATTAGAGCTGAGCGGTCATGTCCCTATGCAGCCATGCCTCATCAATGAGGTGGTCCAAGTCCTCCTTATGCTCGTGAAGGAATCAGGATTTCTCCCGGTTGCGAGCAATAAGAGACTGAAAAAAGACGGTGGTCAGAAAACAAAAATAGATAAAAAAAAGAAGAGAGCGAGAGGCAAGACTAAGTGAATACCTAGCCAGTGGGAATGATGACATCTCATAGGGTGCCCCTAGCCTAGTTCAAAGCTTCCAGCGTGGTCGTGATCCCCTCGTTGAGACTCTCCCGCTCCATGCCCTCGGTGGCATCATCGAGGGTGAAGAGTTCCGATGACGGGTCCCGTGGACTCACCCAATGGAGCAGGGGCTCATCCTGCGTGGGCGGGTGGTGGCCCTATGATGTCAGGACCAGGGACAACTCCCTACCAATCTCCTCAACAACTGTCGTGGTGTCTAGGGTCCCTCGGCCATGACACCCTCCGTCTTGCCCACGATGGGTGTCGTCTCTAGGGCTACCGGTAGCACAGGACACGCTGCTGCCTCGGGCGCCGCCACCGTAGCTTCTGGCTGTGACCCATCCATCATAGCCACTATCACCTCCACCTTCATCTGCAGGACCTTGTCCGGCTGCGCCATGCCTGCCGTGGTCGACACAACAAGTGCGGCCGTCTGCTCCACCCGCTCTGACATCGGTGGCGAAATCGCTTCCGCCGCCAATTGCTCGGTGACCTTCGAGGGCGCTCCCTTAGCCTCACCGACCACTTGACCCACCGAGGGCACGGGCACCACCACGGGCGGCGCCTTATCAGCCGATGAGGCTATGACGCCGGGTCCGCTCTCGCCCAAAATAGGAGCGATGTCAGGCGATGGCCCCGCCTTGCCTAAATGGTGACACTCTTCTTGGGCGCCAGCGCTAAAGAAGTGCCCCGTCTGACCCACCTCCTGACGCTGCAAAAGAAACCAAAGGTGTGAGTCACAATGACAACAGGCAAAAACAGAGAAAATAGAGAAGTTGGTGACTTACATTGGCGCTATTGGGCAGTGGAGACATTTTGGGGATGAACCCCCGAGCCTCTGCTCTGCCTCATTGGGATAGGACCATTTTGAGCCCGCCCCCTGCTCCTAGGTAGAGGGGTCCA
The DNA here is from genome assembly GCF_019320115.1 of Miscanthus floridulus. Lineage (NCBI taxonomy): Eukaryota > Viridiplantae > Streptophyta > Magnoliopsida > Poales > Poaceae > Miscanthus > Miscanthus floridulus. The sequence continues at coordinate 23,045,880 of NC_089583.1, read as the reverse complement.
TCTCCCTTGTGTCCGGGGGCGCGGCAGTAGAGCCGCCCCCCTCCACCGACACCTTGGGTGCGGTGACAGATCTTGCCCGCTCCTGCTATCTCCTGGGGCAGGCCAACGGTTCGGCCCATCTCTGCCAACCCCACGGACACGCTTTCCCCCACATGGAACCGGAAAAGCCCCTACACGGACAAGTGGATACCTGTCAGCATATCCTCACTTGTCGGGTCGTCCCACTCAATGTCAGTAGCTACCTCATCGTCCTCCTCCTCATCATCATCGTCATCATCACTATCAGTCTCCTCTCCTCGCTCCCGTGCCAATAGCTTCTGCTGCTTCTTTTTCCTCTCAACATCCGTCTTCCTCTGCCACTCGGCCACGGCGTGGTTGGCCGCCGTCACCAATGGGTCCTTCGGCAACAGAGCCGGGCGATCCATCAGGATGAGTTTCTTCGGCTGGTTTCCCTATCTCAACATCAGCATCAAGGGGTCGGGAGTTCAATCAAAAAGAGAGGCACGCAGAAAGAAAACTTATGAAGGCAATGTACCCCGGTTCTAGCCACATTGGGGGGGTGCCCCGGCACTAGATACACAAAGTCGAGAACGGCGCCGGTGTCATCCCGTGGAGGCTCCATCGCCTCCTTGATGCGCTGCGCTACTTTGGAGGGGGAGTGCACTCCCTCAGTGAGCGCCATCCCCTCGAGCGACACCCCGGGCGCCATCATGTGCAGGGGAAGTGCTCGCTTCATCAGCGGTGCCACCCTCCGTGTGTGATAGGCACCGATGATCCCCGACCCCTTCACACCCCTCTCCTTTAGGATTCAGACGACGGTGAGATGGTCCTAGATTTTCTTCTTGTCTTTCTCTGGAACCCCCCACTTCCTCCATGATTCCAGGACCTCTTCGATGAGGCGCCCGATGAACTTCGGCAAGGGGGTGGTCGCATCGTTCCTGACGTAGAACCAATGCAAATGCCACCCCTTGTTGGAGGTTGACAGATGCATCAGTGGGTACTCGTTGACCCGGTTGTTGCAGAGCTAGATGCCGGCGCATCCCATTAGCACGTTCAGCTCTTGCCTCTTCTCCCGCTTCTTTAGGAGGGTGACAACAAAGAAATGCCGCCACATGTCAAAGTGGGGACTAAACCCTAAGAACCCCTCACAAAGGGTGACGAACGCCGCAATGTGTTGGATCCCATTGGGAGTAAGGTGCTACAGCTCCACATTGTAGTAATGTAGCAACCCCCGAAGGAACTTGTGGGTGGGGGTGGCAAATCCCTGCTCATGGAAGTGAGCGAAGGACACAACGTAGCCTTCGGGAGGCAACGGCGTGTCCTCATTGCCGGGTAGCCGCCACTCCTCGGCGGCGGTCCACGCGTAAAGAAGGCTGCAGCGAACAAGGCCCTCTAGGCGTTGGAGGTTGACATCAGATCTACACCATGGCTCCATTAAACAATTAGGGTGGATGGATGCGAACCTGACGGTGGTTGAGATGTGGATGCGGGAGGCTTAGGCAATTGGTGGTGGAGGTTGTAGATGCAAAGGCAAGGAGGTAATGTACGAAACCATAGGGGTGAACCCTTTGGTTTTATAGGGGCGACGGATGCGAGGAAGGCAACTGTCTGTTCGGATCTCTGCACCTACCATGATTCACCACCACGTCACCACGCGAGATATGCGCTCGCAATCCCTATCCTTTCCCTCCGAAGACACGTCGGACATTTTGCCTTCCCGGGCAGACTAGGACTCTTTACCAGTAGAAGAGATATGGGTCAAAAAGTGTTCCTCCAGCCCACCTAGGCCTAGGAGTTCGAGGGCTGGCCCATCAATGGTTTCGATGACCATCCCAAGGCAGCCTTATGACGAAGGATGGGCCCGCGAGCGGCCAAAACCCAGGCACACGAGTGCCACCAGTCTCAACCCATGATTGAGTCTCAGCCAGGCTGACTCTTGCCAGACCCCGTGAATGGGATACCGGGACTCCAATCGAACTATCCAGTTATCAAAACATCAAATCTCACAGCCATACCCACGAAGGGTCCGAATTACCACCGGGCGATTCTATCCGAATCACCCGGGGGCTACACCCAACGGTTGCGCTCGTGTGCACCCTCTTGCAAACCAAAATACCCCCCAGGCGATTCTATCCAAATCACCCAAGGGCTCGGGGGCTACACCCATTGGTTGCGCTCGCGCGCACCCTCTGGCGAATCAAAATACCCCCGGGTGATTCTATCCGAATCACCCGGGGGCTCGGGGGCTACACTCGTCGGGTGCGCTCACGCGCACCCTCCGGCAAGTCAAATCACCCCATGGGCGATTCTATCTAAATCACTCGGGGGCTCGAGGCTACTATCGGGGACCGAATACTGGGGTATCCAAAGAGGAGGAGCTGATAACCATCAAATGTTGATGCTTTCAAATAGACAAGAATGCAACTACACTTCTTGCCCAACGACCGAAGGTTGGCTCACCTCGCCCGACCCCTGAGGGTTGGACTTTGCCTCGCCCCATGTCTGTGGGCAGACTCTGCCTCGCCCGATGTCCGAGGCCTGGTTCTGCCATGCCCGACCCCCGAGGGCTGGACTCCGCCTCGCTCGACGTCTAGGGGCAGACTCCACCTCGCCCAACGGATGAGGGTTGGCTCTACCTCGCCCGATGACTAGGGGCTGGGCTCCACCTTGCCCGACGTCCAGGGGTAGGATCTGCCTCACTCAATGTCTGGGGGCAGACTTCGCCTCGCCCGACATCCGAGGGCAGACTCCACCGAGGGTAGACTCTGCCTCACTCTCTGCCTCGCCCGACATCTAGGGGGAGACTCCGCCTCGCCCGACATCTAAGGATAGACTCCGCCTTGCCTTACGTCTGAGGGTAGACTCCGCCTCACCCGACGTCTGTGTGCTACTCCTTCATAACTACGTGTGCAGATAAGGTGGGGCACTCAAGTCAACCGCAATACCGAGGACCATACCCTGCACGCCTGTAGGAAAGTACCATCAGGATATGACCAGACGGGCACTTTAAGCCCTTCTAGGCATGTCAGAGCCCAAATAGTGTTGTGGGTGCTGACATTTGTCCTACAGTGTTATGGGCGTCGGCATTTGCCCTCGGACACGAATCCTAACAAAAACATACGACAACCACTATGGTTCAGGAGGAAACTCATGTCATCTACAGTAATGAACATGGGGCCTCTATGCCATCTGCTCCCCATAGGGTCATGGCTCGGCACCCTAGTGCGTCGCGCTGCCCGTCGGGGTAGGATGGGATGTGACCACTTGCTGAATGAATCCAGAGCACGGCCCTATCAGGATCACCGAACATGCTATCCCTGGCACCATCTATCGTGTCAACAAGGCAGACTCAAAGGAAAAGGAAGACCTGGCACCTTCGAAGGACCTTCTTTGCCTCTGGTTTTCTTCTTTCTCTCATCTGTAATCCCTGCTCCCCCTTGATCTATAGAAGGGAGGGTAGGGCCCCCCACTAAGGGGACGGATCAATTCAACACACCACGCATCACATAACACATAGCTGAGCAGCAACCAAGCTCTCAGCACCCTTTCAACCTTTTCATCAGAGACTTGGGACCTATCCCTCTCTCGACCGTTTGTACCTCCTACTACGAACCTTACAGTGCTAATAACATGAGTAGCAGTAGCAAACTGGACGTAGGACATTCTGTCCAAACCAGTATAAACCTTGTGTCTTTTAGCACACCATCCAGGCCCAACGCGCAACAAATACAAATTTACTAGTTGGTGTTTACTCAAAACACCAACACTAGCAGACAGGCGCGCGCTTCTGACCGGTGTGGCCCGCGCGGCCGCAGTGTCTTAAATGACAAGGCCTCGAACTGGACCGGCAGCAGCGCAGAGGGCATAGCGGACAGGCGTGTACACGACGACGATGCAATAGCAGCGGCAACGTCGCGGCATGAAGCGGGTCGGCAGTGCGGTGAGGCAGTAGTGCGTGAACGTGATGGCAAGGTGATAACACCGGCAATGACTTCATCGTGGCGCGGGGCGGGCGGCAGCAACTCTGCGTGGCGGGCTAGCGGCAGCCGGGCCATAGCCAGGCCAGAGGCAGCCACGGCTGACCGCGTGAGGCAGAGCACACACACGTGACCAATGCAGTGACGCCGAGCGCCCAAGCATGGTGACTGCGCCCACGCGGCCAACCAGCCCGAGACCGAGTCGTGCATAAATTTTAAAGCGCCTAAAACAACTAAACGGTTGCTTCAGGAGCCAAACCATCTTCACCATGCTCAAGAGGGTATATGAGACTACCAAATTGAGCGATAACACTACACCACCCCTTAACCCAATCTCTCAAAATAATTTGCTAAACATAGCAATGTCTAGCTGGTGACAGACTTGGAAATTTTCTAAGTTTTTTAGCTGAACTTGATTTCAATTTGCAATTTCTAGGCTAGTAGAAATACTAGCTGGCAATATCATTTTTCAACAGCAAGTATTTCACTGTCATCTACAAAGTTTATACTTCAAACTTTATTTAAGTATCACACACATGTTCTATAGTATTTTCGCTTAATAAAAATTGGTTTTCAACTCTACTTGATATACATGAGCTATTGAATCAACTTTCATTTAACATTTTTATTGATCATTTTAAGTTGCAAGAAATTTATCTACACATTCTATCACATGCATTAACACATAAACATGATGCTCATGACATGTTTTAGTAAATGATTTAGGGTGTAACACCGAGGGTGTTACAAATGTCCCCTCGAGCGCTCCCGTGGGTGGAAGGGTTGGGCGAAAGAGAGAGAGGTTGTGGTAGGGTGACCCAAGGTAGCCTGTGGCGCTAGGTTAAACACGCCACGCACTACGCTCCCCATGACGGACGGCGATCCAGGCTCGCCATCCCCTCATGGCATGACATGCCCGCTGTTCCTCTGGCTGACGACGTCTGTAGGGGAAACTGATCGTTGGTGGGGGCGAGGATGTGGTGGAGGAGCGGTCGTCGGCCGCGTTGGCCATGGTGTGTTGGACAATGGCAATTGCGGCAACATGAGGTGACATCCGACATCCTGGGCGGTGCCGGCCACGTGGCACGCGCTCCAGCGCCGACTCCCCCATGCGGCTAGGTCGATGGGGAGGAAGCCATCATCGGGGAGGGAGCGGCCGCCATGGCCAGCGCCTGCCCTAACAGTGAGCGTCCGGTGATCCTGCCATGGCTAGTGCCCGCGCGCAGCTGGTGGAGGGAGGGGGTGGGAGAAGGGAGGGTAGGGGAGGGGGAGGGGGAGGGGGCCATCGGTGTCGGGATGGCGGGCGGCGGCGGTGGCGGCGGCCGCTAGGGATGCAAGACCCTCGGCCCATCAAACTGAATGCAAACATAACAATGGTTTTGCAGCTGACATCAAACTGTCAGATAGCAAATTATGCCATGGATTAACATAACAAGAAGAATTGAGCTGACAGCCTGACAACAAAGCATGCCCTGGATTAACTTGCAGACCAGAAACAAACTATTGGAACATCAAAGAGCTTTCGTAACATCCTTGAAGAAATGCCAAGAGGCACCACCAATTGTAGCATGACACCAAAAATCACTATTTTGCCAATGTTTTTGGCTTTCTCCGTTTTAGGTGACTAATGGTTTGCTTAACCATCAGTCACCGTACCAATCTCATGAATCCTCATGCACGACCGTAATCTTCTTAATCGTGCCCCAACCCTGTCTCTTCTTCTTCGCACGCGGTCGTCGTCTTCTCCCTCTCCGATGCCCCACCTCCGCCTCGTCCTCTCCCCCATCGCCGCCCATCGCGGTGTGCTAGGGTTTTGCCGAAGCTCGGCGGCCACAGCGGCGGCCGTGGAGCTCTGGCGAAACCTTAGCGTGCCCACAGCGATCGCCTTCCTCCCCTCGCCCTCCTTCTTTCGCGGAGTGCTCTGGCAATGGAGCTCCCCCGCCCAATCTGGCCCATCCGCCTCCACCGCCGCCAGGGCCCCTAAACCACCTTGTCGCCGTCCCCACAGCCTGACCGACCTTCCTCCTCCTGAACCCCCTTCTATGCCCGCCGGAGATGGAGAAGAAGAGAGGGAGAGTTAGAGAGAGGGGGCGCTGAACTTACTCGACGCCGACGATGTCCTCACCAGAACCCTTGCCGCGGGCGTGGTTGGACATGTGGCCGCCATCAACTGACAGATAAGCAGGATAACAGGCGATTGTGTTTGAGTAATTGTGAATGTTTTTTTTACATTGATACTAGATTCAAGCTATAATTTTGGTACCTCTCCGAGGACCATAGAAACCCTTAACATCAAAACAGAAAATCGACTAGTCTCTTGGATCTCAGTAGCAAGGACACAGAGCACAATGGAATTAGGATAGATATGTCCACCTGGCAGCTGAAGAACAGTCTACCTGAAGACACAAGTCCAGAAAACATTAACAGCCATTGCCGAAATACCAAGCATCACGGAACTAGGTTGCCAAGCATGATAACGAACTCCTCCATAATAGAGGGGCAGCTGCTGGTCAGATGCTTGAAGCCATCACTTGCCACGGCCGCCCTCAGATTCGCGGCGGAGCAAAGAAACTCAAAGCACGCCTTCTTCAGGCCGTGGCAATGGTGCTGCTCGGCTAGCGTCAGTATGGCTACCACCGTGCCGACATCAATGTACTTGCACAGCTTGTCCTCACACATCAACTTCAGCCTCTCCAAGCCGTACATGTCCGCTGCGACCAGCAGATGCTACACCATGACGTCTTCTTCCTCCTCTTCCCCTTCCTCTTCCTTTGATGTCTCCGGGAACATGTCGGTGTACACGAAGTGGAGAAGGCCGCTGAACGCCCACGCCTCCATGTCGTCGACGCGGACGACGCCGGCGGCGGCATCGCTCTCCTTCATCGCACCGAAGAGCTCCACTCTGAACACCGGCGACCGCGCCGCGAGCACGCACCGGTGCGCGGAGAAGGTGCGGCCGCCGACGTCGAACACCACGTCGGCGCCCTTCTCGTCCCAGAGGAGGTCGCCGAGGTGCTGGTGCAGGTCGGATGCCGGAACGGCGACGGATCCAGACGCAGCGGCCTCCACGCGGACATCACCGATGACAACGATGTCGCACCGCACGGCGAAGGAGCCGTCCTTGAGATGCTCCGACTTCTCGAATTCTTGCCTCTTCGTGAAGTACGCGTAGCCCAAAGTAGTCTGGTTCTCGAATCTGGTCACGGGTTCCGATGTCAGGGGTTTCTTCTCCTCTTGGTCGACGAAACGGATTTGGTACTTCGCCTTCACGGCCTTGGCGACGCTTTCGCCAAGCTCGAGGAAGAAGGATATGTGATCTGAGGACTACGAGCCGTAGCCTTTGGGGTAGTAGCGGATGGTCCAGCAGTGGCCGCCGACGGTGAAAGGGTGGGACTTGATGTACTCTCCGGTCGGGGTTTCCTTGGTGCCGGCGTAGCCATGGATCCTGAGGATGTGGTACCCGCTTGTTGTGGCGGCGAAGATGGCGGAGGAAGACCCCGACCGCTTGCCGCCGGTGCCTGCTGCATACGTGGCCATCGCAAAAAGAAATCAATCAGGGTTTTGAAGCGGCTTGGTGCGTCTCTCTCTCTCTCGCTTGGTGCGGGTTCCTTGTAGTAGCAGGGTTTTGAAGCGACGCCGCGGAACGGGGAAGATGAGGAGGGACGGGGGAGGGTTAGAGTGATAGACGGCCTATTCGCTGGTTGGTTTCTGGGCTGGTTTGAGCTGGCTAGTGCTGATTTGTTGTGAGAGAAAAATACTGTTGGCTGACTGTTTTGGGCTGGCTGAAACCAACAAGCGAACAGGGTGAGAGTCAGCACGTCGCTCTGCCTTCCTTGTAGGCTGGGCCTTCGCAGCTATGGGCCTACTAGACCGATGCAAAAAGCAGTTGTAGTAAAATCTGGAATCCGTTTCTCAAAAAAAGTAAAATCTGGAATCCTATATTCCTCTGGCCCTATCCTCTAGGTACAGCATTTGCATTAATAAAGAACTTTATTCTCTGTATGTAGAAATCGATATTATTTCATTTCAATTTGTTCCCAAAACTTTCTAAGAAAAATTCCGAATTGGATCCAAAATTGACGGGTTAATATGAGTTTATCCATGCAGTTAGGAACTCTTCAAATAGGAATCCATTTTCTAATTGGCTTATGCGCTTTGGTGAGTGGTCTGAGATCCTTTCGATGGCCTATGTTGTCTTGAAGGGATATCTGTAGTCTAATTCAACTTCTTTTTCACTGCATCTACTTAATTTCAATCAAGTCAAAATTAAAAAAAAATCAAAGACAATTCTTCATTGAAAGAATCCAAGGAGGGGGAGAAAAATAATACGAGAATAGACTATAGTAAAAGAAAAAAGGAAAACGAAAAAAAACCTATGAATCTTTCATCCTTAAAAATGGTGCGGGATGCTTCAATCAATATCCTTCAAACAAAAGAACATAATTTTTATTTCTAACAATATGAAAATAGTATAAATGGAAAATGTGTAATATGATGTGAATAGATTCGTGTAAGAAAGCCTAATTTTCTTATGTATAGAACTTTCTTTTTACTCATAATTTCTAGTAGAATAGAAATTATAAATTACTATAATCGCCCTTTCTATTCTATTATATATATTGGAATAGAACATAGTAGAATAGAATGACTCTTTCTTACTTTCTTAAAAGAGTTTCTTACTAGAGTGAAACAAAACTAAAGAAAGCGAGGGAAAATAAAGTTTGGCAAATTTCTTAATGCAAAACGATCAATTAAAGAAAAGAGAGTTGATACTACAATTCGACTACTCAATCAATTAGTAGTATCCGTAGAGTCCACTCCTCCCCCATAGTACTAGCGAAAGATAAAATGTACTTAACCCACAACACCTAAGGGGGCCATTGGGTGTGACCAAAACGATTTTTAAGTTTGTGGTATGTTCGACACAACCCGTGTCGTGGTCTTGCGCAGAGATTAACACAATAACCAGATGATTCTTTACTATGGTAGCATCTAGGGTTCCTCGACAAATGCGATAGCTCACACCGGGTAAATCTTTACCCCTTCCTCCTCTTACTAATACTACACAATGTTCTTGTAAATTATGGCCAATACCAGGTATATAAGCAGTGATTTCAAATCCAGAGGTTAATCATACTCTGGCAACTTTATGTAAGGAAGAGTTGGGTTTTTTGGGGTTGACAGTGGAAAAAAACTGAATGCAATCATCCGTTTGGTCAACCTTAAGATTCGTGCAGGTTCTTGTTCCTTCTCCATTGGGATGGCGTGGCTGCGTCGGCGGCATGGGCACGGGCATGGTGTAGTGGAATAGAAGCCGAGCTCGCACAGCGGGTAGGCGGGTGGCGGGCACCGGGGTGGAGGTCGCGAGCGGCGAGTTAGGGTTAGGGTTTTGGGTTCTGGGGTTTGGGGGAGGGTTCTTTTGTTGTGGGGCTTAGAGGGGTGGTCAGGGAGGTAGTTGCCAGGGCATGACGGCAGGGGAGTCGCCGCTGCGGGTGGTCGAGCAGGGGCGTCGTTGTTGGCTAGGTTAGCGCGGGGGCGGGGGCAGGCAGCGGCTTCGACGCCGGTGGCGCCGCTAGAGCTGAGAAGGAAGGCGGCGGCGGCAGAGGGAGAAAGAAGGATGGCATGGCCGCGGGGGGGGGGGGGGGGCGAACGAAGGAGGTGGTGATGGTTGGGCCATAGTGGGTTGACGTGGGTAAGTCAGGGCTCCATATAAGAGGCCTTGTATTAAATTTTGTTGGGCCATGTTCGCTGAGCTTTTGTGCCGACTGATGAGTCTCCCTATGCAAATTTGTGTGAATTTCAGCTTTATCAAGTGTACTTTTGCAACTGAACTTTTGCTACAATAGATTGTTCAGGCCTGTTAAATCGATCCGTCTGTGGACTCGTTGCATCTTTGGACTCCTTCGATCTTCTGATGGTCTTGCACATCACTTTATGTCCTCGTTTGTTCATTTTTCAATTCTGGTCTACAAGTTTAGGCGTCGTTTACAGTTATCTGTTTGTCTGTGTAATAGGTGTACGAGAGTAGATGTGAGTAGTGTTATTTTTGCCGGTACTTCTCCACGTTCACTACGTCCGTCTGTTTCCAAAACAATGCTTTTCTTCCCTTTATTTTTCCCTCGGGTGACTTGGTGATCTTGGTTTCATAATACTGTACCACACTTGCTTTTTTAGATCAAAGGCATTTCACCCGGCTTTATTGAAAGCTTAACGAAAGCCATCGATCCGTTGCTGGGAGAACCAGCTTACATTGACGCACAGCAAGTTTTAACATCTAAAAGACAACTTGTACCACACTTGCTTTGCTTTGTTCAGTTTCGAATTTTGTATGATGCAGAAACCTGACAACTTGTTTCAGGGACAGGAAGTAATCGGGTTATTTTAGGGGCATGGTTCGACGCTGCAGATGAAGTATTATATGGCAAGGATAAAGAGAGGATGGATGAGATGAGAAAGTTGAAGCAATGTTGCAAACTGATGCAGCTCAGCCTCCAAGATGTGAAGCTGCTGGATGAATCTGGCACTTGTGGCCGACATGATGCTAATATAAGCAGATTGCTTGGGAGGAGTTTGGTGCATTGTCTTTCACTTTTGGTACATGCAGCACCGTGCTGAAACATTAATTCCTGTTGCTTTGTATAGTTGGTGAGCCGCTGGATGCTGGACTGGTGTTCAAGTGAGAAGGTATTCAACAAAATCATTAATTCCTGTTGTATATGTCAAAATAAGAAGGAGAAGCCTTGTAAATAAATTTGCCTTTCAATTATGTTGGCCATGACATGAGGAAGAAGGGTCACTCTCTTAATTTGATGAGGTAGAGAAAGCACATGTATGTATTAGCTATCAACTCTGTTTGTACTGACTGTATGTAAATTGTGAAAGTTATTTGCCAAGGGGGGCACGCCTCCAAACACTGCAATCCCCTGTTGAACTTGTACACAGTACCGCGGCAAACTCTAACAGAGGTAACGCGCCCACCGTAGTGCAGCTTTGTAACTGAATTCTGGTTTTTCGACCATAACATTGCTTCTTGAAGCTCCCCTTCGTCCCAGCATATGTTTACAGTCACATCTCCTCGAGCCCTCAGCCCTTTGGCACAGCCTCTGGGCCACTTATCGCGCGGCAGCGCAGGGAGCAGGTAGAGATCATTCTGTGTGCTCTGAACCAGCATCTCGGAGATGGCAGCTGTGAACCTGCAGTAAGAATAAGAACATGTTCATATATGTAAACTCTAAAACAAAAGGACGTACCCAGTGTAGAGAGCTCTCGCTCTGTGCAGGGTCTGGGGAAGGGTGTTAGTGGCAAGTCTTACCCTCGCCTGTGCAATACGAGGAGACCGCGACTCGAATTCGGGACCTTCCGGTCACAGGCGGTAAGACTCTACCACTTGCACCAGGCCCGCCCTTCGCATATATGTAAACTCTATCATCTAAAAATTCAGAGAGGCTGGACTGCAGATGTGTCTGTTCTGTTACCCAAAATTTGCGTCAATCTGGAATGGTGGATGCGCTGTCCATAAATTGTTGTACAGTCCTCCTTCAAAGGCGTTCTTTCCATCAGGGGGAACCAAATTCATCAACTTCAGGACCATTCTGTATGCATTCTCGCTGTTCATAAGACGTGCCCAGAGGGCCATCTTCCATGTTGTTGACCATCCTGGGCCATCTTCGCCTAAAAAGCAAATGGATGGTTTTTTCATTTTCAGCGAATTCTATTATAAGAATTGTAGTAGGGATGCAGTTTTGTAACGTTGCTTGTTATAAATAAATTACATAGTGCGTCAAGGTTAAGGGCTTAAGGCTTGGTTGATTGCTCTGCATCTGCCAACTAACCATAGTGCTAGGTGCCAAGCAGTCAATCACCATTGCTCCCCTCAATGCATGGTTACATACTGAATACAATGGTACAAAGATATTCCTGGGATGTCAAATGCATGCAGTTAGTTTTGTGAAGTTGTGCAAACCTCTTTTATAAAGGCTATTAGAAACAGCTCCACAAACATCAGGATTATTGTCCATGGTTATACTATGTCCAGGGTAAAGTCCAAATAGATGCGACAAGTGCCTATGATGGACTTCTGGGTCCTGGAAATCTAGTGCCTGCATAGACAGACATATTCAGAAAATCATTGGAGAGTTCACGGAAAATATATAGAATTTGAAAATACAAACTTGCGATTCAGTGGACATACCCATTCCATGATAGTATTGTCTCTTGCAATGTGAATGGGAGGGAGCCTTGGGAGAACTTTCTTAATCTTCTCAACCAAATCAGTATCAGACTTCTCCAAGATCTATAGTAAGGAAAAACATATCATCATTCTATAATCCAATATCCATCACAAATATACCTCTCTTAATGAAATGTGTCAAATGCATGTTCTAAAAAATATCACACAGTTATGCCATTCAACTTCTCAGAAATAATTATATGTAACCAGATGTAACTATCGCACAATTAATTATATTACCTCTGCAGACAGAAGGACAGCTGAAAAAACTTCCCTTATAATTGAGATGTCCATTGTGGTTGAATAGCTCACGCTCGCTGACTTACTGTCGGGAGCTGTGAAAGCATGCCCCGGAGACGTTGAGGGATTTGTTTGTAGGTAGCCTCCAGGTCCTTCAATCAGCCAGTCAACCAGAAAAGTGGCACAGCCTTCCAGCAATGGATATGCAGTGTACTCCAAAAAGTCCTAAATTTTTTTAAAGCAATGAACTATCAAATAAGTTTTCTACAAATCTTGACATGTATTTGTTTTTTATTGAAATTTGTGGAAACAATTTATTCAGACGTGTTTTTCTTGTTGACTAGATCATGGGCACATGTGAAAAATATGTATTTCTATTAAGAAGGGTTACTTGCCAAATCCAATGAAAGGACAACAGTGGACTGTATACATATACGTACTGGTTCTTACTTTGTCAAGAGAAAACTGATAATGCTCCCATAGATGTGTGCAAAGCCAAGCACCTCCCATTGGCCACACAGCATGCTTAGGATTCTTAATAAAGGCTGAAGACTTCGCCCATACATCTGACACATGATGCGTTACCCATACGCGTGCTTGGTAGTTGACCTGTCACAGTTACATAGTTTTCTCAATAAGTCGCAAAATGAATCAGGTGCAACTTAATTCTGTTTTAAATGTTTACTGTGCTTCATATTCCAATTACATGGAAGAATAAAATCCAATCTCTACTATTAGTGAAGTCACACTTTGTGCTGTCCCCACCTTCACTAACTTAACAATTACAGTGAGTATCTTATCAAAGATATGAATTATAATGTATGTATTTTTCTATTCTTTGTCAGATTTTGTCAATTATCATTATCACTCACTACCGGAAACATCAAATTTGCTGAGTATTTTTATGTTTGCCGAGTGTATTCTCTCGGATACTCGGCAAACAAGTTTTTTGCCGAGTGCTGCGCTAAAAACACTCAGAAAAAAACATTCGGCAAAGAAGAAGTTTGCCGAGTGTCAAAAAAAAAACACTCGACAAAGAGGGGGGTTTGCCGAGTGTTTTCTTTTTTGCACTCGGCAAAGAAGTAAAATCTTTTTCCTGGGAAAGAAAAAGAAGAAAAAAAAACTTTGCCGAATGCCCAAATCTAGGACACTCGGCAAATAAGTAAAATCTTTTTTCTAGGAAAGAAAGAGAAAAAAAATGAAAAAAAACTTTGCCGAGTGCCCAGATCTAGGACACTCGGCAAAGAAGTAAAATCTTTTTTCTGGGAAAGAAGGAGAATAAAAAAATTGAAAACAAAAACTTTATCGAGTGCCAGATCTAGGACACTCAGCAAAGAAGTAAAATCTTTTTTCTGGAAAAGAAGGAGAAGAAAAAAAATGAAAAAAAAACTTTGTCGAGTGCCTAGATCTAGGACACTCGGCAAAGAAGTAAAATCTTTTTTTCCTAGCCGCACCTGCTCCGCCTCCCTCCTCCTTTCCCGCACCCGCACCAGCCCCGCAAGCTCCTCCCGCACCGAGCTGCCTCCCGCCACCACCAAGCCCGCCACGCCACCACTCCCGAGCCCAGTCTTACTCCCTCCTCCCCCAAGCTCCTCCCCCATCGGCGGCCGTGTCGCTTCCTCCCTCGAGTTGCTCCATGGGCGGAGGTACTCCCCCAGTGGCCAAAGCGCCCTTCTTCCCCGACGTGCTCCATCGGCAGCTCGCTCCTCCCCTAAGCTACTCCAACGGCGGCCGACGCGCCCTCCTCCCCCATCTCCTTCTCCGATGACTGTGGTGGCTGGATCCGCGACTGTGGTGGATGGATTCGCCCATGGTGGCCGGATTCGCCGTTGGTGGCCGAATCCGGTGAAGGTGCATCCGGATCGAGCAAAGGCGGCGGCGGATTGAGCAACCCCGGTAGCGGCGGATCCAGCAACCCGCTGACGGCGCATTTGGATCGAGCTGCCCCGGTGGGAGGCCCTAGCTTCGGCACCGGTAGCTCGAGCGTGGTGGCGTGGCGGGCTTGGTGGCGGCGGGAGGCAGCTCGGTGGTGGTGGTGGTGGTGGGCGGCGGTGGCCGGTGGTGCTTGCTTTTTTTATTTTTTTTTCGAAAAAATGTTTGCCGAGTGTTTTTTGGGCACTCGACAAAGTCTTTGCCGAGTGCCCGACAAAAAACACTCGGCAAAGAACGTTTGCCTGATAAAATCTTTGTCGGGTGTCAGTTGCTGAGTGCAACACTCGGTAAAGAGTTTGCCGAGTGTTTTTAGGGCTTTGCCGAGTGCAATAACAAATAACTAATCATTGTATAGTTTTTGGACTACAATAACCCTGTGGTTTCTGGATTCTCAAGAGCTAATAATTATAGAGATTGTGTATGAACCAATGATATATGCATTTGCAATGAGGTAATTAATGGATAAAAATATAGGTGGGTGGTTCAAATTCAGTATCAAGAATATGAATGTAACTTCTATATATATATCAATTAACCTAATCCATAATGACCTTGAAGTTCTGCTAAAACCGATCAGAGGACTGTAAAACTTACCTTCGCTGTTTTGCTACCATTTACGGCAAGAGATTGAAGGAAGTCGAATAATGGTTCCTGGCATTCACTAAGGTTGCAAGGCAGCGTTGGCCAGTAATTCATCTGTAGATTTATGTTAAGATGAGGAGCTGCACTGAAGAGGGCATGGGCCATTGAGGATCTTTTAGTACTGCTCGTCGTAGTTGCGCTTGGCGCGAGGTTGATTGACGGCGGCGACAATGTGTTCTAGCCGGCAGCGACGATTTTGGCTAGGTTTGGGTCCTTCTGTTCGATCACGGCCGCTGTCATGATGGTAACTGTGGTCGTCGAAGCGGCGGTCGTTGTGGCGTCGGTCGTCGGGGCGGTCGTCGTAGCAATGAGGTTGGCGGTGGGTGCCCACATCCTTGTTGAAACGCGCCTCAGCTTCCTTGGCATCGGTGTACTAGTTGGTAGTTGTGATCATCTCGCCAATGCTTGTGGGTGGCTTGCGGTTGAACTTGGAGCGAAGCTCGCGATGGTGGAGTCCTCGGGTGAAGGCGGTGATGACCTCAGTTTCCGTGATGTTGGGAATAGAATTCCTCATCTCGGAAAAGCATCGAATGTAGCTGCGAAGGAGCTCGGATGGCTTCTGGTTGATGCAGTTGAGATCATGCTTGGTGCCTGGCCAAGTACATGTAGCCATATAATTGTTGGTGAAGACTTTTTTTAGCTCTTCCTAGGACCCGATGGAGTTCGGGGCAAGGCTAGTAAACCAACTCATGGTGGGTGGTGTGAGCATGATGGGGAGATAGTTTGCCATGACACTGGTGTCTCCTTCGGTGGCGCGGACAGCGGTGGCATAAGCCTGTAGCCACTGTGTTGGATTCATCCTTCCCTCGTAGGGCTCGACCCCTAGTGATTTTGAAACCACGAGGCCATTAGAGTGTTCGGAGCGCCCTCGTAAATGTTGGGGGACCCTCGAGGTTATGGTCGGCGCCGGTGTTGATCTGCTTAAGAGCTGAGTCCGGATTTCCGTACTCCTGTTCATACTCCTGGCAGGCGGCGTACTTCGTCTTCATGGCGATCGAAGCGACGTTGCTCGATACGTCGTCGTGCATCTCGGAGGTTGCTGAGGTGCACTCAAGCATCCTGTTTGACCTCCTGGTCGTGTTGGCGATGGTGTTCGGCGTGGTGGCCCCCGGCTCCTCCCTAGAGGGGCAGTGACTAGTCGGTGAAATGGCTTTGACTAGGGGCGGCGATTGGATCTCGGCGTAGCTGATCGGTGAATCATGCTCAGTGGAGCATGAAGGTCTCTGACCCTCGCGAATGTCATTAACCTGACAGTGTGCCGCTTTAAGCATGGTAGTGACCTTGCGAGCTCGAGCGTCTAGCGGGAGGCGGGCGAGCTCAGTTGGCGGCCACTGCCAGATTGGCGCTTGGAGTCTTGAAGACGTCATGGCCGTCAATGCGGAGAAATTCTTCGTCGAGGTCGCGGTGGAGTGGAAGTGGCCTTCCTTGTGAGTCGAGCTGATTATTTCGAGCAGCCTCAGCCTGTGCGATAGCTGCCTCATTTTCTTGATGCTGTGCATGGTTGATGTTCTGGTTCTCACGAGCGACATGTTCCTCCTTAGTTTCACCGTTCCGAGGAGGGCTGTCGACGCTGACGTTGAAGATCGCGCCACCCCAGAAGGGTGGGAAAAGGAGCTGCTCGTTGAATGTTTCAGCGAGGGTCTCCATAGAGCCCTGAGACTCAGAGCCTGGATTTTCCTCTAAGATGGTCTAGAGGGATGCTCTGGGGCATCGGCCTATGTGTAGCATGTTGACGGCTAGCGAAGGCTGAACGATGAGCTAGTCGGCTGAGTGGATGGACATCTTCCACCTGGTCGGTGAATTTCCCCCTCAGGGCGTCTTGGTAAGTAACGACAACTGTTGGTGAGCCTAAAAGGGTAGAGTTGTGACTCCTAGAGCTTTTCGAGCAGCCTCCGATAGATCTGGATCGGAGGGGGGGTCGGTGTTGAACCAAAGTATCTAGGGCCGATTCGGCGATGGAGAGGCAATCGGCGAGCTTCAGGCTAACCCGATCGATAGATTCGATCAGATCATCATTGTTGATCTGCCTCCTCTGGTAGCGAGGAAGCGGGTGGGTCATTGATGAAGGCGACCTCGAAAGTGGTTCTAAGATCGGATCTGTAGTTGCAGGCGTGGGGGTGGTCGGCGCAGAAATGATCTGCACCAACTCGAGGAGCTCTCCGACTCTGTCAGCGTTGATGATCTAGGAGATCGATCCGACCGCGAAGATCTGGCCAGGCTATGGAAGGGACGAAGTGCCTGTAGAAAAAACCATCTTGTTCGATAAGGAAACAGCACGCACAGCCCCTATCTGGCGAGCCAACTGTCGATAGAATATCATCGATAGTCCTCCTGAGGGGTATCCCACGAAGGCAGATTGATCGACCGAGGAGCGTGAGATCAAGAATAAGAAGGCAACAGAGACACATGAGTTAGACAGGTTCAGGCCATCAGTATGACGTAATACCCTACTCTTGTGGTCTATTGGTTTGTATTAGCTATCATATGATATTACGTGTGTTTGGAGGGGGTCCTGCCCGCCTTATATAGTCTGGGAAGCAGGGTTACAAGTCGGTTAGATCTAAGAGATAACTGGAAAGTAATAACTGATTATAGGAATCTTGGGATTATACATATCCTAATAGATCTCATAGTATCTTTGGGATATCTTCTAGATATCTTGCGGAAGGCGCCAACCAAAGTCGTGCCCCGCAAGGCTTCGTCTTAGTGGCCTGGGCCACCCCTGAGGACGCAGCCCATGTGGTAAGCCGTGGATATTCGAGGTCATACCCCCCACAACATCAATGTGCTTCATTCTCTCATGGAACATCTGATCTTTAGTGAGACATATAGCACTTTGACTGTCATAAAATAAATTAATGCAAGAATCATCTCCACAAAGCTCAGCAAACAAACCTTTCAACCAAACTTATTCTTTACATGCTTTAGCAATAGCCATGTATTCTGCTTTAGTGGTAGACAGGGCAACAACGGGCTGCAATGTTGCCCTCCAACTCACAACACAACCACCAATAGTGAACACATAACCTGTGAGAGATCTTCTCTTATCCAAATCAGCAGCAAAATCTGAATCCACGTAGCCAGTGAGTCCCTTATCAGTCCTACCAAACTTCAAACAGGCATTTGTTGTGCCACGAAGGTACCTGAAAATTATTGAACAGCCTTCCAATGTTCTTTACTAGGATTAGCCATGTATCTACTAACCAAACTCATAGCATATGATAAATCAGGATGAGAGCAAACCATGGCATACATCAAAGAACCAACAACACTAGAATATGGAACTCTTGACATATACTCAAAATCCTCATCCGTACTAGCACATTGTAAAGCTGATAATTTGAAATGAGGAGCAATAGAAGTACTAACAGACTTTGCATCATGCATGTTGAAACGATGAAGAACTTTCTTAATGTAACTTTGCTGACTAAGAAATAGCAAACTAGAATTCCTATCTCTTGTAATTTCCATACCTAGAATCTTCTTAGCAGCACCAAGATCCTTCATCTCAAACTCACTACTCAATAGTTTCTTCAACATAGTGATTTCTTTCTTGCTCTTGGCAGCAATCAACATATCATCAACATATAATAGCAAATATATAAGTGATCCATCAATAAATTTAATGTATACACAGCTATCAAATTCAGACCTCTTAAAACCTTGTGACATCATAAAAGAATCAAACCTTTTATACCATTGATGAGGAGACTATTTTAAACCATATAAGGACCTCTTTAATTTGCAAACATGATCCTCCTTACCAGGTACTATGAACCCTTCTGGCTGGTCCATGTATATCTTCTCCTTGAGCTCTCCATGTAGAAACGTAGTCTTTACATCTAATTGCTCAAGCTCAAGATCTCGCATAGCAACAATACCGAAAAATATACGTATTGAACTATGCTTTACAACTGGAGAGAACACATCATTATAATCAACGCCAGGAATCTGACTGAAACCTTTTGCTACTAACCTTGCCTTAAATCTTGGAGGTTCACTAGGAGACAAACCCTCCTTTCTTTTGAAGATCCATTTGCAACGAACGACCTTCTTGTGTTTAGGCAAGCGCACAACATCCCATGTGATATTTTTCTCAAGTGACTGCATCTCTTCTTGCATAGCAGAAATCCACTTCTCGCGGTCATCGAAAACAACAGCTTCAGTGTACGTAGCCGGCTCATGAATGTTCTCAACCTGTTCAGCACAACTAAAGGCATAATGAACAATATCACATTCCTCAATTAAACATGGACGAGGTCCACAACTCCTCTTTGTTCTGCGATCTACAATAGACTGATTTTGAAGCTACAAAACAGGAGGTGAGTGCTGAAACAATATCATGAACATTGTTATCAACAATTTCAGTTTCCTGATCATCTACGTGCTCCACCTGCACGCTAACATGTTCCTATTCCTCATCAGAACCAACTGGTAAAACATATGTGGACAAGCTGTCATTAAACATAACAGATTCATTGAAAACAACGTTCCTGCTCATGAAAGTCTTTTTAGTTTCAGGATTCCATAACTTATATCCTTTAACTCTAGAACCATAACCAAGAAACAAACACTTAATGGCTCTAGGTTCTAGCCTTCCGTTATCAACAAGAGCATAAGCAGTGCTAGCCGAAAACTCTCAACTGTGAATAATCAGCAGGCATACCAGACCATACCTCAATGGGAGTTTTCTTATTAAGTGGGATAGAAGGTGACCGGTTGATCAAGTAACAGGTGGTGTTAGCAACCTCAGCCCAAAAACGCCTGTTCATACGAGCATTGGACAGCATGCAACGAGCCCTCGAGATGATGGTTCGGTTCATGCACTCAGCCACACCATTCTGCTCAAGAGTGTATGGGATGGAGTGGTGCCTGACAATGCCTTCTTCCCTGCAGTAATCATTAAAAGCATCCGAACAGAATTCACCACTATTGTCAGTACGAAGCAATTTTATCTTCTTTTTAGTTTGCCTTTCTATCATAACTTTCCACTTCTTAAAAGCAACAAAAGTATCATCTTTATTTTTCAGAAAGTAAGGCCACACTTTTCTAGAGTAATCATCAATAATGGTAAGCATGTAACGAGCACCACCATAAGAAAGCTTACGAGACGGCCCCCATAAATCAGCATGTACATAATCAAGTGTACTTTTGGTGGTATGAATAGATGCATTGAATTTTACCCTCTTGTGCTTACCAAAAACACAGTGCTCACAGAACTTCATCTTACCCATAGTGCAGCCATCCAGTAGGTCTCTCTTGATCAATTCTACCATACCAAGTTCACTCATATGCCCAAGACGCATATGCCAGAGATTAGTTTTACTTGGTTCATCATTAGAAACTAGTAGCAGCAGTGATGAAACCATGTAAAGTACTTCCTCTAAGAACATATAACTTTGCAGAATTCATATCGCCTATCATATGAATGAGAGAGCCTTTTGATACCTTACACACTCCACCTGAACCGAAGTGTCTGTACCCCTTAGAATCAAGTGTGCTGAGGGAGATGAGATTTTTGGCCATCCCTGGTATGTGTCTCACATCTTTCAGTGTGCGTATCATGCCATCATGCATCTTAATCTGAACAGAGCCAATGCCCATGGTCTCACGTGGGTTGTTATCTCCCATACGCACGGCATATCCACTCTACACAGACTTGTAAGAACTGAAGCAATCTTTGTTAGAGCATATATGAAACGAGCATGCAGAATCAAGTATCCATTCATCACGACTAGCAACACAACCAGCAAAAACAACCAGAACATCTCCTGAATCAGAATTATCAACAGCGGAGACAACAGAGGCCTTACCATCACCATCGGATTTATTTTTCGGTTTATACGTACTGTTTCTTTTCTCCTTATTCTGCAGCTTCCAACAATCCTCAATGACATGAGTATCTTTCTTACAATACCTGTAGAACTTATCCCTGCCTCTGGACTTCGAATGGCATTTACCGTTCTTGCTCTTGTCTCAATTATTGTTGTTGTTGTAGGTTTTCTGCTCGGGCCTGCCTCTAACCTGCAACACTTCGCCCTTGGAGGACAACACGTCAGACTGAACCATACCTTTCATCTTCTCCCTCGTCTGGAGGGCCTCATATACTTCCGCAAGGGTTAGTTCATCACGGCTTAATAGTATGGTATCTCGGAAATTTACAAACGAAGTAGGCAGTGAGCATAACAGTAGAAGAGCTAAATCTTCGTCATCATATTTTACCTCCATCGACACTAGGTCGGCAACGATCTCCTTAAAGATCGATAAGTAGTTCATCACCGAACCACCTTCTTGCAGCTTGTGCATGAACAACTTTATCTTCACGTGCATCTTACTGGTTAGATCCTTGGACATGAAGATCGATTCCAGCTTGAGCCAAAGTTCTGCGGCAGTTTTCTCCTACAGCACTTCTTGCAAAATCATTATATAGATGAAGTTGAATCAGAGATAGAGCCTTACGATCCTTCCGCTTCTCTTCAGCGGTCCATGACTTCTGCCCTTTTCCTCCGAAACCGTCCAGCGCCTCATCAAGATCCGAAGATTGTGCCAGAATCGCCCGCATCTTGACTTGCCACAGTGCAAATCTCGTCTTGTAATCCAACAGCGGTAGATCAAACTTCATCGATGCCATCACGAAACCCTAAGGTCCAACCAAGCTCTGGTACCACTTGTTATAAACGATAGGCAATATAAACGACGAAGAATAGTAGATCAAGCACAGGGGACACGAAATTTTAACGTGGAAAACCCTCCCAAGATGGAAGGGAAAAAACCACGGGTATCAGCCAACAAATCTTCACTATATCGGGTGAGGTTACAAACGTCGAAGATTTACAACTTGGGGATACCCTAACCTGGAAGCCTTCCCGTATAGAAGTCTATGATACATCTTTTTCATGAGGGAGGTGGTTCGTATATATAGGGAGGAAAAAACCCCACACCCTCGTCTATTAGCAATACGGAACTGATAGATGGTGTAGTCCCTCTTAACGCTAATGGGCCGCTTCGTTTCGTCCCAAGCTTGAATTTGGATCGTAGCTCAACAGGCTCCAGATTCCTTGCAGATTGGATACTTGAGTCCCAGGCCTAGAGCACGAAATGAGAAGATAGCGTCCATACTGGAATAGCAGTTCAACGAGAGAAGGATCCTCATCAGTAGCAAAACTCTTCACCCTGTCTGCAGGAGTTCTGATGATTATTTCATCATCACCAATTCCTCTTTTCAACATCTCTTTTCCTCCAGTCCTCATCAAACCGCCGTGTGCGTCCTCCCATCCTCCTCCTGGTGGTGAGAGTCGCAAGGTAACATGGTGAAAGAGGCGCTGGTAATCATCCAAATGAGCAGCTTTCAGTTGTTCATACGTCAGACTTCTAGCACGATTCAATGTGGCCACAGCTGCAGATGTGGGATCCAGCCTAGAGTCTGAAGGGCTGACAAACGGACCATCAAACGAGGATGAAGCAGCAACGACCAACACGATCCAGTCTGCAGTATCAAGCCTCAGCTTCTTCTGATCATTCAGGACTGCCGCTTTCGCTTCGCTCCCACCCATCTGCACACCAACAACGGCCGCAAACTTGATGCCTCCTGCTGTTACATCGTCATCACTGGAGCTGCTGGAGTTGCGGCTACTCCTCAGAAGGCCAGCGGGAGGCCTCTGTCCTGGGCAGACGCCCTCCATGACAACCTCATTAGCGTTGGTCACAGTGACGGTGTTCTTTAGCTGGCTGATCAGGGACAGCGTGCAGGAGACGTGCCCTGGCTCGCTTGCGGCGATCCTGGTGACGATGACCTGCTGCGGGTTCGAGCAGAAGTGCTCCCTCGTGTACTGCACCGGCCCGACGCCGTAGGTGACGCGCACTGTCGCCGTGTGTAGATCCAGCTCCCTATTGTAGGAGTCGTACGCCTGCTGCTGGTCGGAACCACCCAACTCCAGGTTTACATCACCCATAGGTTGGTAGAGCTCCGATTGGCCACCGAAGAGGCGTGTGGCTGCCTGCAGTGGCGTCGGCGAAGCGGCGTTGGTCGACGAGCTCCCTCACCGCCGCGAGAGCAGCCGGCGCGTCCGGGTCGGTGTAGCTCCCTGGCGCGCCGGTCCACAGGGTGATTGCTGGCTGGCGGCTGGACCGCTCGTAGATGCCATGCCTGCTCTCTACACCCACGCCCGTTGCCCTGAAGCCTCGGTTCATCATGTGCTTGTCTCTGATCTAAGATTGGCTTTCGTGGCCCGGCTTTCTTCTGTTGCCACTGAGGAGCTCACCCAACTGACCGCTGTGCTTGCAGAAATTAATCTCACCAATGCTCAAGATGTTCGCCGCTGCCCATGGGAGGACAAAGCACATCGTCTCAGTCGCTGCCCATGGGAGGACAAAGCACATCGTCTCAGTTCGTCCATGATATATAAGTCTATCATTGCAGTAGGTGGCAGCTGTGACTATTATAAGTTTATTTCGGAGAACCGTGCCCCTCCCAAAGTTAAGTTTTTTGGCTGGCTACTCGTCCAAGACAGAATCCAAACACGGGAGAATTTCTCAAGAATAACTGCATTGACTCAGTACCTATGTGAGTTGTGCAGTGCTCAGGTTGAAAGCACAGCTCATCTTATTGCCGGTTGCGCCTTTGCAGTTGGCTTTTGGCACTGGATTGGTGTGCAAATTGATGAAGAAGATGTTGCTGCTCTTTGGCGCGTTCAACCATCGTCCACCATCCCTGCTGCCCACTTCAATGCCTTTCTTCTACTTTGTTGTTGGCTGTCTCTGAAAGCACAGGCACGATGTTGTGTTCCGTTCCCTGCCTCCTTGCTACACTCGCCTCTTCGCGGGGTGTCGTGAAGATGCCGAGCTTTGGGCATGTAGGTTGCCCCCATCAGATAGACATGTTGCCCATGCTTGGGCTTTGTTGTTCTCCTCCTCACCCCATGCTAATTTCTCCATAAACGATATGTAACAAACTTGTTCATGTATGCTCCTTTTATGAAATGAAAAGGTGGGGATGCTCTCCCCCCCCCCCCTCCCCCCCCCCCCCCCCGAACTTCTCAAAAAAAAGTCACAGCAACACAACGCATGTTTAGTTTATTTCAGGGATCACTGTAACAAATAAATGTTTAAGCAAAATTGTAATTGTTGGTGAAGCATAGCAAGCAAAATTACGGTTGAGCTGGAGCTTGTCTGATAGGTAATGAACTAGTTTCAGTACATGAGTTGGCCCGATCTTCACGTCAGTAGGTCATGATCAAGATAACTTGCAACAAGGCAGTGGAAATAAAAGGGTAACTTGCTGAAGAATAGCGGAGTAACTAGCTTTATACCTGGCCAAGGTTGGATGTGACCAGGCGACGGGGAGAGAGACACCGAGACCACGAAGACTTCGACTCGATCTCCGAACGACCGTAGAACCACAACCGGAGCTAATCCACACAAGGCGAGGCAGCCGTACTGGAACCCGCAAAGCACGAAATAGTGGATTCCAGAGGAATCTCTTCACAAGTCCTGGAAGAACAAGGAAGAACTAGGGTTTGAGTAAGCACTCGGCAGTTCGGCTGCAATATCACTGGAATTATCAAATCATCGAAAGTACTTTTCTAGTAGCCTAGTGATGGTATTTATACTATAAGAAGTTTCAAAGATAGATGTGAACTGAAGAAACCACATTTGAAGGTGGAAGGTCAACTGGCTAGAGCTTTTATGAGGTGATCTTCAGTTCCCGCGCGTCTTCTGGGCTTCTATGTAGTCTTCAATATTTTGGTCATAACTCCTTCCTTCATAGCTTTCGGGAGACAAAAGATATGACTGTTTCATCTGGATGGTTCTGTCATGCTAGTTTGACTCGAACGTAGCTCTTCTTTCTGATCCATCCTTGATGTATCCTTGTCTTCCTCCTCGGAGAACCTGAGTAATAACAACATGCACGACTTAGGTAGCTCGAAATTACCATCAATGTTTAATTGAAATTCACAAAGTAGTGCGTGCACCTCTTGCTGTATCTTTCGGGCGCGGCTATGGGTGATTGGTCCAGTAGGGACTTGGAGTGGTGTATCAGCTGGTGAGGTGGTCGGAGAGGTCATCGAGGTCAGTGAAGTGGTCGGAGAGGTCACCGAGGTGGTCGGAGAGATCGCCGAGGTGGTCGAAGAGATCGCCGAGGTGGTCGGAGAGATTGCCGAGGTGGTCGGAGAGCTCGCCGAGGTGGTCAGAGAGATCGCCGAGGTGGTCGGAGAGGTCCCCGATGCTGGCGTGGTCACATCATTGTCAGTGGCGATGCCGCCCCACACCATGCCGCCGAGGCTGCCATTCCCGATCGGCGCCACGTCTGTGAAGTATATATTCAGCTGGCGACGCGAAGACCACCATCAGCGGCCACTGCTCCTCCTCCTCTGCCCACGTGGTGGAGGGCCGCCGAGCCATTGCAGCCACCGCATTCCATGGGGATCGATCGGAGGACACAAAGCCGGTCGGGACACGTGGTGGCTTCTGATTTGTTGGGGTGTTTTGGTCTCTAATAGGTGGGTCCCGGTGTCAGTCAACGTTGACTGGTCAACTGATCAATGTTAACCGGGACTAACTGGGCCTCAAGCGGGCAAGGATGGGCTAGGTTTGGGTCGGGCCGGCCCGAACACGTGTCATGTGACTAGCTAACCATGTGGCGGGTCTAGGCTATCTACGGGCTCGGTCCACAAGGTTTGGTTCACGCTAGACAAGGGCTGGCACACCGTAGATCATAGGCTGGTCCACTATGGACCGAGCACACATTATAGTCGTGTGCATGGTGCACCGGGTGCACTCGCTGTTCGAAAAAGGCAGAGAGCTCCTCGGCCCTCAAGTGTTTGAAGCGCGGCTCCAGAGGGCTCGCCAGCGACATGGTCACTCGACGGGGGCGGGGTCTCTCCTTGCTAGTTGCTTGATCCAAAGTGAGTTTGAGATAGATCTAGTGCATTTGCTTAGTTGATTCTCATGGCATTAGTTCATTGTTTGTGTGGGGGTATTAACCCCTATACCCTTATGGCTAAGCTTGGGCCAGCCCGGATCGATGGGTCCGGTCCACCAAAAGACGACGTGCGGCCCGGCTAACCTGATCGGAGTCTCACGCAAGGAGTCAAGGCGGATTTGGCGATCAATCAAGATCCTGGTCGGTTAGAATAGGAATCCTTATCTGGCCACATATGGCAATTGTAACTGGCTAGGATTAGTTTCTAGATCTGTTTCAGTTGAGTCAAGCCACAGCCACCAGCACCCAAGTCACTCACAGCCACTCAACCAACGTGGCTCGCGCAACAACGACCCATCAGACAACTGTCAAGGTGGAAACGGTGGCCATGATGATGGCCAGGATGACAACCGCCGTCGGGACGACAACCACCATGATGTTCGGGCTGATAACTGCTGGGACAACCACGATAATCGCCGCGATAACTACGGTCGTAGGGCTAATCCAGATGGCAATCAAGATCACCGCGATGGCAATAATGATCTCCGCCATTACCTTGGTGGACGCGATCTGCGCGCTCGCATCAACCAAAGAGCCGACGACCGAGCATCCCACGAAAGTTATCGCCGTATGGAATATGACACTGCCCACGGCCCGCCGGGTTTGAAGCAGTTTACTCCACACCTTCGCCAAGTCATATGGCCCAAGAATTTCAAGCTCGAGAAACTTCAGAAGTATGACTGGCAAGGAAAACCCCGAATTATGGGTCATGCTTTACGAGACTGCGTGCAGATCAGCCATGGCTGACTGAGCACGTCATAGTCTAACTATTTCCCAGTCGCTGTTGGCCATGCGGGTCACCAATGGCTGGTCAGCTTGTCAGGCGAACTATTTTGAACTCTTGGCAGGAGCTCAAGCAAGCCTTCATCAACAACTTCATTGCTACTTGTGAACAACCTAGGCAACAAATACGATCTGCAATGGATTCGAGATCGAAAAGATGAGCCACTGCGCGAGTACGTCCGGTGTTTCTCGGAGATGCGCATCAAGGTCCCGTCAATCTCCGACAACGAGGCAATCGAGGCTTTCATCACTGGCCTCCTGCTTTCATGATGCCCTAAGGGACAAGCTTCTCCACAAGAGACCTGATTCGGTCACAGCGCTCCTAGCCACCGCTAAGAAATATGCGAACGCCGATGACGCTAAAAGATAATTATTGAAGAAGCAGCAAGGGTTCCACGCTCCAACCACCCCCCACACCGCTGACGACTACCGCGGCAACCGTGGTCAGAACGACAATTTTGACCGCCGCAACTAGCGCAACGACTCCCGTGACCACCGTGACCAACGTAATCAGCGGCGTAACCGCCATGACAATTACTAGGAGCAAGCGTGCTTGGGAAGACGACGGCGAGGTCAACACCGTTAAAAAGGGTGGCGGACGTCGTAACTATGAAGACGACTATGCCAAAGCATTGAAAGGGCCCTACTGGCTCCATCCTAAGTCAAACCATACCATAGAGAATTGCCGCGTCCTCAAGTCTATCTACACGCGTCAACTAGACTCCGGATACGTCCGACAAGCCTAACGACGTAGGGGAACAATGCAACGATGATAACGACGATGATAATGCAGACCCTCGTCACAAATACGTCAAGCCAACCGATCGCTGTGCACACCATCATCGGAGGCAAAGTGTCCATCGAGACCAACATGAGAACGCAAGCTGCTCGCCCGCGCTTGCTTGAACTGTGGCCAACACCGACCATCTCCTCACCGATCCACGGCTCCCTCCGTGGTCTCACCGCTGAAATCTCCTTCAGCAGAAAGGACCAATGGGCCACAATACCTGAGCCAGGGCATTTTCCCCTAGTCCTTGATCCTTGTATCAATAAGGTTCAAGTTCGATAGAGTACTGATCGATGGCGGCAGCTCCATCGATATACTAGTTCAAGAATCAGTCTGCCCGCCCTGAAGATAGCTCAAGCGGACCTCAAGCCGTACGAGGCACGGTTCTGGGGTGTTCTCCCCGGACAGAGCTCTACACCTCTCGGGCAGATCACGCTACCTGTGCAGTTTGGGACTCCGGACCACTTCCGCACCGACTACGTCAACTTCGTGGTCGCCGACTTCGACGGCACCTACCATGCTATTCTTGGTTGACCGTTGCTCACCAAGTTCATGGCCATACCTCATTACAGGTATCTGGTGCTCAAGATGCCTACCGAGAAAGGAGTTCTAACCCTCTGAGGCAACGTGTACGCAGCTTATACCTGCGAAGATGATAGTTTTAGAATAGCAGAGGCTCATGACCTCTCTATTCGCATGGCCCAGACCGTGCTCGACGCCAAGAAGACCTCGACCGACCACCAAGAGATCCCGAAGCTCGAGGCTCCACGCAAGAACATCAAGTCCAAGGAGCACAAGGTGATCCAGCGGGTCGACGGTGATCCCAGCAAAATGGCCCTTATCGGGGCCAACCTGGATCCCAAATAGGAAGACGCGCTCGTCAGGTTCTTGAGGAGCAACATGGATGTGTTCGCATGGAAACCTGCTGACATGCCTGGTGTACCTCGAAACTTGATCGAGCACTCCTTGAATGTCAACGGCAAGGCCAAACCTATCAAGCAGAAGCTACGACGGTTCGCTCGCGACAAAAAGGAGGCGATTAGGGCAGAAGTTACATGGCTTTTGGTAGCCGGATTTATCAAAGAAGTATATCATCCGGAGTGGTTAGCCAACCTGGTTCTTGTATGCAAAAAGAATAATAAATGGAGAATGTGCGTTGATTACACTGATCTCAACAAACACTGCCCTAAGGACCCCTTTGGCTTACCTCGCATAGACAAGGTCGTAGATTCAACCGCCGGTTGCGAGCTCCTTTCCTTTCTCGATTGCTACTCTGGTTATCACCAGATCGCTCTCAAAAAGGATGACCAGATCAAGACATCTTTTATCACGCCCTTTGGCGCCTACTACTACATGACCATGTCGTTCGGGCTCAAGAACGACGGGGCTACCTACCAACGCGCTATACAAGCTTGCCTCAAAGACAAGATAAAAGATGACCTCGTCGAGGCTTATGTTGATGATATAGTTGTCAAAACCAAGGAAGCTCATACCCTTGTTGACAACCTGGAACGCACCTTTGCATCCCTTAATACATTCCAGTGGAAGTTAAACCCAAAGAAGTGCATCTTTGGTGTTCCTTCTGGCATACTACTCGGCAACGTCGTCAGTCACGACGGCATACGCCCTAACCCGGAGAAAGTCAAAGCTGTCTTGGACATGAAGCCGCCCAAAAAGGTGAAGGATGTTTAGAAGCTTACCAATGCATGGCCTCCCTCAGCCGTTTCATATCAAGATTAGGCGAAAAAGGATTACTGTTCTTTAAACTACTCAAAGTTGATCTACGCCATACAAGATTTAGAAGTTGATCTATGCCATACTGATAACATCCCAAAAGTTGAAGCACTACTTCGATGGATATCGTGTGGTGGTCATGACTGAGTACCCTCTGCGAGACATCATTAGCAACAAGGATGCGAATGGGCGCATCGTCAAATGGGCAATGGAACTATGCCCCTTTTCCTTGGAGTTTGCAAGCCGCACTACAATCAAGTCTCAGGCACTTGTTGATTTCATCGTCGAGTGGACAGACTTAAGCACGCCTGCCTCTCCCGGATCCGACGAATATTGGACGATGTACTTCGATGGCTCTCTCAACATTGATAGTGTGGGAGCAGGAGTCCTTTTCATGTCACCATCCAAGGAGCAGCTCCGGTATATCCTCAGGATTTATTTCCCAGCATCTAATAATGCTGCCGAGTACGAAGCATGCCTACATGGTTTGCGCATTGCGGTTGAGCTTGGCGCTAAACGTCTATACGTCTACGAAGACTCTGCTCTAGTCATCAACCAACTCAACAAGGACTGGGACACAACCAGCGAAAAGATGGATGCATACTGCAAATTGATCAAAAAGCTGGAAGGCAGGTTCTATGGCATCGAGTACATACACGTGGTCCAGGACAAGAATCAAGCAGCGGATGCACTGTCAAAGTTAGGATCATCCCGAGCAAAAATCTCACATGGCGTATTCGTCCAAGACCTACTCACGCCTTCCATCGAAGAGGAAGATTCCACGGCAGACAAGCCTCCAGACCAGAAATTGGTGGCTACGGTTTTGGCGTCAAGCACCGCCGAGCCCCCTCCGACCACTCATGAGCCCGACTGGAGAATACCTTTCATCAAGTACCTAATAGATGGCAGTGGTTACACTGATCGGATAGAGAACGAGCGCCTGATGCGTTGCAGTAAGCAGTACCTGCTCGTCGATGGCAAGCTATGGTGCAAGAACGCAAAGGAGGAAATCTTGATGAAGTGTATAACCTAGGAGGATGGCGAACATCTCTTGGACCAAATCCACTCTGGCTCCTGCGGCAACCACGTGGCCTCAAGAACGCTGGTCGGCAAGGCTTTTTGAGCAGGGTTCTATTGGCCGTCAGCAGTAGCCGATGCAGAGAAGCTAGTCCACCACTGTGAGGGTTGTCAGTTCTTCGCCAAGAGAATCCACGTACCAGCACATGAGATCCAGACAATACCAGCCTCCTAGCCCTTCGCATGCTAGGGGACTGGATATGATTGGGCCCTTCAAACTAGCTCCAGGCAAATTTACATGCGTCTTTGTGCTGATCGACAAATTTTCTAAGTGGATAGAATACATGCCTTTGGTACAGGCATCCTCAGAAAAGGCTATCACGTTCCTCGACCAGGTCATCCATCATTTTAGCATACCCAACAGCATCATCACCGATCTAGGTACTCAGTTCACCGGGAACGCTTTTTGGGACTTTTGCGATGAAAGGAGCATAGTAGTAAAATACGTCTCGGTGGTGCACCCTAGAGCTAATGGACAAGTCGAGCGGGCAAATGGCATGATCTTGGACGCGTTGAAGAAGAGGATGTATAGAGAAAATGACAAAGCTCTCAGAAGATGGCTCAAGGAGTTACCAGCCATAGTCTGGGGACTTAGAACTCAGCCCAGTCGTAACACCGGCGTCTCGCCATACTTTATGGTTTACGGTGCTGAGGCAGTCCTCCCTGCAAATATAGCTTTCATATCAGCATGGGTAGAGAACTTCGATGAAGGCAAGGCCAACGAAGTACGGGAGCTAGAAGTGAATAGCGCAGAAGAGAAGCGGCTCGATTCTTGTGTACTGTACAGGCCAAATACCTTGATGTTTTGCGCAGGTACTACAACAAGAACATTAAAGAGCAGGTTCTTTGTGGTCGAGGGACCTGGTCCTGAAGTGGAAGACGAACCAGGCTGGTGTCCATAAACTCGCAACCCCATGGGAGGGGCCCTTCATGATCAAGGAGGTCACACGACCAACGTCTTATAGGTTAGCTCACCTGGACGGTACGGACGTACCAAACTCGTGGCACATCGACAAGCTTAGATGTTTCTATGCTTAACTACTGAGATATGTACCCCTCTTATACTTTCGATTTACTTCAATAAAGCTATTATGATTTTCTCCGACCACTCTAATGTGTCACTTCGACTTTTATGGTTATTCTAACTTAGCTAGTAAAAGCCGACCACCACTCCTACGGTTTTCAGAGCAGGACCTCTCTCCGGTTCCTCCCAACACGTGCACGAGATCCGCTCTCTACGTTACGGGTGATCGGCAGGTCCCCCTTGATTTGACTTGTCCGCATCTACATGTGCACAGGTCACGCACCTCACACTTCGACCACATGGCAAACTAGGGCCGCACAAACTTTTCGAGATGATGTGTCGAGCAAAATGGTACAATTAAACAGAACGTTATCATGTTCTCACTCAGTTACACCAACATAAGTTTCAAGCTTAAATATGTTTTATACAAAACAAACAAGCTTATAATGATATACAGTTACATTATTACAAGCTTGCCTGAAGAGGCCCAAGTTTACAATAACACAACTATGTCCTCCTTCTACAGCTCTAAGCCTATTACATTGGCTGGTCGGGCCGGGTGGCACCTACTGCTCGCTGCTTTCGATATCCTACTCGAGTCTTGGGGACTCTTGTGCTAGTCGAGCTAAAGGGGATGGCCCCACCGATGCCTGGCTGGTCGAGGCCGCAGGCTTCGTCGGTTGGCTTGCAACTGATGGCATTTCCAGCTGACTTGTCAATGGCGTACCCTGTACAGGTGCTATCCCACCTCCACATAGGTTAATGTCGCCAATTATCTTTGATGACAGGTCCAGCTGGGCCATCCTGAAGCTCCTTCCGCCTTGTCTGGGTCTACCTCCTTCGGGTATCCAGCCTCTAGGCGCTTGAGATCGATCAGAGGGTAGTGGGCACACACCATGCTTAGCACATGGGCACCCGTGTACTCACCCGCCTCCTTCACGAACTCTTGGAACCATCCCCATGCTTGTCTGCATCTCTCGACCAGTCTGAGTTAGGGTTCCTTGGCTCTTCCTCTATGAGCGTCGGATCGACAAGGTCGAGGATGGGCAAAATGCCAGTTGCCACCTCCTAGCACTGGTTCTTCCATGTGTCCCGATCCTCGGTGGCCTTGAGGCGTCGTGCTTTCCAGCCGTCATGCTCTTTCATCATGGCTTCTAGATGCCTCTTGGCATTGACTTTTAAAACTGCACACCATACAAGACATCAAATGTAAAGCCACGATAAGATAAGGCGGGCAACAGAATGAGAACGGTGGTCTGGAATACTTACTCTTCAGTTCCTCCTTCATTTTGGTGGTGTGGTCCTAGAGTTGAGACTGGCTGCGCGCCAGTTTCTCATTGTCCTCCTTTAGGCGACCAAACTCTGCGGTCACGCGGCTATTCTCCTCTTGGAGGCGGGTTACCTCAGCTTCTAAGCCTGCATTACAGCTATCATTACCAACAACGCAACAACACGTGTCATACACTTACTGTGATAAAATGACAACTTACTTGTTTTTTCCCTGCTCTGTGTCATTGAGCTGGCCGACCAGGATTTTGGTTCTGTGTTTCTTGCTCTGTCCTCTCCTGGTCGGCTGGCTTCAAGTTGGCAGGCGCAAGCGTTCCACCTCGGCCGCCAGTTCTCTATTGTTCGCCGTGATTCCCTCAATTTGGTCGAAGCACCTCTTTCGGTACTTCATGGTCTTCATCAAGTCCTGCATATAAACAAGCTAAGTCAGACAGATCGACTACATAACAGGGTCAAGTGGTCAAGCCAAACATACCTAGGACTTCTGTCACCAGACGCTTTGCCGCCCGTTCAACTTTTAGGCTCTCTTCGACCTCTGGGATTTCTTCGTGCATAACCCACTCGTCGTTCTGCCTAGCACGACACATATACATGTTGTCGTTTATCTTGGGGACGGCCCTAGGATTTCTTCTACTTCGTCCTCTTCGGCCACTTGTTCAGGGGGCGGCGCTGGCCTAGAGTCTGCAGTCTCCGCGACCACTATGGCCTTCCCATGAGCCGTAGCATCGGCTAGCGTGCTGTGTGCCAACACCGGTTGCTGCTCCTCGGCTTGGTCTGGTTCCCTTGGCGCTAAGGTACCTGCTTTAGCAGGGTTAGTGCTCGAAGCACTTGTACTTTGCTCGGCTATCTTCTCGACTAGCTGCTCGGGGACTGACATCTGGCCGCTTGTCTGCTGAAGTTCCGGTGGAATTTCTTCTATAGGTTCCTCCACAACTAGCTGCTGAGCAGTTCTTTCCACCAGTACTGGCGAAGCCGTGCCACACCCGGCTAGCTGGTCGGGATTTTCGGTGGACGCCGACCTGATATACCAGGGAAAAGTTTAGAAGACAATAGTATTTAATACAAATTATAAGCTTACATCAAAGTTACAGATTCTTACAGCTTGGAAGCACGGAATGACATGGCGAAGGAGCGTCTCTTCGATCGCGCCTGCTCCACGTGCTCGGTCGGTTCCACCGGGTCTTTTTCCATGACCGGTACTGGCACCGGGGTTTGGCGCTCGACACTTCCCCCGCTTGTCCTCTGTGTTGTAGTGGTCGGAGATGCAATCACTGCTGGCACAGAGGAGCCACCCTGCTCCGTCGACTCCATTTGTCTCCTCCTCTTTCGAGGGACAAGTCGGAAGATGTCTGCATCCTCTGTTTCATCAGTCTGAAAGGGGGAAGATGGCCTGGCGACGTTTGTTGGTAGCCGGCCGCTTGCCAGCAGCTCTGGCGATGCATCCTCCACAACCTCGAGTGCTGCCCAGTGGACGTCTTCGGTCCTGGCACTGGTCTGGGCGGCTGGGCCAGCAACTTGTGGCCAATCCACACCAGGGGGCAGAGACACGAACACTGCTGCCCGGTCATGACCATTACTCTGGGAAACATAAAGGAGACAACAGTGAATTTCTTGTTACAACATGATTCTACAGGTACAAGGAAGCATCATTTACCTTTGGGGGAGGTCGGGCCAGCTTGAAGGCGTGCTCGATGTCGTTTAACTTGACATAATTGGGATCAGCTAGGTTGAATAGCTCCCCAATCCTGGCCTTGACTTCTATCTTGTCGAGCGCCTCTTTCCTGGTCCTTGTTGGATCTACGCTCCCCTGGTACTCGAAGCCAGGATGTACCCTCTTCTGGCAGGGCTGGATCCTTCGGCTGATGAAGTTCCCGACCACACTTGGACCATCCAGCTTTCCCCACGAGATCATCCCGAGTAGTTCTATGATCTGCTCTAAGTGCTCGGGCTTCTCTGACCAGCTGTTCTTCTTCTCCGGAATCAACCCCACGTCGCACAGGGTGATTGTGTTTGGCTCTTCATGGATGTAGAACCACTTCTTGTACCATTCGTCCAACGAGGTGTTCTAGGGGTAGTGCAAGTACTGGGCTTTCATACCATCACGCAGATTGAGGTAGACGCCTCCGGCTATCTTCGAGCCGCCGCTCCCTTTCTTCCGCAGACAGAACAGGTGGCGAAAGAGGTCAAAATGGGGCTGGAAGCCACCATAGGCCTCGCAAAGATGGATGAAGGTGGAGACAAGAAGAATCGAGTTGGGATGCAGATTGCAAATCCCAATCTCGTAATACAAGCAGAGATCCTGAAGGAAAGGGTGCACTGGAACCCCAAAACCCCGCTTGAAGAAATCCTCGAAAACCATAATCTCACCTGGTTGTGGATCGGGGAAGCTTTCTCCTTCCGGCGCATGCCATCCCACGAGTGCCTTGTTATGGAGCACTCCCATGGCGACGAGGTCTTCGATGGTCTGCTCATTGCTCCTTGATTTCCACCACTCCTTCGCCATGACTCTGCCTTTCTTCTGGGCGTCTCTCTTCGCCATTAATCTGCCCTTGCTAAGGGGGTGGATGCGGTGGAGGGGGGATTGGTGGTGATTTTCGGAGGAGTAGGGTTCGGCAAGAGGAAGAAGAAGGTTGCGGCGGCGAATCACAATGGGGATCGGTAAAAAGTAACTTACCAGCTCTATATTATAAATATCCAAGAGCTCCGTCGTTTTGTCCGCCTGAGATTCTTGGGAGACGTGCGCACGCGCCGCAGATGGTTGTTTTCACAACCTCGATATCTACGCCAATAAACGTGCCTCTTCGTTTCCAGTGTACGTGCCTCTTCGTTGATAATGTGAGAGGGCCCACACTGACGCACCTCCATACAGGCGCCAAGCGACTGTTTGCCAAAAAGAGTAAGAAGGCAGAGTGATATGTTATATCCGTCTGCTTTTTTTACTAGACGTGGCAGATTGGACTTGACAGAGTAAGGAGATAAATAAATACACCAAATAATAACACAAGTGGTGTTCTTTTTTTCGCTGCATGTCTTGAGCTCAATGATGGACCAGACCACTGCCGTGCTCGGGGACTGCTCCGACCAGTGCCGTGCTTGGGGACTGCTCCGACCACTG
Organism: Miscanthus floridulus; assembly: GCF_019320115.1. NCBI lineage: Eukaryota > Viridiplantae > Streptophyta > Magnoliopsida > Poales > Poaceae > Miscanthus > Miscanthus floridulus. The sequence goes on along the minus strand of NC_089583.1, from coordinate 23,010,071 downwards.
CCGTGCTCGGGGACTGCTCTGATTACTATCGTGCTCGGGGGACTGTCCCGACCACTGCTCGGAGATCATTCTTCTCGGCTACATGTGATTTGTACTCACATACAGTTGAGAGACATTTATTTAGACCTTGCTACAAAGCTCATACTTCGCCTTCCAGCAAGCTCGGGGACTACATCAGTACGATGCACCTGCCGGTGCATCTCGTATCGCCTGCACGACGATTGGATTCTTAACTTTAATGGAAATTCTTTTTTAGACCCTGGCACCACGTGACTGTGTCACCTACTACCAGGCTCGAGGACTAAGTGGGCACACTTCACCTTGCGGTGAATGTGTTTGTTTAATCGATCCCTTATGCTTTGACTGGTTGTAAGGATTACTATCAGTGCTCGGGGACTGTCCCTGACCACTGCTCGGAGATCGTTCTTCTCGGCTACATGTGATTTATACTCACATATAGTTGAGAGACATTTAGACCTTGCTACAAGGCTCATACTTCGCCTTCCAGCAAGCTCGAGGACTACATCGGTACGATGCACCTGCCGGTGCATCTCGTATTGCTTGTACGATGATTGGGTTCTCAACTTAATTAGGAATTCTTTTCAGACCCTGGCACCACGTGCCTATGTCACCTACTACCAGGCTCGGGGACTAAGTGGGCACACTTCACCTTGCGGTGAATGTGTTTGTTTTTCGACCCCTACGCCTCTGAATGATCAAGGACGCTACTGCTCCAAGACGCACTTACATTTCTGTTCAGAAATACAAGTGGGCACACTTCCCAGGACGGAAATCTTTTTCTTTTTTCTTAAGAGCACCATATATTCTTCGAACAACCTACTTCTCCGGCGACGACGGTGGTCAGAGATGTCAAGGACTCAAGCCTTACTTGTCGGAGAAGGTTAAAGTGGCGTGTCGCAGCAGTAATACATGGTGCTCGGGGACTAGCTGTGGGGGTATTAACCCCTATACCCTTATGGCTAAGCTTGGGCCGGCCCGGATCGGTGGGTCCGGTCCACCAAAAGATGACGTGCGGCCCGGCTAACCTGATCGGAGTCCCGCGCAAGGAGTCAAGGCGGATTTGGCGATCAATCAAGATCCTGGTCAGTTAGAATAGGAATCCTTATCCGGCCACATATGGCAATTGTAACTGGATAGGATTAGTTTCCAGATCTGTAACCCTACCCCCCGGACTATTTAAGGCTAGGCAGGGGACCCCTCTAAAAAACATCTCTCATTGACATACAGCAATACAAATCAGACGCATGACGTAGGTATTACGCCTTCTTGGCGGCCGAACCTGGATAAAACCTCGTGTCTGTCTTGCGTCACCGTCTTGTTTGTGGCTTGCGCATCTGTCTGCCGACAATCTATTACCTTAGGGCATACCCCTAGGTAGACTGCCGACCATATTTCATCGACAGTTTGGTCTGCGGATTTCTTGTTACTCTTGGTGGTTGCCGCCACCTTGACGGTTTGAAGCAGCGAGGAATTCAAGCACCATGTTGGTGATTGTTCAGTGGCTTGAATCGGTTAATTTGTGAGGGGTCTTGTGCTCACCCCGCGGGAGATCCTGATGGGCAATTCTAGTGGAATGCTTGTGGCTAGTTGGAGTGTCCTTTGTTGATTGATTCTTGTGGCACCCAAGTTGTAGATCAAGCTTAAGAAGCTTGTTAGCGTGTGAATCACTTACCTAGAGACTCGCCACATTGAGGATTAAGTTGCTGGCAAGCAACCGAACCTTAGATGAAAAACTAATTGTCATCTCTCTTGTCTGGATTGGTTTGCCACTACACTCGTTCTTTATGTTCATATCTAGCTTGTGTAGTTGTAGCTTGTTTGTGTTGCTCTTCTAGTTTAGCTCACTAGTGTAGTTTGTTTAGTTGCCAGCTCTTGTGTGGTTGAGTGCTCTAGTAGTAGAACCAACTTGCTACTAGAATTGTTTCGGAGACTTGCGTTTGGGTGTAATAGAGCTTGACAAAGTAGTTGCTATTAGGATCTCTTATTGTAATAACTACTTTGATCTAGTGTTTGTGCAATTGTAAAAAAAATTATAGATTATTCACCCCATTTTGGCCATCTAGCTAAATCCTTTCAGCTTTCCATTTTGTCGTTGATAATTCGCTGACCCATTGTCAGAGACTTCAGCCATGGACAACACTTTTACTTATTTATCCTATTTTTTACAAATTAAATAAACATACATCTATTACCTCCTAAGAAGTAACAGATGATTCTAATCATATGATCTAATTAAATGGATGGCTCCAAGTGATTTGGTAGTACCACAACAAAGCCTGTGACTACGTATCAATGCAAAGAAGAAGCAAACATGTATATCACATACTCACATCTATAATAAGATATTAAATGTCATGAGAACAGTTTAAGCAAGCCTAGGAATGCCTCTGTATTTATAAATCAGGCACACATTTAAGCTGTTAATTTCCTCATCGGCAACTCCATTGCTGCAACCTGGATATACATGATCGATCAGTTTGGTATGAGCTTGAAGTGTGGCTTGTCCATGGATGGGGAAGGGTCATAGCTGCTGTAATCATTCGTCTTGACGCTAAGCATCCGAGCTTGCACCAATGGCACTAGTGCTTCGTGCTGTTCAGTTCGTGCTGCCTACATATTGATTTTCACATAAAAGTGAGCAAAACGGGTAGATAATTTCTGAAAAAGCTAGATTTATATGAAGCCCATATATAGAGAGATGGACTCAGGGAGATGAATGGAGCGTTTTGGAAAGCCTGTCAGTTTAGTTTTCCTGCTATATACCTCTCCTTGTTCACGAAAGGCATCTTGATCCATCAAGAAACTGTAGTGTCTCCCTGAAAGAAGAAACCATCATACCAGTGAAAACCATGAAGAGTCAAACCTATTTCCTCCAAAAAAAAAAGATAATCACACATTCACACCTCCGATCCTACACATAACTGGAACATATTATTTAGTTCCTTCACCAGATATGCATGCTTTCCAAGATCTACTTATCTTATATCTTGTTGAAACTTAATATAAACTAGGCCGGACCAGCTGGAAGGAGCTTGTTTTAGAGCGAGGTAAAAACAGGACATTGAGTACTCAACAACCATATATTTACGGATTCAAGGCTTGAATCATGGAAAACAAAACTCAAGGACCTCTAGGAAGAAAGAACTACTCGCACAAACCAGCAAATGAAGTCGAGAACAACAAGGCGAAGGTGATGAAAGCAAAGAGGTGGCCAGATCTCCATGGGCATGGCAGCGTCCCCATTTCTGAAATCATGCACTGGATATACTCTGGTAACACGCTCAAAACATGAACCTGAAGCGAGGTGAAGCAGGCCTTAGTTTTTGCCCCACCTTTCTTTGGCCGCGGCAGCCTAATATATAACCAGTCAGCTGAGCAATCTCTAGTCTGCAACAGATGCTAATCCCACTTCCTCTGAACAAGTTCCAAGGGAAAGGGGATTTGAGAATTTTCTGTGGGCAGAGTGTCAGGCTGTCACCTGCTTTCTGCTGCAAGGAATTTTAAGGATGCAGTAATCATGGTGCCTTGGTCTATGCTTGCTTACTTCTCTTTAAATGTTTTTATAGTACACCCTCCATTCCCTATAGGACGTTTTGGTTTTTCTAGATACGTGTATATACATTAGATATATGGTAAAAGAAATGTATCTAGAAAAGTCAAACTGTCTTATAATTTGGAACTGAGGGTGTACTTGACAATTGTAATTGGACCAATGTCCTTTTTTTTCTTTTATACTGCTTCTCCAATACATCAGCACATGCTTTTTTGGGAAGGATTAAGTCCACTTTTAGCCCCTCAATTATTGGGTTCGTCTAATTTTGACCCTCAACTACAAAACCGTCTAATGCTGGTACCCCAACTGTCAAAACCGTTCACTTTTAGCACCTGGGCGCAGGTAGGGCTGTTTTGTCCAACGTGAAGCGGGTTTGACCACGCCACGCTGACGTTGACCACCACATAGGACGTCGGCCTCCATCTGAGTGACATGTGGGGCCCTCATGTCAACCACTCATCCCTCCCTCTCCTTCGTCTAGCTCCAGCAGCATCCGGACAGGCGAGCTCGGCCCCACTGTGGCGGGGGAGATCTGCCCCATCGGCGGACGAGGTGGATGGAGCGTGTGCGGCGGCTTCGGAGGGGGTCGCGCGGCCCTACTGGTGCCGGTGGTAGCAGCCTCAGCGGCCTAGGCGTGGTCCGGCCACACGCAGGTCTGTGGCAGCGGCGACGCTGTTGCGTTCCGACGAGGCGGGGGCTACATCGGGCTAAGCGAGGGGGCGAAGACGGACTACGGCTCACCGGTGATCTGTAGAAGGTTCTAGTTGGCTCGGAGGCGAGCGGAGTAGTGCTAGCCACGGGGGCGGTGGCAAGGCAGCCGACGAACTGGGGTGGCATCGGCGTTCTCGGCGAACCAGCGGAGCTCTGCAAAACTTGTACACAGAGGACACCCGGGAGGTTATGGTGACACAGAAACGAAGCGAAGGTAACAAAGAGAGTGGGCGAGATGGGGTTAGTTGCGGCGGAGCTTGAGCTCGGTGACAATGGCGGCCACCGCCGACGAGAATGGTTCGAGTAATCTTAATAGAGGATAATCCCTGATGGCATCACTCCCAACAGCGAGCTCGAGACCCAAGGCTCCTAAGGTGGTGAGGAATTGGGGAGAGAGATTGGAAACATCACGAATTTGAGAGGGGAAGAGAGACGCTGGTGCCTTCCCGCCGCCACATTTGCACGCAAAGCCAGCGCTCGCGGCGGGTGGCCGGTGGCCCTACTGCCTGCGCCCCCGCTCGCGCCGCGGAGAGGCCTGTCGGGTGCGGTAGGGAGAGGGGAACATGGAGGAGAGCACGACTGGGGCGGAGAGGGCTCGGCTTGGAACGCGGCGGTGTCCCGGCCACGCGCACATACGGTCGAGGACGCGGCGACACCATGGCCGCTGTGCCGCATAGCGAACCGGCGATGGGCGCGCCGCGAGCTTTAGGGCTCGGCTGCGGCGCAGGGAGGCGGTGTCCGCGGCGAGCTCGACTGCGGCGCAGGGGAGCAATAGCTGTCGTAGCCTGCTCGCGCGCTGCCGTGCTGCTTGGGCACCGCCGCCGCAACTTGCTCGAGTGCCACCGCCCTACTCATGCGCTGACGCCGTAGCCTGCACGCGCACCGCCATGGTAGCCTGCTCGCCTTTGGTGACAGGGAGGAAAGAGGGGCCAGCGTGGCACTGTTAGCACCAGGGTGGCGTGGTCAAATCCGCTCCACGTTGGACAAAATAGCTCTGCCCTCGCCCAGGTACTAAAAGTGAACAATTTTGGCGTTTAGGGTACCAGCATTAGACGGTTTTGTAGTTGTGGCGTCAAAATTAGACGAATCTAATAGTTGAGTAACCAAAAGTGGACTTAATCCTTTTGGAATGGTTATTGTAGTTTGATGTTGTGGTTTCTGCCAGTTGTTGCTTTTCTTTTTAATCCCAAATTTCTGCCGGTCATTGCTGGCATGCGCAATTCAAAGCTGATTCTATTTGACGGTATGTGTTCTTTCTTTCGGTAATTTTATTTTTTATTTTTAATTTAAGAGATTCTACATGCTGAAGGAATATGATTAGGTTGATGAATACCTGGGTCTTCAGTATCTGCATGAAGTAATTTGATTCCTTCACTTTTTTTGTGTGTAAGTGTAACTAATTTATCGTCACCGGTAAACCTGGAATAATACACTCTTGTAAAAGAAGCGAGTTGGCTGAAATGAGAAACAGCTGCACAGTGCGTCACATTGTTCAGTATACACATTGGGATAGACATGAAACAGGTCACGCTTGCACTCGTTTGTACCACCGTATAGTTAGTGTTCACACGTTCCATCATCATGTCATGGGAACACCTCAAAGGTACTAGAGCAGTGGCATGGAGATAAATCGAAAGGAAAAGGCCTGCCAGCCTAAAAGAATTGCCACTGACGATTTAGCACCCGTCCGCTTCTCATTGCTTTTGTAGATATGCACGATTTTTGCTGATTGGAGGCACTAGTTGCGGAATCAGGCAGAGGGAATAGTGCTGGAGAAAGACAATGCAAAGTGGCCTTGATGATACCCTGATAGAATGTGACCATCACCATGAACAACGATGCAAAGCATATTGTCACAAGAGGGCAGTAGTGGAGGATAAAGCAGGAGCTCCACTACGGGGTGAGTGCTCTGAACAGTGACAATGTGATAACATGATCCGCACTATCAGAAATATGGAACTTAGGAAAGGTCTAGTAACTTTTGGTGGTTGAATGAAAACATAACTATTATAGTTAATAATGTTTGCTAGTATACAAGATACACTAGCTAGTCCTAAGGATGGAAAAAAGATGGACTTAGCTAGGATATGGTGAAGTTCAAGCAACCAATACTTCAAAAGAAGATTAAAGACAAGTATTGAAGACCCTAGAAGACAAGCAAGAAGCTCAAGACATGAAGCAAGCGAAGAATGGACAACAGGACGCAAAGAAACAACACTCGGATAACATCGGAGCTTTTCAAACCAGAGCCTTTCTAGTGTGACGAGTCTGAGGCAGAGTAAGCAGTAGTGCACGGCATACTTCCCATATGGGCACGAAAGTTTAGCACCGGAAATTCAGTACCGAGACATTGCACATGCGCGGTGGAGAAAATAAGAGCGTCGACGTTCTCTGGTAAGGCACGAAGAATGCTCTAAAGATTAAAGGTGGAGTCCAGAGAGATTCTAATCCTCTGGACAACACACTAGATTTATCAGGTGGGGCACTGAGAAACCACCGGATGAATAGACTTCCAATGGTCGGCAATGACTAATCAACGTTGTAGAGGCACCAAATTTCTCTAGTGTGATCACCACAACTATTCAGTGCTCACTACAAATGCAGCCCAAGGGTCCAACGGCTAGTGGAGTTGGTTGGGGCTATATATACGTGGCCATTTGGAGTGTGTCGGAGTTTTAGGAAACTATAGTTGAGTTGAGACTCGTACATTTGTGCTCTATCCACCATATGCGCTTAAGAGAATATTAGGTGATTAGATGAAGTGCTTGGATTAGTGTTTAGGCTAGTTAGAGGTTGCATTAATTAGCACTTTCTCTAGGTTTAGGACTAGTGTTTAGTCAGGTTTTCATACCTCCTTTCTATTGGTGCTTGCATGCACCAAGTATTGTACTCCTCAGGGCTTACAAGTCTTGTGAGACCTTCCAACCGCTCTTGTAGAATGGCCATCGTTGGTGTAATATATAGGGACGTGAGGCCCTAGAAATTTTTAGACGAAGCTCACCTAGTGGAGACAGCCGGGAGCGGTCCAAGAAAGGCCATATGGAGACCCATTTGTGTGTGGAGAAGGCATGTGGGCTATTGATGGAGTTACCTGACCACGCAACTTGGCTCTTGCGTGGGCATCCTTGTGTGAGGGGATTTAACGAGGCCTACTAGAAAGCATGAGCTTTTCAATACCTAGGGAAAAACATTGTCATGTAGGAGTTTGCATTCTCTAACACAATTATGTTTCCACATTTACCAATTATTTCCTCAGTGTGTGCTTCACCTTCCTAGTCTAGTTTGCTAGATAGTTGATAGGATTGAATGTCTCATGATCGTATCAAGATCTGCTCAGTCTTTTATTTAGAAAAAGATTGAGCCGAATTTAATTGCAATCAATTAGAAGAATAAAGAAGAATTACCGTATTTCTTAACTTATTTTTTCTCTGCTTCTTTATCTACGGTATCCATCACTTCGAAACCATCAAATTTGATCACCTTCCATATTTCAAAAGTTGCGTTCGTTGAGCAAGTATTTAGGAAACAACAACGCTCAATCAATAAATCCATGAGGTAGCAACTTCCAAGTCCCCGAGGATAACAGATAACAATACGGTTGTTTGGTTGGGCTTGCTCCTGTATCAGGTACCGTGTAATCCATTTACAACCCATTCACTCCCAATCCCACCCCTTGATATCACCGCCACCTCTCGAGGCGTCATCGAGAGCATCTCCTTCCATGCGCCTCCGCACTTCTCTATCCTCGTGTTGCCGCACAAACAAATTCTATTTCCCATTACAGTATCTGTCGGTGCAGAAAGTGACCAACTAGTGAATATTTATAGTTTTGCCGTACATTGTGATCGGAGGCGGCCTAGCACCCAATGACATAGGGTTTATACTAGTTCAGGCAACGTACCCTACGTTCAGTTCGGGTCGGTCAGTGACTTTATTCCTGAGCCCAGGTGTTCGAAGTTTGCAGTGGGGTTACAAACGAGAAGGAGGAAGAAGGGGTGTGCAAGAGGTCCGGTCGGCTCCGGTCGGAAAGGCCGAGAGCGACAGGAGCTCCACTATGAGCTAAGTAGTTCAAGCGTGTGCTTGGGGTTCGAACCCGGCGGTTCTGTGGTTGTGAGCTAGTGAACTTGATCGATGTTGATTTACTAGAAGAGACTCTCTTCTACGTTGGAGGGAGCACATCCTCTTTTATAGATAAAGGGGATGGCTTTACAAGTGAGAGGGTGAGGGTACGTATGCTACTGAGCTTTGTTGCCTATGCCAGTGGGTATAAGATAATGGTAGGCGCCCACAACACTGTTGATGTTACTGTAGAATGTTAGATACATGTGGGAGGTTGCGTTGTCTTTTCAGGAATGGTAGATGTCGGTACCTGCAAATACTGTTGATGCCTAGAGGCATGTGAGAAGTTTCACCATGTTCACCCGATTTGGTAAATCCCGGCGCCCACAACACTATCGATGCCCAGAGGCATGTGGGGGGCCTTACCGTATGGGAGTTAATGGCGCCCACAATAATGTAGAGGGAAATGTCGGCGCCTACAATACTGTTGGTGTCAGAGCGGTTGCAGAGTACTGTTCCTGCAGGCGTACAGGGTATGGTCCCTGGTATCGTGGTTTGACTTGTGCGCCCTGGCTTGCTTTCTCCACTTGTCCCCTGGTCCTTTCCGAGTGGACGTCCCTGGTCGGATGGCCCCAGTCGGCTCTGGTCGCGCCAGTCGGAGAAGAGCAGTGAGCAGGGTTTCTACGAACTCTGGTCGGAGATACAGGGTCGGAGTTGGAAGTAGTGCTTAGGCCAGGCCTTCCGATCGGAGAGGCCGTTCGGAGGCGGCTGGAGTCCGAAGTGAGCGCTCCGATCGGAGAGGTGGGCTGAAGTAGTCAACGAGCGGGCGTTATTCCTCTTCGGCCAGACCTTCTGGCCGGTGACTGGACCGCCCTTTCGGCCTGTTGTTTTAGACTCTTGGGTCGGCCCATGAGTTACGTGTTGTCTGCTTGGGCCGAGCCTTGGCGTGGAAGCCGGTCCCCGAGGGACCCCGTGTTTATGAACCTGATAGGAGCCCCTGGGCGATTCGATACAGAGTCGTCAAGGGGATTTTTGTCTTGTCGGCGGGTCTAGCCCCCGGGCCCTCGGGCGGTTCGGGCAGAACCGTCTGGGGGGTCTTCTATGTTGTCAGTGGGGGAGTTTTTCTATTTTGTCGACGGGTGTAGCCCCCGAGCCCCCGGGCAGTTCAGGCGGAACCGTCTGGGGGATGTTTGTTAGCGGGCGCGTGTGTGTGTTTTTAGTTTGAGACGGAGTTTTGCCAACCAAGGCGTCATTGCGCAGCCGTGGCATTTTAGTCACTTGAGAGATTGGGTGAGATGGAGCTTGTGGATCCTGGTGCATTGATGCACGCCATGGGATCGGGTGAGGCAAGTTAGTCTAGTTAGTTTGGGATCGGACGAGGTGACAAGGCGGTGCTCATGGATCCTAATGGGGCGAGATCGGTGTCGCAGACCCAGGTAGTTTTTGGAGCACGGTCGAAGCATAGCCGGATGGGGTGAGATCGAGGTCACAAACCCATGTAGTTTTTAGAGTGCAGTGGGAGTGTAGCCGGATGGGGCGAGATTGGGGTCACAGACCTAGGTGTTTGGAGCGCAGTCAGAAGGGGTGAGTTCAGGGTTGCAGACCGAGGCTTTTGTGTCTTGAGCCCCCGAGTCTCGTTGGGCCTTAGTAGGGGTTGGTGTGAGTTGTGTGCGTTACCCCATCCTCGGTTCCTCACAACTAGAGGGGCTGAGTTTTGTCGCTTGTCCCGATCGCTCGGGCTCGAGTGATGCGCTCGGTGAGTTCGCTAACGGGTATGATCGAGCGGAATCTGAGTTCGTCATTCGTGATGGGGTCGGCATAGCCCTCTTGTGACATTCCACTGCTCTTTTACCTGCAACCCAGCAGATGCCTGGGTCATTCTGGAGACCGACCCGGGTGGCCTAACGGCCTCCCCTCTATGGAGATTCCGTGGGCTTAGCGAGAGGTTTAGGATCAAACAAGAAGGTTGAGATGACCTGGTCTGCTAGACTGGGCGAGGGCCACACGGGGCTCATCTATGTTTTTCTCCCCTGGCTCTGTTGGTTGCTCATGTCGAATGAGGCAATCGCCGCTTCATGACGCAACATAGAGCCTCGTGATGCATTTCGCTACATGTGCGATGCTTAGTTCCTGAGCCCCCCAGGCGGTTCAAGGCCCGAATCGTCTGGGAGGCACAGGCGTATGGAATGAATGCGCGCATGGATATATGAAATGATTATAAGGAAATAGAGGGGGTTGGTAGTGTACCTTGATGACTTGAGTGACGGGGTTCGGAGAGCTTCAGTCGGAAATGTTCGACCAGGACCCGTGCTCATCGTTCATGGAGTCGGCATGGCCTACATGGGGCGTCCCTTCGCTTCCTACCTATGTCTCAGTGTGTCTTTCTAAGCCATTCGATCAACTTGGGAAGCCTAATGGTCTCCCCTGGCAGAGATACCGTTTTGGGTTTTTCCATGTCCCACCTGGGGATGTGGAGAGCTGCTCATGTGCGGTGGCGCTTTGGTTCTTGTGTCTAGCGTGCAGTAGTGGTTGGTCGTGCGATAGTGGTGGGCCATGCCCAGGCCATGTCCTATCCGATCAGGAGCCGTTCCGTCGGGCAGGACACGTCTCATCGGTCAGGGCATGTCTCATCGGTCAGGGTGCTTCTCTTCTTCCTCTTCCTTCTTGCCATGAGTGTTCCTAAGAGCCGCGGTGGTGCCTAGGAAAGAAAGGGGAGAGAGCGAGGGAGAAGAGAAGAACTCACCAATCCTTTTGTGATCCCGGAGCGAAATGTCGAGCAAGAGGTCATCCACCATGAGGGAATCAGTGTTGAAGGCCTACATTGGGAAGGGGCTCCTGCCGTTGAAGGAGGTGGTGCACTAGAGGGTTCCCAGGAGGGAGGAGTTCCCGCAACCTCGGCCCGACGACGTGGTTTCCTTTCTCACCTTCCACGAGCGTGGGTTAGGATACCCCGCGCACTGGTTCCTGCGTGGGCTCCTCAATGAGTGGGGTCTGGAGCTGCAGCACCTTAAT